>NC_059391.1:12125357-12735714 GCF_019703515.2 Myxocyprinus asiaticus
CACAGACTTACAAAGTCTCACATCGGGTCTGTTTCATTCCTACGTCGATTCCTATCCCTGATCACAACCACAAATGAAACCTAAAGCAAAGCAAGCCCAGAGTTTGTGCATGCTATCTGACCTGGCTGTTGTCCATTCCCTCTATATATTAGGTATAAATAAAACAAATTGCTTTCTTGCTTTTCTAATGGGATTTGCATATTGTTCTCGAGTTTCAGGATATGCTGTTAACTGCTGCCATTGGAAGATCAAGTGACTACTTTAAGAAATTAAAAACAGATACAGCAGAAAGGGGTACAGGGTCAGGTTACAGACAAAGGACCCAATTACGGTAATACAGAGGCACAGCAGCAGGCTCTGATGCACTGAGCTCTAACTATTGTACTTCCCCCAGTCTGACTCATGGGTAGGACATTTCCAGTGCTGTACATACTAGTGAAATATTCTGTCCATAAGTCATATGCATGTGTAGGAAATTCAGTAGGTGTCTGCCTAACGTTCACAGCTCCTTTTGTTCTCATGGTATATGAATAGATAATAGACAACATTTTGGACTTGGAACGCATTTGATCTGAATGGCCCTTTAGACTTGTAGTACTGTACCACTTCAAATTCCACTCAGTGAGTCAGATTTTAGATTTTATGGTGTCAGAATTTTATGGTGTTTTGATGCTTTAATTACTGGTCATGACAATTTTAGTATGGAAAATATGGTTTATCGTTAATCATCATCAACTCAGTGCCACTTCTCCCAACCACAATGTTCTAGTAGTTTCTCTTGATGTTCCCTGAACTGCGTCAAAGCTTTCATTAAGGAAAACTTTGTCCTTTCATTGCAATATCATCTGAGAATGAACGAAGTGCCATCTTTCACCAGACGGCTCAACCTATAACTTTGCCTCGCTAGACTACTATCAGACTACACTAAATTCATCACTATCACTTCAGCTTTGATAGAAAAAGCGCCTGAGTGTGCTGAATTCAATCGAGTGACATTTTCTGTGCGCTGTATGTGATGTGAGCTTGATAGATTGTCTGACTACCCCTCATGATCTGTGCCTGTGTTTAATCCTTGAGAGGATTCTATGATATGATTCAAGGTTATTCATGTACTGAAAATGTACTGCTTTTTTCTTGTCTGTACGAGTCCCTGGTTGTGGACACAGTGACAGTTAAATGAGGTTTTACTACAATTCTGAGGGACGTTTATGTGGACGATATTTTATAATGCAGGCTTTTTAAAATTTGCATTACAGACAACAGGAATGGCTCACCCAAAAATGAAAATTATGTCATTCATACTCATGTTGTTCCAAACATTCTTTCTTCAGTGGAACATAAAAGGAGACATTTTTGAACAATATCCTGGCTGCCCTTTTCCATAATAATTATATTGAAAGGGGACTGGGTCTGTCAAGCTCCAAAATGACAAAAAAGCTCCATAAAAGTATCATGAAAGTAGTGCATATGACTAGTGCTAAATTCCTAGTCTTCTAAAGCCATATGATAGCTTTGTGTTACGAACAGACCGAAATGTAAGTTGTTATTCACAGAAAATCTTCCCTCTCACTTGACATCAATGACGTAGGTCACGAGACACATGATAATCAATTTGAAGGAAGAACATCAGTTAAGGAACTGTTAAAGCTACACTATGTAACTTTTTTTGTTAAAAAATAACAAAATATTGTTAAAGAGAGAGTGCAACAAAAATCCATCTTCCAAACCATGTCTTTACATTACCCACATACACTTTGATAAACCTATAATAATGATTTATATTTTAGAGCTGTTGGGACAGATTTAGCGGGAAATTGCATACATACGTCATTCGCCCGTGCATGTTGACGTCATATCCATACACAGAGAAAATAAGCTCCGGCTACTGTAGCGCATGTATGGTGTGGGAGTAGCGTGAAGCTGAAAGTCTGTTGTCACAATGAAAGAGGAAAATTGACCATGGATCATTCAAAATGGCAAAACTCCAGGGAATCACCGGTTGTAAAAACAAAGAAATCCCGAACAGAGCAGAGTCTACAAGCAAAAAAGGAAAGCGACAGAGTCTGTAATAAAACCAAAATCAACATCGGCTTGGCTTGGCTTTTCAGAGGTGGCGACAACTGAAAAGATTTAAAAGTGACCCAGAGATGGCTTTTTTCTTACTCAACAGGTAAGATATTTTATTGATATGGTTTATGTATAGTTGTGTAATCACACACACACACACACACACACACACACACACACATCTGTATGAAATACAATAATTATACTGTAATCGGTGCAGAACTTTTCACTTGCTAGCACGGGTGTGTGTATTTTACTTTATAACGGCAGTAATTTATATAAATAAATCCTTTAGTCCTAGGCTTGCCAAGGACATGTGAGTCTTGAAATGATGCTGAGGTTGATAACAATGACACAACGTTTCAACATTTGACCTTATCAGACTAGCAATCTTTATGTCTAATGTTAACAAACGTTGCCTAACTTATGTAATTTATTTCAAAAAATTAATGTTTCCAATAAGTCAAAACAACAGCATAAGATATGGCACTTACCTGCTCAGATGACATGTTTTCGGATATCTGTTTTTTCCTTTCCTTTGTTATTTATTTGTCCATTCACTCTGATAAGATGTCCTGTATCCATGTGTACACCAGTGCCTCAAATCACATTCATCCGTGCAGAGGAGCAGAGCCAAAGCACAACCAAAACAATGTTCTTCGCAAGACACATGCAGTTTTATTTTTTAACTGCTAGAGGGCCAAATGTTACATAGTGTAGCTTTAAACATGGCATATGCATGGCAGATGCTATGATATGAACTTTGGTGGGGCACTTGAATGTAGGGGATACAACATTGATAATTCCGCCATAAGTCTGTGGGGTCGAGTGCCCCTTGATCATTTTGCTGTGAGTCATTGCGGGGATTTTAGGAGTTTCTGGGGCAAACCCCCATGTGACGCTGGCGAAGATGGGTGCGCAAGATCTGGAGCTCTTCGA
This sequence comes from Myxocyprinus asiaticus, assembly GCF_019703515.2. NCBI lineage: Eukaryota > Metazoa > Chordata > Actinopteri > Cypriniformes > Catostomidae > Myxocyprinus > Myxocyprinus asiaticus. The sequence goes on from NC_059391.1 coordinate 12,128,364, forward strand.
GCACACAGCCCAAGCTCTGGAATGGCTGCGGGCACAATGGGCAGTCCAGCTCCTACCGCTGCTGACTGGGGAGGCCCAACCCATGGCCCAACAACTCCCGGTCGACAACCTCCTGAGGTACCCTGAGTTGAAGAAAGCCATCCTGCAGCGGGTCGGCTGCAGTCCCGAAGTGCATCGCCAGCGGTTCTGATCCCTGACGCTGAGCGAAGTCAGCCACCCATTTGCCTTCGTTCAACAGCTATGTGACGCCTGCCGGCGGTGGGTGCTGGCCGAGGAGCCCAGCGACGTCGGGGGTGTCATCGATCTCGTGGTACTGGAACATTTAGTCTCCAAACTACCGAAAGGAACTGCAAAGTGGGTCCAGTGCCACCGACCGGCAACACTGGATGAAGTAGTGCAGTTGGCAGAGGACCATTTAGCAGTGTACCCAGGGGCCAGCGAAATCCCCCCCCCCCCCGTCATCCCTTCCCTGCCCCCTCCCCTGCTTCTTTCCGACATATCCCATCCACGAAGGATGCCAACGGCCGGATCACCCGTTGGTATCTGGCACTCCAGCCATTTAAGTTTGTGGTGGTCCACAGACCGGGGGCACAGATGACTTTCGCAGACTTCCTCTCCAAAATAACAGTCCGGACAGTTGGGTGGTGGGGGTATGTGGAGGTGAGAGCATGGTCGAGTGCCCATCTGGGGAGAGAGAAAGCAGTAAGGACATCCACCTGAGATGAATTGTGACTAATTACCATCTCTATGTTCACAGTGAGAATCGGGGGAGATAAAAGTCAGCCAGTCTACAGAGAGAGGACAGAGACCAGAGTTTTCGTGTCTGTTCCCTGAGAGAGAGAGTCTTGTGTTGTGTGAAGCTGAAAAGCAGACTGTTTATTTGAGTGACAATGAAAAGTCATCTTGTGTTTTGAGTGAAGCTGTACAGCGATTGCTGTATTTGTTAATAAACGGACTCACGTGAACTGTGGAAACCGGTTCCTGCTTCCTCCTTCATTACACCTTTGTTACAGTAAGTAAATGATGACAGAACTTTAAACTATTCAGCTGTACAATATAATAAGTACTAGGCCTATATAAAATAAAGAATAAGAGAAGATCCATCCATAGGAGCAAAACAACCACTTTGGTCTGCTTTGGTTTACATATTGCCAGTTTTCTAAAGGGATTTCATAGATCACATGAGCAGCTGGTGAATAGTTGGCTGCTAGTCAGTATTGGTGGCATTAATTGTTTTGTAGCAGTAATACCCATCTATTGAGTGAGTGTGTAATGAAAGGCTTCAGTTATCGTAATGAAACCCATCCTACGGTCCACTGGTGACTCATCATGGGTCATGGACTTTCCTGTGACAGTGAATAAGCTTCAGCGTGGTGCGTGGGTGTCGCACATTCAGCTAGTTTGTCAACTGCTATGGTAGTTTAAGCTGAGAAATGTGACCTATACAACTTACTGTCTTCTGTGGAACACAAAAAGTGATATTTGGCAGTATGTTAGTCTTAGTCACCAATCACTTTCACTGCGTCTCTTTTTTTTTTTCTTAATTAAAATTAAAGTAGCCTACGTAGTGACCTAGGCATCATTCCACCTAACATCTTTTGTGTTCCATTGAAGAAAGAACATCATATGGGCTGGTAACAACATGTAAATGCTGACAGACTTTTAATTTTTAAGTGTACTGTCCCATTAAGAATAAGTTGGTGTGTCGAAACTTTTGATGAATAGTATATGTGGCTCCTTTGCAGAGTTGAAAAATCCATGAGATTTTTAATGCATTCGTTTCTAATGGCCATAATAGGCTCTGCTTATTTCTCAGCAATGAACCTTTACTGGCTTTTATCTCCTGTCCTCAGGCTGCTTTGTCACTCTCTGCTGCCATTAACCCCAATAGACCCATTCACTGGGTGCTATAATGCTATGATGCTTTGAGTAAGCTGCTATACATTCCAGAAAAAAAAAATAGCTTGATGCTGTTAAGTACCTATTACTTTGAATACCATTTTAGTGCAGGGCTGTTGCTGTGGTAAAGTCACATAAAATAATGGTCCAGGACCCAGTAGCAAGAAACATTAATTATAATTGTAAGGGTATTGTTATAAGGGTATTGTCACTAGATGTTTAGACCTTTCCTGATGATACTCTTATGTACTATAAATGATGCATAACTTAACTGAACTAGAACATTCCACAACGCCAGGGTATTGTGGGTGGCTGCCAGTCAGGGCATTGCTATGGTTGCTAAGGTGTTAGTGGTTTTTAGTGCATTGCTGTGTGGTTGCTACAGTATTGTGGGTGGCTGCGAGCCACTGCATTGCTATGGTTGATAAGGTGTTCTGAGTGGTTTTTAGTGTGTTGCTTTGCTAAGGTATTGTGGGTGGCTGAGAGCCATGGCATTGCAATGGTTGCTACGGTGTTCTGAGTGGTTTTTATTAAGTTGCTGTTGCTAGGGTATTGTGGGTGGTTGCCAGGGCATTGCTATGGTTGCTAAGGTGTTCTGAGTGTTTTTTATTGCATTGCTGTGTGGCTGCTAGGGTGTTGTGGGTGGTTGCCAAGGCATTGCTATGGTTGCTAATGTGTTCTGAGTGTTTTTAGTGCATTGCTGTTGCTAGGGTATTGTGGGTGGTTGTCAGGGAATTGCTATGGTTGATAAGCTGTTATGTGGTTTTTAGAGCATTGCTGTGTGGTTGCTAGGGTGTTGTGGGTGGTTGCCAGGGCATTCCTATGGTTTCTAAGGTGTTCTGAGTGGTTATTAGTCCATTGCTGGGGGTTGCTAAGGTATTGTGGGTGGCTGCGAGACACGGCAATGCTATGGTTGTGAAGGTGTTCTGAGTGGTTTTTAGTGCGTTGTTGTTGTCGTGAGGGTATTGTGGGTAGTTGCCAGAGCATTGCTATGGTTGCTAAGGTGTTCTGAGTGGTTTTTAGAGCATTGCTGTGTGGTTGCTAGTGTGTTGTGGGTGGTTGCCAGGACATTGCTATGGTTGCTTAGGTGTTCTGAGTGGTTTTTAGTGCATTGCTGTTGCTAGGGTATTGTAGTTGCTTGCCAGGGCATTATTATGGTTGCTAAGGTGTTCTGAGTGTTTTTAGTGCAATGCTGTTGCTAGGGTAGTGTGGGTGGCTGCAAGCCACTACATTGCTATAGTTGCTCAGGTGTTCTGAGTGGTTTTTAGTGCGTTGCTGTTGCTAGGGTATTGTGGTTGGTTGCCAGGGCATTGCCATGGTTGCTAAGGTGTTCTGAGTGGTTTTTAGTGTGTTGCTGTTGTTAGGGTATTGTGGGTGTTTGCCAGGGAATTGCCATGGTTGCTAAGGTGTTCTGAGTGGTTTTTAGTGTGTTGCTGTTGTTAGGGTATTGTGGGTGGTTGCAAGGGCATTGCCATGGTTGCTAAGGTGTTCTGAGTGGTTTTTATTGTGTTGCTGTTGCTAGGGTATTGTGGGTGGTTGCCAGGGCATTGCCATGGTTGCTAAGGTGTTCTGAGTGATTTTAAGAGCATTGCTGCGTGGTTGCTAGGGTATTCTGGGTGGTTGCCAGGGCATTGCTATGGTTGCTAAGGTGTTCTGAGTGTTTTTAATGCGTTGCTGTTGCTAGGGTATTGTGGGTGGTTGCCAGGGCATTGCCATGGTTGCTCAGGTGTTCTGAGTGGTTTTTAGTGTGTTGCAGTTGCTAGGATATTGTGGGTGGTTGCCAGGGCATTGCTATGGTTGCTAAGTTGTTCTGAGTGTTTTTAGTGCAATGCTGTTGCTAGGGTATTGTGGGTGGTTGCCAGGGCATTGCCATTGTTGCTCAGGTGTTCTGAATGGTTTTTAGTGTGTTGCAGTTGCTAGGGTATTGTGGGTGGTTGCCAGGGCATTGCTATGGTTGCTAAGGTGTTCTGAGTGGTTTTAGTGCAATACTGTTGTATGTATGTGTGTATGTATGTATGTGTGTGTCTGTACGTATGTGTATAATTAGTTTTATTTTTATTATTATCTATGTCTTGCTGCTGTTTTTGTATTGTTTTTGTATTGTTGTACACTGGAAGCTCTTGTCACCAAGACAAATTCCTTGTATGTGTAAGCATACTTGGCAATAAATCTGATTCTGATTCTGATTCTGATTCTGTTGCTAAGGTATTGTGGGTGGTTGCCAGGGAATTGCTATGGTGTTCTGAGTGGTCTTTAGTGCATTGCTGTTGCTTGGATATTGTGGGTGGTTTCCAGGACATTGTTATGGTTGCTAAGGTGTTATGACTGTTTTTTAGTGCATTGCTGTGTGGTTGCTAGGGTGTTGTGGGTGGTTACCAGGGCATTGCTATGGTTGCTAAGGTGTTATGACTGTTTTTTAGTGCATTGCTGTGCGGTTGCTAGGGTGTTGTGGGTGGTTGCCAGACCATTGCTACAGTTGCTAAGGTGTACTGAGTGGTTTTTAGATCACTGATGTATAGCTTCTAGGGTGTTGTGTGTGGTTGCCAGGGTATTGCTATGGTTTCTTAGGTGTTCTGAGTGTTTTTAGTGCATTGCTGTGTGGTTGCTAGGGTGTTGTGGGCAGTCACCAGGGCATTACTATGGTTGCTAGGGTGTTCTGAGTTGTTTTTAGAGCATTGATGTATGGCTTCTAGGGTGTTGTGTGTGGTTGCCAGGGTATTGCTATGATTGCTAGGGTGTTCTGAGTGGTTTTTAGTGCATTGCTGTGTGGTTGCTAGGTTGTTGTGGGTGGTTTCCAGGGCATTGCTATGGTTGCTAAGGTGTTCAAGGTTCAAGGTATTTATTGTCATTCTGTACATGTTGACACATGAGAACGAAATACTGTATGTACTCAGGACCAGCAACGTACTATATAAAATACAAAAAAATAAAATAATTTAATAGGCAAAAGACTAAAACCTATTTCTAAAAAAAAAACTAAAACCTATTTATAAAAAAGCAGTGCATCATTTAACATATTTAAACCAGAGCAGAGAGCAACATTATGACAAAGCAGCACAGCACAATAAGTTAAGAGGTATAAATATAAATATAAGCAGAGTGGTTTTTAGTGCGTTGCTGTGTGGTTGCTACTAGGGTGTTGTGGGTATTTGCCGTTGCATTGCTATGGTTGCTGTTAAGGTTGCTAGGGCATTATAAGTGGTTGCCAAAGTAGTTGCCATGGTATTGATATGGTTGCTAAGGTGCTCTGAGTGGTTTTAGTGTATTGCATAGCTGTTGCTAAAGTGTTGTGGGTGGATGCTTAGAATTGCTATGGTTGCTAAGGTGTTCTGAGTGGTTTTAAGTGCATTGTCGTGCGATTGCTAGGGTGGTCTGGGTGGTTACTAGGAAGTTGCTACATGGTTTCTAGGGTCTTCTAGGTTGTTACTTACTGGTCCAAGTCAAGAGAGCCCACTTCTAGGTCTGTATGAAATTCTGGTCCCTCATTAAATGTTTGTGTATGGACATTTTTTGGAACTTTATATTGTCAGCCAGTATAATATTTAGGATTAGGGGTTTGTTCAAATCACTAACCCTAAATATGAGTAATAGTAATCTCATACTTGCCTTTGCAAGCACCATCAATGAGCTTGATACTGTAAAGTACCTGTAGCTCTGGATACTGTATCAGAGCAATAACTGTGGGAAACATCTTTCTTTATAGTGCTCTCGCATATATAAAGTGTGATTTATCTGAATTATATCTACCACTTTTAGTTTTTTGTTTTCAGCTAACAAACCTTAAGGACCCATATTTGCATACTTCCTACGGCTCTTTCAATGATGTTATCATTAATATCTATAATGCCGAGTTGTCATACGGTGTTTCATAAGTAGTTCCACAACTTACATAAGATGTGCCAGCCAGGTTTGATTGATGTGGATGGATTGTCCCTCTGCAATGACACCAAGATTGGTTTTGATAACAGCGCCAGTGGAGCATGAGAAACAAAATGGACAATCACTGGCGTACCTAATGGAGTCTTGTACTTTATCACCTACATAAAACACTTTCTGTTCACTGCACATACTAGCACAATCCATCACACAGTTATGCAAGGTTAGCGAAGGATTATCACCAATCATTATAGAATGCTTTTTATTTCTTTACATCCTGATTGGATGCCTGTGGAACAACATGAGGTTTTTCTCTTCTTTTGTAACTAAAGTAGGAGCAAGTATGATATTTAGTAAAATCTTAAATATCTAAAATATTTCCAATCTCCATCTCAATAAAAGTTCTCATAGTCATTGACAAAATGCATTATACCCATTTTAAAAAGGCCTCCTTTTGCTGTCTATATTTACTGGTTTATTTAAACTTTACACTGGAGAGCATACACCTAACTGTAGTCTTGGCACCAAACATTATTTTCTTTTCTTACACAAAGCTGCATCAGCTATATGTTTTGTCTTATCTTCATCTGACTATGTCTCTGCAGCCCTCATTTTATTGAACATCTGCTATCTCATCTCTGTGCTAAAGTTTTTTCTCTCTCTGCTGCAAAGGTCTGTTACAGTGTCTGCTTCTCTCTGTCCAGTTGCCATGCTCAGAATGAGTCATTACTTCACCGTTGGCTGGCAACACTCCAAGACTTTCTGTGCAGAACAAATGGACAAAATGGCCTTGTGAAATCTGCCTGCTTAGTCAAGAGCAGGACTACTTCTCCTTACTGAGTGCATACTTGTGTTTAGTTAGTGTCATTGATAGTTGAGTTTCACAAGGTTTGTCTCAGGCATTCTGGTGACTTGACCTCAATATAAACCACTGTTGATGTAAACACAATTGTGTGGCTTTTTGCATTATTCTGGTATTATATCAGCTTCCTTTTTTATTTCCTTATTTTTGTTTTGTTTTGTTGTCATTGAAGTAACAAATAAAACAATAAACGAGTTGTTGATTCTGTTTTACTATATTAATATTTCATCTTAAACTGATAATTGACTTAATAATCAGTACATTTCTAATACTTTAACAAAATAAAATAATCAGAGCAATCATGAGGAACCGTAAGTTATCCCTTTTTCTACATTCCAGCTTGCATGGAAGATACCACGAGTTGGCTCCACATTTGGTTCCCATGGACTACACCAACGATCCTGATGTTAAAGTCCCTTTAGCTCTCATAGTCAACATGCCGGAACTGAAGGTAATGCTCTCAGTTTATTGGTTGGTTATTTGCTACATACTACTTGTTTGATCCATCAATATTCCAAATCTTTACTTGTGTGGTGCAGTGCCACTCTGAATCTAATTTGCAATTTTTGAGATGCAACAATGTTCTCAATCTAATTTTTAACTTTTAGAATGCAACAATTTTCCAAATTTAATTTACTTCCTCTGTGATTCAATGTTCTGGATCTAAAGCTAAGCATTAGAGGTGAAGAAATGTTCCCCGTCCCTTGTTAAAGCAACAGGATGCTTGTGCAGTGACCCTCATTGCACTTTTCATTTGATATCAAATATAACAGAGAGTTGTTTATAGAGGGCAAAATTGGTTTTTAATGGGCATGCTGGCTACGCTGTTTATGACAAAGCACAACCTGTGTGAGCGAGGGACATTACACCACTATGCTTGTGAAAGTTAACACTCCATGAGATGTTGCAGTTTCAGCAAATTATTTTAGCACTTTAGAATTTTCATGGTTGTTAAGACTTGTATTTTTAATCCTCAAGAAAGTATTGGTAAAACTGAAGGGTGTCATTTATAGTATTACCCAATAAGAGCTTTAGTCAGTATTATATGCTAGCATTAGAGTCAAAATCATGTAATTTTATAGAGGAAGTGGTTTATTATTTCCATTCTCTATCTGGTCATGGTCAAGCTGTTTCAGATAATTCATCATACAGTAAGTCTTCATCAAGTGTAGGGCTGATGATAACTTGATGACCCCAAACTTTTTTTGTCACTCATATGACATTCATTGGAACACACTTTTTTATTTTGTATTTTTGAAGAATATACTGGCTGCTTTTATTCTCATAAAATGAAATTGAAAGTGGACTGGGCCTTAAAATGACAAAAAGCACCATAAAAGTATAATAAACATGGCCACATAACTTGTCTTCTGAAGCCATTCAATAGGTTTGTGTGAGGGACAAAATATTCAGATACATCGATTTTATTGACATCACACCATTCTTTGAATGCCACCGTAAAAGTGAATAATTGCAGTATCATGGCCATGTCACAGATCTGATCTCACCTTTCCCTAATAATTCTGATCATACCTTCAGCCCATCAAAATTCGTATCTGTATTGGATATACTGTAGAATGAGCCCCATTATATACCTGGAGACATAATTTCATTCCTTAAGTCATCACATTGAGCAAAGGAGCTATAAATGTCAAGGCAAGTAATTTTTATTTGTTTAGTGCTTTTCACAACACACATCGTTTCGAAGCAGCTATACAGAAAATCATGCTTTAACAGAAAATGAAACTATAATATCTATAAAGTTGAGTCATCATTGTGCAGTTTGATAAAAAATATGATTGTAAATTGTATATAAAAATAAATAATTAAGTAAATAAGTAAATAATAATTGTATTTAGAACCCCAGTAAGCAAGCCGAAGGCGACTGTGCCAAGGAACACAAAACTGCATAAGATGTAGGTTAATGGAGACAAGTTAGTTGTCATAACTCAGTGACACATAGCAGTGGGAGTCGGATACCAAGCAGGAACAGAGCTGAAAATGGCAGGCTCTGATATGAATCCCGAAGTTGAGACAGGGAAACAAATAGAATAATATTAGCGTATATGCCATTCAATTTATTGCAGAGTTATAGAATATGAGAATTGTTTCCGGTTCCGGCAGACCTAACTAAAGCAGCATAACTATAATTTGATGGATAAATTAGGTGTATGCCTGGCTGAGTAGATGAGTCTTTAGTGTAGACTTAAACTGAGAGAGTCACTGTGTCCCGAACAGTGTTAGGAAGACTATTCCATAATTAGAAGCCAAATAGGAAAACGATCTACCTCCTTTTGTGGATTTTGATATTTTAGGTACTATTAACAGGCCAGAATTTTGCGATCATAATGAACATGACTTAAAATAGCGTAATAGAAGGTCATTAAGTACTGTGGAGCTAGACCATTCAAAGCTTTGTACGTAGTTAACAGAATTTTAAAATTAATATGAAATTTAACAGGTAGCCAATGTAACGACGATCAAATTGGGCTGATATGATCATATTTGTTGGTTCTAGTCAGCACTCTAACTGCTGCATTTTGAACCAATTGAAGTTTATTTACTGAACTTGCAGGACATCCTCCCAGTAATGCATTACAATAATCTAGTCTTGAGGTCATGAACGTATGAATACCAGATTGGTATCAGATATAACACCTAAGTTCTTCGCTGTAGATCAAGCGTCAAATTATATATTATCGGCTTATTTTTAGACGTTTTTGGTACAATAATTAGTACCTCTGTTTTGTCGGAATTGAGTAGAAGGACATTTATGTCCATCCAGTCTTTGATTTCATTGATACACTCTGCTAATTTGGAGAATTGTGAAATTTCATCAGGTTTCGAAGAAATATAAAGTTGGGTATCATCGGTATAACAGTGGAAACATATTCCATGATTCCTGATAATATCTCCCAGGGGAAGCATATATAAGGAGAAAAGCAGAGGCCCTAAAACTGATCCATGTGGCACTCCATATTTAACTTTTGTTTGATCTGACAATTCCTCGTTTATACAGACAAAGTGGTAGCGGTCTGATAAATAGGACCTAAACCATACTAATGCCTGTCCAATGCCTTTTAGAAGTGGATGATCCTGATTGAGACTACTCAAGCTGGAATTGATAGCACCACATCAGCTTCCAGTTTCAAAGGTCCTTTCAGTCTTCATAAACGTAAATCTTTGCCCCCTTTGTCCCTAGTGAAGTGAAATGAAGTGATTAACTCAGGGCATCAGAGGACTGTTTGCCCGATTTCTGCCAATACTGACACCTCAGATGTGTTTCTTGTCAATACACATGGATGCATGTTCTCTAAGGAACATAAAGGCCATGGGGCAACCTTATATCCCCACTGATTTCAGGGCATGATGCTTAGATACATTAATTTAAACCAGCTGTTATCTAATAATGTGAAGTCATGCTTGAAGTTTCTTCAAGATAAACCATTCAGTGTGCTTGCTATCACAATTGCTCCTACTTAGAATTAGGGATTTGAATAAACCCCTTACTCAAAATGTATTAAATGTCGTTGAGTAACTCATCTCACACATATTGTGTGATGAATTTTGATGAAAATGTAAAAATCTATTAACAGATAATTAGGCACAGGATGTGGAGTGTAGTATGCAGAGCTGAAACTTTAGTCTTTACCCTGTGCTGCTGTGTTTATACTACTGTTCCTAGAGCTGTTGAGTCAGCTAGTAGTGTAGAGCATACAAATCATTTAGGCCAATAGCCAGTAGCAAATATATGGTCACCAATTTGGGGAGTCAGCCATTTTACATGTTATACATGACTCTCTCATCAAAACTGGCTCTGCTGCTCACATGCTCACATTACTGCAACCACAACGCACATTTACACACCATGGCTTTTAAATTGTACACTTTCAATAAGGGCTGTGGCAGGGTCAGAGTTCATTTATGGTATGAAATGGTAATTCAGTGGTATTTATTATTATAATTATATTTATTTATCACACATTATATGTTTGAGATTTGAAATTCTTTTTTTTTTCACATATCCCAGCTAAGCTGGGGTCAGAGTGCAGGGTCAGCCATGACACAGCACCCCTAGAGCAGACAGGGTCAAGGGCCTTGCTCAAGGGCCCAACAGTGGCATCTTGGCAGTGCTGGGCCTTGAACCCCCAATCTTTTGATCAGTAACCCAGAGCCTTAACCACTGAGCCACCACTGCCCCATGCTACATACAGTGGGGTTCAAGAATCTGTGTCTATATTGAAAATCTGGGATGCAACCCTGGAAATAAACAGACTATTTTAGGATTTTGAAAAATGTAAAACAAAACAAAAAATCCTATTATGTAAAATGAACAAGGTATATTTAAGAGTCTGCACTATTTCTAGGTCACTCATCAAATGTAATTAAATTTGTGACATTGACCATATTTACTCCTTTGTACAAAAGGTCAGATTTCCTTGCCTCCACTGAAGTGCTCAAAAAGCTCTTTGGAACATTTTTAAATCATGCTGGAATAAAATTGATCTTTAGGGTTCAACTTGATTACATGGGAAAATTACATGCTGCTTCCAGATGTTCATGTATCCTGAAGTTACTGACAAGTGCCATCCCCTATAAGAAAATGTTTTATCAATTCAAATCTGTTCACTTTCCCTGTGGTGCAACAGGGAATTTTTATTACGCAAGTAATTTCTGAGTCATGGGTTCTGGTCCTATGGAAACCAGAAAGTTTTCCCTTTCAAGGGTGGGCACAATTCGTGGGTTGCATTTTCTCTGAAAATGTAATTTGACTCTGCTGTCTGTAAAGTTTAGGGTTGGGGTTTGGGTAAGGGAGGAGGGTTAATAAAATATGCATTTCTGTTGACTTTATTACATTATTACATCAACATTACATCACATCAACATTACATTTACAAACTTACTTCTGGTGCCACTCTGTGGACATTTCACATCAACAACACTTTTGCCACTGGGGACATTGTTTGAATTTTGGTAAGCACAAACTGATTTCAGCAGCAGAACTTTCGACCTCCTGTTTCTGAATTCACAGTGTCATTAGTCTGCAGGTTTGGCACAAATTTGTGGATTCCATGTCTGCTCAAGTGCATGCTGTCATTAAGTTTGGGATATGTCTAATACTGAAATGTAAATTTTTCAACTTTTCAACATACATTTTGAAACTGAGTTTAAACTTAAATTACTATGATGATAATATAATCTGCAATGAAGAACTGTATTATAGAACATGGGCGCCTGCAGGAATTCATCAGAAGGTACGCACATAAATCTGCCAAATACAAGCTTATATCTAGGGTGGTCCGGAGGCATACTCACCAATGAGATTTTTTTTGTTGCAAAAACAACACCAAAGCATTCAATTCTAGTGACTTAAAGAGAAGCATTTTTTGAAATTTTCTCGAGTATGAGTAGCGTTCATGCAACTATTCCAGTAACTGTTCAGACCAAACACGTTCTCGCACTAAAAAAGCAAAACACACCAAAACAACCAGAGCAGAACGTAGGTGTCTTGAGACGCGTTTTTATCAGTTGAAAAAGTTATTTTTAACTTGACACGGTGTCTAAAAATGCAGCGCTCCCATGAGAGATGCTAAAAACACAGTGAAACATGACAGTTGTCAAGAGACATCAATCTAACGAATATTTACATGGAAAACGATTGAAAAACAGCGCAAGCGGACGCAAAAACACATTTGGTTTGAACAGCCCCTTGTTCACATTGCACAACACTAGCTGAAGTTTCTCAAAGTAACCTCTCAAAAAGACAGCCTTCTGTTTCAGTTGATTGTAGGTAAATTTCAACTTTATCCAGCGATGTTTGTTCTGCGTTCGTAAATATCCCGATACTGTTTTGTGTGTGAAACTGCTCCAAATGATTCTGAGAGCGCTCCGAGAATTGTACTGAATCACGATTCAAATCAGAACGTTTTGCAAGCCGTTTTGATTAAATTGGGAGTTTTTTCCCATCGGCGCGGGACTCGTGCTGAGGTGGCCGCCTACGTTTGGGCCACGGCTTGCGCGGCTTTACGGACGGCTCGATGGCGACTTTTGGCGGTGCTGAGGCAGCAGGCGTGGGGGCTTTAGCCAGACTCTGGCCTGAGACAGAGCAGGAGCGAGTCAGTTGGGATGAAGTACTGCTCCGTTTTGGCATAAAATGTCTCATAGCCTGCGAGTGTTGCTGAGCCATAACATAGCACTCAGCAAACCCATCCACAGGGCTGCCGATTAGGCTGGCTGGAGACACCGGAGCATCAAAGAGGGCAGCTTTTTCCATGTCACGCATTTATGTGAGGGTCAGCCAGAAGTGACGAATCCAGGACCACCAGGTTGTCCATTGATTTGCCAATGGCCTGTGCAGTGATTTTAGTGGCCTGCAGCGCTAAGTCCATAGTGGTGCGGAGCTCTTTAAACGTCTCTGGATCGTAGCCTTGCTCGTCCATTTGCTTAAAGAGCTTAGCTATGAAAACTTGGAGCACCGCCATCGCGTGGAGTGCTGAACCAGCTTGGCCTGCTGCTGAGTATGCTTTTCCAGCCAGTGCGGATGTTAGTCAACATGACTTGGAAGGATGAGTGGAGCATGATTTCCACGCCTTGCTACTTGCTCGGCTTCTGCAGAGGGCCGAAAATCGTCACGCATATACTGTAGCAGTACATGGAAATTGAGGGGCTCGCAGGGCGTGTACCGGCACAAGGTCCACATCAAATTCATCCTGCTCAACCTCGTCGCCCTGCCGTGCCTTCTCATGTGATCCCTTGGGAGTCACAGAAGAGGCGGATGGTAGGGCGCTGGATGTGCCCCTCGCATAAGGTACACTTACAGAACGACATCTTTTAAAAGACGTGAACATGTAAGCGGCTCTTATATATACTATATATATATAAATATAGCAGATATAACAATAAAGGTTACTCAGGCCGAAGCGCTGCATGGAGTAGGTGTGTTGCTGAAGCGAGGACCCGTACACCAATGAAGCGTCTACTAGCAAGGTGTAGAATGTCCGCCGGAACACTGCAGGGGAGTGGAGAGTCTTCTAAGCTAGTGAAGATTCTATCCACTGACTCGTGTATTTCGACAGCGATAAATGTTGAGGGCTTCGCTCATGGTATGCACAGGGCGTACAGCCGTACAGCTGCAGGTGCCACTGTTATAGAAAAATTGAAAATGTAAGCATTTTCGTTAGTGGGCTTTTGAAACTCACTGTACTATGGTGCTGTTTGATTACAATATACAGATACAATGTTATTTCAATGGTTTTGTATGTTATTAAAAAAAAAATACTATGGTATTACATGATTTTACCATGGTACTTTTTGTATGGATTTATGATCATTTCTAATAACATTAAAAGTCATTGTCTTCCATAAGAACATCCATATATTGTGCTGCTTTTATAGTCTTTGTGTAATCTGCTTAATAGAACTCTCAATTTCTGTTCTCCAGGAGAATCCATTCAGGAATCGTATTGTGGAATCGTTCTCCGAAGATGGCCAGGGTAACCTTAGCTTCAACGACTTTGTGGACATGTTTTCAGTTCTCAGTGAAATGGCCCCAAGAGAACTGAAAGCCATTTATGCTTTTAAAATATATGGTAAGTCAGTTTTCGTTACCTCATGTACATTTCACAAAAACAAAATTATATTAACAAAGTTTTACAATGTCACAAACCATGGTTTTACATTTTGTAATAAACATTTATATTGCACCTTTCATAAACAATACTGCCACATCATAACTTGAACTTGGAATATTTACTTTTCTTTCTAAACTCTTAATGTCTTGTTTTGTTTTTAGACTTTAATGTGGATAATTACATTTGCAAGGAAGACCTAGAAAAGACCTTGAACAAGTTGACAAAGGAGGAGCTGACACCAGAGGAGGTTAATCTGGTGTGTGAGAAGGCCATTGAGGAAGCCGATCTGGACGGAGACAACAAGCTCTCCTTTGCTGACTTTGAAAACATGATCTCCAGGGCTCCAGACTTTTTAAGGTAAGAATATACTGTAGCATTACATCTTTAAAGTGACATGTTTTGATGAGTGGAGATTTGCTGCTGCATTACCATAAATAGCTGTTTAAAGTTAGGGTTTTGGAAGTCTCAGCCTCAATGTCTACAAATGTTGTCCACTTATTTCTTCTGTGTTGTTTGTCCTCTATTTGTGGAAACTGCTGTGACGTTATTTAAATGAGCTACTACTTTGTTGCATGCTCGCCTATTATTGTGGTATTATTGATTTCAGATTAATGCTGCCTATATGTGCTGTCGGAATTATACTAATTCCAACTTCTGAAGTCTTAATTATGAGTATTCAGGTGCTTTGTTGTCAGAAAGAACAGGAAACATGGACAACGCCTGGATCATCCTTGCATTTTTCTTGAGGAACTTTTATTTTGACACAATAAGGCATAGTACTGAGTTAGCTTGCTGACGATAATGAAATTTCGGTCAAATACAAGCTATTTTCATGGTGTAAAAATATAAAAAATGCATCAAATGGTTGCTGATATACATAAATGTACAGTATATGACTACGGAAAGCACTAACAATTAACTGTATGTAGACAAATTAATAAAACCTGTCGTTCTTTACAGAAACCCTCCTCTTCTCCGCCATGTTGAAAGTTTACATCTCCTCCCAACTCATAAACTCTGGCATCAAAATGACCTTCTTAGAGTTTCCCAGTCGTAAATACGACTTGAGGGGTCGTTCATGTGCAACTTTTAAGTGGGAACCTCGTATTTACAATAATTTCGATAGCACGTAAAAGCAGCATTATCCACAACTAAAGATCTCTGTGGTTGCAGGTTGCATGGCTGGTCGAGTTTTGAATCAGTATTGGTTTGTTTTTAGCAAAAAGTAACTTGTGTTTACCCACCGCTTGCACCTCCTGACAGCATGATGATGTGCAAAACTGTTCACTAGTTATGTTCATTATTAATTCTGGCTTATTTTTCTCCAGTAACATGATGTGCCATCATAGCATCTTCATTAGAATTTAATAGAGTCATTGTGTGTGTAAAACCAGTAATGCTAGTGGTTAGCATTCTGGCTAGTTTTCTGCACTGGAGGTGCACTGCTGTAATTTGGCTGCAGTGCGTTTCAGTGTGCTTTATGGGGCAAATGTTCTTCTAATTTACTTTTACAGGCCTTTCTGGACTGCACAGCTGTGCCTCTCTGAACACATGATTTAGAGTGACAGGAGAGCATTGTAACATCGTTTGGAGACTTGGCTTAGCCCAAAAAATCTCAAATTGCTCTTTCTGCAGCTGTCAAAAGACAGAATTACTTTTCTGGCCACTTGTAATTTTGGCAAATTAAACTCTTCGCCCTTGATGCATTCTGCTGACTTTACATGTTTCGCTACTTAACTTTAGCAGTAACTTTATTGTCTTATTGAGTTCAACTGATATGTTGTACAGCTTGTTAACTGTGCTATGACTGCCTCCAACCCCCCAAATGTGTCAACATGTTACTTTAAAGGAATATTCAGAGTTATTTAATATCTATAGACACCATCATGGCATGATGTCGATTATCAGAGACAATACTGACGATTGGTCCCTCAGTTTGTAAAACTGAATGAAAAACATTAACATCAATCAGGGCCGTAGCCAGTGGGATGAAAGGTGGTAACGATTCTAAAGTCCTAAAGGTCCGGTGGGGGGGTATTTCTTAAATAGGTAAGGGGGAAAGTTCCTTGCTACAGCCCTGACAGTAATACACTTACAAAGGAAGCAGCCGAGCATGCCATTGGGTTTTAAAGTAGAAATATGAAGCATGTATTTGCACTTAAAGCACATGTACTACGTACTGTTCTAGGTGGAGGAAATTGCATTGGTTAGTTTGGTTATGCATTACCGTAATTCCTGTGGGTGGAGTTAGCAAAACTCAGCTTCAAACAATCTCTGTGTCTGAATATGCTTACATCCTTTCTATATACAGTAGAATGCCAAAAAACATTATGCAAATTAAAGGAATAGTTCACCCAAAAATGAAATTTCTTTCATCATTTACTCACCCTCATGCCTCCCCAGATGTGTATGACTTTCTTTCTTTAGCAGAACACAAACAGATTTTTAGAAGAATATCTCAGCACTGTAGGTCCATACAATGCAAGTGTATGGTGATCAGCACTTTAAAGCTGCAAAAAGCACAGACAATTATAGTTGAAATAATCCATACGACTCCAGTGGTTAAATTAATGTGGCCCACACCACGTTTTGTGTAGTACCGCACATGTTGTGTAGCATTGCTGTAACCATTATCACTTTTGGTAGTAAAGAGCAGATCTCCCTTTGATTGGTTAATGTCCCTAAAGCGCAGCTTCCACGCGCCTCCTTATTTTGCGCTCCACAATAACACGGTGAACCTTGTTGTATTCAATTAATGCTTGTCATTAGCAGGACCATTCACAGGCTCTCCGCTGTCTTCACTTATCCTGGAAGCTTTAATCTCGACCCTCAGAGCAAATTTTGAAAACTAAGTATTAAAATGCACATCTGATGAATGAAGCAGTGATTGTGTAAAATAAATATATCGTTCTGCACAAAACGATTGCAAAAAAATGCATTAATGTAGTGAATTAAGTTGTACATTTAAGTAAATATTTTTAAATATTTCCAGCGTGGTAAATTACAAATGTTTTTAAAGTTACGCACAAATATAGTGAAATTGCAATGACGAGCAGCACTATACAGTCACATTTCAGCACTTCACGTTTATGGACAGCGTACTTGATGCACTCAGTGCACGCAGCTTGCCGGTGTTACAATATATTCAGCTCCTGAGATATTTGGTTCCAGTGGGTGGAGCATACATGAATATTTGTTAATTATCCTGACATGCGTATTGAAGTGGAACTGAAAATGTTAGCGCACCATCGTCATGACTCAAGTTAAATTTGTCTGAAGGATTATTTCGAAAAGGTAATTAAACGCTGACAAAGTTAGACTACACTACAACAGCTTACATTCCTGTAACATTTGATAATTTGTCAAAAGTGCTTTTGATTAGTCTGTGTGCTTTGCATTCTTGCACGAATGATTACAGCCACTTTAGGATACAGGAGAGCAAGCTTAAGCCACTAAACCACCCCGTAGCTTTTTAAATTCTTAATTGTGTTCTTCTGTTGTATATTATTAAGTATTTTTTGCAACAATTCATAGGTTGCGTAAAATCTTTCCACAAAGAGGTGTTTTATTAACAATTAAGGTTTCAATGCTACTGTAATTGGCTGTCAGAAAAAATAAAATAATAAAAATAAAGTTATACTTTCAGTGAGTCTTAACACTTTATGGCAGATTTGCTTTACAAAGGATGTTTAAATATTTCTACTGGAAGTTTCTGCCTTTATCACATTTAACAACAAATTAGGGTCACTTATCAATATATGCCATAATATAATTTTGAAACATAAAATGTTGATTTATGCTTTGTTCTTGTGGCACGTTTATTATTATTATTGTTGTAGTGTGAAGAGGCACCAGTTCTCATGGGAATCGATGCAAAAAAAAAAAAAAAAAAAAAAATCCAGTTACCACAAGAATATATTTTTTTTAATTGTTATGATAGGAAATGAATGAATGAATGAATATTACATTTATATAGCACTTTTTCTGACACTACACTCAAAGCACTTTACACAGTGAACAGGGGACTCTCCTCAACCACCACCAGTCCAGTACAATAGTACATATGTTATCATTACCAATATTATGAATGTTATGTTTTAGTTTTGCGTTTGTGATGCACATGTTTCTACAAAAGACAACAGATTTGTGTTTAGTATTTAGTACAAATATAATTTCACAGAAGACACTGTGAGTGGACATTTTAGTGTGTTAATATGAAAACTAATATGGAATTTCAGTTTGCTTTACAAAATTCAAATGTGTATTAAACTGACATGATCTTATAAGAATAAATTCATACTCATGTGATGTCAATGTCATTATCTCTTTCAGATTGAATGTGAGAGCTGCAGTGGCTGGCACCACTGGCAATATGTTATCCAGGCAAATATGGAAGCTGTTTCATTTGTCCAGTGTGCCAAGACCATATTTTAATAAACTATTTTCTGGGGCACTCGCTAAACTTGTGTTTAATTTCATATAATGTTTTTGAAGCTTTCATTATCTTACCGAGAAGAGCCACACTCATTGTGACTGCTTCCTCAATTTTTTTAGGCTTTGGTAACATTGTTTTATGTGACTAATATTTACATAACTTATAATACAGAAGGCTGGAATTGGTGCAGCATGCCTTTAGTGTGTGCAGCAGATGATTTTGTCATTGTGCATAGAGTAGGCTAAACTTGAAAATAAGAAATGAGAAGAACACCTGTGAATGAGTATTGAGTATTGTTCTTGATCATGTATTTAATCATTTATTTAATGCTTTATTGCTTGCTAGTCACAATTAATTCTTTACCTAGTCATGCAGTCTTTTAAATGGTTGCCAGCAAACATACTGATACAGTTTTATTCAGTAAAGTGCAGTGTTAAACTACTATCAAAGCTAGACTACTGAAGCCATTCTTTCTGTGATCACTTGTAGAAAGCATTGTCTGTAAGTGTTTCTGATCATTCCTCTATTTATTGTTTATATAGCTCTATGTAATGAAATATTTAAACCATTTAAAGAACAAAACAAAAACTCATATTGGAGTGGTGTTGTTAGAGATTCAAGTAGATGTATTATATTTCCATCCTTTTACTGCAGTTTTACTCTCTTTCAACATATTCATTGTGATGTTGAATAAAAGGAACGTTCACCCACAAGCCTATGTGTGAAGGAGTTTACCTATTTGTCTAACTGAGGAAAAGGACTGTGGAAGTGAGGACAGTATCAGTATGTTAAACACAAGTCAGAACATCACCATGGATCACTAATAGTTGGAAGCTATCATCAAACAACATTCCACAACATTACATTACACAACTGTATAGTATAGTATAGTGTATATATATATATATATATATATATATATATATATATGATATAGATAGATAGATAGATAGATAGTGTATATTGTCCACAGTGCAACACATGGTCAAAGAACAGACACTAGGTTATATTTCATGTTCGCATGTGGAATTAAGCTATTAGTTTTCTAGTCATAGCCTGTTTACAAAATGAGCAAGAAATAAAGTGTGACACAGAATAATCACACCAAGGTAGGTTATGAAAATTTTATTAAATCACAGATACTTCTGCAGGTTTATTTTAGTCGTTGTTGTTAATGATAACAACTAATAGAAATACAAAATTAAAGATATGAAAGAAAAACAACGCATGATAACTGTAGACTACTGTATTTGTATTTGCTAAAGTTTGCTCTGTTGTACTCTAATTTAGCCTAATACCTAATTCAGTAAATGCTGTATTCAGGAACACAAAACTAATCAAAACACATACTGCATTTATAAACTGCAAACTGTTACGAAAATCTGAATATTGTAGTTATACGGTGAAACGTAAATACCTTTTCAAAATAATCCTTCAGACAAGTTGAACTTGAGTCATGACAGTGGTGCGCTAACATTTTCAGTTCCACTTCAACGCGTACGTCAGGATAATTCATGAATATGCATGTATGCTCCGCCCACTGGAACCAAATATCGCAGGAACTGAATATATTGTAACACCGTACATAGCGGAAGGGGTGGAGTTACCTGGCCAACAGAGGTAAATAATGAAGCATGTAGCAGCTAGCAAAACTTCAGTGTATACAGCACCTTACAAATGTGAGTTGAATGCTTCACCATCACCCCAAGCTGTGTGAATATGTACGTTATTTTAAGATACAAGTGTTGAACTGAGGTTGGCTAAAGGCGGTCGCACACTGGACGAGAAGCGCCATGCCGTGTTGCTTTGTGACTAAGACATGGCACAGGTATCAAACACAGGGCACGTCGATGCGGTCCAGGTGGCAGACAGTACACACAAAAGTTACTAAAGTGTTTCCCTTTTTCAAGAATGAACAACGCAAGAGTAAATAATCTATGTAATTTAATAATGATTTGGGTTTAAATTAATGGAAAATATGCAAGGTGCGCTCTGTGGCGCTGCAGAATTTTGAGCAGCCTCTGGAGTCGTAGCTGGGCGCCGACGACAGACGCCGAGTGGCGGCGGCGGTGTGCATACCTTCATTGAAAACAGTTGTTTCGAATTTTAGAACACACCATGTCGACCCCCTTAATGCGCTAAAGTTAGCGACAACACATGACCTGCGCTTGAAACGTCACTTCTGTCAGCTGTTAAACGGCGAATGCTTCTGTGTAGTAAAAAAACGTTAAGTGTTCCATTTGGGACCATACTACACTTTGAAAATTCATACACTACATGGTTGAGTATACAGTGTGTGTATGGGACACAACTTAAAGCCGTTCAAAGGCCTTTCGTGGATTTGTTTACATTTGAATTTTTTTTTTGACAGTTGGAGTTTGAATTAACCAGCATTCTGTTGGCCCGTTTGAACATTCCGTCAATGTAAGTTTATGGTATTATTCAGATATTTGATTGCCCGCTGTGTGAAAACCGCAGGTCTGATCAGTTAGAGAAAACATGCACATTATTCCAGAACAGTCTGAAAATGTGTACCTGGTTTGGTGGATGTAGCTTGAAAGCTCTTGGAGAAGTTATTGTTAAAATATGTTGTTAGTATGAGTTAGGAGTTCTTGGTTTAAACCAAGTTTGTAGAATAACATATAAAGCCAGCATAATAACTGAGAATATTCCTTTAATAGTGAAAAGCTGTTTATTAGTCTGCGAAATAAACAGAGCACAACAGTGTCTGCATGAGTCAGCATTTGAACACATTAGAACAGGAATTCTTACCTCTAAATCTCACCTCTCAAACACAATCGTTATGGGATTTAAAGATAAAGGTAATTCATATATTGTGAGTGCTCCAAGAAATGGGTTTAATCTTGTTTTAATCTGTTGTGTTTTCGCAAAAGAACTGCAATGGCGTTGCATATTCATTAGATTGGATGCGCTATTTTGCTTTTCTGCTAAAAGTGGATTTCCAGATTCATTTTAACATCAACTCTGATATCTGTTATCAAAATGTCATAAAAAGCCATCTGCTCCTCTTTTCAGTTCTTTTCTAATACTTTTTTATACAAGTCTTTATGCTCCATTTTCATTCTCATGCTGAGAATTTCCTTTGATACTACAAAAATTGACCAAGTTGGTT
This sequence comes from Myxocyprinus asiaticus, assembly GCF_019703515.2. Classification (NCBI taxonomy): domain Eukaryota; kingdom Metazoa; phylum Chordata; class Actinopteri; order Cypriniformes; family Catostomidae; genus Myxocyprinus; species Myxocyprinus asiaticus. The sequence continues at coordinate 12,150,200 of NC_059391.1, forward strand.
TAGACTATAAAAATCATATATCCTGAAAAATATATCCTTTGTTTTGTCACTTTTGGGCCACTACTATGAAAAATGATCCCATTTCATTGGAATGAAAGGGCCTAAATCGATCTTGGTTCATGTGCTTTTATCTGTAATCTAATATGCAGTTTCTCTTGTGTCCTTTTTCTGTACTGTAGCACCTTCCATATACGAATCTAAATGGCTTCAATGGAAGACACCCATCCTGAGGTTCCTAGGCTGATCCAGGACTTGAATCCACATCAGAGGATAAATGTCTACAATTGTTTTCCTTTCGTTTTTGCACTGGAAGCACACTTGACATTGAAGATTACTGACAAGTGCATTTTTTTTTTCACCATTGGAAAACTTCAAACATTGGTTCAGAGTTCCCTTTGTGTTTTCAGAGGGAGGAAACGTTTTGTGGATTTGACCTGGTTGTGGACTACAATCACTCAAATGTGCTCCTACAAATGTTCTCCTTAGTCTTACAATGTCTGTGGCACATTGGACACAATTTTTACTTACTTTCCTTCATCTAATGACTCGTCTTTGGGATCAAGTAAATCATGGGATATTGTCCATTCTGAAAGTGACAGTGGACAACCAGAAAATGAAAGAGAGAGTGAGAGAGAGGGCTAAAAAGCACAGCACTGGCATCAATGTCACTGAGACACTGTTTCTACAGCTATGCAATCTTTCTCCATAAAATGCATGAATTAGATTATGTTTCCCCCTTTCCCGTTCCCTAATGTCGCTGCAGTTTTGCCATTTCAAAACTCTCTAATTGCTTATTGAACTGGAACATGATGACAATCATATCTCAGTGTTCTCCAGTTGAATGAAGGGCTCTATCATCATATATTTCTCTAATTGTCTTATACACTGTCATTCACTCGCCATGTATTTGTTCCGCTTGCAATTCCTGTATCCCTTCTGTCTAAACTTGAGGTGTTTGCTTCAAACTGTCTAACTTGTGACTATTTTCAGTACTTGATGTGATAGAGGGCATTTGACTTAACTTTTAATAAACGGTTTTCTGTCGATTGTTGACTGAGTGTATCTATTTATGAGGTTGGTTAGGAAAATGTACAAAACATTTTGAAAATCTTGTTGTCTGATGCACGAGTCGCATGGACTACTTTTATGATACTTCTGGGTCCATTTTCAAACTTTAAAGAGATACGCTATCAACTGCCATTGATTGAAAAGAGAGACCGTGATAAACTTTTGATGCCTTTATTTGAAGTTATTGCACTGTAGGTCAGTGTTCAACTGATATGGTATTTCAATGGCCGATACTGATATCGAAGGAGTAGGATGGCCGATATAAATGCCTAATACACAGCAACAAACAGCAAATCAAATGTGGAAGTGAAACTAACACTTATTTTATTCAATATTTATTCAAAATTCAATTAAACTTGAAAAGAAAAAACCTGCAAAACAGAAATTGTTTACTATCCATTGGCAAATCTATTGTTAAATTTTGGAACAGACACAAGGTAAAGTTAAAACTTAAACTGTTAATTGGTCAAGCGTCCTCTGTTATTGATACCGATAATCACAAAATGGCCAAATATTGGATGATTTATAAGCCTGGCAGATATATTGGTCAATCACTACTGTAAATTACGTTATATTTGAAAAAAATTGTACAGCCTTGGGAACAAATAACCTCAATACTGTAGTAATCACCTCACTCCAAATTTCCCTTGTCAAGATTAAAGAATTCAAACATTTGTAACCCCAGTCCTGGTATAGCTGTTCTTTTGTCGTCCTCCTCATCTAGTTGCAGCTCCATGCAGCAGCAAACCAACCAGCCTTAACAATAAAGACAGGTCAACAATTATTCTTCAGCCCATCCTGTCGTATTCCACTTTAATGACTTTTTAAGCTGAATGAGATCGTTAGGAACAGCGCTGCCTCAGCACCCGTATGATTATACTCGCCTCACTCTCAGCCCGGTAAATCTCCAAACATGAGATCACAGCAGAGCTGCGCTTGGTCATTTTAGTACAGGTGATGATTTAATGGGTCAACCACTTCCTGTCTTTACAGGGTTCAACGTTTATTCAAAATGCATTAGATTTTGTCATGCAGAGAGATGGTGGTGTTTAGGTAGTGAATGTAAATGTTGTACTTTGTTTTTGGAGAAGAACGGGTGTGTGCTCCTACTGATCTTGTGATATAATACATTGTATAATGTCCATATGCTGTGGCACTGGGATGCCATTATATGTGCAATGGACAGGATGGCAGTTATAGCTAGATAGGGACAATTAATGAAGAAAGTGTGAGTGGTTCTTGCCCAGACAAAACTTGCCACCATGACGCAAGGGCAGTTGTTCTCAACCTTTTTTTGATGAACGCCCCCCTACTTCATTCCTTTACCCCAAATATTTATTATTTTCCCTCACTCCCCTAATGTAGCCTATGACAAATTTAATAGAGATATGATCATTTTTATTATCAATCTATTTCAATTAGTGTTATTATAGTAAATTCAAGGATGGTGATGTAGAATTATGTGCCGAATTCAAATGGTTTCTGCTTCTTGCGCCTTGCTTCTCACTGATTTTCGCAAAGCTGCGAGTTTAAGAGCTCGAGCTTTAAGAGCTTTGCGCTCACGCTGCTCTGTCCATTGAGCCATATCCACCTTCAGAGCCATACAGGTGCATTAGCCGAGGTTGTCTCCACCTGTGTATTTGACACTGCTAAACCAGATACTTCAGATGCGTTGCTAGACTTCAAAATCAGATGAACCATGGTACAAATGCGTACCAACCCTTGTAATTGAGAACTGACTGATATACTCCAAGTCTAGATAAACGTTTTAATGCAAAGAGGAACTTGACTGATGAACACCCCCCATTTGTAACCTAACAACCCCTCTACTAATTTGGTCTCAGCACCCCCTGGCATTCTTTGTATGCCCCCTGGGGGGCGGTACAGCCCCTGTTGAGAACCTCTGCACTAGGATGTTGTGAGTGGTTATCAAAGCATTGCTATGTGGTTGTTAGGGCATTAATTGGTGGTTGCTAGGGTGCTCTGGGTGGTTGCTAGGTGGCTGCCTATTGGCCCAATTCAAAAGAGCCCACCCAGAAGTCTCTGTGGTATTCTGGTCCCTAGATATGGTTTAAGTCCCTCCTTTAATATAAGCCTATTCGATTTTTTTCTGCCTGTTTTATCGTCCGCCATGCGAAATCCGGACAGTATGTCTGATCTCTTAGAAAAGTAATAGCATTCTTTTTTTTAAGAAGCTTTAAAAAAAATTTGAGGTACCATGTCATTCATGTCCATAGCACACCAGGTGGAGTTTGGAGTTACAGACCAAAGATTAATACTTATAAGGCTGATACATTCACGGCAAAGTTCTTCTTTGTTCTTTGCTCTGAGCTAGTGCCGGTCCTACCCCATTTGGCACCCTAGGTCAAAAGCCTGCTGTGGCAGTATCATGGTACAGTGATGGTATGGTAAAACCTTGGTATTTTGTATTATGGTATTTATATGGTAGGCTACTCCAAGGAACATTACCAATAAACATGGAATTGGCTTGGTAATTTTTGGTACTTTTAAATGCTTTCATGTAATGTTAGTATTTTGATACACTTTTATTTAGAAAATGTCTTTACCTGCAGTAGACAATCATTCACAGACTGCACTCGCACATGACAACTGAATGCAGCTGCAGGATTTGTTTCAATAAATTGTAAGTAAATAGCCACTTCATTCAGCGTTATTTTTGTTTTCTGTCTTCTAAAGTTTAGAAGATCATTTAAATAAGAGATGCACACTGTCCTGTCAACAGACTCCTTAAGCATTAACTAGTGTGACCTTAAATTACGCATTTATTAACACTTATTGAATTAAAACCAGTAATATAGCGACAGGAACGTCACCCATTGTAACAAAGTAAAAGTAAAAACTTTTCATTCAAATTTTCATTTTCATTCAAAGTACCCTCTATTAAACCTACTCTTAAAAGTAAATTTTCTCCAAAAAATTACTTAATTAAATGTGATGGGAGTAAATGTAGCATGTTACTGCCCACCTCTGGTTATCAATGACTACATGCCTTGTTCTATGAATAGAATTCACATGAAATCAGAAAAAGAAGCTGTTTTAACCACTAGGAGATGATTTAAAGTGAAATTTGTCATGTTTACATTATGGATTTATCAGAGCCCTTCTAATAGTGGAGCCGAAAAGCTTAGCCTAAAATAGCATAACGTGGCGGTACACTGACGAGGAGACAAGAGGCCGTTCTTTTAGAATGGATGTCTCTGGAGGAGATGCCTCAGTGTGCTGAATAAAATGCTTTTGTGAGGGAACACCTTATTTAATGAACTGACCACCTGTTCATTTGAGCATGTTCATTTAATCCGACCAATAACATTGCCAGAGTAAGTGTATATAAACAGCCGCTTACCTCTATGCTGTGACGATTCTTCCGGCATCCCTCCACCACCCCAACTCCTCCCGTCTATCCATTAATAACTCAACAATTCCGGGGAGGTATTCGAGCTCAGGTCAAGTCTCGAGCCTCGAGCCCTCCTCCAGGGACAGTGAGCCAAACATGTTTACAATATCCTCACTTCAGGATTACATTAACGTGGATTACTGAAATATGAGTGTATAAAAGAGTGGCAAATCTTTGCAGTGTTTATGTTGACTTATCTCGACCAAGTGAAGAAATTAACTGGAAAAAGATGTTGGCACCAAAGTAGGTGGAGGCTGGTATCATGTAGAGTCTAGACCAATGACAAAAAGAAGGTTTTTAACAGCTAAAAGCAAAGTTTTCCTAAAGTTCATGCAGGTAAGCTGTTTGGAACCACCACAACAAACTCAAAAACACCTTTTTGGCCAGATTTTGTTCGAAATTATGCCACACCTACTCTTTCTTCAATTTAGCTAGAAGTATATTGGCGCCTTTAGAGTTAGTTTTTTTTTTTTTGTGTTTTTTTTAGTTTAAGCTATAGTAATAGCAGTGCTTGCTAAGTTCACAGCACCTTCGTTTAGCTAAAAATCTGGCATTAAAGAAAATGCAGCAGAATAAGCATCCAATAGTTAAAATGGCTATGTTTTTTATTGTTAGCCATGTACTTTGAGTTAGATGTGCCAGAAACAACTGAAATGGATTTTTAAGTAAACACAAATGCACCTGGACCTTTGTTCATTTGTAAAAAAAAAATCCCATTAGCACTGCTTACGTAACCATGAAAATGGTTCTCAGACATAAAACAAGACATGCCTGGATGGAGTGGTGAGGGTGTGCAGTCATTAGGGAGCAGGCAGCCAGTGCTAATCTGCAGTTAATTCCTCATCCCGTTACCTCCAACTCCCTTTATGAGGACTGTATTAAAAACTCCAGCGGGATGTAAGTGCTGATGATGCGCCTCTGTTAATTATGCCTCTCACCCTGAGCATCTGCTGATTTAAATGTGCTTCTGTTTCAGTCTGATACAGCCACTCAGGCTGCTGATGGTAATGTAGGCATTAGGGCATTGATTCTTCTGGATGCTGGGCATAAAATGGGGCATCAGTGACTCCTGGTTCTCTCACACATGCACTCTGATTCATGCATATACTGGGTGTGCTGGCCTTGGCTGCCCTCTAATCTTATTTGCTAGCTGAGGCTGGCAATTATGGCATCCAAAGAGTTGCAAAACAATCTATACTGATGATTTTTATAAATCAGTTCAATAGCTTTTAGAGCAAGCATGGTGACAAATTTGGATGAGTGCTGACTGCTCTCTTTTTAGATGTATTCACTGTTTCCTGTTAGTATTTTAGTGTAATGGGAGGAGATATCAGTATTACTGGATGTGTTAATGTGATAGCTTTCTTGTCACCAATGTACAGTAATTGCAGTTGTTTAATGATCAATGTGATATGTTTGTTTAGCCCCGTTTACAACTAGTAATAAGATGCGCTTTGGTAATCAGATCACAAGTGGTCAGGCGAGACACATCACCGTTTACACATGGTCATGAACACTTGTGTTCGGATTTTGAGGGAAGGGTCTCTGATTTCATGACTACAGTACATAAAACACTCACATCGTCAGTGTTACTGCATTATAATAATGCACAAAAAAGGAAAAATATAGTCCATTTATTGCTTTTTAAAGCCCTAAAAAAAAGAACAAAAAAAGGATTCCTGGCAAAACATATTCTATAATATAATGAAATATATTGTGATTTATATGTATATGTTTATGTGGAGGCGAGGACGTGGTCGAGTGTTCATCTGGGGAGAGAGCAAGCAGTAAGGGTTTTCACCTGGCATACCAAATACCCGCGAGTATTAAGAGGGGTTCATACCAAGCCTTGGTGGATTCAGGTTGTAATCAAACCTCCATTCATCAATGCTTGATTCAAAATGGGGCATTGGAATTATTTTGAGGGGTTGGAGGTCAACTGGGGTGCCCCCATTTCGGGAGTGGTGCACGGAGATGGGGAGGGCGGTGGCTTTTGAGGAGGTGTCATTTAGAAGACGGGCTAACTTGGATTTGTTTGTTGGGAAATGGGGCAATTATTTGGAGTTTTTGGAGGGCTCTCGGGGGGGTATAAATGTGTGTGATTATTATATATACACTATATTGCCAAAAGTATTCGCTCATCTGCCTTTAGACGCATATGAACTTAAGTGACATCCCATTCTTAATCCATAGGGTTTAATATGACGTTGGCCCACCCTTTGCAGCTATAACAGCTTCAACTCTTCTGGGAAGGCTTTCCACAAGGTTTAGGAGTGTGTTTATGGGAATTTTTGACCATTCTTCCAGAAGCGCATTTGTGAGGTCAGACACTGATGTTGGACGAGAAGGCCTGGCTCGCAGTCTTCGCTCTAATTCATCCCAAAGGTGCTCTATCGGGTTGAGGTCAGGACTTTGTGCAGGCCAGTCAAGTTCTTCCACACCAAACTCGCTCATCCATGTCTTTATGGGCCTTGCTTTGTGCACTGGTGCGCAGTCATGTTGGAACAGGAAGGGGCCATCCCCAAACTGTTCCCACAAAGTTGGGAGCATGGAATTGTCCAAAATCTCTTGGTATGCTGAAGCATTCAGAGTTCCTTTCACTGGAACTAAGGGGCCAAGCCCAGCTCCTGAAAAACAACCCCACACCATAATCCACCGTCCACCAAACTTCACAGTTGGCACAATGCAGTCAGACAAGTACCGTTCTCCTGGCAACTGCCAAACCCAGACTCGTCCATCAGATTGCCAGATGGAGAAGCGTGATTCGTCACTCCAGAGAACGCGTCCCCACTGCTCTAGAGTCCAGTGGCGGCGTGCTTTACACCACTGCATCCGACGCTTTGCATTGCACTTGGTGATGTATGGCTTGGATGCAGCTGCTCGGCCATGGAAACCCATTCCATGAAGCTCTCTACGCACTGTTCTTGAGTTAATCTGAAGGCCACATGAACTTTGGAGGTCTGTAGCGATTGACTCTGCAGAAAGTTGGCGACCTCTGCGCACTATGTGCCTCAGCATACTCTGTCATTTTACGTGGCCTACCACTTCGTGGCTGAGTTGCTGTCATTCCCAATCACTTCCACTTTGTTATAATACCACTGACAGTTGACTGTGGAATATTTAGTAGCGAGGAAATTTCACGACTGGACTTGTTGCACAGGTGGCATCCTATCACAGTACCACGCTGGAATTCACTGAGCTCCTGAGAGCGGCCCATTCTTTCACAAATGTTTGTAGAAGCAGTCTGCATGCCTAGTGCTTCATTTTATACACCTGTGGCCATGGAAGTGATTGGAACACCTGAATTCAATTATTTGGATGGGTGAGCGAATACTTTTGGCAATATAGTGTATATATATATATATATGTTGATTCTATGTATATATGTTTTGCTTTCTTTATTTAATGTAGGAATCAATAAAAAATGTTAATAAAAAAAACAGGGCACTGGAGGCAAATAATCGGCTGAAGGTGATGTGTGTGCACGGGGATATTCATGATTATCCTATAGTGACCGATACGGTAATATTCCGGTGACAAAAGCATAACATTGAGGTGGTGGTTAGTCCTCGCCTCACCCATCTGCTAATTTTGGGAACTAATTGGCTGGCTTTTCGATCATTATTGAAGGGGTTGTGTGTGGATGGGTCCTGTGAGAAAGTAAATCGGTGTGGGATGTGCGAAGCGCTGGCTGTGGAGTCATGGCCTGGGCCATCTGCGGCTGCTCTGCATCAGGCTGAGGGAAGGGGAGGTGTCATCCTTCTCTGCCCTTAGGGAATTACCATAGGGGATTTCCCGCTAGAGCAGTTGCGAGACAAAATCCTGAAGCATGCGTATGACCAAGTGAAAGTGATTGATGATCAATGTCTCCAGCCGGGCATCGCACTCACATATCCATATTTTTCAATTATAAAAGACAAATAAAATATAACCCAGTTGTTGATACCAAAGAGTCGTCGGGAAATGTTATTCCAGGCGGCTCATCATAATCCAATGGCAAGCCACTTGGGACAGGGTAAAACACTAAGCCATCTCATGGCCCATTTCTGTTGGCCGGGCATTCACAGGGTTTTCCCTGTTTTAATTATTATATGGGCGTAAGCCTTGTGGTGTGTTAGACGTCATGAAGGAAAATTGTGAGGAGAGACCTTCACAGAGCAAAAATGAAATTCAATATGTTCCTGACCTGAGAGCAAAACTCCATACACTGGGGCAACTATCACAGGAGAATTTGATACAGGTGCAAGAATGTCAGTCCCGGCTGTATAACAGGGGATCTCAGCTACGGGAGTTTGCACAGGGAGATAAAGTACTTGTATTGCTGCCCACATCGAGCTTGAAATTACTCACGAAATGGCAGGGGCCCTTTGAGGTCACACAGCGAGTTGGGGAAGTCGAATATGAGGTAGTGCGTATGGATAGGGGTGGGGCATGTCAGATTTACCACCTCCACCTATTAAAACCATGGAGAGAGGCGGTCCCTGTATCCTTGGCGATGGTAGTTCTAGAGAGGGAGGAGTTCTCCCTTGTGGAGACCACCTCTCACTGTCAAAACGTACAGAGGTTGGCAGGTTGCAAAACAATTTCTCTGACGTGTTCTCACCTCTCCCCGGCCACAGTAATCTCATAAAACACCACATCGAGACAACCCCAGGGGTAGTGGTACATAGCTGTCCCTACCGCTTACCCGAACACAAGAAACAGGTAGTAAGGGAAGAATTAAAGGCCATGCTCGAGTAATAGAAGAATCCCAGAGTGATTGGGCCAGCCCAGTGTTTCTGGTACCTAAGAGCGATGGCTCAGTCCGGTTCTGTGTGGATCATAGGAAAGTTAACACGGTGTCAAAATGTGATGCTTATCCAATGCCTCGTGTTGACGAACTGCTCGATCTGTTGGGCACGGCTTGCTTTTATTCGATATTGGATTTAACAAAGGGATATTGGCAGATCCCCTTAACGCAGATGTCCTATGAAAAAAACAGCCTTCTCCACAATGTTTGGTTTACACCAATTTGTGACGCTTCGATTCGGTTTGTTTGGGGCCCCGGCTACGTTTCAGCGTCCTATGGACAGGGTCCTCAGACCGCACACTGCGTATGCCACAGCCTATTTGGATGATATCATTATTTATAGTAATGATTGGCAGCAGCACATGCAGCATCTGGGGCTTGTTCTGAGGTCACTGCGACGAGCGGGGCTCACAGCAAACCCGTAGAAGTGCGCAGTTGGGCAGGTGGAGGTATGGTATCTAGGGTTCCACTTGGGTCATAGTTAGGTGCGGCCCCAAATTGATAAAACCACAGCAATTGTGACCTGCCTGAGACCCAAGACCAAAAAGGAGATGAGACAGTTCCTGGGGCTAGCTGGCTATTTCCTCTGGCCTCAGTCAGGCGGTGGGGCTATGTGGAGGCAAGGGCATGGTAGAGTGTTCGTCTGGGGATAGAGGAAGTGGTAAGGATTTTCATCTGAGATGAATTGCTGGTAATTGCTGTTTCTTTGTTCGCAGTGAGAGATGGGGGAAATAAAAGAGGCCAGATGTATATGTATTATATGTGGTTTTAATGTTGTGGATGATCGGTGTGTATATTTCTGTCAGAACACACTGCTATTTTTGATTGGCTGTCAATAGAGAAAGATGCATTTAACATAAGGTAATTACAATACTGTATGTATAACCAGAGTCTAATGGCCATGGTATTGGCTATGCTTATCAGCAAAACCTTGACCCCTTTGTCATTTAAATGATATGATATGTTTGATATGAATGTTTTTCCAGGACCAGCACAGGAAGTTTATCTAGGTACATGTCCTAGTTGTCTAATAGACCTTATTTACAGCAGCGCCATTTTTAACAGAAATGAAAATGAGGCTGTGAGGGATAGACTCACCATCTCTTCAATGGCATGCACTGTATAAAGCTGTATAAAGCTCCTCGATCACATATTGTTTTACACATCACATGTTTTCTGGAATTTTTTGTCTATAAATGTTTTTGGACAGATATTTTCTCCATGTTATTTCCACAGAACCATCCAAAAACACTTTCAGTTGCAGTACAGCCCATTGAAGAGACATATCCTTCACAGCCTCACTGTCATTCCTGTCAAAAATCAGAGATGGAACTGCTGTGAATAAGGTTTATACTAGAACGTCAAGCATGGTGCATAGAGAGAAGAACACATTTGATAGAGCATCTCTCATCTTTGCCAAGTCTGATGTGTACAGTACTGTGTGTGATGAATCTTATTTACTGGTGCTGCTCCCCACAAAAACAGGATCAGTCACCTTTGGCATCTTTATTGTCCTCTTTTTACAAGAAGATCTTGTCCAAAACCATTTTGTCCTTTGAGTTTGTGCGTAAGTGTGCAAATCGTAGTTTTGCTTCTCCTGGGAGTTGGAAAGGCCACTATAAATTTCCTCTGGATATTAATCACACATTAGGATCTCAGCCTTACTTTGTGAAATGAGTGAAGAAGTTTGTTAGGAATGAGCTTAAGTTGAATAAAATGCTTTGTATTTGTGCAATAGCGTGTAGTTGCTGTATTCCTTGTGATTGTAATCAATAATAGACATATAATTCTAATAAACTAATCAGTAAATTCTATTCAACAAGTCTACAGCTTGGTTTCTCTTATAAATAAACAACACTGACCGTTATGCCACATGCAAAGGTTGTAATTTTGATTTCTTTGAATTAAATATGCCCTTACAAAAAAGATAGAGTTCTGACAAACTTACTGCAGATTTCCCACTCATTATTTTCACATACAAACGAGCTTGCGATTGATGTTTGCAGCTCTTCACCAGTAGTGCTGAACCTGGAGCAAACCTCTGGCTACAATAAAGGGTTTGCCGCAAAGCTCATTTTCATGTGAAAATAATGAGTGGCGAATTTGCATCAAGTTTGCAGAAAGTTTGCCAGAACTCTCAATTTTTGTAAGGGCATGGTAAGTATTTGGAACAAGGAACCAACTAATTTGTCATGTGAAATTTAAAATATTCAAGGCCATGAAAGAATCTCAACAGATTGCCTGCAATAAGGACACTTATGTTAACCGTACAATGACATCATGTGTTTTAATGGTTCTAGTGGTTGCACACTGTCTCATTAAGACAGATGTGTTCCCTCATATGGTCTCTGTAATTGGCAGGTAAAGTAATTTTGAAGACTGTAAACTTTTACAGCATCTGATTCCCAATCTGTGTATTAATAATTAGATTCATGGTCAATAAATTTGAAATCAGAAAAGAATTGTGGTGAAGTAGCTACTAATATTGCACACCATTAAAAATATCCAAAAATTCAATCAATTTCATATCAGATTTAACTTTTTGGTAACAACATGCTTTGTTGAACACCTAGCTTATATACTTAAAATATCAACATCTTGAAAAGAAGTATATCTGCCAAATACTTTCAATACTAACAAATATTTTTATATAAATATTGAAATATAAATGATATTATAAAATATAAATATATTTTTTGTCCAAATACTTTTTGTCCAAATTCTAAACCATAAATATACACTTACATATTTGAGAACTTATATATGTTTTATGTAATGCAAATACATTTATACATTTTTAAAGTGGCTTATGTGACCATATACTTTTTGGCGCCATTGTAGATCTATTACTCATATGTACCCAGATATACAAATAAAAGTCCTTGACTGTCAAATCTTGCAGACATTGTCCTTCTTTTTACCAGTCTGTTTCCTTTACAAATTCCTACCTGAACTGCAATAAAATCACTCATGTCTAGGAACTTAATGAATTAAGGCAGCTAATATTTTGTATGAGACATGGAGGTGTAATGACAAGTTTGTGAATTAGCCTACCCTTTATCAAACACATAGAGCTCTTTGAGCTTTACCCTTCAACACAGTCTGATGATACTGATGATTGTTTGGTTATTATTGGCCAGATGTTTTATGATACTGCAGTACACCTGTCACATGACAAAAAAATAAAATAAATAAATAATAATAAAATATAAAAGAGCCAGACAATTAATTCATTTTAGAGGTGCTTGCTCCTGTTTCATGCTTGTTCTCCCAGTCATGAAACCATAAACACAGACATTTGATGTTTATTATGTTAATAAATATTAAGCATACATATTCAAATTAAAATGTTTCACAAATATCAAAATACATATAAAAATTACACAGTTGATGAAAAAATAAAGCTCTGTTCTAGTATTTCTAGTATTCATTAATCAGAAATAGCTTCAAGGTAAATGAAGTTAGATTTTTCTCGGACTGTTATGGTTTGGACATGTTTATGACTGTCAGTGTAGTTTTGTGTCGGTAAAGGCGTTCATCTGTATCAGCTGATGAAGAAGATGAAGAGTTATTTTTTCCAGTATTCTGGGGACAGCCATTTCCATTTCTCAGTCTGCAGGAAAAGGAAGTCTTTTATTTCATTGAACTGCAAAGCATATATTATTATAATTTTTTTAATTAATTAATGTGCTGCACAAGCTAAACACTGCACTGAAAAAATCATGTTCTTTAGTATCAGTATATCTTCTGAATCAGAATATTTTTCTTTTTGTCCAGTAAAAACATTTAAACATCCTTTAAACAAGGTAAATTTACCTGAGAAGCATAGTTAGCTGGGTTTTTTTTTCACTTGTCTTAAATAAAAATACACTTATATTCTATACAATTGATATTTTCTCTGAAAAAAGACTTAATATCTTATAATTGTAAAAATTAGTAATTGTGTTAAAGGTAAAGTGTGTACAGTAATTTTGTCCATTTTAAAATATTTTCTCCTTTCACAACTGAATATACAGATAAAACTATGAGTAATACGTTCATCACCCATATCAATCTCACTCACCTTAATGCCCCTGGCAGAAAATATCTGCTTTGGTTTTAGGTCTGTTAGCGTCTCATATGTATTAGTGTGTACTGAATTCTCCTCGGCTCTGGCTGTAGGCCGTGCATCTGGAATCTGCTCATATGTGTTATCAATGTGGAAGTGATTAGGGACGGATTCAAGAGCAACCACAGCATACATAGCATCATTCTCTTGCCTGTTGATCATTGACATTCCCTGCCCTGCTATGCTTTGGTTGCCAGATGTTCCAGCTAGCTGATAGTGAGATGTATTGCATAGCTTATCCAGACTGTTGCTTAGACCTGGCAACCTGTTGATTAGTGGATTACTGAGCTGTTCCCTCTGTAAGTGAGAAGACAGGTGGGGTTGGCTTTTCCTGTAGAAGTGTTCATCTTGTTCAGTGTCATCATCCAGGAAAGGCAAGGACTGACTTCTGCAGTTTGGCAATATGAGTTCGGAGTATATAGTTCCTTTGTTTGCGTCAGGGTTTTTCTGTAGTCTTAGGGCTTTGGGGTGTTCTCCCTGGTTGACCCTAAGAGCTGTACGTGAAATGTCCTCAGTGGGCATTCTGGCTCTTTCTTTGGGCCTCTGCGGGGCTACTTGAGTATACAGCACATTTTCTGGGCTGTGTTTGATTTCCAAGGAGGCAGATTTTACAGGAGGGCCTTTTCTTGGCACTGGAGGTACTGACTGTGGGAAGTAATCACAATTATCCAGATGTGAATCCACAGTCAGATGTTTAAGTACCTTGTTTTGCCAATAATAATGAAGAATGTATAGTAATAAACATGTTAAAAACTATTAGGTCCCACTTTATATAAAGTGTCTTTAGCCACGATGTACTGTACTTACAGATAAAGTTGGTTTAAAATTAAATGGAAAAATAAGAATATTTGATAAAAGTTCAAATTAAAAATTCCAAAAGAAAACATTCTTTCAAATTGTAATTAAATGAATGTGACATACCTGTGTGTTTCTGTTGCCTTTGGGTGGAAGGGCTGGAGGCTGCAGGATCTCATTGGTCTTTACACACTGATGATCCCAAACATCCTTCACAGCTTTCACACTCACACCTGGCTTTTCCCTCAGGTCAAAATGAACCACATCGTACAGGTCGCTTGTGGAAGACTGCAAAACACACATAACCACATAGAAAAGATCAGATAGATCAGATATGCACAATAAAACAATACACTTTTTAAATCAACATGTATGATTTAGTAAATTTATTTAATTACAAATGGAAAAAAAACTTCTTCAATTAAGTAGTTGTGTTGATATAGCTACATAATACAATACAAATTATATACTGTATATAATATAATATAATATAATATAAGTAAAGAATAATTGATGATGGACCGTTGAGTTATTGAAAAATAATGCACACCCGAGGTGGTAATGCCATCACACCTCGGGTGTGCATTATTTTTTAATAATTCAACAGGCTGGAGTCAATTATTCCACTTATACCACAGTTACAACACCTTAAGACGTCGTTCAGGGTTTTATCTCGAGACATTTTCTGGTTTTTGTCCCTAAAACGCTCTTATGAGTGGAACTACTTTCTTTCGCCACGGATTCAGCATCTTGCTTTAATACATTCCAAGCCTTGGGGGGGGCCTAGGTAGCTCAGCGAGTAAAGACACTGACTACCACGCCTGGAGTCCCGAGTTCAAATCCAGGGCGTGCTGAGTGACTCCAGCCAGGTCTCATAAGCAACCAAATTGAGATTGAATTGAGATTCGTCCTCCACCACCCAGATTGAGGTGAGTCACTACACCACCATGAGGACTTAGAGTGCAATGGTAATTGGGCATTCCAAATTGGGGAGAAAAAGGGGAGAAAAAAAAAAATCAAAAATACAGTCCAAGCCTTCATTACTAGTTTGAAAACGTCACTTTAAAACTAGCAACAGAGGATAGTGAGGCTCATGCTGCTTTACTGGAGCACTTACTGGATAATGAGGTATTGCATATGTGCATGTGTGTGTGAGTTTGTGTTTGAGGGATCAAAAGAGAGAAACTCAAAAACTGAGAGAGATCGCTTCTGGGATTACCTCTTTTGTTGCAGCTCTCGTCAGAAGTAATATCGCTTCAAAATCGCCAAGATGTAATTTTAAGCACTTCTCAGCAGCAGCGAGTGTCGCCATATTTCCGTTGTAAAAATGAACAACGTTTTTCAACCCCACTGAGATGCAGGTGTGCGCTAAAATGACGGCTCTGTTTTTCACTCAAGAGTAAAAGTGTGTGCATAACGCGTATAATGTGTGAATTGATCAAGTGTATCTAGCTCTGATACAGCTCAAGCCTTCATTGCTATTTCGAAAACGTTACTTTAGAACTAGCAACGGAGGATGCGCTGCTTTTCGGCATTGGAGTAAAAAGGTAATGTGTGTATGTGTGTGTGTGAGCGAGATAAAAGAGAGAAACTGAGAGAGATTGTGTTTGGAATTACCTGTGTTTAAAGTGGCTCTTGTCAAGAATAACATCACTTCAAAATGACCACAAGTAAGTTTAAGTTCACTTCTCAGCAGCAGCGAGTGTTGCCATTCTTTGTGAGAGTGCAACAGTGCTTTTCACTATAGCCATGTGAGGCTGATTAGGGCAAAATACATTGAAACATAAAAAGTTTCACATATTAAAAGTTATTTTGGATAATAGAAACTGTTGTATTGACCAAGTCGTGGGGGGTGCGGCTCTGTTTGTTGGTCGCGACACAAGACTCAATGTTTGTTTGTGTAAGTACGGGTGAGATGAGGAGCGCGAGGGCTAATTTCAACTGAAATTGAAATAAATGTAGGATATTATAGACATTGTTTGATATTCTTAACCAATTTACTTTAACCAGTGTCTTTGTTTACATGGTTATTTTGCTATGGTAGCATGCTCAGTGTGTGTGTGTGTGTGTGTGTGTGTGTGTGTGTGTTTGTGTGTGTGTGTGTGTGTGTGTGTGTGTGAGACGAGAGCGAAAGAGAGAGAGAGAGAGAGAAAGAGAGGGAGCCCAATTACACTTTTCAATCAAAATTGAAATAAATGTAGGATATTATAGACATTGTTTGTCATTCTTATCCGATGTACTTAAACAACGTCTTTGTTTTAATTGGTTATTTTGTTGTGGAAGCCTGTAGGGCTCTTTGAAATAATTGAAATAATTTGGCAAAGTGATATGGAACCATCATGCGGTCAAGACCTGGAACTACTTCATAGCTATGCGTTTACTGGAAAATAATTGCACACCTTAGAACATCTGTCAACCAATCAGAATCAAGCATTCAACAGGCCTGTGGTATAATATAATATAATATAATATAATATGATATAATATAAAACACAGTTAGCAAAAGGGCAATGTCATACAATCTTTCACCCTGAATTACTAAGTAATTGTGATGAAATACTCTATAACTACATTTAAATGAGGTTACAGATGTGGAGGGGTAGAGAGTTCACCTCAAAACATGACAGTGTCAGATACTCCCCAAAAGGCTCAATGGGGCTTGTCTTGTAATATTCGATGAGGCTGGTCAGTGTATCATGCATCTCTGTGTCGCCAGTCACAATGAAACGTCCCTCTTTATTCTGATTGATGACAAAGTGCCGACATCGATCACAACCTCTGAAAAACAATTATTTATTCAGTTAAAATAAAATATAAAAATTATTAAATAAATTCAAAAACATCTGCATTAAATTACTTAAATTATCAAAAGAATGATTAACATTGGTAGCTTAAGACTGACCCCCCAAAATAGGTTAAATTCAACCAAAACTTTGCATTTTAACAGTTTCCTCCTTTGCTTAAAGGAAATGCAAATATCTGGTTATAAGCAAAGTCATGTAAAAAGAAAATGATACACCAGAAAAGACCAATGATCTAAGGGCTAAGGGATCTTTTTACACCTAGTTCGTTTGAGGAACCTCAGGAGGTGGTCTGAGGACGTTTCGTTTGTGGGCCCTTTTGTGGTTCGATTGATTTGTGCGATGTGAAAGCGAAGAGGTACCAGTCCACTTTGCATTTTATGACAGACGGTAAGTATCTCTTGGCTGGCCATACATAGCTGCATTACATACATCATATTCCAGTCACAATTTACTGTCCACATATGGGAATTGTAAGCGAAAACATTTACCATGATTACCATGATGTGTTTTTGTGTCTCATATTCTGTTCTTGTTGTATTATTTAAGCACCTAAAATGAATGGACCGCCCACATTCAGAGCAGAGCAGCGCGTCAAGATGAACCGCTTTAAAGTGCTCTGATGGGTGTACCGTCTACGGAGGTTCCCGCCAAACTCCCATGAAAATACAAGCGAGGATCTTTATGGTTTCACTTTAATTTTTTTGCGCAATGGCAAATGTTCTTGGCTCATACACAGAATGTAAATGACACACGAGGAGACGCTTGCTCATTACTCTCGAGATAAAGAAACATATTTTCAAATGCACATATAATTTCAAATTCTATTTGAATTTCATACGAAATAAGGGCTTGTAGGTGTTATCGGAGAGCCTTAACATAACGTGAGAGATACAGTATACATTATTACTATTGCATAATGTAATATACATTAATATGTTGTCTGAGTTTCATAAATGATATAACATATAAAATATTACTTTTTATGTAATTCTATCCCTGTGCAATAATTTTTAAAGAACAATTCAATATTTTTTAAATCCTTAAAAGTAATCATATAGCCCCATTTTATTATATGATTTTAAGTTAAATATCATAAATTACTGCTTAAGGTGTAGGCCTATCTGTAATAAGCATTTATACACCTTTAGAAGTATGACAATTTGTATGACAATTGCTTATCATAATAATCGCAATTATTTATGAAAAATTATTGTCAGCCAAATTTCATAATCGTGACAGCACTAGCTGCAATGGGGTCTGAGTTCTTAAAGAGCTGTGGTGTGAACAACAAGGGGTCTGAGAATGCATTAATGTGAAGAGGACCAAAAATGAAACTGGGTCCTTTTTTAAGTCCACTTTTTGTGAACACCAAAAGAACTGAGGTCATTTCTGGTTCACTTTAACCGAACTGGGTTTGGTTCACTTAAAACGTTGTTTCTAGACTGTATGAATAGAGTAGCCATTAATATTGTTTTACACAAACTCACTTATATGACAGAATGTATCCAGTGGCTTTATCACTGAGCCGAATGAGGAAACAGCCCAGTTCCTTGTCTTTTAAATGCTCCTCTGCATCCCTGTGAAACATAACACCATGGGGAGAAAGAGTTCATATCCAACTATGAATACTGCTTTTATAACTTGTCATATAAAGAATAATGTAAACATGCATGTTTAAAAACTGAAACCTTCAAATAACTTGCTCTAAGACACAGAATAATTTCCATGAAGAAATTCTATTTTAGCCCTGCATTACATAAAACAATTAACAAACAACAGTTCCCCCAGCCCTCCAGACTTTCTGTCTACCGTGACTTGCACCTGTTTTTTTTGTCATACAATGAAAGTGAATGGCGGGTTCCATGGAAGAAAGAAAGTCATACATCACTTATCATGTGAGTGAGTAAATGGTTTAGTTTAGGTATACTATCCTAGTAACAAATACCCATTGCTTGTTCCAATAGTGGGGACAGCTTAAGAAGCACTTCTCACTTTCTGTTGATGAATCCTTGGAACCATTCTGGAAAATTCCCATTATGTAGAATGAGAGGAGCCTGGGTCTCCGTAAACCACTTAAGGGCCAGTTCCCTTAGCCTGCTCTCTGTGTTTTCTGCCTGGATGTCCCCTACAGGTTGCCTCTGGTCCATCCTCACTCGATCCTGTATCAATGCAGAATTTAAGACAGGTGAGACAACTTAGCTAATGCACTGGATGTCCAATGGCACTAGACCTAATAGTGCTTGTCCGCACTAAGAACCTCATTTACCTATTTTCCAGGCGACGTCATAAAATGCCCGGGGCGTTCTCAACACAGTCATTGTTCTTGTTGATCATGACAGAGCCAAAACATTTTGGCATAGTTACATTTTACCACCTCTGCACTGTGTACCTTTCTCAGGTTGAGTAAGAATTATGAAAACGTCCCACTTTTACTGTAATATTGGATCATCAGCTTGACGATCAGCTTGACAGCTTGGCCAAATTAGATCACATAACAAGCAATACAGCCGTTTTAGAGAGGTGAATTACTATGGCCCCCAAAAGTATTTGGACATTTAAGCCACTCTTAAAAATGTATGAATGTTACTATACAGAAGAGTTAATTGTAAAAATGGCTAAGAAAAGTCCTTTGAAAAGGTCGAGCATCATTTTGCAGTTGCCACTTGTTTTGATATTTTGTTCCATTTTGATCTAATGCAATAACAAATACATTTTTAAATGTGGTTTAAGTGTCCAAATGCATTATGAAACCACTGTTTATCTCTTTTTAAAAAATCTCAAACATAAGTTATATACCTTAAAGCGAAACATCAGGCAAGAGTGGAACCTATGGGATTTGGGCCTCCTGTTGTCCATTGGATGTGTTCTTGTGAGGTAGTTGTGTTGGGATTTAGAGCTGTACTGTCTTATGCAGTATGTGCTGGTCCATAGAGATCCTGAGAAGGGACAAAATGTAAAATTTTCATGTGATGTGATTGCGTCAGTTTACTTAATTTCTGTGGAAGACTTTCATGGAAAACAACTTGATAATAGCAGGTTTCTTTTATTCATTTATATGCATTTTTATTTTATTGATTGATTGATTTAATTATTTATTATTTTTTATTTGTTTTATTTATTATTTATTTTTGATATACCTAAATTTCAGAGTATAATTGTTAATTAACTAACAGTGAAATTTTACTTTTAATAAAGTAATTTTAGTGTCACTAGCATCACACTAGCACAATTTATTGTCATATTTGGAAACAGAAGGTGAACAAAGAAATATGGATAATTCTGCAAAAAAACAATTGATCATTTGTTTGTAATGACTAAAAAAACAACATAATTACAAATGAAAAATCAGTTCAAACCATCTCAAGAATGACATCTCAAGAATGGACACCGGAGACGTACCTGTTGGCGTGCGTTGATGCGTGCAGTGTGATTTGAGTGTCATGTTGCTGAAGATTAAAACTGTCCTTTGCCTCTCACACGTCTGATATCCTTTTGAAGAAAGGGAGGACATTGTGAAGGGGTGCTGTCAGTTACAGACTGATATACTTTGCTGACATTCACCTCAGATGTTGTTCCACACGGTTTGGAAAAAAAGAGTGTTACAAAGGGTAAGTCGCTTAGCTCACGTATGAATGACAGCATGAGGGAGGGAAGGAAAGAAACAAAAACATTCTCACACAGATCACAGAGTTTCCTGAAGAGAAATGGAACGGCGCAGAGGAAAGTAATGTGGTCTTACTGCACACATACACACACACACATTTCTTTTTGTAGTGGTGGGTAACATACTTGTAGGAAGTTGTGTAAACTTCAAGAAGAAGAAACTGCTACCTAATGCCAAATTTGAAAACACAGTGAAGACACTTTACAGTGACCCCTAAAAGTATTTAAGCCACACTTTAAAAAGTATAAATAGCAAACCAAGATGCATTTTGAAGCTTTGAAGTTTATGGTAATTGTAAAAAATTATCACACTGAATTTGGCGACATTAGGTCAAAAGTTTTGCTGCTGAAATCGGTTTGTGCTTACCGAAATTCGAATCACTGCCCCTAGTGGCTGAAGTTGGAAGTGTCATTTAACGCATGGGCACATGTGTACTTCAGTTTCCACAGATTGGCACCAAAAGTGAGTTGCAGTTTTCATTGTAAATGATGTAATACAGTCAACAGGAATGCATATTTATTAACCCTACTGCCTAACCCAAACCCCAACCCTAAATCTAACTGTCAGCGGAGTAAAAATTTAATTTTAGAGTGAAAATGCAACCTCTGAGTCACGCTCACCATTGTTTATGTGAATGTGATTATTTGCAGGTTTGGTGTCGATTTCAGGGTACATGAACTTTCAGAAGCAACATTATCAGATTTCCCATGTGATAATGTTGGAAGTTGAGGGGAACTGATCTCATACAGCAGTGGATCTCAACCAAGGATCCAGGGCCCACGGGGGGCCTCAGCACACTTCCAAGGGGGCCTCAAGTTGACCTAAAAACCAGAGCTAAAATTGAAAGCATGCTAAAAATGCTTTCAATTAAGATGTAAGCCTACAACTTATAAACAGATTCTTTTCAAAACTTCTGAAATTAAAAAATATTCATGATTAATTATTGTAACAAGGGTTCTGGTTGGGAAAGGAGGAGGCGGGAACCGGCTGAACAGTCAAAATAATATTTAATTAAACTAAAGGCACAAACGCACACACTGCAGCTGCATGTGGCTCTCTCCCCGAACTGCCGCGTCCCGCTGCATTTATCCCTCTTCTCGGCTGATTAGAGGAGCGTGCGTAGTCACGTCCCGGCCCCGCCCTCCTCCTCGTCACACTCCTCCCTTCTTTGCCTCAGGCCGGGGAACCATGACGTACCCCCCCCCCCCCCCCCCTTCAGCCCCGCCTGCCGGTAGGCTTTTCCCAGCCTCTCTAGGGCTGAGGAGGGGGACGAGGGGAGGAAAAAAAAAAGAGGGAAGGGAAGGGGCAAAGCGGAGCGATAGTGAGAGAGAGAGAGGAGAGAGAGGAATAACCTGGTTCGCCGGCACCCAGATATGCTGCCGCCCAGCCCTCAGCCACTCCCCAACCTCTGGCAGATGACAGCTGCTCCTCCCCGGGCGGATCGGAGTAAGTCCTCCGACCCCTGGCGGATGGAACGCCCCTCCACATTTGGCGGCCGGCAGGGAACTCCTCCGCCCTTGGCAGCAGCTCCACCACTCCAGGCAGCCAGCAGTGAGCCCCTCCTCCCCTCGTGGATGGCAGCCGTTCCTTCACGTCCAGGCGGCCAGCAGCAACTCCTCCGTCCCCCGGGGGATGGCCGCGGCTGCTCCTTTGTGTTGACTGGTAGTGGTGAGGACTCCACGACAGCGCATCCCTCCTCCTTCCCAGGTTTCGGTACCAAAGTAATGAGGGTTCTGGTTGGTAAAGGAGGAGGTGGGAACTGGCTGAACAGCCGAAATAATATTTAATTAAACTAAAAGACACAAACGCACATACTGCAGCTGCATGTGGCTCTCTCTCTCCCGAACTACCGCGTCCCGCTTCATTTATCCCTCTCCTCGGCTGATTAGGCCGATCGCCCTCCTCCTCATCACAATTATTTTAATCAGACATATCTAGTTTTTTGAAGGGAGGGGGCTTTGGATTCAAAAAGTTTGAGAGCCACTGTCATGCTGTACATAAACTAAAATTTAATGCAAAAAATGGCTCAGAAAAGTGAAATTTGTTCTAAGATATGGTCTTGCATCATTTGTTTACCATTTGGTTTAATATTATATGATCTAGGCAATGAAAATCGTCAGTTTTAAGTGTGGTTTTAAGTTTCCAAACACCTTTTGTAACATAGATATTAAAGATTTGATTTCAACAGTTTAAACAAGCTTATTGAGCTAGTTGTTAATGAACTGACTGTATAAAATCTTAAAAAGGAAAAATTTGTGTCTTACCCACATAAAGCTGCCATACTGTATGTGGCCACCCTGCACAGACTCAATCACAACAACACATGGCTGAGTCATCATGGTTAAACTGTGACTACTGTAGCTTTGTGGTTTGCCCAGCCTGGCCTGACACATGAGGGGATCATGTGTGGAATAAACAGCCTCTTCAGACTTAATGTGTCACAGTGTTGGACAGGGTTTCCTCACACCTTCCATCTAGTGTGTCTGTACTGTGGTTGCTTCATCAATATAGAGTGGGATAACTGTATATCACCTGTTTGATCTTTGACATTAGGGATAGTTTAGAGACTGCAGGGAATAATTTACTGTAATTTCCCTTGTTTGGTGCTGATGAATCACTAATTCACTAACCCAAACCCACTCGATAAATTAAAAAAACAATATGGTTGAATTAATAAAGCAATAGTTAACCTAAAAATAAACATTCTGTCTTCGTTTACTCACTTTCATATCATTCCAACTTTGATTTTCTTCCTCCTATGTGACACAAAAGGAGAAGTCATGTTTGACATAATTTAGTATGTTTACATGTACTTTAATAGTTAAAAACTGTCTGGGCTCCTACAACCCCAATTCCAAAAAAGTTGGGACAGTATGAAAAATGCTAATAAAAACAAAAAGGAGCAATTTGTAAATTGTATTCACCCTTTGCTATATTGAAAGCACCACAACCACACGTTTTATTTTTATTTTGATGTTTTACCTTGTGAATTATTATTATTTTTTATTTTTTTAAATGTACAGTAATTTCAAATCAGTTGATTGCAAAACGCTCCAAAAAAGTTGAGACAGTGGCAATTTATAACTAATAACAATTTGACGAGTTGAAATGACAAGGCGATGTGAAACAGGAGACGTTAAACAGGTAAGGCAGTTGTGTCATTGTACTGTATACTGTAAAAGGAGCCTCCAAAAACAGCCTAGTCCTTCAAGAGCAAGGATCGTTCAAGACTTGTCAATTTGCCAACAGATGCTTCAGCAAGTAATCCAGCACATTGGGAACAATGTTCCCCAAAGACAAATGCCCAAAATCCTTCCAATTTGTCTTTGCGGAACATTGTTCCCAAAGTGCTGGATTACTTGCTGAAGTAATCTATATTGTGCACTGTAGTTAAAAGATTCAAGGAATCTGGTCAAATCTCAGTGCATAAAGGGCAAGACGAAAACCACTTCTGAATGCGCGTGATCTCTGATCCCTCAGACGTCATTGTCTTAAAAACATCATTCATCTGTGATGGATATCATGAACATGGGCTTGGGATAACTTTAGTAAACCTTTGTTAGTCAACATCACTCGCCACTGCATCCACAGATGCAAGCTAAGACTTTACTATGCAAAGCAGAAGCCCTACATCAACACTGTCCAGAAGCGCTGCCAAATTCTCTGGTCTCAGTCTCATCTTAGATGGAAAGTAGAACAGGGGAACTGTGTTTTTTGGTCCAAAAAGTCCATATTTCAAAAAGTTTTTGAAAAACACAGCCGTTGTGTTATCCGGGCCAAAGAGGAAAAGGGCCATCCAAGCTGTTATTAGCGTCAGGTCCAAAAGCCAGTGTCTGTATGGGCCAGAGGTGTGTCAGTGCCCATGACATGGGTAACTCACACATCTGTAAGAACACCATGAATGCAGACAGATATGTACAAATTTTGGAGCAACATATACTGCCATCCAGAACCGTCTTTTCCAGGGATGTCCCTGCATTTTCCAGCAGGACAACTTCAAACCACATACTGCCCGGATTTCAAGTGCATGGCTGTGTGAGCAGAGAGTGTGGGTACTAGACTGGCCTGTCTCCAGTCCTGACCTGTCTCCAATTGAGAATGTGTGCCACATTATGAAGCGCATTAGATGGCAACGAAGACCCCGTACAATTGTGCAGTTAAAGACCTACATAATGGATGAATGGGGGAAAATTCCACTTTCTAAACTTAACAAGTCTTCAGTGCCCAAATGCTTAATAAGTGTTATTAGAAGAAATGGTGATGTTTCACAGTGGTAAACACTCGACTGTCCTAACTTTTTTGGAGTGTGTTGCAATCATCTGATTTTAAATTACTGTACATTTAAAAAAAAAAAAAAATACATTCACAGGTTAAAACATCATATTATGTGTAGTTGTAGAGCTTTCAATATAGCAAAGGGTGATTATAATTTACAAATCACTCATTTTTGTTTTTATTAGGAATTGGGGTTGTATTTGCAATATGTAAATTCATTAATTATTCATAGTCAGAGTGACAATTTAACCCGACATTCCATAGAGAGATTTCATAGTTTGACAATGACAATTGATGAATGCATCTACAGTTTATTTAATGTGGTAAGGTGCAGAAAGGTTTGTGTACTCTTGGACCTCATAAGTGAGAACTCAAAAGTTTTAATTGAAGATAAAAAGGAATAAAGACACTTATCTGTGAGACACAGTGGAGGAATATAAGACAGCTTGACATTTGAAAAAGGTCAGATGTCTGTTTAGACAGCGGAGAATGCCAAAGTGACAGTTACTTCTGCTTCCTGCAGATTTGTGTGACATCTTTTAAAGAACTGAGATAACCATCATTAGAGGTTAAGAAAACAGAGCTAAAACATTAATTGTACTTAAAAAGCATTTTAATGGTGCATTTTAACAAATATATAGAAACACAAAAGGCTTACATTGCAACACAAAAGGCTTACAAAGTAAACAATTGTAATAGTGATGAAAAAGAAAGCTTAAATTAATCATAGAATTTCATAATCACACAGTAATAGTAGTAATAATAAAAATTTTCTTTAACAGTATTTTGTCTTGTCTTCTAGTAAAAATATCTAAACATCCTTAAAAATATAAGGATGTTTAGATGTTTAGAATTTTGCTCCTCATTTATTTGAAAACTTGTTTTAGACTTTTTCTCACCCCACTGGAAAATTGCTTTTCTTGTTTCAAGCCAAAATTTAGTGAGGTTTATGCTTATAACAATAAAAGTTGCCAATGTGGTAAGAAAAATAATATTAATTCAAGATTCTCTGAAATCAAGTATTTTATTTTATTGATATTCTTTTTTTATCTTGCATTTTATTGGAAAACAAGACAAAAATACCGATTAAGAAAAATATTTTTTCATTGCAACCACTGTTTATGAGTGATTCTCACAAAAAGTGTTAAGTATGTCTTTGTTATATTTAACCCCAAATCAATACAAAAAAGATGAAATTGTGAAATATATATCAGAATCAGAATCAGAATGAGCTTTATTGCCAAGTATGCTTACACATACAAGGAATTTGTCTTGGTGACAGGAGCTAAAACAGCAACAAGACTTTTAAAAAATAATTAAAATTGAATAAAAAATAGATAAATATCGAAAAGAAAAAAGTATATATACAATACACAGTAGACAATATATATATATATATATATATATATATATATATATATAGTCTATTACTGGGCAACCAATAATCCTCTCAGCAGTCCGAACTGTCCTTGGTAGTCTTCTGATGTCTGATTTCGTAGCTGAACCAAACCAGACAGTTATTGAAGTGCAGAGGACAGATTCAATGACCGCTGAGTAGAACTGTATCAGCAGCGCCTGTGGCAGGTTGAACTTCCTCAACTGGCGAAGGAAGTACAACCTCTGCTGGGCCTTTTTCGCAATGGCATCAATGTGGGTCTCCCACTTCAGGTCCTGTGTGATGGTAGTGCCCAGGAACCTGAATGACTCCACTGCTGCCACAGTGCTGTTTAGAATGGTGAGGGGGGTCAGTGTTGGGGGGTTCCTCCTAAAGTCCACAATTATCTCCACTGTTTGAGCTCTAGGTTGTTTTGACTGCACCAGACAGCCAGCTGTTTAACCTCCCTTCTGTATGCAGACTCATCGTCATCTCAGATGAGGCCGATGACAGTGGTGTCATCTGCAAACTTCAGGAGCTTGACAGAGGGGTCCTTGGCGATGCAGTTGTTGGTGTAGAGGGAGAAGAGTAGTGGGGAGAGCACACATCCCTGGGGGGCACCAGTGCTGATTGTCTCACAAGCTGCTGCCTGTCTGTCAGAAAGCTGGTAATCCACTGACAGATAATTTAATAATTTAATAATTTAGTCCAGAGAATAGCTGGGATGATGGTGTTGAAAGCCAAACTGATGTCCACAAAAAGGATCCTTGCATATGTCCCTGGTCTGTCCAGATGTTGCAGGATATGATGCAATCCCATGTTGACTTCATCATCTACAGACCTGTTTGCTCGATAAGCAAATTGGAGGGGATCTAGAAAGGGTCCAGTGGTGTCCTTCAGGTGGGCCAACACCAGTCTCTCAAATGACTTCATGACCACAGTCGTCAGGGCGACAGGTCTGTAGTCATTAAGTCCTGTGATTTTTGGTTTCTTTGGGATGGGGATGATAGTGGAATGTTTGAAGCAGCATGGGACTTCACACTGCTCCAGTGATCTATTGAAGATCTGTGTGAAGATGGGGGCCAACTGGTTAGCACAGGATCAAAGACATGCAGGTGAAACGCCATCTGGGCCCTGTGCTTTCCTTATCCTTTGTTTTCGAAAGACGAAAGAGCATTATAATAATGTATGACTACTTTACATTACATACATTTTTCACATTGCGGTAATGAGTATAGGGGCTAAAATGTGAGTAA
Source organism: Myxocyprinus asiaticus (assembly GCF_019703515.2). Classification (NCBI taxonomy): domain Eukaryota; kingdom Metazoa; phylum Chordata; class Actinopteri; order Cypriniformes; family Catostomidae; genus Myxocyprinus; species Myxocyprinus asiaticus. Next base: position 12,177,749 of record NC_059391.1, read on the forward strand.
CTGTCATGAAAATAATGTCACAATGTAAAAAATCTTAATCGCCCTGAAATATGTTTCATTTTCTATATGCAACATAAAATGTCTTATTTATTTCTGTTGATTTTGGAGTAAATTGGACCTGGACATTTTCTTGACAGAATTTTCAATATTTTGTCCGTTGTAATTGTTCCAAACCTGAATGCACCGGTTTGTAATTTCACTTGTGTCAGTGGTATCAAACAGATGTCACCTTAAGGAAAGCTCTTATGTTGTCTTGTGGTACAGGAAACCAAAGTGTTTCCCTCTGTCTTTTCATATCAAACAAACTGTTACTGCGGTAAGCATGGCAACCGGAGATATTTGTAGGCATGGAAACACACTGTTTAACTGATTATGAGCAAAAGTTAATGATTGTTGCATCATTCTAACACACTAAACAGTAAACACAGAATATTAGATTCAGAGACACAGAGGCACAATAAAATAATGTCTTGTTATGAGTACCGTAGGCCTAAACAGTGGCCCCAAAAAAGTATTTGGACACTTTTGGGCCTTTTTGATATTTTATTATGTAATTCAAATGTATTCTTACATTTCAAGTGTAATGTCTAAATACTTTTGGGCATGTCAGCCTATCCTGCATGGCTGTTATACAGTATGATTATTTTTTACCAAGGGTGAAAGCAGTAATCTGGTTTCTGTCAGGTGAGGTGAGAGTGTACTGACACAGTGCTCTCCTCTCATTTGAATGGCACTTCCTGTAGTGAGAATCACTCTCACTCTCTGCATTGGATCAGTGTCTTCTAATTTAATTCATGAGTATCAGTCATGTTTCCAGTAATTCCAGTCACTGAAATGGAACACAGCAGGATTTCCTGAAAGTCTGCAATTATTGGAATAATTATACTTCAAAATTGACCATGAATAATGATTTATCAAGATTCATCATGATGTAAGGATCTCATCACCATTACAGTATTTGAGAGTTAAGTTTTTCAAAACACACAATAGGGGACAATATGAGTAGAAGTAGACTGATATTGTTTAAATGCTAACAAGGGATTCTGGAAAATAAAAAAAAAAATGAAATAGACATATATTTATATAAACAGCAATCACACACTTCAACGCATCCATGATATTTCTACAGCGTGTGATAGAAATAATAAAGTGACTCTTTTGCGCCCCCTATCGGTTGTGGTTTACATGAGTTTATTGCACGGCAGGCCCAAAATATATCTTTCACCTCATCTCTAACTGGTGACAAATAATCACTCTTTTTGATTTTTGGAATTATAAAACACATTTTATTGCCTCTGTTTATGACAGTACAAAATGTGATGCTATCACTTTACAACGAGGTTGTATTTTTTAACAGTAGTTAACATGAAAAACAATAAGCAATACTTTAACAGCACTTATTAATCTTGGTTAATGTTGATTTCAACATAAAGGCTACTGATACATTTTTAACATTAAAAGTTGTATACGTACACTTAAGTACGTCTTAGACTTACACACCTAGGGGCGTGAATGCAGCATCATTCAAACGCAATTCACTATTAACAGTCAGACAGGAGTAATTTAATATTTAAGTGAAAAGATCTAATAACAGGATGGTTACTTAGATTAAGGGAGTATTCAGCTGGTCATGTGATTCTAACATGGCAGCCCCCATGAGGGGACCCTCTCCATGTTGAATAAAACAGCCTTTTTATGGTTACTGATCTCATGTGAGTGCTCATGATGTTATACATTTGTTTAAAAAATAATTCATGTCTTTAGATATAAAACTTTTTAAATTAAAACAAATTGTTGAATGCACCTTTAATGCATTATGAATTGTACCTTTATGATATAACATTTAACAAGATTAATAAATGCTGCAAAATTTGTTTGTTCATTGTTCATCATGATACCTAATGCATTAACTAATGTTAACAAATACAACCTTTACTGTATGTAGATATAGTAGTAAAATCATAACACTGCTCTCTGGAATACTCTATTCTGTTTGGTTATTGGCGCTATCTAGCGTCTGATATTTCTCTGTTACAACTGCACATCCACGTATCAGACCGCTCATCCAGGTATCTGAGTCATCTTTCCTGATTCTCGGATCACTGTGCGATCTCTACAAGTAAGCTAATAAAATAATTTCAACTCAAATCAATGTTTAATGTGCAGTTATTTATTTATTTAGCAAGAAGTATTGTAATAAAATGTTAATAAGCAGGCAGACTTTAATAATAATAATAAAAAGATTTTTTTTTAAAAACTGGAGGTGAATTTCTTCTTTGACACATAATTATACAATTTCAACGTCGATCAATATTTTATTTCCATTTTTTTATTTATCTGATTAGTAGCTGTGTAATAAGTGGGATTATATTCAATCAGCCGGTTGTTATCGCAAAATAAAGCCCTTCAGGTTGATAGGCTAAAAAAACCCTCAGCTTCAAGATCCTCATCACCCTGTCGGGGTTTATTTTGTGATTTGTTGTTCATGCAGTTTATAATGTATTAAGGTAACTAACGTTGACAAATAAAACATTATTGTAAAAAATAAGCAGTTATATGTATTATCTTAGACTTATAAGATAATAAATTATATTAATTGAATAGTTTATTATTCAATTATAATGCTTATAATTTATTATGAATTATAGTATAGCTACATAATAATATAATATAATATAATATAATATAATATAATATAATATAATATAATATAATATAATATAGTATTGTTATATTTACTGTAGATACATTTTAGTGTATCATTAATTTATTTATTTTCCCTCACATTCTTGGTAATATATTTCTAAAGCACTACACAAATTAATGATACATTAATAAACACATCAAAATGCCAAAACCTCTTTCTAAAGGCTCTTGAGATCATGTTATGTATTAAAGTATGTAAAATTATGTGAAAAGATAATGTTTTGCAAAAAATGTCCTATCAACTACAAGCGCTTTGGGCGATGTAGGAGCCATAAAGTTTTACATAGAGGGATAATGTATCAATTTCTTTATTATATGGTTTGTTTAACTTAGTTTTCTGTGCTCACCCTGTGGTAGACAGGATGCAGCGCACCTGCTTTTGCTTTTCCTGTAGGCAACCATTTTAAACAGGAAGTGATGTGGCAAAGGGAGACAGTTTTTTTTGTTGTTTTTTTTACCTACACTTGCATCTACCTTTTATTTTTACTTGTTATTTTCTGTAATCCAATAAATACAAAGTGTTTTTCTCTGATCTTTTTTGAGTAGTGTCAAATGCTCTTTCTGGCTACAATTTAAAAGGAAACCACTACATTTAGTCAAAAAACTCCCAAGAAGGACATGCATGTGGAAGGCCCAAGCATTGCCTACATTTGAACAAGCCAAGTGGAATTCATTGACTGCTCTTAAAGGATTCTGAAAGTCATCCGATTCGTGAGTAACCACTGGGAAATTTACTTCTATTGAAAGAAAATTCTTTCAATGCTGTTCATATTGAAAATTCTGTCTCTGTTCAAAGATGTAAGTGTGATACAAGAAGCGGATGCTTATGTTCATATTGCTGCCTGTTGATTCAATGGATACCTGACACATGTTTGATTGTGTCAATCATGGCTGATGAAATGTCCGAAAATGAAAATGTTAAACAAAGGATTGCATCCCTCGGTGCTATGCGTTGGGGAAAGCTTGGTATGTGCACATGTTGGATGAATGAACTGAAAGTATTGCTTGTTGATGGTGGTGATGTGGAACTTATGAAAAAAGGTGTGAATGCATTTTATATGGCACTTGAGGAATTCAAGATTGCTCAAAAGCTTGTGCAAGAATGGTTATCTCTGATGATATCAGAGAAAATGAACAGATTGATTGGTATGAGCCTAAAATGGCTACATTTGTGAACTTCAAGAGTGAAGTGGAGATGTGGAAAAATGTACAAAAAGATCCACAAATACTTATTGGGCCAAATGACAGTGCTTCAAATGTGTCCAAAAGATCACATAAATCATGCAGTTCCCATGGGTCAAATTTATCATTGTCAGTGTCATCTTCAGAATCAAAGCAGCTGCTGATTAGGCAGCCCTTCTTGTCCCTTAAAGCTGCATTCAAACAAAAGCATGCACTGGAAATGAAAAAAAAACAACAACAAAAAAACTGCATTGAACATGAGACTGTAAACAGTACATTTGGAAAGTGACCTGGTTGCAAATGATGCTAACTTAAAAGTTCTAAAATATTTTGAAACAAGTCCAAGTATACAAGTTCAATCAATCATTCCCCCACAATCTTCTGAAATTAAGGATGGAATGAATGAGTATGTTGATAAGTATGGCGCTATGAATTCTAAACAGCCATTGACTCAGGATGAAAATCCATCTGGACCATCACCATCATTTGATTTTGTTCAACTTTGAGCTATCCCTAAAACACGACTGCAAAGGATGTTACAACCTCCAAAACCCATTCAAGCTGCACAAAGGAAGTATACTGCCCAATATACAGCAGCATCTAATAAACCTGCAACAAATACTCAGAATCAGTCAACCGGTCATTCAAATGTGGCGCGGAGGCAGAATGACATTGCAGAACTCCTGGTTTTGCAGCAAAAACACATCTTACTCCCCTCAAGAGAGATCCCAGTATTCGATGGAGACCCACTAAATTTCCGTTCTTTCATGCAAGCCTTTGAACATGGTATAAAAGATAAAACAGACAATAGTAGAGATAGACTTTACTATCTAGAGCAATTTACTTTTGGCCAGTCTAAGGAACTTGTCTAAAGTTGTTTGCACATGGATGCTAGAAGGGGTTATGCTGAAGCAAAGAGGAAAAGCTGAAACTTCATTTTGGTGATGAAGTGAAGATCACCACTGCGTATATGGAGAAGGCCCTAAGTTGGCATAACATCAAGGCTGATGATGGAAAGGACCTTAATGCATATGCACCATATTTGAGAGGCTTGTTGCAATGCTCCAGAAGATCTTCCTAATATGTTTGACCTTGATTTACCTTCAAACCTCAAGCAGACTATATCCAAGCTTCCTTACAAGATGCATGAAAAGTGGAGAAACACAGCATGTGACATCCTTGAAAGATCACACAGTAGAGCAAAATTTCATGATGTGGTTGCTTTCATTGAAAAACAGGCCAAGATACTCCAAGATCCCATCTTTGGTACTATTCAAGATGTCACCTCTACTGCAAAGGGAGCAAAGGCAAGGGACTATGTTTTGCATGTCTTTTAAAAGGGCACGTGAGTAAAGTGTGTAGGAAACGTCTGGACTGTAAGATTTGCCAAAGAAAACACCCTACTCTTCTCCATATTGAAAACATGCCCACTATGAAAGGTGGTGTAACACCTAAAGGGCATCATTCTACTCTGAATGACAAATTGGTGATGAGGCCACAGCAAAGGGCAATAACTCCATTACAATTGCAATGGTTTCTACAGAATATACCGGGGCTGGTTCCTTGGACTGCAAACTTGCCATTTTGCCAATGAAGATCAAGGCCTGCATGGGCAGTAATATAATACAAACCTATGCCTTTCTCGATCCCGGAAGCTCGGCCGCTTCTGCACAGAAAAGCTTATTGAAAAATTGCATGTGAGAGGAAGGAAAACTGAAATTCTACTTAGGACTATGGGGCAGGAAAGACCAATGAGTACCCACAGATTAAATGGTTTAGAAGTAAGCAGCCTCAACAGCGACAACTTCATGACCCTGCCTGAGGTTTTCACTCAAAGTTCTATACCAGTTGACAAAGAAAACATCCCCACTGAAGAGGACATTCACCTCTGAAGCGGAAGTCGATCTACTGATTGGAGTCAATGCTCCAAACCTTTTGGAGCCATGGAGGATCGTTAATAGCCAAGGAGATGGACCTTATACTGTCCAAACTCATCTTGGATGGCTCATTAATGGTCCATTGGGCAGAAGCCCATCTATAGGTGGAAAATGTGTCCTGTAATAGGGTTTCAGTTGCCAATTTGGAAGAGCTTTTTTTGAAGCAGTTCAGTCATGACTTTCCTGAGCAGGCCTATGATTAGAAACCTGAACATTCAGTTGAGGACAAAATGTTCCTCAAAATTGTTGCAGACTCTGCTATCAAACAAGATGGTCACTATCAACTTCCACTTCCATCCCGGAAGGAATGTTTCTTCATGTTAAAGTTCCACCAGATGATGTTGACTTCTTGTGATTCTTATGATGGCCCAGTGGTGACATTATTCAACCACTGGCAGAGTACTGGATGTTGGTCCATCTTTTTGGTGCTGTCTCCTCACCAAGTTGTGTGAACTATGCCCTCAAAAAAACAGCTGAGGACAATGAGGGAAAAATTGGTGAAGAAGTCCTCAGCACCATTCGAAAGAACTTTTACAATGATGACTGCCTGATATCCATTACCAATAAGGAGGCAGCCATTGCCTTGATTAAAGACTTAAGAGCATCCGGTGGATTCAGATTAACGAAGTGGATCAGTAATAGTCATTCTGTCCTAGCTTCAGTTCCATTAGAGGAGAAGGCTAAAGGAGTTAAAGAGTTGGATCTTGACAGAGATAAACTCTTGGTGGAAGAGCCCTTGGGATACAGTGGAGCACTGAAATGGACTCCTCCTCCAAGGCTTCCACGAAGCAGCAACAACCTACCAGTAAGACCATTCTTTCCACCACAAACATCTATGATCCAATTGGATTTCTTGCCTCACTGATTCGTCCTGCAAAGAGGATCCAACAGAAACTTTCAAGTTAACTGTGGCTGGGATGACAAAATTCCAGATGGGTTGGCAAAATCTTGGGAGGAATGGCTCAGAGGCTTGTACAAACTACACAACTTTATCATTCATATATGCTTCAAACCACCGAATTATGGCAAGATACACGTGGCCCAGCTACATCACTTTTGCTATGCCAGCTAATTAGGCTATGGTATAGCTATCTACTTGCGACTTACTAACACCAATGGTGCTGTTCATGTTGCCTTTATATTTGGCAAGGCAAGAGTTGCTCCATTAAAGCCTGTTACTTTCCCTAGGCTAGAGCTTGCAGCTGCTGTCCTTGCAGCACATGTTGACAGGATGCTTAAGAGAGAGCTTGAAATCCAACTCATGGTCTCAGTTTTCTGGACAGATAGTACATCTGTTTTAAAGTATATCTTTAATGACACAACATGATTCAAGACATACATTGCAAATAGAGTCTGCAAAATGCGTGATTTGTCTGAAAAATCTCAGTGGCATTATGTGAACGGCTCACTAAACCCTGCAGATGCATCACGTGTCCTGACGGTTGATTCCTTTCTTAGTTCCGACAGATGGTTGAATGGTCCAGAATTCCTCTCACTATCTGAATCATACTGCGTCGAACTCAACAAAAAAGGAAACCAAGGATTCTCCCTCCGGCCCTCCACTGGGGGATGGAGTGGTCTGTATACCACCTCCAAATGTGGCGCGGGTCTCCTCACCTCCGGGTCACCCGTCTCAGGGACGCTTAGAAGCCTTCCTAGGGTTCTTGGTCACGGACCATGAGATGAGGGCGTCAACTTCCTGCGGGGAGCTCTACACCGGGGCCAAGCTGCTGGCTCAGGATGTGGTGGAGCCGATGTTACCTCCTCAGAAAAATGAATATTTCTGATGATGACTTGGAGGTAAAGAAAGAGGCTATGGCCTTCACTACAGCTCTGGCATGAGACTTTGATCCTGTCAACAAATTCATTGAGCACATCTCTTCATGGAACAGCTTTAAAAGGACTACTGCCTGGATCCTGAAGTTCAAGAAAGTGCTTTTGTTGTTGAGCAGAAAGTGAAAAGAAGCCCATTCAATTCACCATTCACAGAATCCTTACCCCAACCATTTTGGACAGATTGATGACAGGATAATCGAAGTCAAAACTCAGCTTGGAGATGAAGAGCTTTCAGTGGAGGACCTTACACATGTTGAGAAGACGTTAGTATTCTTTGTCCAGCAGCAGTCCTTCCCATTTTAAATTATGTCACAAAAGAAAGGACGTACTGTTAAGAAAACTAGCAGGGTCTACTACAGGCTTGACCCTCTTCTTATGGATGGAATCTTGAGAGTTGTGGGGAGGCTGCATAAAATTGCAATGCCTGAAGATTTGAAACACCAAGTCTTTTTTGCCAAAGCACAGTCACTTGTCCACACTACTTTTAAATCATATTCATCAGACAATTGGTCATTGTGGAAAAAAATCACTCAAAACTTTGCCAGAGATTTTGGATAGTTCATGCCAATTCTGCTGCTCGGAAGATAGTCAGGAACTGCCTACTTTGCAGATGCTGGAATGCCCCAGTGATGGAGCAGAAAATGGCAAATCTACTTCTATGCCATCTGTCCTGTGACTTGCCTCTATTTACATGTGTAGGTACTGATTATTTTGGTCCTATAGAGGTGAAGAGGGGCAGGGGTTTGGTAAAGAGATATGGCGTGTTGTTCACTTGTCTGGTAAACAGTGCCATCCATCTTGAAATTGCCTATTAATTGGACACCAATTCCTGTATTCAAGCCCTGCAAAGGTTCATATGGAGAAGAGGTCAAGTTCGAGAAATTATATCAGACAATGGAACAAATTATGTGGGAGCAGGGTAGTAATTAAGAGAGTGTCTTGCTCACCTGAATCACAGTAAGATCAAGTATGCAATGCTGAATGAGGGAATCAAATGGATTTTCAGTCTTCCCTCAGGAGCTCATCACAGAGGAGCATGGGAAAGACTTATCCTTACCATCAAGAAGGCTCTGTATTCTGTCCTAAAGCTACAGGCTTTGGATGAAGAGGGACAACAGACAGCACTAGTCAACGATCGTCCTATTACTACCATATCTGATGACGCCAATGATCCTGAGCCTCTCACACTTAATCATCTCCTACAGCTGAAAGGAAATCCTATTCTGCCACCTGGACTGTTCCAAAAAGAGGATTCCTATTCAAGATGAAGATGGAGACAAGTCCAGTGTATCTGTGATCTCTTCTGGAAGAGGTGGATTAGAGAATACCTGCCATTCATGCAAGAAAGGCAGAAATGGCATGAAGTTTGAAGAAATCTTAAACTGGGAGATATAGTTCTTGTCGTAGATGACACCTCACCAAGGAACTTCTGGCCTATCGGACAGATCACAGAGACCTTACCTGACAGCAGAAGGCATGTTTGTCATGTCCTTGTCAAAACAAAGTCCAACATTATGGAGAGACTGTGTCTTCTTCAAGAATTTACACAGTAACCTGAGTATTTTATAGAGTTAAAGAGCTCTATTGACCATTTTGTACGTCTTTCAATATTTTTCTGTGGATTACCTTTGAACTCTTCAGTTTACATTTTGCCATTGGACACTTTTTTCTTACTTTTTCATTATGTATTTTTGAAGATCTTAAGGGACATTGGACTGTATTTTTCATGGCTCCTCAATGTTATTTGTCCATGTATTTAATTGCTGTTATAGACAATTAAGGGGTGTGGATGTAGGAGCCATAAAGTTATATATAGAGGGAGGATGATAATGTATCAATTTCTTTATTATATGGTTTGTTTAACTTAGTTCCCTATCTGTCACTCACTCGACGTTTTGTCGATGTAGTGACACTAGGGGTCACTCTTGGGAGCCCCAAACACCTCTGATGTTTTAAGAAAAGGCCAATGAAAATTGGCGAGTGGAATTTGCATGCCACTCCCCTGGACATACGGGTATAAAAGTAGCTGGTGTGCAACCACTCATTCAGATTTTTTCTTTGGAGCCGAGCAGTGTTGATGTATTCCACTGCCAATCCATTCACCTCGGCAAGAGAAAGCAAAGAGCGATCTCCGCAGCTGCTTGATTTTACAGCGCATCACAGCGGTTTCTCCCCCTCTCGCACAGTGTGGAGAATGCCCCTGGGCACTTCAGCAGCATGTGTGGGGCACTAAAAGAGTATATTTCTCCTTAAAATGAGTATATATTCCCTAAAAGAGTGGGCACTGACAGAAAGCGTCTTTTTAAAGATTCAGTCTGATGCGGAGGACTCGGCTGGGCTTCCGCCTTCGGGTGTGGTCGCCCAGTCTGAGGCTGACGCCAAGCTGACGGCCATGCTTGCCTGGGCTGCCGTGAGCGTCGGGCCAGAGTGGAACCCTCCACCCTGCCCTGAACCCTCACAGCTTGATGATTGGTTCCTAGGGTCGGAGCACCACTCATGGCCACACTCCGCCCCAGTGCCTTTCTTCCCGGAGGTGCATGAAGAACTTGCGAAGTCGTGGTGAGCACCTTTCACTGCTCAGACTGGGTTTCAAGTTCTGCTACCCTCACCACCCTCAACGGCAGGATGGCCAGGGACTACACGGACGTTCCTCAGGTAGAGCAGGCGATTGCGGTGCACTTGTGCCCGCAGAGCGCCACCACCTGGCGGAACCGTCCTAGGCTCCCATCCAAGGCCTGTAAGACTATGTCATCTCTGACGGTGAAGGCTTACAGTGCCGCGGGGCGGGCCGCCTCCACTCTGCATACCATGACCCTCCTGCATGTCCACCAGGCCAAGGCATTGAAAGAGTTGCACGAGGGTGGTCCTGACCCAGGAGTAATACAGGAGCTGTGCTCGGCGACTGATCTTGCCCTACGGGTGACAAAGGTCACAGCGCGGGCTCTCGGGCAGGCGATGTCCACGTTAGTGGTCCAGGAGCACCACTTTTGGCTCAACCTGGTTGAGGTGAGGGATGCCGACAAGGTTCGCTTCCTTGACGCCCCCATTTCCCAGGCTGGACTTTTCTGCGACACCGTCGAAGACTTTGCACAGTAGTTTTCGACGGTAAAGCAGCAGACCGGGGCCATTCAGCACATCTTGCCCCGGAGTGGTTCAAGATTGCGCACCCCGTCTCCCCGTCACCGCGGCGACCTTCCTGAGGAGGTAACATCGGCTCCACCGCATCCTGAGCCAGCAGCTCGGCCCCAGTGTAGAGCTCCCTGCAGGAAGTTGATGCCCCCGTCTCATGGTCCGTGACCAAGAACCCACATTTGGAGGTGGTATACAGACCACTCCATCCCCCGGTGGAGGGCCGGAGGGAGAATCCTTGGTTTCCTTTTTTGTTGAGTTCGACGCATGCCCGAGGGGCTGCAGTTCCCACATTTTCAAAAAAAGAGAGCTTTCCTCACTCTCTGGGTCATACACTCGATGCCTTCGGCCGTCGTCATTACGACAGCTGTGAACCAAGCATTCACGGCCAGGGAGTAGCAGGTGTGGGTTTCCCGCCTCCACGCACCCGGCCACGACACACACACCCATGCACAGGCAGTTGTGGCTGGCTACGGGAACGCTCAGCCTCCTCCCCCGTCGCTGACCAGTCCTACGTTGGGTATGTGGAGCAAGGTAAGTGCCTTACCGTCTCTTCCTATACAGTGAGATCGGGACACGAGGCCCCCCGATGTAGCATTTTCCGCCCGCTCCGCCACGAGACCTGTTCCGTGGGTACGTCAGCAGCGGTTGTCCCCGAGTTGGTGCCCCTCCAGCTCGTCGCGATGTCTGGCCAGGACGATCCGACTTGGCTACGCGATTCAGTTCGCCAGGCGCCTGCCCAGGTTCAGCAGCGTCCGTTTCACCTCGGTAGGTGACGAGGACGCCGCTGCCCTACGTGCAGAAGTCGCGGTCCTTCTCCAGAAGTGCGCGATAGAGCCTGTCACTCCAGCCGAGATGAAGATCAGCTTCTAAAGCCCCTACTTCATCATACGCAAGAAAGGCGGTGGGTTCCGACCGATCTTGGACCTGTGGGCACTGAATCGGGTCCTGTACAGGCTTCCGTTCAGGATGCTCATGCAGAAGCACATTCTATCGTGCGTCCGGCACCGAGATTGGTTCGCGGCGGTAGACCTGAAAGACACGTACTTTCATGTCTCGATCCCGCCTCATCACAGACCGTTCTTTCGGTTTGCCTTCGTAGGTACAAACAGGTAAGGATGTGGGCAGCTGGCCGGGTGTACCACTGGCACACAAGCACCTTTCCCCTTCTGAGGGGAAGACGTGCGCTCTTTCAACCACGGGAGTTCCCAGGATCAGTGAACCCTGGATTCCTCCCCCAGCACCAGCGGCAAGCAAATTCGGTGGAGGAATTCAACGCCAGGCCCAATACCTGTGTCAGTATGCCCTGTTCAGGTCAGCCCCTGTACTGGGATAGGTGCTCCATATGCGTTGGTTCCCTGTCGGTAACCCCATATGACGTAATCTTCCATGGTACGGTCTCCCTGACAGTAGACCCGTGTCTCCCCTTGGGGGACTCTGCCACTGGTCACCGTGTTTGTAGAGCTCCGTCCCCTCCAGGTAGGACCTACCACGGGGAGTTCCTCCACATGCGATACTGCCAATAAGGAATCGGTAAGCCCATGTGACGTATTTCCTTCCCCACAGTTACCTCCCCTTTGGGCAGGGTGTGGTCTTCGCTGTGTCTTTTTCCAAGAACACCTACCCCGATGCGAAGACGTTTGGCCCCAGCTGGAATCGAGTGAGTTCTTTCTCCGGGAGAAGAAAGAAGAGAAAAGGCCGAACCAGCTGGTGCGGCCTGTTCCCTTTGTGGGCACGTCTGACCCCCCCTTTATGCTTTCGGGGGTGCGAGGTTCCATACGACATGCACGGGGTGTTGGGAAGGTTACGATGGGGACGTTGTACTTGTTACTTGGCACGCAGTGGCCTGCCTGCACCTGCACGGCCGATCCACGTAACACAGTTCAGCTGGTTGTGGCGTTTCATATAGGGACCCCTAGTGTCACTACATTGACACAACGTTGAGTGAGTGACAGATAGGGAATGTCTAGGTTACTGTCGTAACCCCCGTTCCCTGATGGAGGGAATGAGACGTTGTGTCCCTCCTGCCACAACACTGAACTACCTGCTGTAATGGCTGGGACTCTGTCTCGGCTCCTCAGCACAAACCTGAATGAGCGGTTGCACACCAGCTGCTTTTAAACCCGTATGTCCGGGGGAGTGGAATGCAAATTCCACCTGCCAATTTTCATTGGCCTTTTCTTAAAACATCAGAGGTGTTTGGGGCTCCCAAGAGTGACCCCTAGTGTCACTACATCGACACAACGTCTCGTAACCTAGACGTTTTCTGTGCTCCCCCTGTGGTAGATAGGATGGAGTGCACCTGCTTTTGCTTTTCCTGTAGGCAACCATTTTAAACAGGAAGTGATGTGGCAAAGGGAAAGTGGGAGGGGAGACAGTTTTTTCAGAATCAGAATCAGAATGAGCTTTATTGCCAAGTGTGCTCACATACAAAAGGAATTTGTTTGGAGATAGGAGAAACGAGCAAGTGCATACAGATCATTACAGTGAGACACAGAATATAAACCAAGGTAAGAGTATAAATAGACACAAAAAAATAGGACATAAAACATAGAATGGCGTATATACATGTGCAAGGTAAGGGTATATACAGTTATTGAATTAAATATGAGTGAATTTACAGATGTACATGAGATAGTTATTTACATTATTGCATGATGGGAGTCCTGAAGGCAGTTTAATTGTTAATGTGGTAAATGGCCTGAGGGTAAAAACTGTTCTTGTGCCTTGTTGTCCTGGCACTGAGTGCTCTGTAGCGCCGGCCAGAGGGCAACAGTTCAAAAAGGGAGTGTTCGTTTTTTGTCTAACACTTGCAACTACCTCTTGACATTGTTTTATTTTTATTATTATTTTCTGTAATCCAATAAATACAAAGTGTTTTTCTCTTATCTTTTTCGAGTGGTGTCAAATGCTCTTTCCCCACACACGGAAGTGTCTAAAATTGAAAAGGAAGCCACTACAGGCCACAAAACTACATCTCCCATCCTCCTCCGCTGCGGCACGAGAATGGAAGTCATGTGACGTCATGCGGATGGAAACTTTGTATCCGCAGATAGAGGAGAAAGTCCAGAGAAAGATGCACGAAGAAGATGATAGCGCTGCCGATCCCAGCAGGAATTCTCGGATGCTGACGGCCAAGTCTCTACATGTGGCCGACTGTGATGGCACGAAGGAGCAGGCTCCCAAATTATGCGGCTACTTGAATAAACTGCACGGGAAAGGGCCCCTGAGAGGTTTCAAAACGCGCTGGTTTGTGTACGACCCGAGGAAATGTTACTTGTATTTTTTTAAGACTCCCCAAGACGCTCTGCCGCTGGGACACATTGAGATAGCGGACGCATGTTTCAGCTATGACGTGGAGGCAGAAGAGGGGCTCTTTGAGATCCACACCGACGGCAAGGAGTTCCTGCTGAAGGTACAAACACTAAATACATCTCAAATATTCAATCTCTATGTCAACGAGGATGCAATGCATTTACCTGTTTCCAATATATAGGCATACATTCATTGCACTGGACTTGCTAGCTTCATTTATGGGAGATTGATTTCTTACAAAACTTGCAATACAAAAAATGATCTTCCTATGAAAAAGTGTTTAATGCAACAAGTGATCAGTGACCATCTTGGAACTGTCAGTCATTTTCACCAAAACCAAAATCATACAATTATTATTTCTTTTACTTTTCAAGGCTTTGTAGTTTTAAAGTGTGCAATAATAATAATAAACATATATAACTATTATTTTACAGTTAAACTACTCTCCATTTTGAACTTGAGTGTTTGCTTAAAGTGCATTTGATTTAAAGGACACATGTACGGTATACTTAAGTAAATGTGTAGAAATGCATCTTAAGCACAGTACATTAAAGGTTAAACACTGGCTCAGTCATTTGACTGTTGTCAGGATACAATAAAACATGCTGGACAGTGCTCTAAACATCTTGTCTCATGACTGGAGTATGTAGGACGATAATACAAGATTCTTGTAATTAAGCACTGCGCTGTCTTTGCAAACTTGGATTGGCCCTCTTGCCAGACAAGAGAAACAGGATGTCAGTTTCCTAACATAATTTCTAGAAAATGTATTACACATTGTACACACATTACACATTGACTGATGTTATTTATAGGGGTTGGGTATCTATACTGATCTCCCAATTTGATTCCATTCCGAAGCTCTTGATTCAATTCTATTCTGATTTTAAAACTATTTGATTTTGATTCTGATTCATTTGGGTATATTTCAGTTCTAATCTCCATTTTGCTTATGTTTGAAAGCAATTCTCTCTGAGCTAATGCTGTAAATTGTACAGGGAACCTTTTACATTTAAAACATATTACTAAAAAAAAACAGCCCAAACTATTCAGTTCAGTTGCTATTTATATCATTATAAGGATAGTTCAAATAACGATTACGGTTAATTGGAAATTATTATTTTTTTTTTCAACTATTTTCTCTCTCTCTCTCTCTCTCTCTCTCTCTCTCTCTCAATCTATCTATCTAAAATATCATCTACCAGTAAATGGCACAATTTGGGTCCCCAAAGAATAGCACCCAACAATGGCTTTAAATTCAACAGAAAATGTTGGTGTTCACAGCTACATTATTTTCAATAATTATGTGTTGTTTGCATAGGCCTAAATTATTAGATTCTTGACATAACAGTAAATATATATTATTTAAATGATATAGTATATATACATCATCATAGTAGGACTCCCTTGGTACTGTCCGTCATTTTTGCTAATTTTAATGGTAAAAATTGTTGTACAACAGCGTCTTTTTTATAGTATAGTAAAAAATTGACAGTGTTACGGTAATGAGAATCGTTATTGAAAACGATGGGAATAGTAAAAAAACAGTTAGATGTATTACAGAATAAGAATTGGTGGTTAAAATGTGCTTAAGTGTCCTGAAAATAATGTCACAATGCAAAAGATCATTTCAAATGTATTTTTATTACTTTGGTGTAAAATATGACCAGGACATTGTCTTGACAGGTTTCATCAGTATCCCTATTAAGTAATTAGTAATAAACTATAAAGAATGCACGTTTTATCGTTGTAGTCTAATGATTAATTAGTTAACATTGTGTCAGAAAGGATAAAAATAAAGTTTCTGTGTAACGGCTATTGTAAAAAAACCCCATTATTTTCAAACTTAAAGTGCAGCAACGGCCAGAATCCCTGAGCCGTAAACTGGAACTGAGAACGAAACAGGCATGACTTCTCAAAGGAGACAGTCACATTCGCACCTGTGACCCTGTTCCTCCTGTTATACTGTTGTACCACAAAACAACAGGGCAAAAAATGGATGTTTCACACACTGCTTTTATTTCCTTTTCAATGTGCAGGCACCCAGCAGGCAGATGATGCATTACTGGCTGCAGCAGTTGCAGCAGAAACGCTGGGAGTTCTGTAACATGCCTGGCCATCGAGACAGCTGGTGTTCTCCCACCCCATTTTATCCACATACGGGTCTGGTGGCCAAAGATGCAGGTGAGACATAGTAAACAAGCAGCAGACTGTGACGGATGCACTGAAAAAAAGAGAACAGAGAAAAAGAAAGAGAAATCAGCTGCTGTTCCTGTCCTCCATTCATCTGTGGAAATTTTGATGCTGTTTATTGGACATGACAGGACAGTTACTCAGTCAAAGCAGACTTTAAACCTGTAGTGATTGGCTTCAAATCATGTGAGATGAGTCAAAGGTCAGAAATGCACATGATTCCTCTGGTCATGTGACACATGCCGCCTTCTGTCTATTTGTGCTTAAGAAAGTTGTATAAATAGGGTGCATCATTGTTCTGTGGGCATATTTCGGTTCAGTGTCAGCACAATTGTGCACAGGGTCCAAAATGAACCCTTGCCAAGCACCAAATGTGAGTAAAAATTGGCTTTGGTGAATAAATAAAACGGTTACATTCTAGTTGGCTAGTAGGATGGACCCAGACAGAATCTGCTGGGATATTTCATCATACATTTTAGAGGCAAATCAGTGCCTATTCTGCATTTTAAGTCAAAGGCATTCAAACCTACAGTATTTAGGGCCTTATCTGGGATTGCTAATGTTTTTTGTTTCCTTTCAAAACTCCCAATGAGCCACCAATATAAAAATATGTGGAAAAAAATCACAGTGTTTCACATTGAGCGGTTCACAGTGACACAATGGCCTCCACTGTTTGTTACTAATATGCAAGAAAAAAGTAATTTCATTGTCATGAGAACAAAAATATACATTTTTAATACAAAATAATGCAAAATGCAGTTTCATGTCTGGTAAGAAATATTTATAACCGATACATTTTCTAAGTTATCTTGTCATTGGCAGATGTTGCAAAAGGTAATTTTGGATACTTCACACATCATTTAAGCAAACAAGCTCTTGATTTCTCTTCCTCTCTATGTGGTACTGTAATGGATTTACAGTCCTCAAAACCCTCAGGCAGTGATTTGTGCTGTTAGAGAATAGCTGTTGCATTTAAACATTATTTTAGAAGTAAAAAAGGCAGAACCAAAACAAAGAGAGTGCGCTTCTTCCTTTTTACCAGCACTTTGTAAGTCATTGGCTCTGTTTAATTTACATAAAACAAATGTGCCTGTTTATCTCTTTGTGCATTAGTCATTTAATTCAACTGACCAATGGTGTTGTTACTGTATGAGAAAAAAACACCAGACTGTCACAGTCTGTAACTCAAACTATATGTGCATTGGGTTTTCAGAAGCAACGCTTTTTGAGAAGCCGAGTGAAAGCATGGAAAGTGTCCGGAGTGACTTTGCTGTTGAGATGGACAGTGATGGACTGGTTGGGGTTCAGTCTGTACGTAGCCCTGTTGTCCAGCCCACTGCAGCACTCAATTCCCTCAGACACTGGGGCTCTGAGATCAGGTAATAGCCTGGGACACAGATATTGGGATTGACTTATAGAAACATATACATAGTTGATAATTATTTCAATTTCACGGGTCTCTGGAATACTTGATTCTGATTGGAGCCATCTAGCGGTGTGATATTTCTGAGTAACAACCCCTTATCCACATATCAGACCACTCATCAGGGTATTGCGAGTCATCGTTCCTCCTCCTTGAATCACTGTGTGATATCTACAAGTAAGCTAATAAAATAATTTAAACTCAAATACATTTTTTATGTCCATTTATTTATTTATTTGGTTTGTAGCCGTGTAATAAGCGGGATACTGTACAGTCAGCCGGTTGTTATCGCAAAATAAATCCCTTTAAGGTGATACAAGACCTGATCACCCTGTTTGAGATTATTTTGCGAAAACATCCGGCTGACTGTACATTATGCCTTAGGTTATGATTGATTTGTTGGTGAAATGTCTATTGTTTTGCTCTCGATTAATCTATAATTATTTTGTCAGTGTTTTTTTTTATCAATAATTCATAATAATGGCCAAAACATACTCTACGCAAGTACGTGGAAGCAGATCCAAGCACTTGGCCACCATATTGCCATCTTGCAGTCCAGCTGAACATGCTTAACGTGCGTTCTTGTGTTACCGTATTGCAAATTTCAGTACTGAAGAGGACAATTGAGTTACGTTTAAAAGTCTGCCATTAAACAAGTAAATGTGTTATGTAAGTCGGTTGCTGTAAATATATTGACTTTAATTTACTTGTTCAGCAATATTCTTTTCAAAGGGTTGCTCCGCCATGACAGTAGTTGAGTTGAAAGAGAAAACCTACCATAGAAGCAGACAGTTCCAACTAATGTACGCTATAGCGCCTCTTGTGGCAGTGTTGTGAAAAGTGTAGTTGCATTATGTTATGAATTGTTTTGATACATTTCAGAATGCAATGACTTGTGAAATCAAGCTTGCATTGCAAGATTCGTCTGTGTTCACGTACTTGTGAGCTCCAGTCTAGAATTGTACACGCTAGAAGAGAAATCAGGCATTAAAACATTATTATGAACTGCAGAAAAGATTAATAACTGTTTGGCACAATGGTTCTTAACTATATGTAGCAAAATGAATAGGCTTATCAACTTTTAAAATGGGAGAATAAAATGCTTTTCATATCTGTTGTTGACCAATCAAACTGTACTGTTTAAAAAAAAAAAAAAAAATGTATTGGACATATTTATCTCTCATTTGGTAAAAGCTAGCTAAATTAGACACATTTTTACACATCTTGTGTGACATTCCCTCATCCTCGGAAAACATGAACAAAATTATGCAGGATTTTCAACTAAAAAAGTATTAGTACGGATGTGGCCTACTAATCTGTTTTTGCTTTCAGTTTACATCATAGTTTTTCACAGCATGCAATGACGAAGACGAGTGTTTTCGAAACGCTACGTTTTGTGTGGAAGAAAATGCCATTCTAGTATGGATGAGAGGCGTAAACGCAGTGAAATCAATGCGTTTTCAATCAAAAACCTATTAGTGTGGATGTGGCCTTGGTGTGAGAGCATGAAACCATCAGAATTCACAAGATAATTAGAAAGAAATAATAAAATGATGAATTTTGTTCAATATTTTATTTTAAAGGTGCACTCAGTAATTTTTTTCCCCCATTAAAAAAAGTTTTACTCCTAAAGAAATGAATTGTAATTTTGAAATATTTGTATAAAATCATGAGCACTCACATGAGGTGAGGACTGGTCATATCAGTAACCTTATAAAAGCTGTTTTATTCTAAATGGGGCAGGGGCGCCTCATGGGGGCTGCCATGTTATAATCACATGACCAACTGAATACAACTCGCTTAATCTCAGTAACCGTATTGTTATTGGACATCTTCACTCTTGGATTAAATTAATCACGGCTGATTGTGAATAGTGAATTTCTACAATGGCATCTGTAACTGAAAACTATTGATTTTGAATGATGCTGCATCCACACCACTAGGTGTCACTGTCCAAGATGTCACAAACAAAAAGTTACTGAGTGCACCTTTTAAGGACATTTTTATTTACTTTTGTACAATGAACAATTTTGTTTCTGTGTTGGGATGCCACTTGATGTCCAATGAAAAATGTGTGTCTTGAACCAGTTAACAACCACAAGTTGAATCCTTTTTAAACCTGGCATAAAAAGTTGTATTTAGTTTGAATTGGAAATGTATATATATATATATAAATTGAAAAAATTAATGAACATTACTCTTATATAGCGCTATAATTATACAAATAAATTAACCTGTTAAAAATATTAAACATTCAACATATATACATATATTATTAAACATAGCCTATATTTTGGCTCATTTTAATATGCTATCCCCTTCCAATAAGTGTAGTATTTTCATGCAAATTTCATAACAGCCGTTGCAGAAAAAAAAAAATAAATAAATAAATTTGTTTCCATCTAGGCCTATTAATAGATTAAAACAGAAATATACTTCCTCAATTCAAATAGTCAAAGCAATAGCAAGTTTAACCTTTGGCCATACACTGGTATAGAGTTATTCTTTATAACATCAAGCACTTTTACCATCTAAAGTACAGTATATGTTTAGATTGTGAAGTCAAAGCCTTTCTCCATTCTCCCGCATTCAATCAGAAATAGTATGTCCCACTTGCGGCCTGGCCGATTAGGAGAAAACCGACGAAGTGTGTTTTACACATCCAGCAATGAGGACTGGGAGATGGTGGACCCTCTAACCAGAGACATTTCAGAGCACAAACCCCCACCTGAGGGCCAGCGCAGAGAGAGCCCATCACACTCTCAGAGATGTAAGATCATCATTCAAACATTTCCCCTTACTGCCATTTAGAGTAATGTGTAGTTGTAAGATGTATTGAAAATTTCATAGACTGGATGTTCTGTGGGGTCATTCTTCTGAATGATGTACTTTTAATGAAAAAAACTGTGTGGGTTTGTCAATACCATAACACTATGTCCTAACTTGGTGTAATGCGACAAGTTTTCAGTGCCAAGTAATTTTTCTGTCCTCACACTGAAATCAAAAGTGCTTTACAAAGCAGTAGTAATCTGTGCAAATTTGATGTTTAATACTGTATTGTACAGCTATGGACTATGCAACAGAAATATAAACTAATTCAGTTGTAGCTGGTTAGGACAAAAACTCAAATTAACATGGTGTATTGCCATTTTTTTTCAAGATTCAGACACTTAAGGTCTAGGTCTTGAATATCCTTCTGTAGCTTTTTTTTTCATGGCATCTGTCCACAGACTCCATTGGCTCTGCGTTCACGTTTGATATCCGCCCCTCACGAATGAAGCGGCCTTTTCACATGGGCTCTGGGAAAGCAAGCCGCAGCATGGAGAGCTCGCCGGTGGAATGTGATGGAACCAAGACCTCCGAACTGCAGCTCTGCATTCAGAGCCAGCAGGAGGAGATCAACCGCTTGCAGGAGCAGGAGAATCACCTCCGGGAGGAGCTTGCCAGTCAGAAGGTACAATTTGAATTAATGAAATAGAAAGGGACACTTTTTTTTTTTTGAAAATCAATGCAAAGTCATATCTCAAACTTGCAATGGCCATCCTTCAAGATTATTATGCAATAAATTTCATTTTTATTGTGAGTTTGCTGCCAGCGCCAGCTAAATATTATTATGCTGTCTGGTGATGTTTCTAGTGAAAAAGTCTCCCATGTATTTTTAAGTATAACAATAAGGATGGGCGGTATGACCAAAATATTATGTCATCATGGTATGGTTAATTTTATGTATTGTTATATAGATCAAAATATTGTCAAGGTTATTTTTGCTGAAAGTGGATGGATGGATAGATGGATGGATAGATGGATAGATAAAGACTTTTCACGTCAACCTAATTAAGATTTTTAGTGGTATAACAGAAACATTTTGATTTGGCACAGTATATACGTTATACTGTCCAGCCATAATAACAGAAGTATTTGCTTTATGTTTAGCAGACTTTATATGTGGGCTTACAATTATTTTATTTCTGGTTACATTTTTTGCATGTTGTAAAACTAGTGCTATTAGTATGTAAAACTAGTGGTCAAACTTTGCAAGCAGAAGCCCAAAACTGTTGGCCTATAAATAGTTTTCACAGGGATGTCAGAGCTTATAGTTCTTCATTTGTTGCTGTAATTCTTATATTTGGGGATTTCTCAAATGTTGGTGAATGCACAAATTGTGCATGTGAATGTTGACGCAGTCTATTAGTCTGAGAGCATCTATATTTATAGTTCAATGAATTGTCCTTTATCGAAATAACAGCAAGCTTTGATGCAGCATCTCCTGCCAGTCCAGTTTTGAATTTATAGGAATACTCCAGGTTGAATACAAGTTCATCTCAATCGACAGCATTTGTGTCATAATATTGATTACCACAAAAATACATTTTGACTCGTCCCTTCTTTTCTTAAAAAAGCAAAAATCTAGGTTACAGTGAGGCACTTAAAATGGGAGTGAATGTGGCCAATATTTGGAGGGTTTAAAGGCAGAAATGTGAAGCTTATCATTTTATAAAAGTACTTGCATTAATTCTTCTGTTAAAACTGGTGTTTTGTTTTTTTTTAGCTGTAAAGTTGTTTGAATTGTCATTTTTACAGTCGTTTTAGGGTTTGTTGACATTATGTCATCATGGCAACAAAGTTGTAAAACTGGCTATAACTTAATGCAGAAAAGGTTAGAAAGCGATTTTATCACACTAATATCATGTTAACACGCACATTGTTTATGTTTGTGGTTATACTTTTGAAAAAGGGACTATTTTAATGTTTAAAAATTGGCCCCCATTCCATTGTAAGTGCATCACTGTAACCCATATTTTTGCTTTTTTAAAGAAGAGGATTAAGTAAAAATAAATTTTTGTGGTAATGCCATAAATACTGTCAATTGAGCTCAACTTGTATTGAACCCAAAATATTTCTTTAATTGTTCTGCTTTGTGTGCTTTTCTGTAAAGGTGTCATCACATCTAAAGCAGGGGCCTTGAGAACCACAAAATGGGTATTGTTTTTGCACTTTGCTTTTTGTGTGCAGGTAAAAAAAAAAAAAAACCTCTGGCCCCTGGCTGTGCTTTTCACCCAGACACCTTAACAACTCTAAATAATGTCTCTACTGTAAATATAGTAATCAACAACAGTGTTTTATTTATTCTCACCTCAGACTTCAAGCTACATTATTATCATGTTATTATTAACACGTACTTATAAGGATTTGTACAAATACTTTGTTTTAATGACTAAAGGTGTGATAAGACTGATCTACTAATGACTGAAAATGTTGTTTTATTAACAACATGAATAACATGTTGATACTTTTATCAAACAAGAAGGCACTACTGGGCAATGTATTGCGTGTTTTGAGTAGGGCTGAAATGATTAGTCGACGTTATCGCCAACGTCGACAATAAAAAAAATTGTCGACAAAAATTTTAATTGTCGAATAGTCATTTAGATCACATTAAACTCTAATGATGATGCGCGAGAGCAGCACTGCAGTTCGCGCCTGACTGAGGAGAGGAAGAATTACACAGCTCACAGTCCAGATGCACTCTAAACTTTCCAAACAGCTTCAGGTGATGTAGATCGCAAAGTCTGAGGGAATTATAATGCAGAAATACAAAATAAGTAAATACAGAAGCACTCTCATTGTGGAATAAGTGGAGCTGGAGCTGCTGCTTCACTGAAGCAAAACTTGCGTGTCGAGCGTCTTTAAAGGAAACTCCCTGGCGTTACATCTTAAGTGCAGTTAGATTTAATGCATTTAGCTTTATTAAAGTTCAAATAATACGGAAGCAGATCATGTAAATAACTACAAACTCTGAAACTGGCATTTTTCTGTGCAGTCAGCGCCTCTTCTATGAGTTGCGCGGATGTCCCAATCTAAGGGGTAGAGATTGAAACTGCACCCGGCTGATGCACACTCTGTCGCGGGGACACTCATCCCTAGAGCACGCACGCTTAATGCAGCTAGATTATAACGTGATGGCTCGTGACTTATTGAATCATAATATATGTGTCACTGTGCATTTCTTATCGTGAAGAAAATTGACAATATGCAGCTTTATCAGTAAGAGAGAGGTTTTATTTTTTTGTGAGCTGAAGATGGATTGAAGTGAACAGAAAGGTGAGAGAGGGTAGTCTTCACCTCATTATACACTGCAACAAAATAGGTTTTTGATTTGGTTTTGTTTTGGCTTGTTTTCCAATGTAAATATCTAAAACTCCTTTAAAACAATGTACATTTTCTTTAGCAGCTCTACTGCAGAAGAAAAAAATTGTTATCTGAAAATGTTGAATATAATATTAAAAATATCTAAAAATCCTTTAAAAAAAAAAGATGCATTCACCTGAGAAGCAGCATATAAGATATTTAAACTTGCTTTTAGAGAATAGATCTTGAAAATAAGTATATTTTGTCTTTACTGCACTTGCAGAAGTATAACCAAGTGAAAAAATACACATACAAAATACAAATATATTTAAGATACATTCTCCCAAAGCAAGTCTGAATATCTTATATGTTGCTTTTAAAGTAAATGTATCTTGTTTTAAGGATTTTTAGACCATTTTAAATGGAAAACAAGACAAAAACACTTGATAACAATAGGATTTTTTGCAGTGAATTTCTTTACTGAAGTAAACGTAAGTATTTTTTTTCCACCTTTAATTCAGTGAATGTCATTTAGAGGTATTTTTAAAAGATGATTTGTCCTCTTTATTGTTAGTAAGCATGTTTAATACAACCTTTTAAGTTGGGGCGCAAGCTGAATAATTAGTTAAGAGCTAATGATTAATCGTTATAATCTCCGAATAGTCAAATAATCATTAGATTAATCGATTATCAAAATAATCATTAGTTGCAGCCCTAGTGTTGAGTCGTGTCAGACTAGTTTTTTGCCTTAGAGGGCTCTTCATAATTTCTGCACTGCTGCGATTAGTAACTAGCTAAACCAACCAAACTATCTCACTTCATTTGTTTTGACCACATTGTAATGAACTTTCGTGCAAAATTGGAAATCATTCAAAGCTGTTTTTGTTGTGTTCTCTGAATTGCTGTTGCAATCATTAGAAGAAAATGTTATTCTTTTTTTTATTTTTTTATTTTACTTCCTGTTGTCCCAATGCCCATTGTTCTCATTAGCCTGTATTGAAGTCCCATTTCTTACAGTAGTTCAGACATCATTCATGGAGCATTACTTCAAAATGCCCACAGAATTTTGTAACAATGTCAATGTACTTTTTACAAAGTAAGTTGGATATTTGGACAGAGTTGTGGTTAATATTATCTGCAGGAACCGTAGAGAAAGGCTTCTGTTTTTGGTAGATACATTTTTGTGATAATTCACCAGTCCATAAAGATAAATGCCCTTTGATACTTTGGGGTTAGGAACCCTTTTTTTTTTTTTCACCAAAGTGCTAATCCGAATAAAATAATGTCATTGTTATGACACCCATGGTTTGGCGGTAGCATAAATTACATTTTTTAACAGATCCTGGACGAGCCCCCAATTTCTGTTGGGACCCCAGTTTATTGACCCACCATATTTATTCAGTTTCATTGGTGGTTATTGTCCCAAACAAAACTGAGAAACAATGAATGAGTAATTTAGCCAGATACAAAGACAGAAGCCCACTGACTGAAATGGAGGTCTACATTTTCCTAACTGGTTCTAATAGATTACAACAAACTTTGACCTCATCAACATACTTTGAAGGATGATCAATGACTATAGAAGAACCTGAGTTTTTTTTTGCCAGATCAGTCTCTGTGTGTTTGAGTAGTTTATGCAAGTGATTGATTGGTCGCTCCTGTCTGCTGAAATGTCTTGAAGGCTTGTGTTTTATACACCGTTGTGTCCTCCTCTACCAGGAGTTGGTTCGTCTCCTTCAGCAAACACTACGTAGCTCCCAATGCAACTGGAGCTCCATAGGACCTCCGGGGAGCATGGGGCCCAGCAATCCTAACCAGGATGAGACAGAAGCAGCCAAAGCCCTGGCAGAACGAGACACCCAGATCAAGGAACTTTGTAGCCACATGGAGAGGCTGGCGTTGGAGAAAGAGAGTCTTCAGCAGGAGTTGAAGAGTTTGAAGATCAAAGTTGGGGAGATAAATGAGCAGCTGGGAATGCTAATGGAAACCATTCAGGCCAAGGACGAAGTCATCATGAAACTCTCCCAGCAAAGCAGTGAAGAAGGAACCCAATCGGCTGAATGCAGCTCACCAACTGCCAGCAGGGAGCAGCAAGAGCTGGACACTCTGAAGGTAGTATAAGAACCAGACCTAACCTACATCAATATGTACTTCCCAATCAGCTGATCTATATGATCGAAAACATGAATGTGTTTGTGTAGATGATCAGTGTGGGTGGGAGTTTAGGGTCAAATATCCCTGCTAAAAAATGGCTAATACCAGCCTAAGCTGGTTTTAGCTGGTCTCCCAGGCTGATCAGTTGGCTTGTTTTAGAGGGATTTTGGACTTTCTGCAAGCTGTTCTTGCTGGGAGACCAGCTTGGCCAGATTTAGGCTGGTTTTAGTTTTTTTTTTTTTTTTTTCAGCAAGGTGTTATACAAATGGCAATGGCAACCGTTATGTACAAGACTCTGACAGGTTCACATGTTCCTGATGTAGAGTCACAGTCAAATCTTTAGTCTTTCAAGGTCAACTCTATTTTATGTTCAACATAGCCTCATGACAACTCATTATAAATCATGCGAAATATTAAGATAATGTAAGATTTGTCTCATACAAAAAAGTATAACTTCAATTTCCAAACTGAATTTCAAATCCATACAATAGAGGCATTACATTTTACCTAGCCTCCAATCCAGCATTTTATTTTAAGAAATGTCAGTTAACAAATTTGGTCACTCAATTCATATTTATGCAATACAAATTACTAGGCTTGGTATCAAAGCCTTTTTCATGCATCGATAATCAGAAAAGTTTCCTTATGATGATCAGGAAAGGACAAAAACTGTTGTGTAACCAGTAGCCTTATTTATATCTGAAAAATTGCAGATATAAATAAGGCTACTTGTTACACAATAGTTTTTGTCCTTTCATACATAATTATCAGCACAACTTTGGTAAATTGAGCGGCAGGATAACTTAAAGGGGATCGCACACCAGACGCGTCTGGCAGATGACATGGCGCTTTCTTAAATAATAAACAAATATTTTCTATGAAGGTACACACAACGCTGCTCAAAATTCTGCAACGCCATGGAGTGCAAAACGCATATTTTTCCATTGAATTCTCATTATCAAAAGGCATAGATTATTTACTCCAGCCATCACTGCATGATACATTGCGTATATTTATCTTTCATATAGCCTACACAATGTATTTGTATGTAAAGTATGTATTTTTGTGGTTTTACAGCTTGAATGAAACCTATTCAAGGCAACATACAGAGAAATTGCATAATAAACGTCACCATTTCTAATTGTTCAGTTTGCGCTGTAACACCAGTTTCATACACTAACCTGCAAACTCACCAAGGTTACTTTGTTCATTCTTGCAGAAGTACAAAAACCTTTGTTACTTCATATTGTGTGTTTGGTGACTAGATTCACAACTTAGGACTGCCTTGTGCATCGCAACAACGTGCCATGTGTGATACCTGTGCTTTTGCCCTACCGGTGACAGGCATCACCCCCTTGTGATCTCCCAAAGCTATTACGCCAGACTACATTAAACGGAAGGCCAACTGACATTGAATTGGAAAGTACACAAATTAGGCTTCTAATTTAAATGTCAGCTAATATATCGATGTGTCAAAAACGTTTCGAGAAAATAAAATGCCGATCAGTAATCGATGTATTGATATTTTATGACATTCCTACAAATTACTGATGTATGTCAGTAACCTGTAATATGCTTCCTGTGTCTTGTTCCAAACCCGATATTTCTCTTTCTTTCGTGGAACAAAACAGTGATTTTCCTACTAAAATCATGGCTAGGTTTAGGTTAGGTGTTAAAGTTAGGAAAAATCTTAGTAGAATTGTTCGTTGGTTTGTTTATTTTTCTCTGTGTGAATAAGTCACACGATTTCTCATGATTACACTATCTCATACTAATTATTATGACTTGAGTGTGGGGGTGTAAACACTTCATGACCTATGCAGAAATGCTTATTAATATACCGATTTAGTGTAGTGCTTCAGATGCTTTTCCTTCCACACTTGAAATGTTTAGAGATGTATCAAATATTAGTGATTGTTTCTTGATAACAATACTTACAGGTTCTGTTTAGTCTCTGTACATGCTTTTTAGTGTCTTATGTTCAACTTGTTTGGTTTTTACTTTGTTCCAGGACAGTCTTCAGGGCTACAAATCCCAAAATAAATTCTTAAACAAAGAAATCCTGGAGCTGACAGTCTTGCGAAGAAATGCTGAAGCCAGAGAGAAGGCACTGGAGACAAAGGTCTTTGCTCTTGTCTTTATTAATCTTCCAAATGTACTTCCAGTGAAATTACAGCAGTGACTTCAACAACTTGTTGCACTTAAACGACCCTGGCTGTTTTGTCCGCAGATTATTTCTGCTTTTGTGCCATGTTAGCATTTCCTTTTCCTTTTCCCTAGCATTCCATTAACCTTCGCATGTTATGTGTGAATGTTTCTGTATGCTGAGGAATCATTTTTGCTCACCCCTTTTTTATCCCTCTTTGTGTCCATTCTGAATCTACAGTACACCAGTTTGGAGGCCAAGCTGTGCCAGGTTGAGAGTAAGTACCTGGTTCTACTTCAGGAGGTAAAGACTCCCGTATGCTCCTCCTCAGAGCAAAGCCATAACGGAGAGTTTATCACTCGTCTACTAGAAGATGCACTACAGGTGGAGACCACAGACCAGCAGGAGCATCCAATACTCAAACCAAATGCTGTCAGGTATCACAGTCAACCTAAACCCATCAGTAACACAAAATCCCATGCTTAGAAACATAATTTTCCTACAAGCAAAGAAATTATTCAGTCTACTACACTGTCAGAACAAATGTGCAAAAACTTTACCTTTAGGGGTACAACAGCTTGTCACTGGGGCAGTGCCTACAAAGGTACACCCACTGTACCCTTTACATGTCAATCAGTATGTATTTATGCCTTATCTGTCCCCGAAGGGTACATATTAGTACCTTAAGGTGGAAAGAAGGTACTGTGGGTGTGTCTTTGAGGGTACTGGCTCAGTGACGAGCTGTTGTACCCCCAAAAGGTACAAGTTTTGCAAAACATTTTCTAACAGTGTTTGTAGATATAGTCTACAATTCAGAACACAAAGCTCTCTTGCAAGTACAACCAGACAAATTTACAAATTAAAATGGGTTATTCTGAAGATGTCATGGTATTGATATCAGGTTCAAGAAACCTTGAATAACATATCTTCTGTTGACTTCAGGAGAAAAAAATGTAGATATAAAATAGCCCATTTAATCTCCATGCTGTCTGTTATCAAATTCCATCTACCTGAAAATGAAAATAAAATTCCCTGCCTACAAAAACAAATATTAAAACCAGCCCTGTCACATAACATTTGCATTTACTTGTGTTCACTTTTGTCTTTGTAACGCCAGCCTATCTAAAGATCTTATCTTCAAACATGTTCAGTCATGCTACTGGTCTTGAAAAACACCACTCGAAATGAACAGGAAGTTTTTTATGTTCCAAAAAAACAGTGTGGAAGCAAACATCCTCATACCATGTTCAGTTTTTCTGACAACTTGGTATATTCCTTGTTAAAATACACTCACTGAGCACTTTATTAGGAATATCATATTAATACTGGTTAGGACCTCTCTTAGCTCTCAAAACAGCCTCAATTCAGCAGTTAAATGACTTAAACAAAGTGACAAATCTTTCAGCATTTTAGAGTTTAACAACTTAGAACACTGTTGTGGAGTATTATTTATGTATAACAGCACAACTCCATCTTCATCTTCCTCAATACTACCACCAGATGATGATGAACTACACACAACTGCCATGGATGGAACAACGGGCCCTGTAGTTTCAACCATAGAAGTGTCAAGAGAGGTATCTATGTCATGGTAAGCCTTCGTCATGTTGACATGGCAAACACGATTCTTTCGTTTCCTGTCAGGTGTACAAATAGTATAGTCAGTGTCATTTAATTTTCTCACAACAACATTAGGACCGGAAAAACGAGCAGATAAGGTTGAACCAGAAATAGGTAACAACACCAAGACACGGTCACTTGACTCAAATGATCACACAACAGCGTTCCTGTCATGTCTGTTTTTCATAGTTCTCTGCGCAACTCTGAGAGAATCTTTAGCAAGAGAACATACTGCAGGTAAATGTTCTCGAAACTTACTGGCATAATCCAACACATTACTTTGAGAAGTGGCAGCAATCTCCATCATTTGTTCCTTAAGAATTTTTAGTGGTCCTTGAACAGAGTATCCAAAAACCAGTTCAGCAGGACTGAATCCAAGGGACTCTTGTGTAGTTTCACGTACAGTAAATACAATTTATTGGAACACCCTCATCCCATTCTTAACCTGTCTCCAAGCAATACTTACGAAGCATTGATTTTAAGGTTTGATGAAACCTTTCCAATGCTTCCTGACTTTCAGGATGATAAGCAGAGGAAACGCTGTGGGATATAGCTAAGGTCTGCAGAACCTGTTTAAAAAGTTTGGACATGAAGTTACTACCTTGATCTATCTGTATGACTTTCGGAAATTAAAAAGTAGAAAAGAACTTTGTCAGTGCTTTAACAATGTGCTTCTCGGAAGCGTGTTGACACACATAATTATGAGCAAAAATTGGTTTCCTGCTTTTGACTTTGGCAAGGGTCCCACACAATCTACAGTTACATGCTCAAAAGGTTCTCCTACCGCTGGAATAGGAGAGAGTGGAGCAGGGGGAATTTTCTGGTTTGGCTTACAGTGTATTGGCAAATATGACAATATTGAGACACATCTTTCCATAAGCCAGGCCAGAAGAAGTGACGAAGAATGCAATTATACGTTTTTGTAATGCCTAAATGTCCCGAACACACATGGTCATGAGCTAAAGACAAGACATGCTGTCTGTACTTACAAGGGACTACAGTCTGAAATACCTCAGCCCAGTCTGAGTCAGCATCTGTAGATGAATGCCATCTTTGAATCAGCAACCCCTTATCAAGAAAAAATGCTACACTGCTTTTGTTAACAGCACTTAATGGAACAATAGAAGAAGAAAAAAAGTCAACGTCTCATCCTCTTTCTGAGCACGCACAATCTTTTCCTGAGATACAGGTCATTTCGAAGGAGCTCCCTGCAATTTCACATCTTTTTGGTTAGTTTTACTACATTGTTCAATGAAATGAAATTCTCAACTTCAGATTGTGAAAAACATTGCTCCTCCCTTAAAACTGGAGCAATATATGAATCCTTCAACTCAACAACATCACTAATTTTACGTGACGGAGCATGAGTTACAGCACAAGCTGTAAACACATCAGGATGAGTTCTTGCTAGCTCAACTGACGAAGAGCGAAGGTCAGGTTTGTCGAACACCTTTAAAACAGGCATAACCTTACCTCCTGCCAAGTCATTTCCAAGAATTAAAGATATTCCCTGGACCGGGAGTAAAGATCTGACTTTCACAAAATCTGAAACAAGATCACAATGTAAGTGTACATGGTGTAAAGGAACTTTTATGAAACCCATTTCAATTCCTTGCACTATTACATTCTCACCACAAGACATCTCAGTCAGTGGTAATAAATCAGCCAGCAGAAAAGACTGAGCAGCACCTGTATCTCGAAGCATTGTAACCTCTACTTGATGTGATCCAGTTAAAGAAATCAAGACTTTCATCAAGAATGGCTTGTAACTGTCATCAGGATTTCTATCAGAGAGTTCTCTTCTAACAGCGTTGACAAAACCAACACCTTTCATTGACTGTTGCTGTTGGGATTTATGCTTCAGTACTAAACATTTAGCAATGACGTGGCCCGGTGTATGGCAGTAAAAACACTCTTATCTCTTTTGTCTGTGCTGCTTTAGGTTTTGGTCGAGACAACTGAGACTGTGAGGACGACTCCATCAACTTCTCTGAGCACCCAGCTGAAAAAGATTCTTATGTGTAAGCACAAACTCCTCAGCTAACACAGCTGCTTGTGACAATGTAGATACCTTTTGCTCATTCAAGTAAACCACCATTCTCTCTGGTAAACAAGTTTTAAACTCCTCCAGCAGAATTAACTCACGTAGTGTAGCAAAATCCTGAACTTTGTTTGCAGAACACCATTTGTTCAAAAAGGATCCCCTTTCCGCGAGCAAACTCAGCAAAAGTTTGACCAGAAACTTTTTTGTGGTTTCGGAAACGCTGCCGGTATGCCTCTGGTACCAACTCATAAGCTCGGAAGATAGCTGCTTTTACTTTGTCATAGTCCAAACCATCTTCTAATGAAAGTGCAGCACATACTTCTTGAGAGTTACCCACCAATTTGAATTGGAGTAACAGCATCCAAGCTTCTTTTGGCTAGCAAAGTGAGGTAGCAATATGCTCAAAAGCACTAAAGTACGTATCAACCTCTGTTTCTCTAAAAGATGGAACTAAAGCAATATGTTGACTTAAATCAAAGGTAAGAGATGAATCATCAACTAGTGAATCGTTAGTAGAGGCGACTGGACGTCTCGACAGCGCAGATGAACTGGCCGTCGATTTCTTAGCCTCCAGCTCAATCTGTTGCAGTTTCACTTGTTTATCAGCCTTTATTTCTAACTTACGATCTACAAGTTTCAAATAATACTCAGCCTGATGCACCACTGCTCTTTCCTGTGCTTCCATCTCTACACGTGCCAAACGGACCTTCAGTCGAGCCTCGTCTTTAGACATGGAAGAGACCGGAGAAAGAGGACCAAAGTGAGGTAAAGTAGCCTTAGCTTCGAACTCCCCATCAGCTTCTGCCACTTCCAACACTTCCCTGTGTTCCCCAGAACCTTCTGGCTGAGCGACAGCACCAGAGAAATCAACCTCTTCCATATCTGCCTCAGGCAGAACTAAAACTTGCATTGTCACTGGTCTCTCAATCAAAACACACTTTATTGGTCTCTTCAATGACTGCTTGAACACCTGTACATTTAAAATGTTCAGCAATCTGAAACAAATCATCCTTTTAACATTTATCAAATTGCTTAAATGTCAGACAATGAATGAAAGCTTGTCGAACATGCTTAACACTATGACAACTACCAGAGAATAAACAACATACCAGTAGACTACCCTCCCCTAGTCTTGCAATTAGCCGCAACTATCCAACAACACCCCTGCCATCAGCAAAAAATTTCACTACAAAAAAAAAATTATTATTGTCTCCCCAAAAATATGGTAATATCCCGGACAAGCCCCCATAAAATGTTACTAACCCGGAGTGGTTTTTTAACACTTTGAGATAAAGTGATTATTTTAATTCCTTTTGAGTGAAACCTAATACTGTATAGCAGGTAAGAAACCACTCAAACACCACTATACCGAACACCACCAGCAGCTTTAATTATAAAAACTACAACAAGAGAAGTGATTACATAGATAAGAAAATGTACAGTGCTCAGTATTGCTATTTACACAGGGAAGGAGAAAAACAGAAATGAAGCAGTGCCAAGCAATAAAAATAAAACAAAACAATTCTAACTAATGAGTGTTCTCGTTAGTTCTCGTTCACTGCCTACAAAGAAATAAACAAAACAAAACATCCTCAATGAACAAGAAAGATTTATTTATCATAAATAAACTACACTTACTAACCAAACAAAAATACAAAGATTGGCACACGCTCCATAACTAGTGTATCTAATACAACGCTTGAGAAGCTGCATGAGTTCCATGTATGTCATGTGACATTCTAACTATCCGTTTCTCCCTTAAATATGGTTACTCAATATTTAACCGAGTTACAGCATACACAACAAAGCTGCAGCGAGAGATGGTATAGATTAGCAAACAAAGTACGTACATACAGTCATTCATAAACAAGTATCTTTGAAGGCATATAGATACACAGAACACATCACCTGAGTGATAATCATAAAGTCTGGTCTGGTCTCAGCACAGGTTCAGAGTAAAACAAAACGCTCCATTAACGAAGACATGCTATATGTCTAACAAACGCTGCCGCCATTTGCTGCCTCACCGTTGTCTTTCTTTTTAATGCCACCCACAGTCCAGTTATGCATCAGCGCTCCTCCTCTCCCGTCATGGAACTGATGAGGTCAGAGGTTTAACAGTGTAGCCGTCCAATCATGACACAAAACCAGAAAAAGAAAGAAAGAGAGAGAGCAGAATACAAAAGCTACGAAGCAATGGTATGAAGATATACACGTACACACGTACGTAACAGTGCCAAATTCTGATCCTACCATATATAGCACAAATTGAGATTCATCAGACCAGGCTACGTTTTTCCAGACTTCATCTGTCTAGTTTTGCTGAGCCTGTGCCCACTGCAGCCTCAGCTTTCAGTTCTTGGCTGACAGAAGTGGAACCCAACAGGTCTTCTGCTGTTGTAGCCCATCTGCCTCAAGGTTCGAAGTGTTGTGCCTTCTGACATGCTATTCTGCTCACTACAATTTCACAGAAGAGTTATCTGAGTTACCGTAGCCTTTCTGTCAGCTCGAACCAGTGTTGACCTTCTCTGTTGGCGTCTCTCATCAACAAGCCATTTCCATCTGCAGAACTGCCTCTCACTGGATGTTTTTTTTTTTTTTTTTGGCACCAATCTGAGTAAACTCTAGAGACTGTGTGCGTGAAAATCCCAGGAGATCAGCATTTACAGATATACTTAAACCAGCCCGTCTGGCACCAACAATCATGCCACGCTCCAAATCACTGATCACAATTTTTCCCCATTCTGATGGTTGATGTGAACATTAACTGAAACTCCTGACCCCTATATGCATGATTGTATGCATTTCACTGCTGCCACATGATTGGCTGATCAGATAATCGCATAAATAAGTAGGTGTACAGGTGTTCCTAATAAAGTGCTCAGTGAGTGTACAATGGTAAATAACTATCAAGAAACTTGTTCGCCTCATACGACCTATTCCAACTGGAACACATACAAACAAAGCTAATGTTTTCTTTGATTTCATTTAGCGAGTATGACGTGTATGGCTTCAAGACGGTCCCAGAAGAGGAGGATGAGGAGGAAAAACTTGAAGCCAAAAAGAGAGCGTTGGACCTGAGGTCCCTTTCCCTAACAGACCAGGAGACATCAGTCAGAGTGAAATGGGACAACTACCTGGCCATCACCATGAACAGAGAGATGGTTCGATCTCCAGAGCTGAAGGCACTGATGCGAAATGGGGTGCCCCATAACCACCGCTCCAAGGTGTGGAGCTGGTGTGTGAACTTCCATGTGAAGAAGATCCGTGACAGCCAGCGGAAAGACTATTATGAGAACCTTCTGTGCATGGCAAGTGATAAACCCAACCCAGCCTGCAAACAGATAGAGCTGGATCTCCTACGGACACTCCCCAACAACAAGCACTATGCCTCCCCTGACTCTGAAGGCATCCAGAAACTCAGGAACGTGCTGCTGGCTTTCTCCTGGAGGAATCCAGATATCGGCTACTGCCAAGGCTTGAACAGGTAACAGATCCAAACAACTCCATGTGGCGAAAGCATATAAGGAGAAATCCGTTAGGAATGAAATGCAACTGCTGGTAGTGTTGATTATGTGCATGCATTGTCTGTTATTTTAGCACGTTTTTTTAACACACAAGTAATTATGCAAATCAGGTAATGAGACAAACTTAGCCACAAAATTAATGCTGATTGCAATTCCCGAACTTGCAGGCTGGTTCTGAGCGCTAGGTTGGAGGATGCAGTAGACTACAACATTCGGGCAGACTTTGCTAGGACTATAGATTATATCTCCACCACTGTGTTACCCAAAATGAAAATTCTGTCATTTACACACCCTCATGTTCTAAAACCATATTCTGTGGAACACAAAAGGATGCATATTTAAATAATGTTGTGATTGCTGATTTGCATACAAAGGCGGTTCATACGACTCACTTTAAAGCTTAAGCAAGCACCCAAAATTGTCATTAAAATAGACCATGAGACTCAATATTCCAAGTCTTCTGAAGTGAAACTATCACTTTGTATCATGAACAGACCCAAAATTTAAGTTGTTGTTCACTCTCAAATCAAACCCAGTCATTGATCAACTCAAATAAAAAATGGTGACATATCAATAACATCAACCTTAATTGGTAATTTTAATTTTTTATTTGTATATATATATATGTATTCAACAAATCACATTGTGGTACAAACACCAACAGCCAGGGGGTAAAAAAAAATGAAATAATAATAATTAATAAAAACAAATAATAATAATAAATAAATACAAATATATATATAAAAAACAATTACAATAATATATATATACAGGTGCATCTCAATAAATTAGAATGTCGTGGAAAAGTTCATTTATTTCAGTAATTCAACTCAAATTGTGAAACTCGTGTATTAAATAAATTCAATGCACACAGACTGAAGTAGTTTAAGTCTTTGGTTCTTTTAATTGTGATGATTTTGGCTCACATTTAACAAAAACCCACCAATTCACTATCTCAGAAAATTAGAATACATCATAAGACCAATAAAAAAAACATTTTTAGTGAATTGTTGGCCTTCTGGAAAGTATGTTCATTTACTGTATATGTACTCAATACTTGGTAGGGGCTCCTTTTGCTTTAATTACTGCCTCAATTCGGCATGGCATGGAGGTGATCAGTTTGTGGCACTGCTGAGGTGGTATGGAAGCCCAGGTTTCTTTGACAGTGGCCTTCAGCTCATCTGCATTTTTTGGTCTCTTGTTTCTCATTTTCCTCTTGACAATACCCCATAGATTCTCTATGGGGTTCAGGTCTGGTGAGTTTGCTGGCCAGTCAAGCACACCAACACCATGGTCATTTAACCAACTTTTGGTGCTTTTGGCAGTGTGGGCAGGTGCCAAATCCTGCTGGAAAATGAAATCAGCATCTTTAAAAAGCTGGTCAGCAGAAGGAAGCATGAAGTGCTCCAAAATTTCTTGGTAAACGGGTGCAGTGACTTTGGTTTTCAAAAAACACAATGTACCAACACCAGCAGATGACATTGCACCCCAAATCATCACAGACTGTGGAAACTTAACACTGGACTTCAAGCAACTTGGGCTATGAGCTTCTCCACCCTTCCTCCAGACTCTAGGACCTTGGTTTCCAAATGAAATACAAAACTTGCTCTTATCTGAAAAGAGGACTTTGGAACACTGGGCAACAGTCCAGTTCTTCTTCTCCTTAGCCCAGGTAAGACGCCTCTGATGTTGTCTGTGGTTCAGGAGTGGCTTAACAAGAGGAATACAACAACTGTAGCCAAATCCCTTGACACGTCTGTGTGTGGTGGCTCTTGATGCCTTGACCCCAGCCTCAGTCCATTCCTTGTGAAGTTCACCCAAATTCTTGAATCGATTTTGCTTGACAATCATAAGGCTGCGGTTCTCTCGGTTGGTTGTGCATCTTTTTCTTCCACACTTTTTCCTTCCACTCAACTTTCTGTTAACATGCTTGGATACAGCACTCTGTGAACAGCCAGCTTCTTTGGCAATGAATGTTTGTGGCTTACCCTCCTTGTGAAGGGTGTCAATGATTGTCTTCTGGACAGCTGTCAGATCAGCAGTCTTCCCCATGATTGTGTAGCCTAGTGAACCAAACTGAGAGACCATTTTGAAGGCTCAGGAAACCTTTGCAGGTGTTTTGAGTTGATTAGCTGATTGGCATGTCACCATATTCTAATTTTTTGAGATAGTGAATTGGTGGGTTTTTGTTAAATGTGAGCCAAAATCATCACAATTAAAAGAACCAAAGACTTAAACTACTTCAGTCTGTGTGCATTGAATTTATTTAATACACGAGTTTCACAATTTGAGTTGAATTACTGAAATAAATGAACTTTTCCACAACATTCTAATTTATTGAGATGCACCTGTATATATAAAATTAAGTCACAGCAATAAATTAAAGATTCAAATGAAATGGAATAATAGCCAATTATAAATAACTGACTATCTTAAAGCACAACAGACAAGTTTTTCCTAGCTTTTTTGTTTTCAGATGCAAAAAGCATTTTAGAATATCGCATTTGTGGGCTCAATTACATGTGCTCTTTACAGAACAGCTGGTTGTCTTAAAGAGACAGTAACGCTTTTATCACGTGTTCAGCAGATCAATGTAAATACTTGTTAATAGTACAAATTATGCATGTAAACAGTAAACGTGTAACAAAATATTGATATGCAATATAATATCATAATCATTGATAGAATACATGGATTTGTTCATTTTTAAAAAGCTACAATGTGACCAAAATGATGAAAAACCTAGTTAGATGGTCCACTGTATGATTGGCAGCATTAGCTGGGAGAGAATTTCTTTTACATGTACTGTTAGCAAAATGGACATTATAACTGAAATATACCCAGATGAATCGATATCGAATCACAATTGGAATTGAATCGAATCGAGAGCTTGTGAATCGGAATCGAATTGGGAAATCTGTATCAATATCAAGCCCTAAGTAACCACTGATGTCGGCCTGTTCTCCAGACAACAGAAAGTCATATGGGTTTGGCATGACATGAGGGTGAGTAAATAATGGATAATTCATTTTCCTTTAAAATGTCAAACTTGTGCCCGATTATACTGCTCTTCATCATTTGATGAATCACAGCTGCCATAGTCACTAGAAAATGTACACTAACATTTCCAAATTATAAATAAAGTTTATTGCCAGCTTTCTGTGGCTGGTTATAGTACAACATTATTTGCATCAGACATGAATCTGCAGCATTCTATAATAAGCCTCATTTGCATAGAAAAGAGGCGTGTTTACCCTGAAAATGAAAATGTCTTTAATATGCCTGGTTAAATGGATACTTCACCTAAAAATGCAAATTCTGTCATTATTTACTTACTCTAATTTTGCTCCAAATTCCTATGACTCTAGTCCTTTCCACTGAACACAAAAGGTACATTTTTTTAAAGGTCTTCACAGGGTTTATTTGACAAAATGCACGTGAATAGGAACTCCAGTCTGTTAAGCTTGAAAAAGGATGAAAAAAAAAACAACAAAATAAAACTCCCAGTTAAAGTAATCAATAAGAACAGTGTACTATTGAAGCCATTTGATCACTTTGTGTGATGAACAGAATGAATTTTACATTGTTATCCTCTCAAATCTCACTCTCAGATCAACTTATTAGTAAAGTGCTTAAATCAAATTTGGCGGCTACATGGATAACGTCAAACCTCATTGGCTCTCATTGAGTCTTGTGACCAAACGTGCAACATGACAAGAGTGAATAATGACTTAAATTACATTGGGTTCATCACACAAAGTGATCACATCACTTTAGAAGTCTTGGAATATAGTGCAAGACTTGTATCAGTTACTTTTACTGTGGTCTTATGGTGTTTTGTTTTTTTTGTCCTTTTTGAGTTTGAAAGACAGGACTCATATTCATTTACATTACGGCAAATAAACCCTGTGAAGACTTTTTAAAATCCACCTTTTGTTTCCCACGGAAGAAAAATAGTCATACGGGTTTGAAGCGAGTAAGTAAATAATGACAGAAGTTTCATTTTGGGGGGAATTATTCTTACAAGTTAGACTGTCAGTGGTATGTGAAGAAGACAAAGTGTTTTTGCGCTAAAATACCATGCAGAGTTTAGAGTAATACAAAAGTCAGTTCTGATACAGTTCTAGGAAAACAGAAATGTATCATCAATTTATTCAAATGTCTAGATCTGAGGATTTAGCAGCATTTTTTTGAGGTTGTTTTTCATTCTTTCAGGCTGGCAGCTATCGCTCTTCTCTATTTGGATCAAGAGGACGCTTTCTGGTGTCTTGTGGCCATTGTGGAGGTTTTCATGCCACGTGACTATTACACTAAAACACTGCTTGGTTCACAGGTACTGTTCCAAACATGAAAAATCCCCTAAAAACT
This sequence comes from Myxocyprinus asiaticus, assembly GCF_019703515.2. Taxonomy (NCBI): domain Eukaryota; kingdom Metazoa; phylum Chordata; class Actinopteri; order Cypriniformes; family Catostomidae; genus Myxocyprinus; species Myxocyprinus asiaticus. Next base: position 12,217,458 of record NC_059391.1, read on the forward strand.
GCCAGGGTTATAACACTGGAGCAGAGACAGGAACTTTGAGCAAGTCATTGTTAACTGGGTATGACTCACTTGCAGCAGGCTAACAGCACATCTTTTTTTGTTCTTTCATCTCACACTGCAACTCAGGATTTTTTGTTCCTTTCTGATGCCAAGACATTAACATAACAGACATGTTAAACAAACATTATCACAGTTTTGGCCTTATGCAACATTCTTATGTTTTACTTTAAGTTTTGGTTACTAACCACATGTTCACTTGCAGAGAGACTTCCCACACGTGCTTTTTAGTTAGGACCATATTTTTGGCAGGCTGCTAGTAATGGCTTATTCATTGTTGTCGTGTGACTGCAGTCAATAGTGAAGTTCTGACAAAAGCAAATTTGAGAACTTTGATTTTGACTCCTGTTAATGTTGTTGTGGTGCAGGTAGATCAGCGCGTGTTTAAGGACCTGATGTACGAGAAGCTACCCAGGCTTCACGCTCATTTTGAACACTATAAAGTGGACTTCTCTCTCATCACCTTCAACTGGTTCCTGGTTGTGTTTGTTGACAGCGTGGTCAGTGACATCCTCTTCAAGATCTGGGATGCTTTTTTCTATGAGGGACCTAAGGTATGAGGGATTAAATGGAAACTAATCCTATTAACTGTGCACTGACAGCATAATAATATGCTTCATTTATGTCTGCTTAATAATCATGATTCAGATTTAATGGCCATAAAAACAGATGACAAATATAAAGTGATCCTTTAATAATTTAATCCTCAAATCCATTTGAATAATAAAAAAGTTCTAAAATAAATGTAAGATACATGGGCAGTAATTCGATGAAAATAAAATTGCATGATACACTTATTAATTAATCAAATTAATCACATATAACAACATATGTTGAGAAAAGCCCCAAATAAAGATAAATCAAAGCATTGTGTAGCATTAAATAATCATTAAAAAAGAGCTTTTATGCCAACGACGAAGTGCTTCTTTGTTTTTCGCTCAGAGCCAAAAAGAAGTAATTTTACATTCTACATTAATTTCGTTAACATGCTATTTAGGGCCATAATATCAGAAACTATTTAGCAGAGATGGGCCACTTCTACTAAAAATTAATGGGAGAAATTGGAACGCCGATCGTCAACGGACGTATAAAAGGAAGTCCCGCCTTACAAGTAAAAGAGCAAATCACCTTTTAGATACAGACATCGCCTGTCAATCAATTTGAGAACATGCATGCGCATTAGCTATACAACCCTGGAAAATTTTGTGTTTTAGTGTAATCTGAGCTAAAGAAGCACAATATATGGTACCAGTGTAGTCTAATTTTACTGCTGACTTTATGTTCTTTGTTCATAATCTTGACCAACAGTTTTGGAGATTTCGGTCTTTCCCCAATCTAGTAGATAGGAGCTGCACTTGTATGCCACTTGTTTACATAGTAAAATAGCTGCCCGGGAGTATTCCACAGATGGCCAATGAGTTAAATGACTTGCTAAAAAGACTTGATAAAATGCGGCGATTTCACTCTGTTATTGTAATTTTATGATGACACCGATACTACTGCAAAGATGGGTGTATAAAAGAGTGTTAATGGGTAGAATACAGACAAAAGAATGAATGGGTGCATCAGAGTATTTCCTTTTGTAGACTAATTAAACAAAAAAAAAAATTGCATGACGGTTTTTTTTTTTTTTTCCACCCAATTTGGAATGCCCAATTCCCAGTGCGCTTTTAAGTCCTTGTGGTCGCGTAGTGATTCGCCTCAATCCGGGTGGCGGAGGACGAATCCCAGTTGCCTCCACCTCTGAGACCATCAACCCGTGCATCTTATCACGTGGCTTGTTGGCGTGAAGCCTCCACACGCTATGTCTCTGTGGCAACGCGCTCAACTCACCATGCGCCCCACCGAGAACGAATCACATTATAGCGACCACGAGGAGATTACCCCATGTGACTCTACCCTCCCTAGCAACCAGGCCGATTTGGTTGCTTAGGAGACCTGGCTGGAGTCACTCAGCATGACCTGGGATTCGAGCTGGCGAACTCCAGGGGTGGTAGCCAGCGTCTTTACCACTGAGCTACCCAGACTCCCCATGTATGTATGTATGTGTGTGTGTGTGTGTGTGTGTGTGTGTGTGTGTGTGTGTGTGTGTGTGTGTGTGTGTGATTGATTGATTGATTGATTGATTTCTGGACTTAAGCTTATCACTGGCATACAGTTCATTGTAATCCATTTTGAAATCCAATTCATCAATCAGTTATTTTTTTGTATAAATTGTACTAAATTAATATGTTAAATTCACAGCCCTAGTAATAGTACTTTTTAAGTTATCACTCATACTTTACTTCAAACATACTTCATATTATTTTTATTATGAGTCATATAATTGTTGTTTCATAATGATATTGTTCCTTGTATGCTGACTTGTGTTGATGTTTTAACCCCTCTGTCTGTTTATTTTGGCAGATAATATTCAGATTTGCTCTCTCGCTCTTTAAGTACAAAGAAGAGGAGTTTCTTAAGCTCCAGGATCCCATGACCATTTTCAAATACCTTCGCTACTTCACACATACAATCTTGGATGCAAGGTGTGCGCTTTTAATGGGATTTTGTAATATTAATTAAAGCACCTATCTGAGTCTCTAAATCCAAGATAAGCAAGTTTCAGTCAACAGTTTACTAACACCGCAACTGAACAGAAGCTGAGATACACTGTAGCAACATTATTAACCTTGTTTAGTGATAAAATGTTGATGCATTTAGTTTTCTTCCCACACAGGAAGTTGATGAGCATGGCCTTTGTGGACATGAACCCATTCCCAATGAGACAGATCCAGAATCGCCGCACATTCCACCTGGAGAAGGTCCGTCTGGAACTCACCGAACTGGAAGCCATCCGCCAAACCTTCCTGCGGGAGAGAGACACCACCCTGGATGGCCGCACGCTCATCAGTGACGATGAGGAGGACAGTTGAAGCACAACCAATAAGAGACCAGAACTGCACAGCGGTTAACCAATCAGAAAGTGGCTTAAACATTTCAATGTTCTTTTGTATTTCTGATTTTATTGAAATCAGCTTTTAGGAATCAAGGAACAAACAGAACTGTGACTTTCAGGGACCAAAGAACAGTATTCCTGTTGCTCGCTTTTCGTTGTCTTGTATTGCTTGACCAATATTCCATCCATTTGTACATGATGTTGACCAAAATCAGTAATGAAGTAACTCAAGTACTTTGCATTAAGGAAGTGTGCTGGTGTGGACTGGACAAGTGTTCAAAATGTTATACACTTACATTATGCTGGACATAGTATAGGGATGCACAGTCCTGGACACCAACAATTTCTCTTGCGCTTATTAAAACTTGTTTATGTACTTTCGGGAATCGTCATATCCACACATCTGTATTAAACATCATTAACTTGTTTAATAGAATAAGATGACATTAAACATGTACATGTTTTACATTTCAGGTTTAAGAGGCCTGCCCTCTTTTTATACATTCGGTACTTTTGTCCACATTTTGTATCACTTAATCACTTTATTAGCAATTTCTAGATGCAAATTCTCCTATGAGGGAATCACAAGGTGTACTGTTGTAAATCATGCTTAGGTAAAACCTAACGAATGTTGCATGCAAGCACAGTCATGAACATTTCACTAGACAGATCTCTCAATCATTTCAGAGAATCACACTTCAACAGATTTCACAAGCATCAGTTCTTTTGTATTGAGGTTTTACAAGCACAATGTGTTGTCTTTTCAGGTGCCTTATTTGGTACCTCTGTTTTTAAATGCATTTTTGTATTACATGTATAGTTCCTCTGTTTCTACTCTCTGCTTCAAACTTGAATATTCTACTAACAAACTTTTTTTTAAATTATTGTCTAAAAAAACACAAGATAACACCATAACACTGAAGCTGCTCACAATCAACATAATAATGTGCATGTAAAAGATCCTTTGTTCTTGTCAGAGGTGCCAAGCAAGTGTTGTTTTAATGTTTTATGTCTTAAAATTCACTTAAATCTGAAAATGGAAAAAGGCCTGTTTGATGAGGGATTGTGTAATTGTGGATTAGTGGCACTTTTCTCAATTGTCCTTGTACCATTGTACTTTATATAATTTCAAAGACCCATATGAATGCTTGGAAAAGCTGTTGGCGAAGCCTTTTTGTCCTTTTTTTTTCCTCTGTGTTATGCATCCACATCTGCTTCACAGTCTCATTTATTGCCATTAATTCTCATTTATGCATTCTTATTCATATAGGCTACCTTTGCGTGAATGCCCATTATACAAATTGAGACTTTTTAGACTTTGGATTTTTTGTGAGAGCTGGTTTCTCACAATAACTTTCCATGTAGGATATACATTTTATCACCCTCACTGGCCTTGTTAAGAAAATGTTTAGCGAATCCTTTAGCATTGCTTTGATATTTAGAAATCATTTTTTGCAAGATCTATTTTTTTCTCCTGGCCAAAGGATTTCTAGATATATTGTATTTTGGCTTATAGCTAAGCTAAACCAAAACCTACATAATTTTCTAAAATTTTGACAAATTTGAGTCTTGGGGCTTGTTGGGACAAATTTGTTTCCTAATTCATTGTTCTAGGCAAATCTTACAATCTTTTTCATAGTACCTATATTTTACCCATCAACTATGTTTGTCTAATAGCACAAAATTGTTTAATTTCTTTGTTGCTTTTGCTCAATGCAATGCATTGCACATTTATCTGTTAAGCATTTATGCTGTACACAAATTTAATTTTTTTTTTATGTTGAAGTTACTGAAATGTTTTATTCTTTTATCACATGATAATTCTGGTGTCACCAACTCTGGTGTTTTACTTATGCATGATTATCTAATAAATTGCTACTACATTCAGCACTGTCTTTAATTTTTGTAATATTTTTTATAAACAAATCTTTATAGCCAGTGTCTGCTTCTTTATGGTCAATATCAAAGTTACAAAGAATGCAATGTCTTTCTAAATTTTTTCTACATCATAAATTGTTTAACAGGAACAATTCAGAGGGGTAAACTGTATTCTTCCTTCCTCTGATTTTGTTTTTTTGTGAATGTTATATAATAATAATAATAATAATGTTGCATCATATTGCTGTAAATGATCCTTTTTCATATTCTGACATACTTTCAACTTTAATGTACAATACTGTGCAAAAGTCTTAGGCACATAAGATGTTTCACAAAAGCATTTGTCTTAAGATGGTTATTTATATCTTCAACTTTAGTGTGTCAATAAGAAATATAAATGTTAGACTCCCAAACAATACTTTTGTAAATAGAAAAGATTAAAATAGAAGAACAGGGAGCCCTGCAACAGATGTCATGACCCCCACAGAGCCCCCCACTGAACATCGTGTCAGACTGAGATTACATAAAGAGACAGAAGCAATTAAGCCTTAATAGATGATGTGGTAAATTCTCCAAGGAGCTTGGAACATCCTATCTGCCAACAACCAAGAAAAACTGTCCAGTTGTACCAAGGAGAATTGGTGTTGTTTTAAAGGCAAAGGTGGTCAAACTGAAAATTGATTTAGCTTTTTTATGTTTACTGGACTTTGTATGACATTAAGTGATAAATGAAAACTATTTATGTCATTATTTTTGAATTTTTCAACATTTTTGTCTTGCATACATCTTACTGACTAGTGTACCTGGGCAGTTGACATGACATGCCAAGCTGTGAGAAATACTTGTAATTAATTATTGTATAATTTTGTACAGTATGCAGTTTATATGATTTTTTATTAAGTGAGGGACTACACTAAATACAGCCTACTTTAAAAAGAAGACAAAAATTCACACCAGAGAAAGTCATTAGTATTACAGTTTTTAAATATAAACTTAAGGAAAACAGCTAAAACATCTATACTCTTTCCATTTACACATATTTATTTAAATATATTATATATATATATATATATATATATATATATATATATATATATATATATATATATATATATATATATATATATATTATCTAAAAAAAAGTTTGTTCATTTCCTTTGTCATTTACATTTGTCTGTTTCATTCCTTCTTTTTCCACCAGATGGCGATATAATCACTGATCACCATAGTGCAATTAAGCTTTACGGTGCAACCATAAACATTTGAGACATAAAGTAATTTACTTCGATATTAAAAACCCTAAAAGTCACAGCTTGTCATGTTAAATCATGAGTATGTACATATAATTCATATTCGAGTGATTTACCAACGTTTAGATCGATTCATTTAAAGAAACCGACTCAAATGAACAGTTATTTTTTTAATTGAACATCACTTCTGTGTGGTCAACAGGTGGCGCTTGTGTGACTGCGCGCGAGTGAAAACATAAGCGCGTGCGCTCAGCTCAGCAGCATATCTGCAGCTGAACAGCGCGGCACGCGCAGTCAAACAGTGCGCTCGAGACTCCCTCAAAACCTGGAGAATGTTGTCAACATCAGCGGGAAACAACAATAAACGTGTTATTGCTTAAAAAGGTAAGACAACACACGTTCTTTTAGTAAATTAGTCTCAAAGGAACTTACACCTTATAGTTCAGTTTTTTCTAGTAACTACTTTAAAGGGCAGCGTTATAATGTAGGAAGATGTCACAGTGTGAAAAAAATGGTTATATGTCAGGTAAAGTTATGTCATTCTATTCTAAAGTTACTTATGTTATATTATTTTGTTTATTTATTATCAAAATGCAGATATAGGCTAAGTGTAGTCAGTGTGTCATGGAACTAATGCTAAAAATGGTATGTAACATTTTTCCCTTAAAAAAATATATATATACTAGACAATAGTGTCAGTTTCACCTGATACTTCACATGGCCCTTGATTTGCTCTAAAGGGAGTAATCAGATAACGTTTTAATGACTTGATAAGTTTATTCAGCTCTTTTCTGGCTCTGCGACCAACCTTGTTTTTTGAGGGTTTATTGTGAACAATAACAACAACTTTGACATTTAATTCCCCATGTAAGATGAACTAGAGTTGTCCAATGATTTATGACATTGCCATGGTCAGAACCGTTAGTTGCTGACACTGTCTAGATTCCTTCATAAACGTAAGCAACAAGGAAGATGCATGCAGTTACTCCTATTTGAAGGTGAAGGAATGCAGAGTAGCATGCTGAAACGTGCTTATGATGTGAATGTGTTTGACTCTGCCTGTTTCAGAGCTGTGCCTACAAAAACCAGAACCTCCCCGGACGTCTGTGGTTCTTGAGGTACGCTATAAGACAGATTTGACTCGCTGTCCCCCTGCTTACCAAGACACAATCGTCATCAATGAGGACATTAGGAATGGCTGTGTTCAAGCAACAAAAAGTTGAGGATTTCTATGATATCGGAGAAGAACTTGGAAAGTAAGTGAGATGACGGATTGCCTGAGGATGTTTTATAATTGCATCCAGTTTTGGACTCTTTTACGGGACAGGTTAACAGACGTTTAGCCTATGTCTAGAAACGAAAGTGACTTAGCTGAGAAGTGTATTGCCACTGTGATTTTTCTGTCACTGTGTAGTCACAGTTTAAATGAAAAATGTCAAAAAAAATACATCCTTCTTGACATATAGAATGTCATTAAGGGAATAGTTTTTCTAAAAAAAAAAAAAAAAAAAAAAAAAAAAGAAATGCTGTCATTATTTAGCTGGTCGTCTTCAACTTTCTCCTTTTGTGTTTGAATCATCTAAAAGGACAGTCATATCCAAGTTGTAATGGAAGATACTGAAAGGATCTATGTTGAACAAAATGTTAGGGCCCCCCCACCCTCCTTTCCCTTGGCACCCGTTCTCATTCTTGAGTAATCTTTTGTTCTCTCATACAAAGCACACTCCCCTTCAAAGCTACCCCAACAGGCGAGCCTAGCTCTCATCGTGACACTAACATAATCTATTGGAATAACAATGTTTCTACCTTTTCAGCAGAAGTAAGTAACAAATCTATCCAGACAGGAAATGTTAAACTGCGTGAACATTCAGGAAAGGTGTAGTCTCGTGCCCAGGTGACTGCCCTGTCCCTGTTCGGGGCTGGCATCCTTTTAAACATTTGAAAAACGTTACCTATATCGGTCATCGACGTCTCTTATCAAAACTTTAATTTGTACTAGAAAGATCGTAAAACTGTTCTCAGATCAGCTTGGAAAGGCTTCCTCCAATAATTCGGAAACGTTGTTCCCTTTCTTCACAGAGGCCTTCTAGCTTATGGACTATGGGTTGCGGCAAAAAAAAAAAAAAAAGAGATGTTTTTTTATTGTTTGGAGTGTGTAACAGTCTGGACCATCTGCCTGGCAGGCTTTGTGTCCCACTCAATGGCACATACAAGTTTCTATGACACACCCTGGATTACACATGGGATAACTGAGCTCCCTTGCAAGGCTGTAACGGAGAACAGGGTTGACTTGTTTGTAAATTTGAATTAAAAAGAAAATAATTACTTTGTATTGATCTGGGATCAGCTGCGTTTTTTCAGATCTAAAGGTTGATAATTATTGCATATATGCAGTTTACATCATTATGTGATAATTACCACAGCAAAACATACAAAGTGAATTGGGATTGCTAGTGTTTCTTTGACAATGTTTTGGCCTTCTTTAAAAATACACTCACTAGCACTTTATTGGGAACACTATGGTCCTAATAAAGTGCCCGACATGGTCTTCTGCTGTTGTAGCCAATCCGCCTCAAGGTTTGATGTGTTGTGCATTCTGAGATGCTATTCTGCTCACTACAATTATACAGCGGTTATTTGAGTTACCGTTGCCTTTCTGTCAGCTCGAACCAGTCTGGCCATTCTCTGTTGACCTCTCTCATCAACAAGGCGTTTCCATCCGCAGAACTGCCCCTCACTGGATGTTTTTTGTTTTTGCACCATTCTGAGTAAATTCTAGAGACTGTTGTGTGTGAAAATCCAAGTAGATCAGCAGTTACAGAAATACTCAAACTAGCCCGTCTGGCACCAATAATCATGCCACAGTCTAAATCACAGAGATAAAAATGTTTTCCCCATTCTCATGGTTGATGTGAACATTAACTGAAGCGCCTGACCCATATCTGATTTTATGCATTGCACTGCTGCCACATGATTGGCTGATTAGATAATCGCATGTATAAGTAGGTGTACAGGTTTTCCTAATAAAGTGCTGGGTAAGTGTATATATATATTTTTTTTTAAATCAGTGTTTTACTTCTGTGATATTCTATCGATATTCTAATGCCAAGAATCAATATTTTTGGTTAAATTTTTCACATTTCTATTTTTGAAAAAAAAATAAAAAATAATAATAGATAGAGCACCACTCAGAGCAAGTGTGTGAGAAGACAAAATGTACAGTGGTACAAAGTCAACAAATGCTCAGATATTTCAATTTGACCAAACTGCAAACTCAGATTGAGCTAAAAATAGTCTATAACTTTCAGTCTATAACAAATTTCAGTTTTAAGGATGTCCGTACAGATCCTTTGTACAGTTAGATTGTATAGGTTTTCGTGTAAAGATAAACACTCTGGAACCAAAGTACGCTATTGCCTTACATCATTTTTTACTAACACTAACCTCTACGTCAATAGTTTTACGATGAAGTAAGGAGGAAGTTCAGCCCTTGTTGTGCAAAACACCAAAGCCCAATTAGGATGAATGTGAACAAAATGCATAAAAGTTCACAATTTTGAATCACAATGCACTAAACATCGATATCTGTATCACGACCCAGATATCGATATAATTTCCCCCAGTTTTCTTCTTCCGAAAGTATAGTGCCCACAGACACATCAAGGAGGGTCACATGTGTTTGAGTTGGAAACACTCATACACACAATCGTGCATCTCTCATGTGAAAGAGGAAATAGCTTGTATGTGGTTTCACAGAGCTGTGTGTGATATGTAACACATCAGCAACTGTAAGCATTTCTAGCAGAAGATGATAATGAGAGCAAATGAAGGCCAAAAATAAAGACATGTAAATGTAAAGAGTTGTTCACACTCATAAACTCCTCCAGCAGTCGTGTTCTGTGTGGGTGGAAGGGGGCTGCCTGTCACAGCAGCGCATTAATCACCTGCTCCATAGGTTGAAGATGTGGGACAAATAAGAACCTTTTACACAACTGTTTTGTTCCTTGGAGGTGGGAGTTCGTTCTTGACAGAGGCTTTATTCAGAGATGATATTAATGTCCATTATGGACTGATGACAGTTCACAAGTACTTAGACATTAGATATAAACCTTGACATGCAAACTCATTTGTGGTATGGACATTAGGGATAAAACTGGTCACACTGTGAATTCAGCAACAGGATGTTGAAAATTCTGCTGCTGAAATTGGTCTGTTCTTACTGAAATTCAAACCACCCTGGTGATCGAAGCTGGAAGTGTTGTTTAAAAGAAATACCCACAGGGTGGTGCCAAAAGCGAGCTGTATTTTTAGTTGTAAATTATGTAATACACTCAAGAGGAAGGCATATTTTATTAACCCTAGCCCCTAACCCAAGCCCCAACCCTAAACTTAGCCATCAGTGGAGTAAAATTGTAATTTTAGAGCAAAAATGCAACCTTCAAATCGTGTTCACCATTGTTTATGTGAATGTGATTACTTCTTAGTTTCAAAGTGACATGAAAGGGTTTGCTTGTGCAACACGCTATCAGTAGCACCACAGGGAAAGGTGAAAATGTTTTCTGATGGGGATGGTGCTTTTCAGTAATTTGGCAAGACGGGTTCAATTTCAAGGTACATGTACATTCAGAAGATGCATGTTGATTTCTCATGTGATCATTTTGGAGTCAAATCAAACAACTTGTTGAGGAATAGTGTGCTTTTCTCAGCAATCAGACTTGCCATTTTTGTCAGGTGGACAATTAAACAGGCTAAAAAAATCCCAACGGTGCAGAGACTCTGTGACCTCCAACGTTTTAATGTCAGTTTATCAGTTGGTCAGTTTGATGTTTAAACACCAGTTTAGGGTCCTAGGTCACATCTAACTTTCACAACCCATGTTTTATGTCTGCTTGAAATAGTTTGGAATGACTTATTTCCAGGAACACAGAAGAACAACACATTCAACGGATTTTACTTCTGTCGCTCACAACCTCACTTTCGTTCACATCAAAATTAATATGGTGCCTGAGGGTGTGGATTATTGTAACCCTGACATCAACAAACTCATACGGTCTCTTATATATACAGTATGAGTGTGTAGTGGCACAGATACCAGATCCAGCTGGTTTGTTGTTTGACAAGTAAGAGAAGTGAAATGCAGCTTATGTAACCCATTACTGTATGCACAGCATGCCTATAACATTGCTTATCTGTGCTTTTGAGTCAGAGGGCCTTGGCAAACCTTATCTTTAAATCTCACAAATCTCTCTCTCTTTCATAAGCAAATCTATATTTGGTTAAAGCTTTCAGTTTATTTATGTCTGCTTCTGAGGACATGTATAGACAGACTTTAAATTTAGCTAAACTTGTTTTTATGAGAGAAAAATACAACTCATGCCATCTTCCCTTTCACTGTCTTGAGGTTACACAATAAGAGGAAGTAAAGAAAGCCATCCAAGATGAGAGTTTTGATTCAGGATTTTTGAACGATGTTTGGTCATGTCCTATATGGAGCAGTCTCCGGCTACAATAGGTGCGTTTTATATTGCGCATGTACTGTATGCCTTTTATGAGATCATTCAGATCATCCCCATAGCAACAGATTATACGTTAAGCTGTTGGTTTATGAGAGTTGTTCATATCAGTCCTCCATATGTTTCTGCAGTGGGCTGCATCTTTATTGGCTGATCACTTACCTGTAAAAACTCACAGTCACCATATGCAATATATTAATGGAGAATCTCACCACAAACTTCTCTGCCATGTCAGAATCAGAATGAGCTTTATTGCCAAGTATGCTTACACATACAAGGAATTTGTCTTGGTGACAGGAACTTCCACAGCACAACAATACAATACAGCAACAAGACAGAGATAATAATAAAAAATAATTTAAAAATAAATAAAAAGTGAATAAAATAAAAATGAAAGAAAATAAAGTATATATAGAATACACAATAAGACAATATATATATATATATACACACATATACACACACACACACACACACACACACACACACACACACACACACACACATACGTACATACATATATGTACGTACACACATACACATACGTAGTGCAAATTTAAATACAAATCTGTCAGAGTGAATCTTTATGAGTCATAGAGAAAACAGCACAATGACTAACAAGTCTGCACACATGATAGCAAGGCGCTCAAGATATTCTTGCCTCATCTTTCAGCAAGTCTGTATTCAAATACCACTGCCCATAAGCTTTAGACAGAGTGGACACCTTGTTTAATTTGACATGAACAAAAACAAGGCTGTGAAGAATAAAAGTACAGGCACAGTCTATTTGTTGCATTGTTGTGTGTCTTTTGACAAATTTCTAGAGGACAGAAAACTCTGAAAATATGTATATTTTATAAATTGTATAAATTGGAAGTAACCTAGGATCTTAAGACAGTAGGTTATATTGATCCTCATTCATGAAACACCAAACAAATTTCCACACAAATCGTTCTTAAAACCAGTCTTACACTAATTGTCACATGTGCTATGTTTACGTAAAAATGATTTTATGGACGATTTTGACATTGCAACAATTTTCGCAAGAATAGTTGTACAAACTACTTCTACATTGTGTCAGTTTACACAAGAATTGTTTAACAAACGTTTAACGAATTTCCGCCCAAATTGTTTGTAAAACCATTCTTATACTAACTGACACATTTTCTACGAATACATGAGAATGATTTTACGAATGATTTTAATATGATATTAATATGACAACTAGGGATGTCCTGATGGCATTTTTTTGAGAACGAGTATAAGTACCGGTACTTCATTTTTTGTACTTGCCGATACCGAGTCTGATACCTGTTTTTTTTTTTTTTTTTTTTTTTTTATCTGAACTTTATATCAAAGGTTTATTTAAATTTTTTCATCAGGAGAGATATATTTCTGTCATACTTTTTAAAATGTAAATTAAGCTTTAATTTTGACAGATTTTTTATTTTGACGTGTTTATATGTTATGATGGTAGCTTTTCAGTCCAGAAAAGCCGGTCGCGCTACGTGACTCAAAGTGATTTATCAAATTGCAAAAGGCTGCTATTTAATTAAATAAGTATGTACTGTGTATGTGCCTCGTGCTACAAAGTGAATTTGCACTCTGTTTACTGCCATCTGCTACAAACAGAGTGCACAATGCTCATGACAGTGGTTTCCCTGTATGAGCCAAGGAGGAGCATTAAAAGGTACAAGCAGCCGGCATCAGCACAATGCTGGCTCCACACATTCACAAGTGCTGACTTTTGAATTATATGCAAATTATGTATTTATCTCATTAAATAGCAGCTTTTGCAGTTAAATAATCACACTAGGACATAACATGATTTTAATTTGTGAGCTGAATGTTTACATAATGACATTCGAACATCAGATGGTATCGGTTTTTGTATCGGAGCATTTTTACAAGCACGAGTACAAGTACATGAGCGCTGTATGGGAATCGGTACATCCCTAATGACAACAGTTGACGCAAGAATAGTTTTACAAATAACCTCTACATTTTGTAAATGTTTATACAATAAGAGTTTAACGTCAGTTATTGAAATTGCACACAAATTGTTTGTAAAACCATTCTTACACTAATTGTTGTATTTGCTATTATTATGGAAGAATTATTTTACAGACAATTTCAAAATTGCAGCCATTTACGTAAAATTTTTACAAACAAATTCTATAGTACATTTCGTCTACTTACATAAGAGTTGTCTGATAAAGGATTTACAAATTTTCATGCTAATTTTTGTGAAACCATTCTTACACTAATAGTTGTATTTGATGTGATTATGTAAGAATGATTTTATGAACAATTTACCATTGCAACCATTTATGTAATTTGCATTCAAACGATTCGCACATAAAGTAGTTCGTCTTGTGTTTCATGAAAGAGGCCCATTGATCAGACTGTACATTCGTCGTTCACTGCCTTGTTTTCATTCTCTTCAAATATCATCTACTAGCTTGAATTTAACATTTTGGATCCAGTTCTGGCAAAGCACAAGTCAGAATATGTAGGTGTTTGACTGCTGAAGTGAATGACAGGTGCTATTAATTTCCAAACAGAGCTTACAGGTGGTTCTGATACAGGGTATCTGGATAAAGTTGGCTATTTTTGGTCATAATCACCACAAAGCTCCCCATGCAATTATAGTCATTCTTTGTGTGTCAACATGTTTGGATAATAAAAATGCTTATTTTTAGCAAATGAGTTGGACAGAGGGGGCTTGTCGAAACATTAACTTGCATACCTTGCGTTCTTCCCCCCACTGGCATTTTGGCCCATCATCTGTTACAGTGCAGCAAAAACAAGATGCTTTGATGAAGGGTCTGTTAATGTTTTCTCTACAAAAAATCAGCTGCACAAGTGTTGAAAAGCAAATATTTGGCAGCTGTGAAATGAAAGAGTCTAATTGAAAAGCTGTTATGATAGACTGAAGTATCTGTGTGGGAAAAGTAAGATTTTATCTAACAAGCGCCATCCCCGTTAGACATTTTTACATCAATTCAAACATATTCAACGTTCCCTTTAGTGCCACTGACAACCTCTGAAACACAGGCTCTGAACACCGTGGGAACCAGAAAGTAAGTGCATTCACATAAATCAATTAAAATGTAAAAAAAATAATTAAAAAAAAAATATTTTTACTGCACTGTCAGTTAGATTTCGGGTTGGGGATAGAGTTAATAAAATATGCATTGCTGTTGACTATTACATCATTTACAACTAAAAACTCGCTTTTGGCTATGGCCACTAAAATTTCTGTCCTTTGGGGAAAGCGATTCGAATTTCATTAAGCACAAGCTGATTTCAGGTGCAGAACCTTCGACCAACTGTCGCCGAATTCACAGTGTGATCAGTCTGAAACGTCAAAGCAGTTAAAACTATGCCTGTTATGCCTATACATGCCCTTTTACCATGACTATTTTCACAATGTAGCATGGCCTCATGTACCTCAATGCTTAAATATTAGCATTGAGCATTAGCTGTTGTGTGTTGATTATATTGGATATGGATTAATGTTTTCTTTAGACATGAAATGAAATTTCCACATATTCCTTTGTGATGGAATAAAAACATATCTGTTTTTTTTTTAAACTCTCTGTTGAACTCAGAGATATAACCCTGATAAAGAATGCATTAACATCTGTTCCATCATTTTGTCAGTGTTAAGGTCAACCTTTTCTTATATAAACACTCAGAAACAATGAAACTCAGTGTGATAGTGCCCCCTCAGGCATAATGGACCTGCATTTGAATATCTGGGCTGGTGCCATTCGGTCAAACGCACAGCCAGTGAGGCCCTCTGGCTAATAACAAGCAGCTGTTGGGAGTGGAAAGTCCACCGAGATCTCCAGCCGCAACAACACAAGTGGGCTTAGAGCAAAGACTGGCGGCACGCCTGCTATGGGATGCCTCTCGCCTCCTTCAGCTTTGCTGCACTTCCAACAAAGCATCTACTGCCGCATTAAAACGAAACAAGCTTTTTTTTTTTCTCCACACAAGGCTTTTTGAATGTCAAGGTCAGCTTGTGAGGACAGAATCTGATGCCTTATGAAGTTGTCCTGGCCAGAAAGTGTTATTGCCATATTTCACTTAAACAATAAGGTACGAGAAGCCATGCTAAATTGTGAGTATTTCACATTCAATCGTAGTCTTTAAAACATTTTAAGCAAAGTGCAATCCACTAGAATCCTTCCACTAGAACAGTGGTTCTCAACTGGTTTTGCTTCAGGGCCCAGATCAAGTGGTGAACCAACAAACATTAATTCATTTGTATTTTAAGTTATGTAGTTTTGTTCATTTTTTAGGTTTATAAGGATTAGGGCATGTCATGCAACCTGTGATTGTTGGCATTAGTATAATTTGGTTAGCTTCTATCAAGTAGATGAATCTATGCCAAAATATCTTAGATTGGATGTACAGCCTTTCACATCAATAACAAAAGTTTGTTAAGCGTTTTCTGCGTTTTTAAAGCTGCACCATGTAAGATTTTTTGGTTAAATGAACAAATTGCCATTATTTATTGAGTACATAAATAATCAGTGTTCAAAACAATGTCCTTACATTTCCCCGATTCACTAAGGTAAGCCTATAAAAATGATATGCATTTTGAGCTGTCGGGTTTGATTTGGAACAAAATCGCTGGTTTATGACGTTCATCCTTCCGTCATTAAGTCATGTCCGCACGCACAGGAAAGAAGTGTCGCATGTTTCATGTTCCAGCTGGAGAAGCTAAGTACGCTGTTTAACTCAGTTCAGTAACACTCGCACTGTTCTGGACAGCATCGTTGCAGTCTAGATGGATGTTTATCTGTTATTTGTTTGGCAAAGTTGTTTACCTGATATAATGCTTGGATATGTTTTCTGGTAGGGTTGCTGAAGCTTATATTGCTTGTCATGCTTTTATGAATCAAACATTACTCGTGTGTTAACCGATCGTGATGTATCTGTGTGGTCCGGTGAAGTTACTGTGACATGTTTAAGAAGTATGACTTCGGAAATTGACTTCTTGTTATTTTTACATTTAATGAAGTATAATTTATCCCCATCATTATTGCATGCTATTGTAGTAACTGAGGCTGGACAATATAGTATAGAAATAATAAAGTCTTCTATTGAACTCGTATCAGCCATATCACGAGTTGAACCTCTTAAATTGAAAATAGTAGTACAATCCAAACATTAATAGTAGATAAAACACTTGAATAATCATATTAAGACCTGCTGGTCTTGGCTGAGGAGAGTCCCCTGTACTCTGTTTAAAAGTGTTTTGAGTGTAGTTTCAGAAAAGTGTCAAATTCATTCAGATATGTAAATAAGAGTGTAGATTGTCTTCATCAAAGCAAGTAATACTTCCGTTTCAAATGTTTAATCGTATAACATAATATCAACATGAAAATAGCACGTTATGACTCCGGCTCCAGTCGTGATCACACACAGGCGTTGTCCAAATAAGCTCAAATTGGGAGATTCATCCACCAGAAGAGCAGTGCTAGAACACGACTGACGTAATGTATCCTTCCACAAATTGCTTGCAATTTTAAATTTCAACCACAGATATCGCTAGAGAGCACGATGTTACATAGTGCAGCTTTAAAGTAACAAATTTTAGGGTCGTGAGTAACACACCAGTTGAAAAATGCTGCGCAAAGATATAGTCCCTGACATTTAAACTTAGATTAATAGATGGCCACATATGGGTACTGCATATGATGGGTAATGTGGGTACTGTGTTTTGCATCATGGTTGTTACTAGGGATTTTACTAGGGATGTCCCTATACCATTTTTTGGAGACAAGTACTGATACTTCCTCTTCGTTACTTGCCTATATCGATACCTGTTTTTTTGTTTTTGTTTTTGTATTGTACCACACCGTGAGACCGATGGTTTGAGGGCAGTGTGTTTACAGTATTATATTTCAGCAACTGTTACTCAAAAGACTTCATCACAAAAGTAATTTTTAGCTGTCACAAAATTATCAAAATTCGCAAACAAATTTCACAGAAAAAAATAGATACAAATAATCACTAAATAATCAAAATAAAGAGATCTGACCTTCTGACTTAATTGTTTTCAGCAACTGTAGCCTATGTGTAAATATGGTACAGCGAGCAGCATGTGCAGACTATTTATTTATTTAAATAAATCACAGCCTTTGCGGTTTGATAATCACACTACGTCATATTATATTTTGATTTTATTTTGATTAATCGTTCAGCGCTAATGACAAGAATGCTGGATTGACCAATTAATATCCAGGACTGGAATAATCTTTTTCCGAGAGCAATATTTTAGGCCTCTCATTATTGTTTGAGAGTCAATACTTTCTTGATTCACTTCACATGTTACATGTATTGACTGTGCCTATGTTGCATCTGCTTGTGTTGTGGATTGAAAGCCGAGCAGCTAGCAATGACAGCTGTGATTCAATGTGCCGCTAAGGTGATAATTGGAAAGAACACATGAGACTCTGAGTTGTTTTGATCTTCTAGATTTGTGTCTCCCTTGGCTCTGGGAGAGACAAGGCTAACCCTAAGGCTACGCATTCCAGTCTGGACTGTTTTGGTTTACCCAGCCTGTGCTGTGTATGTGTGTGTGTGTGTATAGGAGAACCTCTTACCCACTCACTCTCCAAGTTCTCTGTTGACTTTATGGATGGAGTGAGACCATAGGAACAGCCCCACCCCATTTTTCCAGGTGGAGACCTTGCAGTATTAGCTATACTGATATCTCAGTGCAGTGACATTTACTGGGTTATAGGTTGTTAAACAAACATATTTATTGATTTGGCCAATAGTTCTCAGTGATTCAGTGATCAAACTTATTCGGTTCTGTTTGCCAAAGGCATTGAACAGTAATGCGATTCTTCTCTTGATTGTATTATGTGTTATGTGAACAGAAAACAGCATTAAACACACTGAGAGAAGTGTCCTTTCTAAGTGACATAACAGTTGTTTTTCTTAAATCAGTGTGCCTTGTCCAAGCGGACACATGTCTCTGTCTTTATTTTGTCTGGGTTTTTGCAATAAAACAAACAGAAAGGGCAGGTGAATTCCTTTTGGCCTTGAGGCAGAGTGCCTTTTGGAACCAAAAAATAATGAACCATTACTATGGCATGAGGAATAGAGACAAACTAAATTGTGAGTGAACAACTGAATGACATGTCCAGGTCAAATTATTTTTAATTAATTAATTTATTTGCATAAAGAAAATGAAGCCTATTTTTGGACCAAAATATTTTTTGCATTCTGACATTATTTTCATAGCAATTAAAAACATTTCCTATAAATTCTCATTACCATAATGCACCCAGACATTTTACTTTGTCTCATTGTCATCATTGACGTGTTTTGTGAGATCCATAATCTGTGGACCCCTAAGCATTCCATCATCTCCTCATCCTGCCCATCACCACTAAACAAACCAGCAGGTAGGAGAGGAATAGGGTGGCAGCTAATTTTAACCTAGTTCAGCTGATAACACACAGACACATACACAAACTTTGTGGAAAGCTCTCAGTGGGGCTTCATGTGAAACACAGGAAATAACTGACTAATCATCATCTAATCATCTGCTCCCTGTGCATAATACACACAATCCATTCTCTCAGGGCATTTGGAACTTCAGTGCATGAACAAGAACAGCAAGTGACAAACAGAACTTCAGGCTGCATCATACTTTTGTAAACTTCCCATGTAAGCTCATGAAAAAGAGATAAAGAAAACAGAAGTACTTTGAAGAATCAGTGACATATTTTTCAAGTAGTTCACAATGACATTGAAGTCTATAGCTGTGAACTTATGGTTAAAGGAATAGTTCACCCAAATATGAAAATTCTGCCATTATTTTCCCAAACTAATGTCTCTGCAAACCCATTTCATTCCAGTCTAATTTTATAATTTTTATTTGAAATCAAAGAGAAAGTGAAAATTTACAATAATTCAGAAATTCTTAAGGGTGGGGGCCTGTGCTAGTGCTATGCAAATTACTGATGGGGCTGTAGCCCCACCAAGCCCCAACCTGGCGCTGCCACTGTCGCAATCTGACACATTTCGCAGCGAAACTTTTTTAACAAGAAAAAATGTGAGGTGGGACTTGACTTTATCCATCAAGAAATGTATTTGATCGTAACAAATTGATGTTCCATAACAAAATTAGGCTTGGTGGTTGGAGGGGAGGGGTTGATAAATTAAAGAAAGTTGTTTCAGAGGCAGAGCAAGTTATTACATTTTGATGAAATAAAATGACAAACATTTTTTTTTTTAGAATAACATGCACTGATTAATTTAACACAATACGACCAGGAATGTGTATTATACAAATAAATAGGATCAATTCTGATTTCATATTGACTTTAGCAACCAAGAGTGCTAAGACAAAGTCCACTATTTACAAAGTCTGCTTTGGTCTGACGGTATTCCTCAAGATGACAAAGCTCTGAAACCTCACTAAACATTCTCCACATTTCACAGAGAAGGCATCATCCCTCCTTCTGCTTTTCCCTGTCATTCTGCTATCTGTTCTTCCCTAATCCCTCTTCTCTGCTCCCAACCTCCATGTCTGTACTGGCTGTTTGGCATGAGTGCCAGTGGAGTTGGACAGTATCTCCTGGTCACAGCTGATAGTGAGGCGGGACAGATGTACATCCGCAAACGTGAGGCATAGTGTCAAGAGTGGTCTACTCAGTCAGCTCAGATACATTTGCCTACACTTTCATTAGTTTCCTGAACATTGTGTCATTGCAGCCCTGATCTAGATAGACACACCTGCTGAATATAACTCTGACTCGTAGACACTTCCTAAATCTGTGTGCTTCATGCATTGGCCATCTATGTGCATCAGGCATGTATTCGTTTAAGCAAAGAGACTAAGCTAGTTTAATGAGGCCATATTCTGTACAGCATTTTATTTATTTTCCCTTAAGTCCACTTATATGTTAGTTAAGTTTTCTTGTATCTAAAACAGGAATTATTTCATTTCATATAAACATTTTCCACCCCCTCTCTGAGCCTTAGAATTAAACAGACTGTTTTTGGTACTGTTCCTTTAAGACATCTACTGTAAATGTAAATGACCTCTGTTTTGATTGGCTAGCGACTTTGCATGTGAAATGAGAAACCATGCTGCTGTCAGGTTGCTGAATACTGAATTGGTTTGTAAACGTGGATGGTCAAATGTTAATGTGGTGGTGACATCAATTCCTGCTGCACAATAACACAAACATACAATCTCCTTGAAGTAGATTTAGACAGTTGATGCTGGGAAGGAGGAGGGTTTCAGAAAGAAAACTCTTGTAGTGGCTGCAGTGAAACTGGCTTACCTGCAAACAACTGAGGCAATTTAAATGTTAGATAAGAGTACACTAGTATTAACTAAGGTTGGAGACAGAGCATGTGAACGGCGTGGAGTGAGCGCAATGTTGGAGCGTAATGGTCACATACCTTTATTAAAAGTGAACGCACTCAGCCATCCACCATTTCAGCTTAATAAAAACCTTAATAAACATGAATGAACCTTTCACCTTAATAAAATCATCAACAGTAAGGAAAAACGTCTCTGCTAATTCGCTACGAATTCCTACTTGGATTTTCTCAGATTTAGTTGCCTGTTGAATATTATAATTTAAATCACTCATGAATTGAAAATATGGACAATCCATATTATGTCATTTTATTAGTCCCTTCGAAAATGTTGGTCTGAATCACGGGGCTGCAGTGTCCGAACAACATACAAACCTCAACACAATTTCCTCCATTCACTGGCTTTTTAACAATATGTCAATTCACACAAGATTAGTGTAACCAGGTCTTATTTTTACTGGGCATTTACTTGTAGGTTAAACACGCTGAAATCTTTACCAGAGGGGGAACGTGCAGTCCGTAAAAAGTCCCAAAACATTTGTGAAATGACAAATTTCCATGGGATTAAATTCATGGAGAAGCTATGGTTATTATTACGTTACCCCACATCTCCATATAAAACTAATCCCATCCGAATACAATATAAGTTTGATATGAGATTCATTGTGCTTGCTCTACAGCTTTTTAATCTCTCAGAGGAGTTAATTACATGTCCAATAATCCACTCTGTTTAAAATCTTGGATCTAACACAGCCACCAACACCAGATATTTGTCAGTGTAGATGTGCATGCATATTCATGAAGCCTCACGAGAAATGTAGCGCATTCTGGGAGGTGCAGAAAGTGCAACTTTTGAATCGTGGACACAATTGTTTATGTGAACACGATTACCTCCTTGTTCCCATTAGAACAGAACCCATATCTTGAATTAAAAGCGAGAACTTCCTGGTTTGAATGGGACCAGAAGTGTAGCACATTCTGGGAGGAGCGGAAAGTGAGCACCTCGAGAGCGGTCAAAGTGGAACTGAGCGCAGTCTCATGAAAGGCGCTCCTGACTCCAGTGAAATTCTGATCGCTCCACTCCCGCTATGCTCCACTCACATTCTTTGGTTGGGGAGTAGTTAACTAAAAGTATTGATGCTACTAACTAAAAATATTTTTTTCAGTAGCGTGACAGGTATATTGGAATGTATATTGGCTTTGTTGGAATGTTTTAATCCTACAAAATTGGAATTTACAGTATTAGATTGTGCAATTGTTGTGATCACTCAGATCATTCCTTACCTGACTTATTAGCAGGGGAACTGAATTGTTCCTATAACCACCTTCCATAACTCTCTCTCATGTACCTATTTGTTTTGAGGGGGCACCAAGTAGGCAAGATAAGACATAACCAAAGTAAATAAATACTTTTAACGACAGTAGTTCTTAAAGTATATTCTAAGACTCATTAGTCTAGTAGTATCATTTTTTTGTTTAGCATCCAAAAAACCCCACTTTCAAATTCCAGCCTGTTAAATATATTTTTTAATGTTTTGTTTGTTTGTTTGTTTAATGTATATAATTACAACTGAACTTGACAACCAATGATTAGCTAGCAATTTCTTCTGATTTGAATGAACTTTGACATTTTGATAATAACTGAGTAAGTGTTCCATGGGACAAAAAGTCATACAGGTATCAAGTGACATGAGGGTGAGTAGATGATGACAGAAATTTCTATTTAAATCAGATACTCTGCAGAAAGTTTAACTAGATTAGACTGACCTAGGCCTATTTAGACATGAATGCATTATTTCTGCTTGTTGCTTCTGTCTGACTGTCTCTTTCTCTCTCTTTCTCTCTCTCACGCAGTGGGCAGTTTGCTATCGTGAAACGTTGTATAGAGAAAAGCACAGGCGTGGAGTATGCAGCAAAGTTAATAAAGAAGCGTCAGAATCGTGTGAGCCGAAGAGGTGTTCGGCGAGAGGAAGTCGAGAGGGAAGTGGACATCCTACAGGAGCTCCGACATCCTAACATCATCACACTGCACGATGTTTTCGAGGACCGCACAGACGTGGTGCTCATCCTGGAACTGTGAGTGATAATGCGGCCGCCCACGCTCTTTATGAAAAGCTACAATTACCCACTCAAACACAGCTCGCCTCACTGTATAGTTCTTAAAGGGGCCATATCCTACTCTTTTGTAGCATTTTATTTTTTCCCTGAATTGCACATAAAATGTTAGTCAGGATTTGTTGCACCAAAACTAAGCTAACACCTGATCATTGTCCACTCTGTGGCCCTTAAAATTAAACAAGCTGCTGTTGTTACTGTACCTTGAAGGATTCTATATGCAAATCACCACTATTAAAATAGTCTAACCTCTTTGTTTATGAAATGAGTAACAATAGCGTTAAGTTTTGAGTAGCTGATGACATTTGGTTTTCTATTGTATGACACCTTTAAAATATTAGCCTAATATTACAGCATTTCTAAAATTCGAATTTAGTGGTGGTGCAATAGGAAAAGCATTAAAACCATAACAGTGGCTGAAGCTGTTAATCAGTGCTAAGCCAAAGTACAGAGTACTTTATGGTGTACTCAGTGTACATGAATTATATTTGCTACAAATCACAGTCCTTGAGAAAAACTGTATAGTATGACAAGTCCCATACCAAGTAAATCCAGTAAATAAGCATTAGGCGATTCATTACTGCTCAATTTCCATAGTTGCTTTGTTGACTGATCTCTTACGTCATTTGTAAAAGGGAACAATTTGTCACACATGTATCCATGTGTATGTGTGTGTATAATTGTTGTCGATGTACCTCATTATCTGTAGTCCTCTATGTGTACCGTGTTTCTGCCTGTATAGCATGTGGGATCTAGTAAATATCAGTGCTCTAGAGTTTCTCAGAGGCCCAGCTCAGGTTTAGCCTATAATGTATGCATTAGAGCATAGAGGCTCTATTAGACTAATTGTGGAATGAATCCAATCAGAATTGCAGCTGAATAGACAAGACTGTCTATGTCTGTCAGCTGCTGTTCATTTTAAGTGAAGAACATTTATTTGGAGCAACTACTTAGACTCCACGCCAAGCTGATAAGCTATTGTATTTAAATGTGAGTAAAACTTAGGGAGCTTTCTGCTGCGATAAAAGTGTTTTGATGTTAGAGATAAAAAATGGTTAGACTCAGCTTTTTTAAGCACTGCTGTGGTTAACTGTTTTACAGGAAGTTTACTAGTCTCATTTTATCGAGATGAACAGCAGTGAAGAAGCTTTAGTATTTAGAATCATTTTATGTGTGAGATCAGGCTCAGTTAATACTCAAAGGTTTTTTTGATTTAAATAATAAATAGTTTTTAACATCGGTTTTAAGATAAAGATTCAGTGTTGGGGATTTTTTCTGTCAAAGTTATTAGATATATACACTACCGGTCAAAAGTTTTGAAACACTTTACTGAAATGTTTCTCATGATCTTAAATTTTTTTTGATCTGAAGGCTTAAATGATTGAAATTAGTTTTGTAGACAAAAATATAATTGTGCCAACATATTAATTTATTTCATTGTAAAACTAAACTTGAATTTAAATTTTGAAATGGATGACTTGGACCAAATAATAAAGAAAAGCAGCCAATAAGTGCCCAACATAGATGGGAACTCCTTCAGTACTGTTTAAAAAGCATCCCAGGATGATACCTCAAGAAGTTGGTTGAGAAAATGTAAATGTTGAGTACATGTCTGCAAATTCTAGGCAAAGGGTGACTACTTTGAAGATGCTAAAATATAACACAGTTTTGATTTATTTTGGATTTTGTTTAGTCACAACATAATTCCCATAGTTTCATTTATGATATTTCATAGTTTTGATGACTTTACTATTATTCTAAAATGTGAGAAAAAAAAATTATAATAAAGAATGAGTAAGTGTTTCAAAACTTTTCAACAGATAAAATTACAATATAGAAAAAAGATATGCAAAATAACAAAAATGCTAGGTGCAAAATACATACATAAATAAACAAAAATATGAATAAAATTATTTTATTTTATTATGACCTGATCTCATAACATTAATGTCACTGTGTTGGGAGATGTTTAAACTTCAACACTAAAGGTGAATTGTGCAATTTCTGAATTACAAAAATAATTAATAACTTATGTCTTCCATAAGTTGGACAAACACTGTAATTTGTTCAATGTTAAAATACTTTCTCCTATCCCAATGTAATATACAGAGAAAACAGTAAGCCATTTGTAGGTTGATTCCCCCAAAAAGTGTAAACACTATTGCGCTATCTAAACATTGCTCTGTTTGAACATCCCAAACAGCCCAACATAGCAAAACTGGCTCAGTCAATGGCTTAAAGGGTTAGTTTACCCAAAAATTACATTCTCTCATGATGTACTTACCTTTAAGCCATCCCAGCTGTGTATGACTTTCCTTCTTCAGCAGAAACAAAGTGAAGATTTTTATAAGCAGATTTCAGCTCAGTTTGTACATACAATGCATGTAAATGGGTGCCATCAGGCTGCTGGCTGTTTAACAGTCCAAAAGACATATTTAGGCAGCACAAAAGTAACTCCAGTCGATCAATTAGTGTCTTCTTTAGAAAACTGATAGGTTGGTGTAAGAAACAAATTGATAATTAAAACATTTTTAACTTTAAATCGTTGCTTCCACCCAGCGCTGTACTGTTGAAATGATCTAACTCTCGTGCGATGTTCGTTCCTCTGTTGTATACGAAGCACGCATTCCGACTTCTCGGGTGAACGCGCCATTGCGCTTACGTCACTGATACTTTGACTGTTGGCAGTAACCAATTTTTTACAGTTAATAAAGTTTTAATTATCGATATATTTTTTTTACACATGCCTATGGATTTGCTTCAGAAGACATTAATTGATCGACTGGAGTCATGTGGATTACATTTATGCTGCCTAAATATGCCTTTTGGATCATCAAACAGCCAGCAGCCAGATGGCACCCATTTATTTGCATTGTATGTACAAACAGTGCTGAAATGTGCTTTTAAAAATCTTCACTTTGGTTCTGCTGAAGAAGGAAAGTCATACACATCTGGGATGGCTTAAAGGTAAGTAAATCATGAGAGGATTTTAATTTTTTGGTGAACTAACCTTTTAAGCTTGGGGCAGAACTATCTATTTGTATTCAACCAATGGAAGATGGGGGGAGTGTTTGGAAAACCTGTCTGAAAACAGTAATTGTAAATGGCAATTTTTGCAATTCCATTTGGTGATGCTTGTGGTGCAGAAATTACTCACTTTAACTGGTTGCATTTGTTGGATTTGGTTTGAAGCTGTTTCATTATGTGTATGTTTGCATATAAGACAAGTAACCCACTTATAACTCATTGAAACTCTCTTTTTCAGTGTATCTGGAGGCGAACTCTTTGACTTCCTGGCCCAGAAAGAGTCACTGAGTGAAGAGGAAGCCACTGAATTCATCAAACAGATACTTAATGGAGTTCAATACCTACACTCCATGAAAATCGCACATTTTGACCTGAAGGTACAAAAACAACTTATACTCAGCCAGTTCTATTCACCTTATGCGCCAGAGAAACTAGTGCGCAGCCATCTTGAAAATGTTGTCTCTGAACTTCCATTCTAGTGGTTCTATATAGATATCTATGGTGTTGATGTCAAAGTGTAATTAGCTAGCGAAATGGATTTAAAGGTTATAGAGATGTCAAAAGCCATCATGAGTATTTTAAAGTGTTCAGGGGATGTCATAACAACTGGAAGCAGAGCGGGGAGATTTTAAAACAAGTACTTCATTCATAAATCCATAAGATGATATGCCTCCGTGCTCATGAAAGTCCAAGAGACAAAACAAAGTCATTAAACATATCTCTGCATGACACCTCAGACCATCTTCTCATGTCATTCACCCATGGCGTTATAGTTAATGTAAGCAGATTTTTGAGCGTTAAACCGGGACGGGGGAGGGTGCAACTACTGTATATTTATACACACACACGCACACACATACACATGTGAAAGTGTATGTTTTATTTTATATTCCGTTTACAGCCATTTTAATCACATTTAAGCCTCTAAAAAGTTTTTGGTGACAAATTAATTTTAAAAAGTACAATTGTAATTTTCTTTAATGTTGAAATGTGTAATAATATGAGCTGTCACTGTTGGAAATTTCATATCAATGACACATTTTAACACAAATTATTAACAAGTTGTAACCTAAAAATTAAGCACAATTACACATATAACAATAAAATGCTTGTATCATGAAAAAGTGCAGTGTGTCATAGCTGTTTGAATGTGATTTGCCAGGTCCAATTTACCTCCGTGGGAGTCGGTAAAAATTAACATTTAGAGTGACAGAAAAAGCACCTCACTAGCATTTTGACATAGTAAAGGGGTGCTGTAGACTCACACCATCAACTCTTGGTGAAAAATACTTTCTGTGCTCCCACATTTAATCCATTTTGATCGACTCTTCTCAGTAGCTTCAATACAAACAGGAAGTTAGATGACAAAATTCTGAAGAGTGGATCGCAGAAAAGGGGCGGTGCTGAATAAGGTGAATAGATTCCTATAAATGGTTTAGTTGTGGAAGCAAGAAACAGCTACAGCGGTTGCCATGGCAGCAGTTTGGCTCATCCAAACAGAGATGGATGTGCCTTTTCAGAGGAACACTCCTCTCTGTTGCATGGCAACACCTGTAAATTTGCATAGCAAAATAACTGTATTCACTTTTCTAAGACCTGCCATTGTTCTATTCCTAGGAAATGGACAGGTGACCCCATTTTGTCACACTGCAAAAAATCACATTCATAATCAGTGTTTTTACTTATTTAAATGTCAGTAAATATCCTTATTTAATAAGGATATTTAAAAAGAATATCCTTATTTTAAATCCTTATTTTAACAAGATACTGTGCATTTATTTGAGAAGCAAAATTTTATAAGACAATAAGACTTGTTTTCAGAGACTATATCTTGAGTTAAGTTTATTTTTTTATCCCATTGACAAATCTTTATATTAGCTTTATTAGCAATATTAACTTTCACTATATAAATCCTTGCAAAATAATTTCCTCTGCTAATAACTTGTCTAACAAATTTTGACCCATCATTGGCTGACAGTTATGTCTTTGGAGCCCATTCACATGTGTTTCTCATCCAGACATTCTAACACAGCATCACCATGATGAGACATGTCACCCACGCTGTTCTTGAGGATAATCTCCATCCTGTTTTTCTAAGTGCTGCGTATCTGCAGTCGCTGGCAGAATCTTTAACAGTACAAGGGCAGCCAAAGACACTCAAATAACTGGATATAACCCTTTCTCATTTCAATCAAAACATGCTTAATGCTCTGTTAACAAAACGTGCCATACTGGTGAAAAGATTGTTCAGATAGATAGACAGACAGACAGACAGACAGAAAGATAGATAGATAGATTTACTGGAGGCTCAATTCCTAAAGGGACATAATGTACGTACTCCTCCGCACTTTAAGTCAGCTAGATGCCTCTTTTCACCTCTTGCTTATGTAGAGGCATCAAAAGGGAACAGAACGGGTGTTGAGCATTTTTCCTCAGATTTACATGAAACCTTTAGCCACTTCATCAGCATGCAAAATGCTGAGGTGGAGATTACATGATCGTATACACACTGAAATGAATAGTGTTTCCTGAGTTGCCTGACCTGATTTTAGGGGCATAGTATGTTTCCCTTTGTGCCATGTACCCCTTTGTCAACATAATATTACAACTTATATCAGCACAGACAATATAGTCAATGATCAGGTGAACAGAATAAGTAACTTCTGTTGTAAAACTCTGTTTCTGTTATGCGCTACATGTAATGCGATGGGAAATTAAAGCATGAGGAAGCCTCTAAAGTGTGAAGAATTCGCAACATAGTAACTCCTAAAAAGTTGCTTATTCTTCAGTATATTATATGCTTTTTAGGAGCTCAGGTTGTGTTTGATTCATATTTAAATATTTAAATGTTTATACATTTTTCAAAATGTTTGAATATTTGGTTAAAGTTGGGTCTGTTACAGTCTGATGTTTTTGTCATTTTGCACATTATTGTCACCTAAAATGTTGATTTTGTAGACTAAAATCATGTGCTATTTTTGGTTTTAAATTAATTAATATGACATGATGAAATACTGTGTATAGTTTTGGTCAAAAGATAAAAATTATGAATACAATTTTTTAAAAAAGTGTAAAAATGAACACTGGGTATTATATGGGTTTATGTACTGCTGATTGGGAAACTGCCACATTAGTGCCACAACTCAACATCTGCTAGGCCACAGCTTTAACTGTTTGCTTGTTTTTGACATAATGTGGGTGGCAGATCATCTTTGTTATTGTTCATTTCTTTGGTTTTCAGCCTGAGAATATCATGCTGCTGGACAACAATGTTCAATTGCCACGGATCAAGCTTATCGACTTTGGTTTAGCACATAGGATCAAGGACGGAGTTGAGTTCAAAAACATTTTTGGGACTCCAGAATTCGTTGGTAAGTCTGTGAATGTACAAAAGTACATGATTTTTTTTTAAAAAAGGCAAGTGATTGATTAATTTTCACATTACTGGAAGGACACTGATGTGTCAGATGCAGCTGAAATTCTCTACTTTTTTTGGACATCCTACATTGTTGTTTTGAATCAAATGGCAGTACAGTGATACTTCTTACTGGGTTTATTTTCAGCTCCAGAGATAGTCAACTATGAGCAGCTGGGATTAGAGGCGGACATGTGGTAAGAACTCTTAATCACATCATGCTTTGTACTTTACATGTAGCAAGCATCAGTGCTTGGCTTAACCATGTGCCTCCTCTTCCTACCCTCTGTTTCCTTCAGGAGCATTGGAGTCATCACTTACATCCTGTAAGTGTTAACAGAGGATTGTGGATTAAACTGGATTCATAGACATCTAGACATTCACTGACATCCCAAAGACTGCTAGAATGAGAAACTCCATGGAATCAGTCATAGAATTTACAAGTTCACATGGTATAAAGATTTGGCTTGCTGTCTGCAGTGGAGGGGCTCGAGTATGAGACTCAACTCATGTTCTAAATTAAACGTAATTAATGGAAAGTTAACAACAGAGTAGTGTATTGAAACTTTCTACGTCTGTTTCTTCTGCACAATGTTCTGCAATTAATTCGGTCCAAACCACTCCAACTCCATTTAAACTTTGTTTTGTAGATAATTTCAGTCTTAGACGTGCAATAAAGTTTGTTTTTTTATAAACTGTATACTTTTTAAGAAACTGATGATTAAAGTTTGAAAATCCTATTGACACCATTCAAAATCTAACCAACAACTTTGATGTCACTGTAATATTTGCATACTGCACTGCAATTGGTCTACTTTCTAGCATTTATTTGCATATTGAATTGTGATTGTTTTTTCTTATAAATAATGAAAGAAATGTTCAGAGTTAAGCGTAATTAACAGCATTTGTGGTACAATGTTGATTCAACAAATTTTATTTATTTATTTCACTTATTTATCTGTATATAAAAAAATACGGCTACAGTAAGGTACTTAAAATAGAAGTGAATGAGGCTAGTCCATAAACGCTAAAATACACACCGTTTCAAAAGGATCGCTAAAAGTTGTAAACATTATACATGTAACATGATTTCAGTTTCATAAAATTTGCTTACTAACCTTAGCTGTGTAAAGCTATATCTAATTTTATAACCTTGTTTCATGGCAGCAAACCCCATTATCCTGGTATTGTTTTTTTTTTAATTTTTTATTTTTTTTGGGTAATCAATTTTATGCCACAAATGCTATTTGATTGAGCTTAACTTGTATTGAACCTGGAACGTTCCTTTAACTATTTATCCCCTTTACACTGTGAAGATGTCACAGAAGTTGTGTTATGTGGCATTTAATCTACAATATGCATAACCCAAGCCTAAAACCTAAACCAATTTAAAACATTAACACTATTATTTTGGTACCTAACAATCACTTGTATTTCCTTCAGGAAATGCAAATCTAGTTAATATGAAATTAATGTCACATGATGTAATCAGCTGTTTATATACCCTATGATTAAAATTATTAGATGACCAACTTTTGGGTGGAACTCCATTTAATAGATTAACTACCCACAATATAATGTTCACCTTCAGTATAAAGTGACATTGTGAGGTGTCAGCAATAGCCTCACTGACAGATAAGTGAACCAGAATACTGAATAGTGAATCACCCATAATGTTACATCCACTGTCTCTGTGACCATAATTAAGGAACATAAGAGCTGTCTGATCTATAAGCTCTGGCACATGTGTTTGAATTTCAGTGTCAGATCAGTTGCAGGAAATTTCATTAGCAGGAATTTTCAGAGTGCTTGGACGAAGGTCAAGTATTTGTCTTCATTTTTTTAGGTTAAGCGGGGCATCGCCATTCCTGGGCGACTCCAAGCAGGAAACTCTGGCAAACATCTCAGCAGTGAACTATGAATTTGATGAGGAATTCTTCGGCAGCACCAGTGAACTGGCCAAAAGCTTCATCAGACAGCTGTTGGTGAAAGACACAAGGTGAGAGGTCAAATCAGAATTCAACCAAAGAGAGACAACAACAGTAAATTCTAAAGTTAGAGGCTTTTTCTGTAAAATTCCTCTTTGAATAATAGTTTTGTTCTGAATGGAATTTGTTAAATTCTTTATTAGAAAACATAGTGCGTTGGAATTCTCACAGATGAAGTGCTTATTAAGGCAAGAGAAGGCTTTCCTGTCTATAACTGAGTCAAAATGAAGTCTCTCAATCTCTCTTTTACTTTATCTTCATGTTGTTCTTTTGCATTTACTTACATTTTGCACACATTTGTTTTTGTTTTTCAGAAAGAGACTTAAGGTACAAGATGCACTCAACCACCCATGGATAAAGGTAAACACTTGGATTATGTCTGAAACCTGCACAATTGAAAGCATGTTTATACAAGCTTTTGTGGCTTGTTTAATATGAATGCGCATGCTTCTTACTGGAGTTCTAAAGCTTGACAACTTTGAACTTTGCTCTCCTGTTGTGTACAGAGTGAACTGACCTCTGAATGATTTTAGACGCATCATTAACTGGTTAACTACAAACAATAGGGTGGGAAAAACTTACTGTAAACATACAATATCACATAACACACCTTTCACTTACATATTATGTGTTACATAACTTATATACCAAATAAGCAGGGTCCAAAATGTACTTTGTGCAACACCTGCCAATTGTGGGTGAATTGAGAAAATGTATCGACCTATTAGTATCTTGCATTATTTCATTATTTATTGTATAATTTCATTATTTTATTTTCAATATTTGTGTCAAACAGTGCAGGTCATTGTATCGCTCCCAGCATCATACATTAGTCTCAGTGATGTTGAGGACTCTCTTGTTAATTCATATTTTGCTGGCTCAACGCCAGAAATGTGTCACCACGTGGAATTCTTGAGTTACAAAATAATACGGAAAACAACTTGTTGTTAAACATCCACTGGTGAATTTTCCACTGAAGTAAAAGTTGTTAGAAGACACCACAGTCAGTGAACTTGTCTTTTGTTCACTATTTTTTAATTTGTTGTTTGATTTGCTCACATTGTTTACACCTTACGTTATTCTTACATTTGATATATGAACATTGCATTATGCTGCAATTTAAAAATATTATCAACCAAGTGGTTAATAACTTTATATTATCTACTTGCACCAATTTTTACTTGTCTTTTATGCCTGGTGAGTGTTTATTTTGGACCCTGCAATTAAAGGTGCACTCAGTAATTTTTTGTTTATGTCATCTTGGTCTTACACTGATACCTAGGGGTGTGGATGCAGCATCATTCAAATGCAGTAATTTTCAGTTACTGATGCCATTGTAGAAATTCACTATTCACAGTCAGCCATGATTAATTTAATCATGGTAAAAGTGTCCGATAGCAGTGGGGTTACTGAGATTAAGCGAGTAGTATTCGGCCGGTCATGTGATCCTTACATGGCAGCCCCCATGAGCGGACCTTCTCCATGTAGAAAAAAACAGCTTTTATAAGGTTACTGATATGACTGCTCCTGAGTTTATACATATGTTTCAAAATAGCTTTTCATTTCATTAGGAGTAAAACTTTTTCAATAAGTAAAAAATTATTGAAATATATTACTTTTTATGCAACAGTTAGTTCCCATCCTTAAATCTGATTGGATGAGAGCCATTCCAATAGTGCCCGGTGCAGATTTTGATTCATTGTTCATTTATATATCATTCATGTATTCAATCATTGAACTTTTCTTGAGATTGCATATTTACACCAATAGGTGACGACAAATGAGCGTCTTTTATGGTATGTGTGGGTCATTTAATCATTGGCTCAACTGATTCCTTGAAACAGCGTCATTCACAACCAAAAAAATGGAAGGGAACGAGAACGATTCATTCATTTAAAAGATTTATAAAAAAAAAAAAAAACTGATTCGTTTACGAACAAACCACCACTAGTTCAAAATAAAGCTTACAGCCATTCTGTAAATGGCACATCAGCACTCTTAGTAGTGTGATATTGCTTAAATAACATAAGTAACTATCAGGAAGTTTTATTCACACTATTGAAATGATAAGAGCATTTGTAAACATGAAAGGCGTAATTTTACAGTTAATCAAAGGTAAACTCAACCAATCTGAAATCATACAGCACAAAACGTCTTTTAACTCACAGAATTGTATAATTTTTGTGCCGTTTGAACCTGTAACTTGCTCGTGGACTACTAGATGCTCGTTTGCATGCAATTCCTCATCATGGAAGCAATAGCATGTTTGGAGAACACGTTCCGCTTAATCGCCTGGATTGAAGAGAAGGCTGATGGTGTGTTGTGCTGTGCTTCTCACCCTAACACCATTGTCCCTCTTACATGAGACCAGCAAAAACTCCATTTCCTCCTGCCTGGGTCCACTATTCACCCATGTGTGAGTTGCATATTTTGAAACAGTGATGTAGCCTTTTACTCACTCTTCCTCTCAATATCTCTATGCAAAGTCCCACAAACGGACAGAGGACAACAGCACTGCCCTAGAGGCACAGACGAGAGTGGAATCTCGGCAGTTGAAGACTTAAGCATCCACAAGAGTACACCATTCAGTCCCACTCCAGCATGCCACCCAATAACACATATGTCAGCTTTGAACGTTTCGCCAATGTGTTGGAGGACATCTCGCTAATAGAGATGGGTCTTGAGGGCATGGCTCAGAAGTGCATATGCCTTCAAGAGGACATTGAATCTCTCCTTTACATTTACAGTGAGAAGGAAACCTGGTATAAAGAGGAAAGCGAGAGCATACAGCAGGAGCTCTCTCAGGTGTGGTATAAGTTCCGTAAAGCTGAGGCATTGAGAAAAGGTCGCCAGGAGCACTTGAGGTCGACCGATGCCAGCTTAGTCAGCGTTAGCATTCGATACCAGATGAGAGAAGCCCACCTGAGCTCTCTCAAACATGAGCTGAATGCTAAACTCCACTGGATGCAGGAAGTGTTCCATCTCAGGACTGAACAATGAGGTGAACGAGGCACTGAAAGAGCTGCTGAGCCGGGCCTGTGTGGTCGAGCTATGTCCTGGAGCACAGCCAGACATCTCAGAGTCTGGCTAATGGAGATTAGACTGCATTTGTAATACACTGGGATTGGGAGCATTGCATGCTGTTCAGTGCACCTTTTTGTGGTCTAATACTGAAAAAAGTGATAACCTGAAATAGTTTGCTACCTTAAAGGTGGAGTAAGTTATTTTAATCCAATACACTTGTCAAATTCTGAGAATATGTCTTCACGGTCCGCAAATTGTCCGTTCTGTGTGTGCGCTGAAAAAAAATCTGGTGTTTGTACACAGCCCTGGCTCTGTAAATGGGAAAATAAACAAAGTGGATCAGACCGATCCACACAACACTATTCCAGCAACAGGGGGCAGTTCGGGCTCGTGCACAGGATGGGGGGGGGGGGGTAAGGGGAGGTGGGGGGAAATGGGGCTATAGTAGCAGGAGGGCTGAGAGTGTCGCTGTCAGGAGCTGGTGTGCTGGCTCTGGGAAACCGTCTTGTCCTCTCTGCATGTTATCTTTGCAACAGCAGTTGTAGCAACAGTTTGCTAACCAACTACCTATCTAACGTTATTTACATTACTAGCTTTGTTGTTGTTCACTCTATATCATGGTATTTGTCCGTACAATGTTTGCAAAGGTTTTTATAGCCACGACGGCCTAAAAACACAAGTTTGCTAGCACAGTGGGATTATTTGGGGGGCGGAGTTTCTGAAGGAGCACTGAAGGGTGTGTTTGTTTGGCTGTTGAGTTCAAATATCAACAGTCTTTCTCAGGAATCGCTTACTTCACCTTTAATGAGCTATTTCTACTTGATCTAACCATTAAAATTTGTTTTGTTTGTGTAACCTACTGTATTTAGGTTGATTTGGAGATTCTAAATAATATTTCTGACTTGAATCAAATCAGTTTGATGTTACTATATAAAGCCATGTTTTTTTTTTAGATCAAGTACAGGGGAATCTGTTTTAGATTTGTTAACTTTCCAGATGCATACTGCACACTTCATTAAAGGTCAATATATGCATGAAGACATTTGTCATGAGACACTTTTGAAATAAAATGTTCTGCATTTCATTTCTTTTTTTTATTTGACCAATAACAAATTTGCACTTATTTTGTGTAGTAAATATAGTAAATTCACTGTAAAGTTTTAATTTAACATTAATTTACAAATAATAATATTAATTAAACTTAATATTTATTTTTTGTCATATTTAAGTACTTAAATCTTAAAGCACTTTGAAGGCACACATTTAAGAGATGTTGAAATGAATGAGACATAGGTTACTTGCCAAAATGTAAACATTTAAATCAGAATTCAACAAGACCATTCAATATGGTTTATCTTGTCAGTTTTATTTATGATTTTCTTCATTTGTGGTAAAATAATGACCAAACATCCATAAGCCACTTTTTTTTTCTTTTTTTTTAGAGCAACCAGTTTAAAATGATGTCAGTGTTTGTTTTGTATTTCTTTATCATCTTAATGCATGTTATGTTTACAGATGCCATAAATACAATTTTGGGATGTGTAACTTGGTTTTTACTTCTTTTTTTTTTAAGTGTTTCAAAATGCATATTTCAGAGATTTCTTTCTTTCTTGAACATGAAATGCAATATTTATTTACTTTTAAAAGTAATTTTTGCAAATATACTGAAGATTGTTTTAAATGTCATTTAAATGTCAATGCATGTGTTGCTATGCATATGGCTGTCATTTGTGAACCTCAGCACTTGGACATTTTTTTTGTTTCTTCATAATTTCTCAGTCAACATGCTGCTTGACGTAAACAATTGTTATTTCCTTCTACACTGAATAAAGCCCCTGAATGATGATTATATACCTCACACTTATTATGAGTCTGCAGCTGGCTGTGCTGCATTGGGATATAGAGAGAAGTATACAAAATCCTTAAGGGGTGCTATTGTATTTCTTGGAAATTGTGCAACCGGGTTTACAGTGATTCACAGTGATTAGTGGTGCTTGCTAAGGCAAGCTCATACTTAGGGTTAGGGATTTGAACCAACCCCTTATTAAACTTTATTGTGTAACTCATCCCACATCGTGCCATGAACATGATAGCTAACTCAGGCGGCTTATTGAAAGTGGACTATTACTTTTCTGAGGAATCAGACTTAAAGGGATAGTTCACCCGAAAATGAAAATTATCTCGTCATTTACTCACCCTCATGCCATCCCAGATGTGTATGACTTTCTTTCTTCTGCAGAACACAAACAAAATTTTTTAGAAGAATATCTCAGCTCAGTAGGTCCTCACAATGACTCCAGTGGTTAAATCTATATCTTCAGGAGCAATATAATACATGTGGGTGAGAAACAGATCAAATTTTAAGTTCTTTTTTTACACTAAATCTCCACTTTCACTTTTACATCTGAAAGTCACATTTAGTGCCTGTTTAGTTTCACATCTAAAAGTTAAAGTGGAGATTTAGAGTAAAAAAGGACTTAAATATTGTTCTGTTTCTCACCCACACCTATTATATAACTTCTGGAGATATGGATTTAAACATTGGAATCATATGGATTACTTTTATGTTTCTTATGTTTTTGGAGCTACAAAGGTCAGATCACCATTCACTTGCATTGTATGGACATACATAGCTGAGATATTCTTCTAAAAATCTTTGTTTGTGTTCTGCTGAAGAAAGAAAGTCATGCATATCTGGGATGGCATGAGGGTGAGTAAATGATGAGAGAATTTTCATTTTTGGGTGAACTATCCTTTACCTTTAAGATTTTTGCCTGGTGAATTAGAAAACATAAAACATATCATATAGACTTACATTGAAGGAGGGACCTGAACAATATCTAGGGACCAGAATATTACAGAAACTTGGGATTGGGCTTGATTGACTTGATAAAGTAGGCAACCACCTAGCAATGACTTAGCAACCACCCAGAACACCCTAGCAGCCACATAGCAATGCACAGCCAAGACCCACTCACATTTCCTTCAGAAAATATAAAAATGTTGTATTGTGTATGTTATGTGTAATTTTTTTTTCTAGATATAACCTCTTGTCTCACTGGTTAATTAGGTTGTCATCATTTTCACTGATTCATTGGCAGGGTTTAATTGAACTGGTTGTGACAGTATGATAATTTTTCCTTTAGCCCGTAAACCCCAGACAAGCCATGGTGAGGAGACAGTCTGTGGTCAACATTGAGAACTTCAGGAGACAGTACGCCCGAAGAAGATGGCAGGTAAGAGTGTACACACTGCTATACCATCAGTTGCCAAATGGGTCATTCTCAGGTGCCATATGTGTACTATGAGGGTCTCCATGACTTACTACTGAATTAATAGGATTCTTTTATTCTAACTACTGTATAAATGATAACATAGTCAAATTATTTTACATATTTTATGTTTAGTTTGTCACAAAGTAATCATGTTATTTTTTTATTCATGTTTTCATCTAAATTTCAGGCAATTTGCATGCCCTCAATCACTCAAAAACTATGCCTATTTTTAAGATTTATGCATTTCAATTTCATAACAAAATCACATCCAGCTGAATTGTGTAATTTAGTTTAGACTAAAAATATATATATACACAGTATATTGTTTCATTTTATTTTGTTAAAGATAACTCATTTACATTTAGTCATTTAGCATTTTACCCAAAATGACTTAGAAAATGAGGAACAAAATCAATTGAATACTCAATTCAGTTTGTTGAATGAAAATATAAATGTGTAAATTTTCAAATTACTTTTTGAGTGTTCTTAGCCATTACATTTTAATGGGTTATATAGAATAAAAAAAAATTTTTTTTTGCTTTCACTGAAATTGAAATATCATGCTTTCATTATACACCGATCAGCCACAACATTAAAATCACCTGCCTAATATTGTGTAGGTCCCTCTTAGAATAGCATTATGAGATACTATTCTTCTCACCACAATTGTACAGAGCGATTATCTGAGTTACCGTAGACTTTCAGTTCGAACCAGTCTGGCCATTCTCTGTTGACCTCTCATCAACAAGACATTCCCATCCGCAGAACTTCCGCTCATTAGATGTTTTTTGTTTTTGGCACCATTCTGAGTAAACTCTAGAGACTGTTGTGTGTGAAAATCCCAGGAGATCAGCAGTTACAGAAATACTCAAACCAGCCCGTCTGGCACCAACAATCATCCATGCGATTATCTAATCAGCCAATCGTGTGGCAGCAGTGCAGTGCATAAAATCATGCAGATACGGGTCAGGAGCTTCAGTTAATGTTCACATCAACCATCAGAATGGGGAAAAAATGTGATCTCAGTGATTTGGACCATGGCATGATTGTTGGGGCCAGACGGGCTGGTTTGAGTATTTCTGTAACTGCTGATCTACTTGGATTTTCTTGCAAAACAGTCTCTGGAATTTACTCAGAATTATGCCAAAAACAAAAAACATCCAGTGAGCGGCAGTTCTGTGGACGTAAACGCCTTGTTGATGAGAGAGGTCAACAGAGAATGGCCAGACTAGTTCGAACTGACAAAGTCTACAGTAACTCAGATAATCGCTCTGTACAACTGTGGTGAGAAGAATATCATCTCAGAATACTATTCTGAGATGCAGGTTGGCACTGTTTTGACGGCACGAGGGGGACCTACACAATATTAGGCAGGTGGTTTTAATATTGTAGCTGATCTGTGTATATGATTTCTTTTTTTTTCTTTTTTTATTATGATTCGTGTTAAGTGATATCATGAAATAAAATTACCATAAATCACTGACTCAACTGATACCATAAAGCTCAAAAATATAATGAAACACGGTTCATGCAAAACAAGTTTGTACAAAGAAATGTCAAAGATTATTAGTATTCATTTTCGTTTTCAATTATAATGTGTGATTTATTACAAGGCACACCAAAACTGCTGATACTACCATAATTTCCTCAGTTACTGTATCCAAATTATATAAATTTCAAACCTACTGTGAAGGTATTGAAGTAATGTTGTGCTATAGGGTTAGTGAAGATAAATACTGATACTTTGCAAGGCTCTAACCACATATTTAGGATTGGGAGTAATAGTTTAGGAATCATCCACTGAAAAACCTATACTGGTCAACCATTAATGTAATGCCCTGGTACATCTGGCCTGAGGTGGGAAAATATGATTTCTAGAAAGTTCATTTGTAACCTTTTCAAAAAAGGAAAGAAAAGCAGAATTCCTGAAATTTAAAAATGGCAGTTTTCCTAGAATGATCCAAATATTGAATTGTTTTACTGTTCCTTATGACTAAAAGTTAACTTGAAACTGAATTTTCTCTCTGCTCTCCAAAAGCTTACTTTCAGAATCGTGACCCTTTGCAACCACTTAACACGCATGATGAAGAAAGGTCATTCCAAGCAACAGGTAATGGGCCCCACTCAATACTCTGCCCAGCCTTGGTTAAAGGTTTCCATTAAAGGTGATTGTCTGTCTATATACTCTGCAACGGGCCAAGCAATGTCAACAAAGAGGACTGCCTGTTATATTACGAGAGTGCCTCTGAGATCTTACCCAAGCGAGGTCAAGGGATCACATATTCCGTTTACAATAAACAATGGAGTTGCGTTTCCATAAAATATAACAGCAAATTTCACAAAAATGCCTCAAATATGAACTAAGTATCCCATAGGAGACAGAAATGGCAAAAAATAAAAAATAAAAATTCACATGTGTCTCCTAAGATTTCAATGTGAACTAAAACGTTTCTCATGAAATTCCACATTAATTTTAAAGCTCTATTCTCTTTCTGTATATCAGCAATTGTTTCATTTGTGTCTATTTTATTACTCCAAAGGAATTTTAGGACAAACATTTGAGAGAATGTTGATTCTTGAGTGAAGCCTAACTGAGAACTTTCCTGTTCAATTCCATTTCACAGCATTGCTGGAATGCATCAACATCTGTATATCTTTATTGTGGGTTGCAGGATAAACCCAAGATGGGCTATGTAGGAAGCACGGTGGCAATGTTTGAGAGAGAATGTGAGAGCGATAAAGAGGAAGAAGTAATGCTGAGAAGACCCAGAACCAGAAAAAGGAGCAGCACTTCCTGAAACTCCTTGTTGCTCCGCCTACTTATCGCAATATGAGCATCACAGGTGCATGCTGGTTTTGTGGTGAACCAGTGGCACTTGTGCCTTTTTCTAATGCACACATTTTATTTTGTTTTTTAAAAGGCCATTGAGGCATCAGTAATGCGTATGTGGCTTCATAAAGATGCAATTATTATGCATGGGTCACCGCGTCTTTACACATGATGTAACGTGCAATTGTGGCAAACATAGAAAGAAAAATATATTTACATGTTTAAACCCATATGTAAATGTATTAAAGTACATAATGGGATGGGAAAGAGGTTACTGGATAAGTTTGTACGTAAAGTGTACCTGCAATGTTGAAATATGTATCACAGTATAATTTCACACTTTGCCTTGAGCTTTTACAGTTTTCAGTCCTGACCAGTGGCTGATGTCTTAAAGTGTGCCATTACACGTATTGGAACTTCTTAAAATTTCATTTGTCTTTCTAAAGCCATGCTACTGATACGTGACTAATATAGCCAGCAGCTTCATTTTTATTTAATATATATATTATATTATCCTTTTATTATTATTATTATTATTATTATTATTATTGTGATTTTATAACGTAGTTGTGCCGATCTTTGTCTTAGACCCCGTTTACCCCTGGTATTAAGATGCGTCTCAGGTGATCTGATCACATGTGGTCAGGCGAGACACATCGCTGTTTACACCTGGTCACTCAAATGCATCTCCTGTGACCACTTGTGTTCGGATTTCGAGGGCAGTGTCTCTGATTTCATGACGATGTCAATCACTATGTCAGCGTGTTAGTACATGATAACAAACTGCAAAAATTCGAAGACTAAGAAATTGTGCATAAAATCAGCACGATGTTTCTCCCAAATGCAGCTGAAATCTAATCTGAGCACAAATGCAACCTTTTAAGAAGAATTCTCAGTTATTTTAATGAATTACCTGTATTAAAGGAGCTTCAGATGTGTGTGCTTCGTTTGGGCATGTTGATATCAGACAAATTGATACCATTAAGTTCTCGTGCTTGTTTATGTGCCTTATTCACATTTTCGTAATTTTCCAATTGGAAGGTTATTTCCTGTTAAAGTCGCTCGTAACTGGCAAAATTTAAACACTTGTTTTAATTGACAGGTGAGGGGAGGTGCTTCACTGCTGTCCGGGATGCATTCAGGACGGATTTGCATTTACACCTCAAATGCGATGTGGTTACATGCGTCTTTTTTGTTTTGTTTTTTTTTTCTACCTTTTTTCTCCCCTAATTTGGAATGCCCAATTCCCAATGCACTCTAACTCCTCATGGTGGTGCAGTGACTCGCCTCAATCTAGGTGGCAGAGGACGAATCTCATTTGCCTCCTTGTCTGAGACCGTCAATCCACGCATCTTATCACGTGGCTTGTTGAGCACGTTACTGAGGAGACATAGCACGTGTGGAGGCCCACGCTATTCTCTTCAGCCTCCACGCACAACTCACCACGTGCCCCGCAGAGAGCGAAACATTATAGCGACCACGAGGAGGTTACACCATATGACTACCCTCCCTAGCAACCGGGCCAATTTGGTTGCTTAGGAGACCTGGCTGGAATCACTCAGCACTCCCTGGATTCGAACTTGCGGCTCCAGGGGTGGTAGTCAGCGTCAATACTCGCTAAGCTACCCAGGCCCCCCGCATTTTTGACCACCTATGTATGTGGTTTTTGTGATCCGATCACAAAATATTTTGCACCCGTTTACACCTGTATTTAACGCTGACCACTTGTGATTGGATCACAGGAAACGCATCTTTATATCAGGCATAAACGGGGTCTTAAATACTGCATCTGACGAGTCAATATAGACTGGGTTTGTCGATCCAGTTTAGAGAAACTCAGTGTATTTACTTTTAATAAGTGTCTTAAAATGTAGGTCAATGACAATGAATCGTAATCTTTGCTCTGTAGACAGTAGTGGTGGTGATGTTCAAACCTTAAGATTTTGTCATTTTGACAAAAATAATTTATACCGAGATCAGGGCAGTAGTAAGGCAGAAGTTTATGGAGATAGGGCAGTAATAATGCTACCTCGTGGCACATGTTGGAGACATCGGAAAATTTGTAATTGTTTTTTAATCCTCTTTATTAAATGTTCTCTATTAAAAACAGCATTAGACAGTTTAGTAATAAATATATAGTGAAATAGGTTTATCTTTTTGTATTCCACTCCCTCCGTTCAATGGCAGACGAGGGTAGAGTCATTATTTTTGAAATTCCATTTGGTTTTGCTAGTGGCGCTGAAGTTATGTACAGTAACAGTACAGTCACTTGATTATAGTTACTGATATGTAAATTGTTTGTATTTTAGTGCCTTTCACATTAATGTTATCTAAATTGTTTGAGTGTTGGTAAGAAAGCTGATCATAGGCTACACTAAGTGCCCTACAGATGTCGCCATCAGGAAAACAAGTCATAGATGCTATTTTTCCTAGGAATGTAGAGTTATAAATCTCTGTAATATCCTGTGAGGGCTGAAATTGTCACACCAGTTAACTAAGTAGAGAAATTAGGAAATCAGTGTTCTTTATTGAAAGACCCTCAAATTAATAGGTATTAAACCTGTCTGGTTATGCAGTGCATACTTGAACGTTACATACATGCAATCAAACATATGTTTTTTGTCTTTTTTGTATAAACATGATTGTTCAGTGCGTGTTTACGTCCACCTGTATTGTTTACATCACTTTCTATAGAATCAGTTTTCTCACACGAATGAAGGTGAAGAGTTGGTGTTTGGGGACTACACAGTATTGTTTACAAGTATAAATATGCCAGATTGTCCTATAAGTGGAAAATATTCATAATATGTGCCTCAAGCACAAAACAAATCCTCTATCATGTCATGTTCATTTTATACTTTGGATATGAATTATGTTGTTCACAACCAATGTGAAATAAAAAAAATTAAAAAAAAGGTTTACTTAAAGTTATAAGAAAGTCACCTTTTGTACAAATAGTAAAATAAATAAATGATTAATATATTTATTTAGCTGCTTGTTTGGTTGTTTATGGTCCACTAATAAGGTCAGGGAATTGGCATTTAAAAAGGTATGTTTTATTATTCAGATAAACTTGATTTCTTTAGATTATTTAGAAATACAATGACCCAATATAGTTTTTGGAAACTTAAGCCACACTTAAAAAATGTTTGGATGTCATTGCGATTGATTGTTTTTTTCATAGGGCACCTGTGTCATCTTTAGTGAAACTGACTGCAAACTTTCACTGATCAGTTTAGTAGTGTACATGCAAAAATGGCAAAGAAAGAGAAGCTAGTTCTGAGAAAGGATCTAACATTGTTTTTAGATGTCAGGTTTCATGTTTTGTTTTTATAGCAATGATATTGATATACAGTATTGTGTATTTTATATTGAGTGGCTTAAATACGTTTCAGGACCACTTTTACATACAGTAGAAAGTCTTAACTGGGTTGCTCCTGTGTCATTCACAATATGTCTGTGAAAAGATCTGTGTCAGTCGGCTGAATAAGATTTTTGCCACCCTGCCCAGATGGTGTCACAACAGCAGTGTTGTTTGGGCTTGATTAACGCAATTGCTGGGAATATTTGACCTGAAATAAACAAAGTCTCATTAGAGATGTATGTAGGCCACTGGCTCTGTGAAAGGTGAAAAAGGGGAACCAGTTTTCTGTCTACCCCTGTCTAAATCAGGCTGCC
The DNA here is from genome assembly GCF_019703515.2 of Myxocyprinus asiaticus. Lineage (NCBI taxonomy): Eukaryota > Metazoa > Chordata > Actinopteri > Cypriniformes > Catostomidae > Myxocyprinus > Myxocyprinus asiaticus. Next base: position 12,261,809 of record NC_059391.1, read on the forward strand.
AGTTGTGGCCCTCAGAAACCTCTTGCCTTTTATTCAATCAACATCAAAACTGAACAAATAAAGCTATCTATTTAAATATTTTTAAGCATCACTTTTACAATTGCTCATACTCGAACATACTAAGTATTAAAATTCAGCCCATGATTCGTTACCCTCCGTTTGTGCGAAAATAAGCAACCACCCAGAACACCATAAGCAAATACACAAAAACCACATAGCAAATGCGCTACAAAGCCACTCAGAACACCTTAGCAACTGTATTGAAAAGCCATGGCAACCATCCACAACATCCTAGCATTGTGGCATTTCACTCCTTTGTTAATTAACTGTGTCTTGCCAATGCTGCCCATGGTATTTTGTATGGTAGTTTTTTTCTTTTCCAGACCATTGCCCTACATATTTCAGTAATCCTTGCTTATCCCATCCAATTTGTCCTGGTAATTAACCCTTCTATTCAAGCACTTAATTTCTTTTGTCACAAAGTTAGCCATTCCAAATGGCCCTTGTGAAATTATTCAATGAAACCAATGCAGCAGTTTTAAAGGTCATGATGTCACTAACACCAACAATGACTCACATTACTGGGGTGGTTTCTCATTTGTTTCTTTGAATGTAATGACTGTGTTCTTGATAAAAGAATAGCTTGTAATTCAGAAATGTAGTTGCCGCAGTATCAATAAAACTTAGACACATCCTAAATAAACCTAAGGCCTGACCGCAAACCAAGCCTTTAGAATGGAAGATTTCTACACTGCCTAAATGTTGAAATTCAACATGGTTACAAATCTTTCAGGGTCAGAAATTAAGGGGGACTCGGGGTAAAAATCCCACCAAAAATGCCCCTGAAATTTAAACTGTGGAGGCAAAAAATATCCTTGTTATGAATTCTGCTTTTTATTTGTAGCCTATCTAATATAGTTATTATTATTATTATAGTCCTAGTTTTGATGTTTGTTTACTTCTTTGGGCAAGAGCACTGACAACATATTGCAACTAGCCAGAAAACCCAATCAAGGAGCTAAAACATGCTAGCAATCCCTGACAACTAGCCAAAACACTGTAGTAACCAGCTAAAACATGCAACCGATGCCTAGAAACTAGTCAGAACACCCAAGCAACCAGCGAATACATGCTAGCAACTAACTAGAACATGTTAGCAATGCCTTGCAACTAGACAGAACACCCTGGCAACCAGAACATGCTTGTAACACTTAACATGCTAGCAATGTCTAGTTACATGCTAAAACATACTAAAAATGCCTAACAACATGCTAACAACACCTAGCAACACTCTAAAACATGCTAGCGACAGCTAGCTACATGCTAAAACATGTAAGTAATGCCTAACAGCACTCTAGCAACAAGATAGCAATGCCTAGCAAAATGGAAAAACATCCTAACAATGCCTAGCAATATGCTAACAATGTCTATCTGCATGCTAATACATGCTAGCAACACCTAGATACATGCTAGAACAGCTTAGCAATTTATAGCAACATGCTAGCAATGCCTAGAAACATGCTATAATATACATCAGTGGATAAGAGGTAAAAAAAAAATAATCTTAAGAATTTGTATTAGTTAATTGCTTACACTGATTTGATGTCTTTGACATATCCGGATGAGAAAGTTTACTGTTTATTTTAAATGGTAGCCCCTCAAATTATCAAGTCCAGTGAGTCAATTTTGCAACTTAAGGTTAATTTCAGACACTGTTGTGCTGTCATTTGTGGGTTTTATATTAAGAATTCATTTTTTATTCAGATATTTCAACAATGATAAGAATTGGTTCACACATTAACTCATACAAGTATTCCACTGAAGTCTATCTTCAGTATGATTTGGTGTAATTGTGGATTTACTACAATTTAGATAACTTGCTAATGTTCCTCATTTAACAATACCACCCATTTAAACGTAGGCCTACCTCAGATCACCGTACCCTTCTAAATGAAGCCTTTTTTTTTTTCATCACACATTATACAATTGCACATACAGTTAACTTATTATTATTATGATTATTTTTTTGCATATCCCAGCTAAGCTGGGGTCAGCCATGATACAGCACCCCTGCAGAAGATAGGGTCAATGGCCTTGCTCAAGGGCCAAACAGTGACATCTTGGCAGTGCTTGGGCTTGAACCCATGACCTTCTGTTTAGTAACCAAGGGCCTTAACCACTGAGTCACCATACAAACCGCTATTAAACTATTAAACTCAGATCTGCCTTTATAGGTGTACCTGAGATCTAGCTGATTCATGATTAAAAGATTAATTACGTAGACTGTAATATGGCCCTAAGCTCAAACTGTGGGTGGATCACTGCATACTGTATATTCATTGCTTCTGCAGAACTGTTAACAGATATTGTCTTTAGAGAAGGCTATAGTCCTAATCATTTATGTTACCTTAAGCAAACACACTCTAATTACATGAAGGGAACCTTGTAAGGTAAATTCCCTATTTGTGTCCAAGTTAGGAAGCTTTTAACAACACAATTTTAGAACTGGAAGGATTCATTTGAAGCAAAGTAACAATCAAACTGACTGCATGTGTACATGCACATAATTTTCAAATATGTTCATATATTTGATTTGTGCATTTGATGTATTTAAATATGTTCATATATTTGATTTATTTTAGCTCTGTGGGTGAAAGTGTCAGTTTTATATTCATGATGAGATTAGATACAGTGAGTCACTATCATAAACACCAGCAAAATGACATCAGCATGATAACTGTAATAAGAGTGCCACCTAGTGTTTGCATATGTAATCATACATGATAGTATATTTGGCCAGTATTTACCTAGGAAGTTGTGAATCACAAAAATATATAGGACATTTTCTCATCGTCCTTTTTTTTTTTATTTTTTTTTTTGGACAGATTTCCGAATATTATGAATAAATAAATAGAATGAAGTAGTTTCAAAAGTAATTTCAGTTCAATGTAAAAAAAAAAAAAAAAAAAAAAAAAGAATAAACGTTTCCCTCCATTGGCCAAAAGTGGAAGTCCATCTCGGGTTTCTCACTCTTTTCAGAATTGAACTTCTGCAGGTCAAGAGACAAGCATTTTTCCAAACGGTCGTTCACCATGATAGACTCAAAACTCTTCATCGAGCTTTATGCCTCATCATCTTTCCCCCTTCAGTATAATCATACAGGTAATTTAAAATTGGAAAATGGTTTAAAGTTAAAGGCACTAAAGCGACCATTTACGTTTAAATTATGCTAGTAATGAGTATTATTTTTGTGTCTTTAGACTAGAGACTCGCCCACAGAGAAAATGTTCAAGGTGCACATTAAGATTTCACGGTTGTAATTGACACTTGAAGCCTTACCCATGTATGCAATCCAGGAAAGTGTATTATTGTGATTTATGATGAACTGTGGGAATTTATCATTTTTTAAGAAGATTGGGATAATTACTATTTGGTTGGCAGGCTATGTATTCATCAGACAACAGTGAAATCTAATGGAATAAGGGTATATGTAAGAAAAGAACTTGGGAAGCGGCTCATATGCAAATGGAGTCTCTAGGAAATACATGTGTGATCCAGATTTTAAAAATGGGCCTGAGCACTCTTTCTTTTGGAGCACCAGAGTGCCATCTGGGCGTAGGCAGTGTGCTAGTGAGCAACTGTTACATTTGGATAGCATGGATATTCCAACAGCCAGATCAGACAAATGCCAAACCCTTTTCCTTAATCCTTTGACACCTGTAGTGCCGAAATCTGATTCCCTAGTATCCTTATTTTTAGGGGTGGGCTTTAAGGATAGGGACCAATGACTCCCTACTATGGTTAAGGTTAGGGGTGGATGTAGAGATAGGCTTTAGGGATAAGAACCAATAAGGAAGTGGGGAGTCAAAATCTGGTGGGGAGTCAAATTTCGGCACAACACCTGAACTGAGCAACCATGAGCAAGGGGCATTTCGCCTACTTCTGGAGTACCTTGCGCTAGCCGAGCAGATATCATTGAAATGAATGGGAATGCTAACAGGTAGCTTTCTCCAGGTATTTTAGAGCTCCTTGATATAGCATATCAGTCAAGTCGATTATTCGACTGATACTTGGCCATTCTGAGATTATAAACGTGTCATTTTTGCCGATTTGTGCAAGTTTTATCTCTCCTTTGTGTCAATTCCAAAAGCTCCACAATTTTTTGTGGAAATTTGAGTAAATATTGTATGAAGGATTTTTACAGCAATTCTGTATACAGTACATTTCGTATCAGCCATGGCCATCCAGTTCTCTAGATAATGTTTAATGTTTTTTGAGAAAAAAAATGTCAGGAAACTACCATTTCTTACAGGTATAAGTGATATGTAGAAAACTACATATCTTCAAAGTCATCTTGTCAATCTTAAGGAAGTGCTATATAACAAGGCTGTTTTAGCATCATGTCCACCAGATACTGATCAGAACTGTGGGCAAAGTCTGACAGTAATTGTCTTATATGCATTGTTGAATTTGTTACAGAAGTGGTGCTTTAAAGGAATATTCCAGGTTCAATACAAATTAAGCTCAATCGAAAGCATTTGTGGCATAACATTGATTACCACAAAAATTTATTTTGACTCGTCCCTCCCTTTCTTTTAAAAAAGCAAAAATCTGGGTTACAGTGAGTCACTTACAATGGAAGTGAATGTGGCCAATTTTTATGTGAAAATACTCACTGTTTTAAAAAATATAGCCACAAGACATAAAAATATGCATGGAATCATGATTTTAGTGTGATAAAATCACTTACTAACCTTTTCTGTGTAAAGTTATTGCCAATTTTATATCTTCATTGCCATGATGATGTAATGTCAACAAACCATGAAATGACTGTAAAAATGAGAATTTAAACAACTTTAGAAATCAAATAATACATGAGTTTTAACAGAGGAGTAATATGTGCTTTTATAAAATTATAAGCTTCACAGTTCTGCTTTTAAACCCTCCAAAAATTGGCCACATTGACTTTCATTATCCCATTTACTTCCATTGTATGTGCCCCACTGTATCCTCGATTTTAGCTTTTTTTTGAAGTAAAGAAGGGATGAGTCGAAAATAATATTTGTGGTAATCAACATTATGCCACAAATCCTGTCGATTGAGCTTAACTTGTATTGAATCGGAACATTCCTTTAAAGGGAAATAATTTAGAAGCGCAACTTCGCTTTAAAGCATTAAAATATTTTAAAGAGTTTTAAGAAATGTGGAAAAAATCTAGATAAACTCAAAAGTCGACCTCATCCTTACCCATTCCTATTACAAATGCAACATAAATGGGTTTGTATGCCACAAAAGAGAAATCAGAATTTGACTGAATTGATTTCAGAATTGGATTTGTAAATGGTTAACTGCTGCTTAACTTTTACACTGATATGTCTTTAGTAGAGGTTGACTAATATATCAGATTTACAGATGAATCGGGCCAATAGTTGCGTTTTTTTAACTATCGGCTCTCTGAAAAAATCAACTCCGATAGTTATTTTTGATTTAATTTCTTCGTGGCCAGCGCTGGAGGGTTCTACAATCTAAACTCCTTGGTTCAACTACATAAAGGTACCCTCTAGAGCAGTGGTTCCCAAACTTTTAACAGTGACGTACCCCTCCAAATATTCAACATCCTTTCGCATACCCCCTCTCTAACGCATAGATCTTTCACACAAGGTATTTTGAAAATATGCATATTTAACACAATTATCTTTGTAAAACAACTCCCTTATATTAAACATGTTATATTTGTACATTTTGTACATATTGAATAAATGGCTTACCGATTGAGATGGGTATGCTAGGTATGATATAACTGTATAACTTAAACTCCCCCTTCATCACGTCGCAGTATGCAAGAATAGCGGTTGGTTCTGTGCCTGGAATTGCGCATCATTGCAGGTACGTCATTGCCAGCAGACTTCAAGCATTTATGGTAAGTATCTGTGCAATTGCATTTTTCAGCTCAAGGTGTTTTTTTTGTTTGTTTTTTTTTCACAATTTGGAATGCTTTTTTTTAAGTCCTCGTGGTCACGTAGTGATTCGCCTCAGTCCGGGTGGCGGAGGACGAATCCAAGTTGCCTCTGCGACCGTCAACCTGCGCATCTTATCACGTGGCATCTTACCACGGAGACATAGCGCGTGTGGAGGCTTCACGCCATCCACTGCGGCAACCACACTCAACTCACCACACGCCCCACCGAGAACGGACCACATTATAGCGACCACAAGGAGGTTACCCCATGTGACTCTACCCTCCCTAGCAACTGGGCCAATTTGGTTGCTTAGGAGACCTGACTGGAGTCACACAGCACGCCCTGGGATTCGAACTAGCGAACTCCAGGGGTGGTAGCCAGCGTATTTTACCACTGAGCTACCCAGGCCCCTGATCAAGGTGCTTTTTTAAAAACATCATGCAACAATGTAAAAACAGGTCTCTAGTGTGCAAGCTAATGTGAGTGAAAATTACTGCGTGTGAAAGTGGAAAATTATTTGGCCGCACGAGATGTCTGACAACTGTCAAAGCTTATGAATTTATACCATTAGAATCAAAACTCCCTATGCATCTAACCTTAAATACAAATTATGTTTTAAACTGCAAAAAAAAAAAAAAAAAAAAACAGACAAACTAAAATCGTGGACGACAGGAGAGTCTGGTAAAACAGTGAAGAATCAATTTTACTTGCTATCACTAAGCCACATCACCTAGCTGTGTGCTGGGCTGGCGAAAAAAGATACTTGTGTGACGCACGACGCATGAGTAGATGCATTTTTTTTAACCGCAAAAGATAGGGTTATTTGATTGCATATTTATCTGACCTTTATGACACAACCATTATGGTGTTTCTACACTAGAGGGCACACAAAATTATTTTTGCCAGTGAGAAATACATGAACTGGGTTTGAATGTATTTTAGACTGTGATGAAATTAAAAGAACGTAAATCTCAGAATTGTATTCGCATAGCCCCATTTTCACCTCACGTACCCCCAGGGGTACGCGTACCCCAGTTTGGGAAATACTGCTCTTGAGGTTAAATAAAAATAATCACTGATTCCAGGTGGAGTTTGTTGTGCTACATGACTAGGCTATTTATAGAGACGGATGTCTCAAACATGGTTTTAAAACATCGACAGAGAAAAGCCAAGGTATGGTATTATTATTGTAATTGTACAATAAATCAGTCGTCAACCAAAGGCGGTTTGATAATAAATTTGTTTATAACTAATTTGTCACGTTTTGGACCCCTGTAGAGACTCTTAGTTTGAAAGTTTAAGACTCTTATTTTGAAAGTTACTTTGTTTCCCTCCATTGTCAGATCTTATTTTTATGTTAGTGTGTTGTAAGCCAGCATACACTGATCAGCCACAACATTAAAACCACCTGCCTAATATTGTGTAGGTCCCCCTCGTGCCACCAAAACAGCGCCAACACGCATCTCAGAATAGCATTCTGAGATGATATTCTGCTCACCACAGTTGTACAGAGTGGTTATCTGAGTTACCGTACACTTTGTCAGTTCGAACCAGTCTGGCCATTCTCTATTGACCTCTCTCATCAACAAGGCGTTTCTGTCTGCAGTGAATAAGTCACTTATGAATTTGTGCATATCCGCTTATTTTTTGGGATAGAGGTGCATCCAATTTGTTCCAGTCAGATTATAAACATGAGCGCTCCGAAGTGATTTTGTTTCTAAGTGAATTTAAAAGTTACTTTTCAGTTATAAATCAATCATTAATGGCAACCTAGCTTTTATGAATATGTTGCCTGAGTTTTTGTTTTTGCTCGGTCGTTGGTTTGCTTCAGAAGACAAAGTGCGAGCACGGTTCATTGTGTGAATGCACGCGCACGGGAACAGTTTGATATTTTTCCGTTATAAGTTTTTGACTATAAAGTTTGTTTTAACTTTAAAAATTTACTTCTGTCTAAACTTCCTAATTTTATTATGTACAAAAAACTTAAGAGCATGGTAAAATATATCCGTCTGAAATGTGATATTCATGAGAGGGCACATTGTTATATTATACAATGTGTTCATGTGAGGGCGCATGGATATATAAGATAGACAATGCCATTCTAAAATTAACTTTAAAAAGACAAGAGTTGATTTTTTTCTCTCCCTTTCTTGTACATCATTTATAGATTTAAAATGACAATAAAATAATAAATATTGTAATCGTTATTTAACTGTGTAAGGCAGTGTTTTATGTTACTATACTGAACAACAAACACATTTGACCTGTAATATTTTCATTAGTATTTTCATTAATTTCAGATGGCAAAGGCTTTGAAGAAGGTACTAGGTGTGGGAGAAATGTATTAAAGTATTGCCATGGAAAGTAATACTAAAGTTCAGCACTATTGTACACTGAGTGTTGTTTTTATTCAGATGATACATTTTAAAAACTAGCGGCCGATTAATCAGCTATCGGTCTGTTTTACCACCTTAGTTATCGATATCGGCAAAACCCACTATCGTCAACTTCTAGTCTGAAGATGACGAGCTGATCATCATTAATCATGCATGACATTCTTTAGACTGTGATCTTTAGACCAGGCTCTGATCAGATGACTGCGAGCAGATGAGTTCCTGGAGGGCCCTCTCCATTATTCATTTAGGACTGGGTGTCCCCTATTCTTAGAATTGATGCTTAATGGATGTGTCTGTTCAGGTCGTTACGTTCCCTACCTGTTAATGTGTCACATATTGGTAGAGGTGAATGTTCCTTTTTGTGACAAGTCTGGGATCAGATTTGTTCAGTTTTGTTTGCCTTGTTCCGGCTTGTTCTAGGGATTAGAATAGAGAACGGTATTACATAAGTGAAAATTTATAACATGATATCCTTTACATTTTTGGTCGATATATAATATCATGATATACAAATTTTTATGGAGAATTCAAAAAGTTAACAATAAATTAAAAATTCTAATAAATACAGTATATGGGTCATTCTACAGAAGTGGTGCAAATTCAGGGTTGGATGAGTTTTAAATTTTTTAATAATTTATTTCCAAATATATTTTACATTTTTATTGCACTGTATCTGAAATTTAATTTATAAATTCACTAAGGGTACACTGCAATCCTTTAATGAATTTTCACAATTATTCCTAATTTTAGACAGCGTTCCTGTTTTCATCAATACCGAACATAACAAAAAACTGTAATAAATAGGAAACAATTAATTATTCTTCATTTTTGTTGATTCAGCATAAAATAATACATTTTATTAATTTTTTGGGTGCCTATATTAACGTTTAAGTAATTTCAGATCTATTTTCTATTCCCTATTATACTTTAATTTATGCAACTAATGTAAAAATCAATCACTTTTTCCTTTGCTAAATGTAAAATATTTAACATATCATGTTGATATTCATAGAATAATAATATGAAACATGTCCACTCCTGGTCACAGAAATCATGGTATAACATACATTTTTTGTGAGGAAAAAAAAAAACAGTGTTTCGGTTGTGACCTTGATGTTTTGGTAGTGACCTTATTTTCATGGAACATCCTTTATTTATTTGTTTACACATCAAGTCACTTAATGACACTTTTAGCAAGTATGTTCAGGCATGTTCATGTTTCAGGTATGTTGTGGTCTGGTGTACGTTCACCTTCAATTGACGTACAAGGTGGAGTTGTTTCCCTGCAGAAGGTCTCTAGCTCTTTCTGTGCTTTCTTCCATGCCCTATGCTGTTTTTGACTTGTGCTCCATTTTGCATGAGTGTATCTCTTCTCCCTGTCAGTCAAATCTTTTACATTTTTACATTTTCCCTCTTTCATCTTAAATTTTTATTCTCTTTGTAAGTATTGTTGATATCTCATGGGGTCATCCCTGATCCTGGTCACATGGTTTGGGGTGTAGCCAAGTTTAGCTAGTTTTGATATTTTTGTGTCATAAACCGGTGATATTTGATACACCCTGATCCATAACTGTTCTAGGAAGACAATATGTCAAAGAATTCAAAATCCTCAAGCTCTGGAGACATTAAAATACACTTACGTGCTCAAGCTGACACCCCTCCGGAGGCCTCGAGCCAGGGAGTCGGTTTGGCCGGAGAGGTGAAAGAGATTCTGCGACAATTGTTGAACGTATCGGCAATGCTGACGAAGGTCGATGATGACTTGTAGGAGCTTGCTGTAATACGTCGATCGATCACTGCCATGGAGACGAAATTCACTGAGATGTTACAAGAATGGTGGATGTCGAGAAACAGATCTATTATCTGGAGTCATCGGAGAGGGAATTAGCTGCTAATCCGCTAGCGACCAAGGCGGATCTAGAGCGTATCTGGGAAGTTGGAGGATATGGAAAATCGAAACTGGCAGAGTAACATCCAAATTGTTGGAATTCCTGAAGGAGCAGAGGGTCAGAATATGGTGGAATTCCTGGATGGGCTCTTTCTGAATCTGCTTGACATAACAGGCCATAAGCTGGAAATCGAGCGAGCTCACAGGGTCCCGGCTCGGCGATCCGCTGAGGGAGACAGGCCCCGATCAATTCTGGCCAAATTTCTGAGATCATCTGATAAAGATCTTGTGTTACACGAGGTGAGGAGTAAAGGAAGGCCTTTACCACAGCATTTTCTTGTTCCCAGACTTTGCGAATTCGAAAAGAGAGAAACGTGATCGATTCAAGGAATACAAGAAACTCTTACATCAATAGAAGGCCGCTTTTGCACTGATGTTCCCAGCCAAATTGAGACTAGATACTAAGTATGGCCATAAAGTATTTACATGTCCCCAGCAAGCAATGTCCTTCATAAAGTCAATGACTGAGTAAGTTATTTGTGGTTCTCATGTTGCAGCCAAGTGAGCCTGGCTCACTGAACATCCATTTGATCGTCCGAGGAAGCTGAGTGCCTGTTTTGTTTCTTTTTGTGCTGGTTCCGCCTAGCGGCCTTTTATTATTTATGTGTATATGTGTGTGTGTGTGTATGTGTATATATATATATATATATATTTTTTTTTTTTCGTGTGTGTGTGTGTGTGTGTGTGTGCTGGTTCCGCTAGAGGTTGGAGTTTGTTTTGTGGTGGAACACACCTTCGGGACAGTTATGTGGATCAATCTACATGTTCTTTGTGTTTATCCCGCCTATTGGCTGACGTTTGTTTTATAGATTATATTCTGTTGTGTAATTCTGTTTTACAAAATTTGTATAGAAACACCGGACTTGAGCAATCCAACAGCAAAGTTGTCGTGGGGGCTCTCGTAGGCGTACATGGACTGTTTGAGTTTAGAGGGATGGACGCCATGCGCGGGGTTAATACGCACGTTTTTCTTTTTTCTGTTTGTTTGGTTTGTGGGGAGGTTCAGGGTTTGATTGTTGCATTAATGTGGAATGTGGTCTTTATAATTACATTTTTGACACACAATCTATTTTTTTCTAATATGTCAAAATGTTAAATGTTAGTATGAGTGGACTGTCTCTCTCCACGTGTAATGTGAATGGGTTGGGGCACCCCATAAAAAGAAGGAAAGTTATTTCTCTTCTTAAACATAAGAAATATGATATAGTGTTTCTTCAAGAAATGCATCTTTCCCTGCAGGAAGCTGAAAAATTTGGGAAGATATGGGTTGGACATGTTTTCTTTAGTGCTGGCTCAAGTAAGAGCAGGGGAGTCATTACATTGATAAGCATCTACAATTCAAATGTCTCAAACAGATTAAAGATACATTAGGAAGAGTCATTATTGTTTCAGCAGAAATTCAGGGGCAAATTCTGATTTTGACTAATATTTACACACCTAATGCTGATGATCAGGGCTTTTTTATAGATCTTGAAGGGATGTTGCAAGCTGCTGGCACCCCTCATGATATAGTATTGGGAGGAGACTTTAATCTATTCATGGACTCAGTCCTTGATCATAGTGAAACAAAAGTGTGCATGCCCCCTAGAGCAACATTGACACTTCACAGGATGTGTAAAAATCTTGGTCTTACAGATATTTGGAGACTTTTGAACCCATCTGGTAGAGACTATACATTTTTTTAATCAGTCCATAAGATTTATTCTAGAATAGATTTTTCTTTTTGTATCTAAGTCCCTCATTTCATCTGTTGTTGATTGCTCAATTGGAAACATCTTAGTCTCAGATCACGCCCTGGTGAGTTTAGAGGTGTTGCCACATATGGAGAAAAAGAAATCATATAGTTGGTGCTTTAATGTTTCCCTTTTGCAAAATCCTGATTTCCAAAAAAATTTTAAAGGCTGAAATCAATGTTTATGTGGAGACCAACTGGTCCTCAGTATCCTCTGTGGGCGTGGCTTGGGAGGCACTTAAGGCGGTTCTTAGGGGTCGGATCACAGTATGCTTCATTCATCAAAAAATCCAAAGCACAAGAACTCGTGAAGTTAGAAGGGAATTTTAAAAGTGCCGAGGCAGAGCTGAAGCGCCGAATGTCTTCTGAGGGCCTCAGAGAATTGACCAGATTGAAATACAGATATAATGCTATTTTGTTGCAGAAGTTGTTGTTTTGGCTATTCAGGGCAAGACAGTCATACTTTGAGTTGGGGACAAAGTAGGGAAGCTTTTGGCTAGATATATAAAGCAGAGTGTCTTTTTCTACCATTCCCTCAGTGAAATCTGCTGGTGGTGAAACTATTACCTCGGCCATTGATATTAATAATGCTTTTAAAGAATTCTATCTTGATCTCTATTGTTCCACATCTTCATCTACTGATGAAGATATTAGAAACTTTGTGGAACCATTAGAACTCCGTAAACTGACCAGTGAGCAAAGAACTTCTCTTGATTCTGAGATAATCTTGTAGAAGCTTGGCGAGGTAATTAAGGCCTTGCCTACATGCAAGGCTCCGGGGCCAGATGGCTTTGCCGCTGAGTTTTTTAGATCTTATGCTACAGAATTGGCTCCACTTTTGCTAGAAGATGATACGGAATCATTAAAGAATGGAAAGCTTCCGCCAACCATGTCACAAACCCGGATCAGTCTGATTCTTAAAAAGGACAAAGTTCCAAGCGAGTGTAAGAGTTAACATCCAATTTCCCTGATCCAGCTAGACGTTAAAATATTGTCAAAAATTTTGGCTACCGATTAAGTAAAGTTTTGACATCTCTTATACATATAGATCAGGTGGGGTTTATTCATGGCCATAGCTCTTCTGATAACATTAGGTGTTTCATCAGTATTATATGGTCAGCGGCGAATGATCAGACTCCGGTTGCTGCCATCTCACTTGACATTTGATATGGTAGAATGGGATTATCTTTTTAAGATTTTGGAAATGTACAGGTTTGGGAATACGTTTATTGGATGGATTAAGTTACTTTATAGACACCCGGTAGTGGCGGTACAAACAAATTAATTAATTTCAGATTACCCGGCAGGTTGCCCTCTTTCGTCCATTATTGTTCTGTCTTGCCCTGGAACCATTAGCAGCCGCGATAAGAAAGGAGGATGATTTTCCAGGGGTGATGGCGGGAGGTGTGGCGCATAAGCTTTTGCTTTACGCAGATGACATTTTATTATTCGTCTCCGACCCTTCTAGATCTATGCCTTGCCTCCACAGAATTATTAATTCCTTTTCTAAGTTCTCGGGATACAGAGTTAATTGGTCTAAATCCGAAGCTCTGGCTCTGACAGTGTAATGCCCGATAACGGTTTTCAGCCGGGCTCCTTTCAGTGGCCCAAACAGAGCATAAAGTATTTGGGTATTTTATTCCCAGCAAATTTGTGTGATTTAGTTAGAGTTTGACACTTTAATAAAAAAGTTTTTCGAGCGATGTGGGTAGGTGGGCTTCATTACATATATCGATGATTGGGAAGGTTAATGTTATTAAAATGAATTGTATTCCAAAAATTAACTACCTGCTACAGTCTCCCTATAGATGTCCCCCTCTCTTTATTTCAAGCAATTTGATAGCATAGCGAAGTGCTACATTTGGAATGGTAAACGTCCCAGATTACATTTCAGTAAACTGCATAGGCCGATTGACAAAGGTGGGCTAGGCCTACCAAAGATTTTGTTTTATTATTATGCGTTCGGTCTCAGACATTTGGCTCATTGGTCGCTTCCACCTGAGAGAGCCCCTCCCTGGTTTTTTATTGAACAGGAAGCTCTTGCCCCTATTTTGCCATTACAATTCCTTTGTATCAAATTAACCGGAGAAGTTAAGTTACACCCCATTATCTCGCATTTGCACTTGGTATGGACAAAAGTGTACAGAGTGTTTAATTCGGACATTTATTTAAATGTTGCCTCGAGCATATGACTGAGCCCAAAATCATGTATTAATACCCTTTCTGGTGGTCAGAGTGGATTGTGAGGGGGGTTACTACACTCGGTGACCTATATGAGAGCGGAGTGTTGAGATCCTTTGAAAATTTGGTTCAACATTTTGAGATTCCCAGATCTCAGTTCTTTAGGTATTTACAGCTGCGCCATCTGCTCTGTACTATTTTTGGGAGTTGCATACACCCCCCTAAAGCAGCAGACACTCTGGGAGGGGTGATTACTGCTTTTGGTAAAGGTCATGAGGCATCAGTGTATTACTTCCTGCTAATTCAGAGTCTGGGGGATGGAGCTTTAACTTCTATCAAGAGACTATGGGAGAAAGATTTAAACTTGGTATTGGAGGAGGGAGAGTGGGCTAGGATTCTAAAAAACATCAAGTCTGCATCTAGAGACGCAAGGGTGCGCCTTATGCAATTCAAGAATTTACATCGATTCTAATGGACCCCCTCTAGATTGTATAGGCTTGGTCTTAAAGACACACCCACCTGCTGGTGATGCCAATCAGAGGATGGAGACATAACCCATGTCTTTTTGTGGTGTGTTAAGATCCAGGAGTTTTGGTTGAAGGTTCAGAGTTTTTTGTGTGATGTATTGGGCACTCGGGTTTCATTTTGCCCCAGACTCTGTATTTTGGGCAATGGGGGCGGTTATCGATGTAGAGAATAGACACATAAAGAGTTGGGTCCTAGCCAGTGTCATGATCGCCAGACAGATAGTTTTAAGGGGATGGAGGTCAGCTGTAGCGCCCTCATTTCAGGAGTGGTGCTTGAGGATGGGGAGGGTGGCGGCCTTTGAAGAAGGGTCATTTTGAAGACTGGGGAAATTGATCTTGTTTGTGGGGAAATGGGGTTGATATCTGGTGTTTCTAGAGGGCTCTCGGGGAGGGGCAAATCAGTGTTCAGTTATCTTTAAAGAAAACTAAAAGGAAAACTAAATGGAAACATTTGTTAACTGAAATGAAAATAAAAACTTAAATGATTGGAAAAAGCTGAAACTAAACAAAAAATACTTTTTTCCTAACTCCAAAACTAACTAAAATAAAATAAAAATGACCTTGAATTAATTTTAGTTTGTTATACACAGTAGGGTGAATATGGGCAAAGTGGGACACTTTTGGAAATGTCAAAAGCAACAATGAAGAAATACTCAACTGGAAAGACCACCTTTGGAGACCCTCTTTTGACCAAATCCCACAAATTATTTGAAGTGTTTTTTTATATTTTCTTACAAACTTTCACATCATAAATCATCATATGTAACATTTACTAACTTTAAATCAACATTTACTTTTTACCACCTTTAAAAAATTTGCTTCAAATGTCATTATCTTTATTATTGGCTTTCCCACTGGTGGACATGAAATTAGCTCTGCCACATCCTGATGTAAAATCATCAATTTAAAACCTCAATGAGTTAATTGTTTACTTCTCAAAGATTAGTTTAGTAATGATTTTTAACCATTTAAGGAAATACATATGGAAACAATTGGGGTCAAGCTTAACTGTCCCACTTTATCCATCTTCATCCTATATTATAAAATTTGAAACATTTACAATCTCCCTTAAAAATGGACATGCCTGGGCTGAGCGATATGGCAAAAAAATAACATCTCGATTTTTATCAAACTTATGGACGATTCACGATTTGAATTTTTCAACTTTTAAATGTACTCCAACATGATTCAAATTGTATCTTATTTATTAGAATGCAAGGCAACCTGGTTAGAGAAATCCAAGTTCTTTTTATTATAGGAAACAAAGGTGTGCAAGAAAAATTTACAAAATGCACCACAGGGGAAGTTGTCAACAGAGTGTAAATGTAAAACAATTAAAATCTAATAAAACCAGATGTTCAGAAATAATACAGTTAGAAAACTGCAAAATAATTATTAGCCAGTGTAGGTATTCATTTATTCTAAACCAATTCTATCTAGAAAGTTATCTAGAAATCAATATCTATAAATTATTAAGTTTATCTAGAAAGTGCTCATTGTATATCAAACAATATGTGTGTATATGCATAAACCCCTGCAGATAGAGACGCACCCTCTAGCGGTTCATGCTGAGCAACACAGCAATATGAAATAAATTATCATTTAAACCTGCAAAGTTTGTCAAAATATTTGCTTGCCAAATGTTGGCTATAGATGCAGTACACTTGAAACACATCACAGAACAAAGCAATAATTAGCGATCTATCTGAATCATCATGGGAAAAGGAGCAGTGGATGTTTGATTCTCCCATATAAAACCTATCCATTTGATTTGAAATGAAGCGCCTGTAACTGTCACGTAACTAACGCTTTTTTATGGGTATAAAGTAAAGAAAGGAGACCATTCATCAACATGCGCACGCCGAGGCCAGTTAAGGTCTTAAGCCGGTGTATACCTGCATGATGGACGAAGCTGAGCTACAATCACACTGTGTACAATCTTACTGGGATTATTACCGCTGTCTTTTATATCAGTCCCGTGTTGTTCATCTGTCACGTTCATTTGGAGCGCCACACACAGGCAGCCGATCAGATCAGGAGCGTCATTAAGACAATCGCTATGAATTCTTTTTCTCTTCCTTATTCAGACTTTGGTGGATTTACAACATATCTAACTATAGCGTTTGCAAAATTTTCAGCAAAATCTCGATTTCTCGATTTAAAAAAATATAAAATTGTGTCAAAACGCAAATTCGAATTAATCGGAAAAACCGCCCAGCCCTAATGCCACTAGATAGAGGTAACACAAGACTGCCCTGAGAAATTTTATGACGTTACACATTTTAAATTATACCAGTAAATGCTTTAGATTTGGCAGTCATAAAATATTAAAACTAAAATAAAAACTAACTAAAATGAAATTAAAACTAACAAGAACATTGTGAAAACTAATGAAAACTAAACTAAATTGAAATGACAGATTGAATATAAAATAGAAATAAAAACTAAGTTAAAAATCCCAAACTGATATCCTGGCACAGACCGATTTTTGCTAAAAACAACTCAATGTACTGTTTCTGATTTCAATGTGAGATCAGTCTGAAAATGAGCAGGTTCGAAAGCTGAAAAAAAAAAAACTAAACCAAAACAACACGATCACACGTGAAGTCAGCATGATGTTTCCAATAGATTCGGTACCTTATGATTGGTGACTGTATGCTGACATGCAGCATATCAGTGTGTTTCCTTTTCCACCTGGCATGATTGGCAGCGCATTGCATCAGCTGCGTGGGAGACTAGGGTTGAAAGCCAGGCAGTAACCACGTTTGTATAATCAATGACAAGCATGATTTGGAGGTTTCACTTTTACCTCTAACATTACTTTTTTACTTCACTAATGGTTAAGGTAAGGTTTGGGTTGGGGGATAGAATCTATAAATATATGCCTTTCTCTTCATTGTATAACGTCCTGTAAAGCTGGAAACAACTTGCTTCACTACTAGCTTTTGGCGACCTCTCCTGTACATAAATAGAGCTCAAGCGTGCCCATATGCCCTGTCACTGGGGGCAGTATTTCGACATTTTGGTCAACATATACCGATTTGATGAAACAATAGTCCATCTACTCTTTCCGATTTCACTGTGAGATCAGGCTGAACAAAACAAGTCCCCCCAAAAAATCTACCTCTAGCTACAGCCTAATAAAAACAAAACAAATCAGTTTTATTGATAAAACTATCCCCACCCCCGGAGACTTGACCTGAAGGTCTGTCTTTGGACAAGGCTCTTTCCTTTTTTCTCCATGTAAGATAAGATTACATTATTGACCCAGCCAAAAGGTGATTCATTGGTTTCCCAATAACATTAATTTGGTGTTTTTGCTCTGGCAGAAATGGGCCGGAAAGAATATCTAGGGCATTTGATCTCTGGGGGGCCATTATGCCTCTTGCCTTTATCTGGGTTGAAGTCATGGCTGAATCTTGGACCAGAGTGGTGAAAACATTATAACAGGTAACACTTTATTTTGATGGTCCCAAATAGATATTTAACTGACTATAAGTGACTTATCAACTGGCTTGCTATAGCTAATAAACAGTGTTTCAACAAACATTCAGTAGACTTTCAGTAGCCTGTATACAGATCTTTATTAATTACTTCTTAATGAACTGATGTTCTCAACAATAATGTAAGTAGGTCATTAATATATATATATATATATATATATAATAATTATAATTATAATAATTAATTAATAATTATATTTATTTATCACACATTATACATTTTGCACATATACAGTGAAATTCTTTTTTCCACATATCCCAGCTAAGCATATATATATATATATATATATATATATATATATATATATATATATATATATATATATATATATATATATATATATGTATGTGTGTATATATATCAATCAAATGTTTTGTTCCTGAGTTATTTGGGAACATGTGCTACCACTGTTAGGTGGCCATTTTGGAAGTTACTCAAAAAACCTTAAAAAAAAGCTATTTTTCTGGAGTCAGATGAACAAACTGGATGAGGAATGATAAAAAAAAAAAAGAGAGAGATTAATAAATCAAATGCAACTTGATAATATTTATTCTCTTTACATTTAACAGCAATACTTTATGTTTGAAAAGATGGATTTCATGAGTATTCGGAGCTAGTACAGGACACTGCCTGGGTGATGCTCACAAAGATGAAAAAAAAAAAACTGCTGATAATCAGATTAAATGAAAATATTTAAGAAGCTTCTTGAGTGCAAACAAGATTTAGTGCTCTGTCTGTAATTATAATCCAGCAATATAACTTTGTTTTCATGTGGGCTTATAAGGAACAGTTCCTTTTGAAAAGCCTGTTTTTTCAAAGCTTAAAAGCAGAAAAATGATTTTGTTTAAACCAATAACATACATGCTCTACATT
This sequence comes from Myxocyprinus asiaticus, assembly GCF_019703515.2. NCBI lineage: Eukaryota > Metazoa > Chordata > Actinopteri > Cypriniformes > Catostomidae > Myxocyprinus > Myxocyprinus asiaticus. The sequence goes on from NC_059391.1 coordinate 12,280,930, forward strand.
GTAATCTATAGTGTTTTTTATTAATAAAAAACACATATTATGTGTTTACCTTGACTCTACTATAAATTATTGAGGTTTATTTTGCATTGACCCCATTGTTCCTAAGAAGCCCACTGAGCAAATAACCTATTGAACCTCATATTAACTGAATTCATTTTAAACTCTAAATACTGAACTCTAAATTAGGCAGAGAAAAAAACTGTAAGGACTGTCCAAATATGATTAAACCTTGCCAGATTCAGAAATTAAATATTTCATTAACTGGTCATAATATTTTATGTCTAAATCTAAAAGGGGGAGGGGGAATGCACCCACATCTAACACTTCTGCAACAGGTGCTGGATCAAGGCAAAAAGCATTGAAATAAAACTGAAGTGGATCCGCACACTGTTTAATTATTCCCTTTTATTAATTTAAAAATCACAACAACGTTTCGAACAGAATTTCGAACAAAAACATGAGTGTTTAGATGAGAGATTAATCTTTGATTTAATACTTTATTGGGAGGCTGCTGACATTTCTTTAAGAAAACATGTAAAACTTAGATTTGGGTGAGCTTAATTGGGTCTCTTTCCCTAAATTAAAAAAAACAAAAAAAACAATTTGGATTCAGACAGATTTGTTAATTAATCATTCAGACTGATTTGTGAATGATTTGATCTGTTCACTCAGTGAAATAATTCATTTACAAATCATACATCACTATGACTTTTACTACAGATGAGCAATATCTAGGCCTTGATAATGAGATATTTTTAGTGCTGAGGAAAACTTGAAAAATTCAATACAATTCACTATAGAAATGTGCATGACTTCTCGGACATCACAAGTTTACCTTGGGAACCCTGTGACTTGTCCCTCATTTTGTAAAATAAAGCAAAAATTGTGTTTACACTGTAAACTTTACAGTAATGCACTGTGTCTATTGGACAAAACAGAACAGTGGAATAAACATTAAAAATACACACTGTTTCGAAAGTATAGCCACTAGACTTTATACATGTTAACACAAGACTTGTGTGAAAAAATTGCTTACTAGCCTTGTCTGTGCAAAGTTAAATCCAAGTTTTCAACACTTGTCATATTAAGTTGGTTAACCCCATTAACTTTCACAGGACAGATGCAAGGATACCAGAAAGGTTCTGTTTACATATAGATACAAATCTACTGATATCTAATATAATGATGTTGATAATGCTGAACCAGAACTTAATTTGCCTAGAACAGTAGTTCCACAACTAAAAGGACAATTTAAATAACACACATTGCTGTCTGAAAGAATTAATAGAAGCATTTTGCTTTATAAAAAAAAAAAAAAAAAAGGATTATGACATGATTATACTCTCTAATGGCAGGCATATGTTTTTGTTACTTGTTTATCAGTGATAGGATAACTATAGTTAACCCCTTGATAATCAGCTCCATTGGGAAATAATCAGTAGCACAAACACCGTTGTTTTTTTCTCTAAGAGCGTCAGCCCTACAGACACACAACTTCAGTCCAATTAGGATATTCCCACGAGGGAGAAGATCTGAATTGGTAGAAACTGAGTCAGCCTTCTTGACCCAGCCCTGTCCTCAAAGAAGCTTGTTTTGGGAGATGGCTTTGTGTCTTCGTGCTCTTGCTGAAGACCTGAACAACCGACATGGGTTGTGCTGATGTCATTGGGCAGGATTTGTTGGTTGTGTGTTATGTTTAATTGGTCTCAAGTGATGTTCGGTATTTTAAACACATTCATCTGGCATGCAAAATGCACCTTTACCTGATATTGAAAAAAAAAAATCATAGTCTTAAAAAAAAAAAAAAACATACTAATACTAACCTTAAAGTGATGGTTCACACAAAAATTAAAATTCTCTCATCATTTACTCACCCTAATGCCATGCCAGATATGTATGACTTTCTCTCTTCTGCAGAACACAAATTAAGATTTTTAAAAGAATATTTCAGCTTATAATGCAAGTGAAGGGGTGCCAAAATGTTGACGCTCCAAATAGCACATAAAGGCAGTATAAAAGTAATCCATACGACTCCAGTGGTTAAATCCATATCTTCGGAAGAGATATGATAAGAGTGGGCAAGGAACAGATCAATATTTAAGTTCTTTGCTTGAAATTCTTCTCCCTGCCAAGTAGGAGGCGATATGCATGAAGAATGTAAAAGTGAAAGTTAAAGTGGAGACTTTGCCTTACATATTGATCTGTTTCTCACCCACACTTATCATAAAACTTCTGAGGACATTGATTTAACCACTGGAGTTTTATGGATTACTTTAATGCTGCCTTTATTTGATTTTTGGAGCTTCAGAATTTTGGCACCCATTCACTTGCATTGTATGGATCAAAAGAGCTGAGACATTCTTCTAAAAATCTTCATTTGAGTTCAGCAGATGAAACAAAATGTCATACACATCTGGGATGGTGTAATGGTGAGTAAATGATGAGAGAATTTAAATTTTCAGGTGAACTATTCCTTTAATTCATGAGTTTGCTGGTAAATATTATGCTGAAGTCTATTAAGGTAAACATATTTGGCTGTCCATAGCGGAGGAGCTCCAGTGCGGGACTGGATAAATTGTTACCAGAGCGAGGGAAGCAGTTGCTTACAGTGTACAGTATGTCCTTGGGATATGATTGGCAGGCCTAGATGAACAAGCTCCTTCCAAACTTAAATATGGAACTTCATTTGGGTGATTCTCACTAAACCTGTCAAGAAAATGTGCTGGTCATATTTAACCCCAAATCAATACAAAAAATATGAAGTTATATTTTGCAAAAAGAAAATTAAGCCTACCTTAAGGACCATTAAGGCGTTTTGCATTGTGACATATTTTACTGAACACTTAACCACATTTTACCCCCAATTCTCATTACTGTAACCTGTCTGGATGTTGTACTTTTATTATTCCCATTGTTTTCAATGATGAATCTAATTTCTGTAAAACAGTCACTTTTTTTATGTATTACAGTAAAAAAAGATACTGTTGTAAAATAATTTCTTTAAAAATGAAAATCATCAAAAATTAAAGGCAGTTGCAAGGGAGTGCTGATGTATAAATACTGTTGAATTTAAACAATGTATCTATTTTTCCCCCCGGATTGCGGTAATGAGAATTGGGGGTGTAACTATGTGTGTAACTTTCATGAAAATAATATCTTAATGTAAAAAAATCTTAAAGTAGGCCAAAAATAGGTTTTGTTTAAAAATGTTTCATATGCAAATACAGATGTATTGATTTTTTTATTTTATTTTATTTTTGTATTGGAGTCACACAGCACCAGGCTTTGTAAATAAAATATGAATTGATATGATACAAATCTTAACTTAAAAAATAATCATGTGAAGTCATGAATTATTTTCTACCCTTCAAAGGTGGATTTAAGCCCTTTAAAATTATGTTGCCTTTGATAGACCTATTGACAACTTTGGCCTTTCTCCAATGAGAAAATTTCCCCTTTTGAAGTCTTGTGGATGAACTCTTGTGTCAATATTTTCATCCTCTTTCATTCTCTTTGCACTTCAATGGATCCCTTTTTGGATCAGAGCCCATAATAAACACACTAGTTGCGTTTCCATCCAAATATTTTTATGCACATTCGCATAAAAGTTAATGCGCTAGGAAGAGGTGGATTTTCTAGAATTTCTCATTAGTTTAAATGCGCATTAAAGTGATGGAAATGGCTTATTCGCACGAACGGTGACGTTTCATGACCATTTGTAAAGCGCAATGACAATGCGCTCGTCGGATGGTATAAGTGCGCGAGAGCTTGGCGTGACTGGCTCAACGAAAGGCCCGACCATGGCACACAATTCTTCAAACGTAGTCCTGGTTATTTGAAAGTGCTTCACCCAAAGATCGTCGTTAAAGTGGGTTCTCACAATCCACCAGAACTGTTTTCAAACTTTTTTTTCCTTTTTTTTTTTAGTTTCAACCTACAGACAAGACTTTGTTATCAAAGCTTATTTTCTTTTTAAATACCATGCAACTGCAGCCATTTTGCCTTGTTTAGGTGTTTAAGCTTCGGGTACCACTGTCAGCTTACAGCAGAGAGAATTATATGACAGTAAAAAGGGAGCAGTTAAAATGTGATTATGGAAAGGTGTGTACATTACAACCACGAGGGTTATTTTTGTTTCTCTGAAAAGAAGCTGATCGTTCAGTTATTTAAGGGTCTTTTGTGACAAATGAGATCATTATCTCTGTGGTGGGGATGAATTACCTCTTGAATTACTTAACAAGTTAATTAGCAATTTTCTAACTCCGTGGGCACAATGCCTCTCACCCCACAGACAAAAGAGAACAAGTAGGCAATATTATGCAAAGAAAGGCTGACGTTCAGACAAAATAAATGGGCCCTCTATTTTCCTTTCTTATAGTCTTGGCTTTTATGTAATTTGTCTCAATGCATGAATTGGAACTGAATTGAGTTTCACAAGTTACTGATTGCATTTCTTTCAGATTGAAGTCACTTTCACTGCCAATAATCAGATTTATTGTTACCCTCCACATCCCTCCTGCTTTCTTTTTATAATTTTTCTTTGATGTGAATTGATTTATGAGCTTTAAGCTTATCCTCTTGTGGCATAAACCTTATAAACCCCAACATTTATATGTTCTCGTCTCAACTTCAGGTCCTGTGGTCTTTCTGTAGCATGAGTATAAATTTTAATGTTACTTTTGGCTCTAAGTCAGTGTTAAATGGTGACTTTGACATATCCTTATGAATGAGTAGAGCTTTTTCCGTCTCCCCCGCTGAAATATAATGCATCTGTAGTTACCGAAATGGATGAGTGGCCGGAGCCAATGAGCCGCACTGTTGTTAATAGGGAGAGAAAATCTATTCTCAGACTTATAACAAACACGAGGCATTAAAGACCCAAGTAAAATGGCCTTCTATGCCTTAAATTTCACCAATTTCACCAATCAGCACATGGGCTCAGAAGTCATGTCATTTCAAGCTCAGATTCAGAACTAATGGTGCTGTTTTGTGCCATCACAGTGGTCTTGTGTTTCAGGTTGGATTGTTGAGAAAATATGCAAGAGAGAAATATACATTTAGTACAGTATATGCACAAAATAGGAACTTAAAGGAATAGTTCACCCAAAAATGAAAATTCTCTCATTATTCACTTACCCTGATGCCATCCCAGATGTGTATGACTGCCTTTCTTCAGCAGAACACAAATTAAGATTTTAATAAAAATGTTGAAGCTCTATAGATCCTTACAATGATAGTAAAATGGGTGCCATCGGGCTGCTGGCTATCTGACGGTCCAAAAGGCATATTTAGGCAGTATAAATGTAATCCACACGACTTCAGTCGATAACTGTCTTCTGAAGCAAACCGATAGGTTGGTGTAAGAAACAAATCGATAATTAAGACGTTTTTAACTTTAAATATTTGCTTCCGCCCAGCGCTGTATTGCTGTTTGAAATGAACAAATTCTCGCGTGACGTTTGTTCCTCTGTTGTATACAAAGTGCGCGCTTCCGTTGCACTTACGTCATTGATGCTTCGACTGCTGGCAGGAATTTTTTAAAAACATTTTTTTAAATTAATACATTTTTAGTTAATCGATTTGTTTCTTACACCAACCTATCGATCTGCTTCAGAAGACAGTAATTGATCGACTGGAGTCATGTGGATTACTTTAATGCTGCCTAAATATGCCTTTTGGACCATCAAATAGCCAGCAGCCTGATGGCATCCGTTTTACTTTCATTATAAGGACCTACAGAAATTAAAACATTTTCTAAAAATCTTAATTTGTGTTCTGCTGAAGAAAGGCAGTCAAACACATCTGGAATGGCATCAGGGTAAGTGAATAATGAGAGAATTTTCATTTTGGTTGAACTATTCTTTTAGTAGCTCTTCAATCTCAACTACCACCAATGGAGAACAATCTTTAACAGGTGCGACCACACACACAGATATACATAGAAGAGCCTCATTGAAAACTTAGTTACTTAGGGTTAGGGTCAGGATTTGAACAAACAACTGATATGAATAAAACTGTACCTCAAATCAGTGATCGGACTGACGATTTTTGGACAAAGTCCCCTAGACTCACATTTAAGGAGGGACCCAAGCCATATCTAAGGCCCAGAATATGATAATGACTTGGAGGTGGGCTCTTTTGACTTGGCCCAGTAAGTAACCAGCAAGCAACAACCTAGCAACCACACTGCAGTGTACTCCATCTTTGCACTTAGAATTATAAGTTGTTAGCTTTATAACTTCCACTCATTGTTTTAGTAAAAGAGAAGTGTGATTTAATAATCTGCCAGAGAACACTCGCACTTCTCGTTAGTTACAACAGTTGACTTGAGACGGAAACAAAACCTCTTCCTAATAACTGCATGAAGAAGTTCAGTGACGATGCAATAACTAATTTACTGTGTATGCAAATCTTGAAATTTTAAAATAGAGAGCGTGTCAATCTTATGCTCATTTAAATGGACTTCCTCTTTTTCTGTAGTTTGGACAAAAATTAGGGAGGATTTAGCAAAAGAGAAAAAGCCCACATCCCTCATGTGACAGAAACTGAATCCATCTGGGCTAGGCCAGACCTCCCCACCTCCCACAGTTAATCTGAGCTCGACATCCTGTGACCACTGTGTGATACCACTGAGGCTAACTGTCAAACAGAAGTGGCCTTTCACAGTTCTGATGCATTTTAATTGCTGAGACCCTAGTCCTGTCATTCCCTTAGTCCAGCATTTGATACCAGTATACAGTATTTGTACCAGTGTACAAATGGTAATTCCTCAAAAACAGGGAGAATTCTGCAGCCTTTATAAGTTTTTGTTTCATTATAATGTTTAAAAAAAAAAAAAAAAAAAGCATGCACAAAACACCCCATAAAGCTTGTGAGTTAACATTTTTGTACTTCAGTTCAACTTCCTTTTAGGTCTCTGAAAAATCTAGAACCAGCTTGCTCTAACAATGAACAAGCAATACACTCATTTCATTTCTGTTGTTTATAATTAATGCCAGCCTAAATGCAGCTTGCATCCATGCAGCGGAAAGGCAGCTATTCAATGAATAAATGGAGGTCTTATATAGGACCGCTTTGATAAGCGCCTGAATTGTATTGGTTGACGTCAGCTGATTGCGAGCTTGACCCATGTGACCTGCCTGAACTGACGCTACACTTGATTAACAGATGTGATACAAATTGTCTTGACATATAACAGGGGCAAATCGAATCATGTCTGTATGGACATATAACCAAAGGCAATACCCTTTTCTAACTCATAGGTAATGTTTGTAACCATAGTGTTGCAAATTTCATTATTAGCTCAGTATGCGCGGACGATCCGCAGGCAGCCTAGTTTTTCTACAGGCTGCGTCTTTGCGTGTCATTGGCGCATGCACCTTCCATGGCTGTGCTGAAAGAGTATCACAAAGCAGACATAGTGTTCATCCATCAAACCCATCTGTATGGGCTCACAGTCAAGAGACTATAATTTTTAAGGCTATGCTCATGGCTATGTGTGAGACATAATGGCATGTGGAAAAATTAAGTATATCCTAGCCTTAAATTGTTTGGCATTTTGGGATTCTCCTGCACCTTTCTTCCTCTCAGATATGTGGTCAAAGAGTCTCAGATATTTGTTTTTACCTTGTATTCCCCTCTCACCAAATTTCACAGTTACAATTGAGGCCACTGAGGGGTGCTGTGGATACGTGTTCTTGAGGTGTTGGACGAGAGAAGAAGATATATCATGGCGCCTGTGCTTCTAAAGCAAAGCCAAGTTATATTACAAGGCAATACTTGTAATATTTTGATCCTTAATGAATTCTGCTCTATTTATATTTGGTTGTTATTGGAGTCATGCAAACCAACAGATGAGGATGTGGCAATTTGTTGTGGCAATGTGTTTTGACATAAATGTAGCTAGCCCATTTGGCAAATCGCGACACCATTTCGAAGCCCACTTCACCTTATCACGGCCCCGTTTCACAGTGCCCTTCAGCTAATCGTGGCCCCCTTCATCAAATCTCTGCCCACTTTGGCACACTTTTGGCCCCATTACGCGGCCGGCCCACTGTAAAAAAAAACCCGGTTCTCCCGATTGCCAGTCTGCCTCTGTATGTAAGCTGTATGTGAGTGCAAATGTTTTTTACTGTTATTTTTACACCTTTTTTGTTTTCCATTTTTATTAACCCTTGTGTTCTGTTCGTTTCAGGTGCATTCTCATACTGTTTGGGGTCAAATTTGACCCCAGACTATAATGTGTAATTTTTTACTTTACTCGTGTAATTTTTTCAAACAAATGCGATATCACTTACTTTATTAATTTATTAACTATGAAGTTGTGCAGTTTTTGGGGGGATTTATGGAATTTTTGACCTTATTTGCCTCATTGACTAAACTACACCATTAATTTTCATATAAAATAAGAACATTTTTATGTTACATTCACTTCAGTGAAGATCTACATTACTCAGTTTCATTCATGGAGAAAATATAAGATAGTTGTCATGCCTAAGAGGCAGATTGCTGTCATTTGCTGGAAAACAAATTGTTTTTTTTTTTATTTATTAAAATTACATGAAATTACAACTATAACCAGTAGATGGCTGCAGAGGTCCACTCATATGCCTGGTTGTAGCAAACTGATTTTTTTTTTTAGACCTTATCATAAGTTATGCATTTGGATATATATTTGGACATTCAAAAATCATTATTTTTGTCAAAGTTTAGCTTTTTTTTTTTTTTTAGGTATTTTGAAGTGTACTTTTTTCATTGATGTCACATTATGATTACCATGATGTTACAAAGACTTAGAGTAAGATTTTTGTTACCTATAATTTATTTCAAACATCCCAATTCAACTCAGTAACTCATACTAAATAACTTTAGTAAATTATTAAAAAAAAAAAAAAAAAGTCAACAAAACCAACAGCAATAAACAGGAGTGAACGGTGATCATTTGTTTTGTGTTCAAACAATACTTTTTGCAATGGCAAACTTGCCATTTCTTTCAAGCATGAAACTTCTGAAAATTCAGTGAACTGAACAGCAATAACGAGCAGCATCAAATATTCATAAAAAACAACCAATAAAGGGTAAAGAAAAGTATAAAACAGTTAAGAATGATACTAAGTATCATCATAAACTATAGTCTTGTTTATGAATCCATGCACACATGGCAGAAGGTTGTGAAAACGGTGTGAGCCTTGCAGATGTATTTTTCACATGCTTTTATAAATTTATACCTGAGCTGTGGGAAAATGTCTATTTACAGAACAGAATGATGCAGTGTTTTGCCTGGAAGGTGCAGCTCCTACCCCTAAATGTAAACTTTCTCACAGTAGAAAAGGTCTCAAACTCAGCCTTTATTCTGTGTGTGTGTGTGTGTGTGTGTGTGTGTGTTCTCCATTGTGGATGTGTTGTGGTCTCACCACTTCATTTCAGTGTGTGTTCTGCATTGTGGCTGATTTTATTTGACAAATTCTATAAAAAATGCTCTTTGTTATAATGTCACCTATTCATTCCTCTGTGTGATTGTGTGTGAGAGAGAGAAAGCACGTGTGTTCCGCATTGTGGATGTGTTATAGTATCACCCCTTCATTTATGTTTGTGTGTGTTCTGCATTGTGGCTGATTTATTGATTTTTTTTTTAAATGCTAAGTTTTATCATCTCCCCCATTCATTTCCTACGTGGGGTCAAATTTGAGCCTGAACAGTAAGTGTGATTATTTTTGTCACACCACCAGATTCCAGCCCAATTTTTTTGTGTGTATAGATAGCAAATGAAGGAAAAGTTACCAAATGTCATGCCACTGAGTTGAAGGAAACAAAAGGTGTCAAAATTGACCCCAACAGTACATAAGGGTTCATGCATTTTATTTTTTCCCCAAAAGAAAAGCACAGTTTGTTGAAGTTATCTTATTTTGAAACCGTTCATGGTAACATTTGTGAATAAAACAAATATACTGTAGGTTTCACGTAAGTGTCGTACGTTTCTTTATTTTTTCTTTCATAATCTTTTATGTGGGTTAGACTTTTTAGCAAAAGAGAAGTGTGATTTGTTATTCTGCCAAAGAACATAGGTACAAATGTTCAGTTGGCTTGAGACCGAAACAAACATTCTTCCCAATAACTGCATTGAGAAATGAGTGCCATTGCACCATGCTTGACTGATTTTATAAGTGTCCTTTCATTTTGTGCACAGCAGGGAAATGGAAAGAGGGATCAAGGAGGGAGGACATTTGAATTACTCACTGTCCAGAAAAACATGTTTTTTATTCTCCAAAGGATGTGGGCAATATTTTGCATGCCTACGTTTCCCTGTTCAACCTCCTTCTTCCCAGAAACTGTAGGGTGAGTAATCATCCGAGACCAATCCTGTAATATTCAATGTTCTCTGACAGATAATAAATTCTGTTTTAAGGTCAAGTTGTGATTTAACACCGGCTATATTTCAGACTTAGCGTTCGTAGATCTACCTCATGGTTTAGCCTTGTTTGGGGGTTGTTTTTATAGATTGACAAGAAGGCTTTGATATTTGAATAGATGTCTTTATATCAGAATGTCAATGAGTGCAGGAAACAAAGAGATCTGTGAGCAGCCATCTTCTGGTGCAATATCGAAGTAATACTAAAAACAATGCACATGGATGGGCTGCCAAATTAGACAGGTGTAATGATATTCCTTATGAATGAACAAAAACAAATCATAGTAAAATATTTATCTTGCATATGGCATTCGGTCGTCATGAACCAAAGCATATGCCATTGTTGGTTCTACTGATATTTGTGTTTAGGGATCGACCTATTTTCAGCCAGGCAAAGTAACTGGCCCTCTTGATATTATCAGCATTGGTAGTGGTACTATTGGGCAATAACTGTGCATGCTTGGTCGATAAACAGAATTCTCAGTTGCAAGAAACCCCATAAAGGAGAATCCATACTACTCCAGTGGTTAAATCCATGTCTTCAGAAATTATATGATAGGTGTGGGTGAGAAACAGATCAATATTTAAATCAGTTTTTCCTATATATTTTTTCCTATAAATCGTCCACCCTGCCCAGTAGGTGGCGATATGCACAAAGAATGTGAATTGCCAAAAACAAAAGAAGAACTGTAAATAGAGAAGAGTGCTTAGGAGGACTATTTGAAAGTGAAGTTTTATAGTAATAGAAGGACTTAAATATTGATCACCCACACTTATAACGCTTCTGAAGACATGGATTTACCCACTGGAGTCGTATGGCTTATTTTTATGCTGCTCTTATATGCTTTTTGAGCTTCAAAGATTTGGTTCCTATTGACTTGCATTATATGGACCTACAGAGCAGAGATATTTTCATCAAGGGGTTTCTGCAACTGACCTCTGGACCTCAATGTTCTTGTCAAATTTTAAGTGAATCTTGAGTAAATAGAGTAAAAAAAAAATAATTATTTGTATAATTTCAGCAATATCATGTATGTATCATGTGCTATCATTAGATTGTATTTTATATAAAATTGTATCACCATAACTGTCACCCATCGGCCACCCTGCTCTCTAATTATCATCATCAGCCATTGAAAAAACGTTGGTCAACCATTGTGTCAATCTCATGAAACCCATCATGAACGGGTCATATTTTCGTCATATTTGACCCAATTAAGATTTTTTTTAATAATGTGAAAAAACATCGTAATGGTCCTAAAAATAAGCTTAATTTTATGTCAAACAAAAATATCATTTATAAATTCTTTTGATTTTGTGGTGAAATGTGACCTGGACATTTTGTGAGATTCACCTATTTTTGTGTGATCAGTTAAAATACAAAATACTTTAAGACAAATGGAATACAGCAAACAAATATAACCACATTTATTTCTGAAAGTATAAAATATTTCACTATAAAGGCCACTTTGCAAGGGTAAATTAACAACGTTTTTCCAAATATGTACACAGTTAATACCTTTCCCTCTTAGATATCGTCCAGCTGTGGCAAACCGAAATATCGTTGTCTCACATGACCACAGAAGTAGTTGGCAAGGGTTTCAATAATTTACTTGATAGCAGAAAATGAATGGCAGGAGTTTTGAAGGTTCCTGGTTTTTCTTTTTTTGTACATCCTTCAGAGGCATCAGGTATTCCAGAGGGTCTCATTCTCCCTTCAAAACCAGTGAAGAGGCACAGTTTGACATCGATTTAACAGGCACTGTATGCCCTTGAACTAGGAGGCTTAAAAAAAAAAATTTAAAAAAAAAGTTTAAAAAAAATTAATTTACAGTTCACATTCTTTACAATGGCACCAGTCAAGCCTCCAGAGTTTCCTCACATGGAGTAAGCCTCCCGTGTTAGTCCGACCTGAACAGCTCGCACCCAGCACCCCGGCATGACAGGCAAGTTTGGCTCTCTCTATGCGCTTTGAGGCTTCCTTGCTCTGAGTCTACGTTCTTGCGATCTATCCCTACACTAAAGGAGACGTGGTGTCAGATTGAGGTAGAACAGTTGTACCAAAAATGTAGCAAGAAGTTTAAACCTATGAAGTAACAGTCACATCAATCAACTCTCTAGAGTGGATTTAAAGAGCAAACTAAAGTAATAAATTCACATTCAACCACATCTACAATAGAGATCACTAACACACTGGAATATCTTAAGTGTTCCCAGAATAAATTCCTCCCTCTTATCCCTTCCCTTTCTTGATAAAAAGTCTTCTTTGTTTTGTCTAGTGATTAGCTTTTTCACAGATACCAATACGCTGCCTCATCAGATCTTAATGCAACGGGAGGTTTTTCCTCTTGCTATGTCTTCAGAGGAAACCTTCTCGAAGGTAGGTACAGAGTTGAGCCAACATTGCAGAACCTTCTAACCACCCTCACCACACACACACTGCTACATCTTATTCTGCAGTCAAAAGAAGGGAACAATTGAAGACGTACACCCCCACGCACACAAAGATCACACTCTGACACTTTTCAGTTCTTAACCAAACATGTCGCTCGGTTGTGCTGGGCTTCACTCAACTCCCTCCACTGTGTTCTGTGTTTCTCCGCAAGGCTAGAATTGAGGCAGCAATTGCACTGGAAGCAGGTGACTCCAGACCAGTTGGGGGCAGTCACGCACTAGCAAGGCTCTGTTCTCCCAGAGCACTTTTGCAGGATTAGGACCAACTGCCGGCTGCCATTCCACCCATGCTTACTGAACCTTTTTGGGTGATGATGCTCTCTGTAGATTTAAGCAGTCTCTCAAGGCATGGGGCGTTAATCTTGCCTGGAAGTGGTCGACTGGGAGTAGAGTCTGTCTTACTACACAGACAGTCTGTGCTGGAGGACACAGAGTTGTCCTGTGTCGCGTCCTTGTCTCTGTGGGCTGTTAAAAAGTTTCGAACTGTCCCCTGAGCCTGTTCGGCCGTTGGGGAGCAGATGGGTGTTGTGTGGAGCCATTTTAGGTTGGTTGCAGAGTAGGGCCCAGGTGGGGTGAGGTCACTAACTCTCATTGTCTTGCTACCCATGGAAGGGGCACTTGTGGTGGCAGGGTTTGCAATGCCGATGAGCAGGGCAGATGCAGATGGAGTCAACTGTAAATTTATGAAAGAAAATTATTTCAAATGCTCTAACACTGAGTACTTTAAACTCTATTACAATTTTAAGTCAAGTACATGACTAAACAATTGTGCTAAACAACCTACAGGCCAATTATATCAGCCAGACCAATAAATTGGCCAATATTTGGCCATCGATCTAGATAAGCCGTTACCTTTGACCACAAATCTTCTCTATCCATTGACAAGGCCATCAGTAATGCATTTTTGTGGTTTTGTGAATTTTATATTTGTAAATATTTTATTGTTCAACCATTTTTGGTACCTATCATTTTCTATTATTAAATGCTATTAACATACCAGAATACATGATGCATATTAAATGATATTCAAGTACTATTTGTTTTAAATATAGTATTTATATGGTAAATGATGGTTGGTCATTGTAAAAACATTGGCCAACCATAATCAATTAACATCCAAATAGTAAATCTAAAGTTTCCCTTACTAAAATTGACCATGGTGAACATAGTTTCAGTCAAAATACCATAGCTACAATTATTCTTTAAAATCATTATACATGGGATCACCTTTTCAAACACTGCTTTCCAAATCTTTCATTGAATTAAATTTCTTTTTATTCATTCCAGTGGCAAATTTCAAGTGACCACAGTTTTAGTGTAGTAACTACTGTATCTTGGCAAGAATTTTGATTACCACTGTAAATTTTTGTAAGTTATATAAAAAAGGCCTGCAAATGTTCTTGTATTCAGATGTCTTTGCAGGCCTTTTTCTGTCCTCTGGAAGCTTTTCCAAAATTACCTGTTCTTTTCCGTCACTGTTCTTAGCGAACATGAGATGCGCATTTAATACCTCTACAACTGTAAAAATAGATTTTAATCCCTTCTTGTCTGCCCTGTTCTTCTACGGTCCAGTGATTACAGTATAATGGGTATTTTAGTCCCTCTTTTTCTATTATCCTGCAGTCTTAACTTACACATGATCGTGACAGCTCTTAGAGAGCCTTGTCTGACTTGAAAGCATTACCTTGGGTTTCTTAGACAGGGCCGTCTCCTCCATCAGGTCTGCGGTGTTTACTTGGTCGCTTCGTTGGGGTTTTATGTGAGGGAACCAGTTCTTCAACATTTCCTCCATTTTCAAAATAATGTTGACATATCTCTCCCTGCATGGCACAAGAAAGAAAAACATTTAAGTCGGGCAACCCACAAATGCACTAAAAAAAATGGGCTCATACAGTTTCAGATTTAGTGTATGCCATGTCTGACATGATTGAAAATGAAAGTCTACCGGTCTGTAACCTTGTTTGGTAGCAGGCGAGTTGAAAGAGCACTCAACCACAAGTACACAGCATCATGCAAGCAAGTATACACAACACACAAACGTGTTCCTCAAAATGAGAACAGCTCATGTGTTGAGTCACACATGTTTGTACCCACACGTGGCATGGAGTGCTACCGTTTCCCTCACCTCTAAATATAGACACATAAGCCTGCAGCGGGGAACTGGCGTTCACGTCACAGGGAAAATAAATAGTTTTGCTGAGAAGCAGTGATGCAGACGCACCCTCACACAGGCACATGGTGCCCATTGCCTCGCACCGGCCCTGACAGGTGGTTAACTGAGCTTACTGCAAGTCACATGACCAAAGTCTATTTGCTGTGGCCTCATTATCAGCATTTTAAATGTATACACCCACTGCTGTAAATGTTACTTTTGTACACCCTCTTCAGATGCGCCTTTTTTGCCGGGGGCTTGCCAGCTGGCATAATGAAGAGAGGGGGTCCTATTCTGAGCTTGCTGGTGGGGAGAAAGCCACACACACACAATTTGTCTGCCTGGTTGCATACGTCAGCTTGGGTTTGAGCAGAGGCAATTTTGGCTCAGTACCTTGATCAGATGGCCTGAATTAGGACCCCACCCAAAACCCCATCAACCATGTTGCCAGTGGATGGATGCACGTTTCAAACTGGCAGCTACATTTTTGTGCTGTGCAGGTTGCAATACTGCTGGATGCAGGCCAAAGTACACCAATGGTCTTCTAGACTCTGCACTCCCACGTGAGTATTGGACTTCATGAAGTAGAACAATGCAGTACAACGAGAACAAATCTGGGCTACTTGCCAGGTGCTGTTAAGAGGAAAAGTAAATGACCCACCTAAACCCAGCCTGACCCATTACGACGTCATTCAATGCAACAGGAGCACAGACTCCTCCCAGAGATGATATCACAGCCATAACACTGTCAAACCAGAGGAGGACTAATCAATCGTCTGACAAGTTATTCCCTCAAGCAAGACAGGACATTTTTAATGATCCGGGTTTGAATTCTATTCTTGATCAGCCATTTTTAGATCTGTGGTGGCAGGTCTTTACTGGGCCAGCATCCCTCCTGCTGCTTTGGATCAAGCATCATGCTGCGAGACCATGTGTTTTAACATTTCCTGGACTCCCTGACTTGTACCCTCAGAGCAAAGACATTCACAAGGCTTCCTTAGATACATTTGAGGGCATAGTAGTCATTCATGAGCAATGAGAGAGAACTCAACCTTGGCTTACTGCTAATGTGCATAAATATATACACGCACCAAAACAAAATTCTCCCACAGTGCTCAACAACTAACAGAATGTGGTAACAAGAACAATGCGGGGGCCTGGGTAGCTCAGTGAGTATTGACGCTGACTACCACCCCTGGAGTCGCGAGTTTGAATCCAGGGCATGCTGAGTGACTCCAGCCAGGTCTCCTAAGCAACCAAATTGGCCTGGTTGCTAGGGAGGGTAGAGTCACATAGGGTAACCTCCTCATGGTCGCAATTAGTGGTTCTCGCTCTCAATGGGGTGCGTAGTAAGTTGTGCTTTGATCGCGGAGAATAGCATGAGCCTCCACATGTGCAGTCTCCATTGTGTCATGCACAGTGAGCCACATGATAAGATGTGCGGACTGACCATCTCAGAAGCGGAGGCAACTGAGACTTATCCTCCGCCACCTGGATCGAGGTGAGTAAGTAGTGGGAATTGGGCATTCCAAATTGGGAGAAAAGGGGATAAAAATAAATAAATAAAGGAAAGAAAAAGGACAAGAACAATGCAACCAAGTAGAAAGTGAATTGAGGTAGATTAAGTAAATGGACACATCTATCCGATCGATCTGCGATGCAGTGCTTTGCGGACTAAAGCCCACCCTCAAGCAGCCAGTGAGCGATGCGAAGACAAATGGCTAAACACTTACCCCATGCAGGGATTCTGCAGGACCCCCATTATCCTCTGGATGCGGTCCATGGCCACACTCTCTTGGAAAGTGCTGAGGCCTGTGAAAGAAGAAGACACAGCTTAAACCCGGTCTTTTTACGAGAAGTGCCAGCTCATTGTCTCTGACAGGCCGTGCTATGTCTGTGAGGCAGATGGATTCCTGTGAAGCACGTGGGAGGGCAGACTCACTGTCTCTATGGCCAAGAAGCTAAAGGTCGCTCAGAGCCCTCGTTTTGACAGTGATCACAGACAGAGCACTCGCTAGCGGGTCCTCCTGGCGTGCAACCTGTCTTCTAGCACATGGGGTTCTAAACTAGCCAATAAAGTTCTGTTTTAACATCCAACATTTTTAGTATCATCTGTTGGTGTTTTAAAGTAATCTCTGGCTCAGGCAAGTTTTGTGATGCCTAACGGTGCAGATTATACGGAGAGGCACTATCTGTAGCAACACAGTTGCAATGTTCATATTTGTGATGGGCAGTAGAGGAGTAATTTTATATCAAATTAACAGTATATCACAATGTATTAAACAAAATCTTTTGTGTAAAATGTGTATTAACCTACATAACACATATCAAATAAAGCTTTCTCCAATGGAACAGCCCATCTGCAACACAGTTTGCAGAGTAATCTATGATTTTTTGCTTACCGTTGGACCATTTATATTACCCTGTGAATATACACATTTCTGCTGTTGCACACAGTCATACCACGCAACTTTAATTCACATAAAAAATTGTTTCAAATATTGAGTCAGATGTTTCAAATACTTCATCCCACCAGTCGAGGACACTAAGGAGACAGCCTTTGTATAACTTAAAGCTTAATTTTATCATACTTTAGGTATTTCAATCAAGGCCCTTGTGTATTTTTGGAGATGGACGGTTTGCTTTAAACGTGTCTTTTAACCATACGTTTTCAGTTATGACTAAGCCAGGCAGCACGTACAAAGAGGAAATGATTGTGATCAATTCAGTATATTCAGTATACTCCGATATTCATGACACATCGGAGTCTCAAATCTGGTGCCTCTAACTTAGCTGTTCTCCCAAAAAACTAACAGCTTATAATGATCTAACTAGGTAAACTTTTGGCAAAAGACAATAAGTAGCTGTGATCAGGGTAACTGCAGTAGTATGATAACTGAAAACTAGTAGGAATGAATAGGGGATTACTCACGTTCTCGGTATCTGCCTGACCGTAGGCCATTAAGGATTGAGGACAGTGGGTGAATGTAACAATGCAGCTCCAAGCACTGAGAAACACAAAGAACATCATTCAGCATTTCCTTCTTTTACTGTTCATTATTCATTGTTTAGCTTACATTGAGATTTCTTGAAAAAACAAAACTGAGTTCTGATGTTTTTAGTACAGGATGTTCACATTACATTTAGCCATTTGCCATATACAAACATCATCTCATGTTAGGACATTCCTTCATAGAGCTCAATTTTTTTTTTTTTTTAAGAACAATTGGATATTATGATGCAAAACAATGTCTCATCTAGCCTTTTACACATTTGTGCCAATGACATAGTAGAATTTCAATGATGATGCATACTATGTAGGGGAATAACAGTAAAAAAATTTGACTCAGTGGACTTGAGTGTGACTCATTCACTTTTCACCTAGAAAGAACACATGGAGGAGGGCTCTTCCTGGAAGAAGTTCTGCTGTGATTATTTTTTTAATGTATTCTGCTTGGTTGGAGAATGATCATGTAGGTGATAAGGGTGGTTTTCAGAACACTGCATCCCTTCCATTGGCATACCAGTAAATTACATATGCGTACACCAAAAGTGGCATGTCTCACCTTGCATGTAAACAGCCTGTCTTTCTCCTTTTGTTCGGGTGTGACCTGCCTCTCCCTGTGCTCCAGCACCACGGAGCTCCGTGTTCTCTTCAGCACCTGCCTCTTATTGCCTTTAGGACTGTCGGTGCACCGGCTGTAAATGGATCGATCCCCTTGTCCAAAGTGAGAAAGCCCACTGTCATTGCAGTAGTCCGAACTATCGCAGCTAGGAGGAGAACTTCCCAGAGAGCTCATATTCTCTTTGTCCTTCACATCCCCTTTAACTCCATTCCTCTTTGGGAGAGACTGGCAAGTCTGGGCTCCCTGGATGACCCCCGAGCAGGGACCTTTGTGTAGTGTGGTTTGCCCTTCTGCTTTGGTACAGTCCTGCTCTAACTCGCTATCATTGTCCTCATCATCACTGGCCAGCCAGTCGATAGAATAGTCAGAATCTGAAGCTGACATCTTCGGAAGCAGGTTCTAACCAGCACTGACCATCACTGACCTGTGAGGAGACAGGGTGGAGCATTTTAAACTCCAATTTCCATAAACATTAACAATGAACATTATTACTAAACAGAACACGAGCTGGCGTGAAACTGGATAATGGATAAGGAATGTTCTCTCGAAAAATGTTTTGATTTGGCTGAAACATTAAAAACAAAAACTGACTCTGCTGTGTTGAACTATTTCGGAACCATTTGAGAGATTAATAGTAAAGCAGACATGGGCGGTCAAACATGCCAATGTAAGCATGCATTCTTAAAATCCTGTGGGGTACTGAATTTATGTTCAGACCAGCCAGCTTTCCAGCCCCACCAACTGAGTCTCAGACTAAAGATAAACAGCGGCCATAAAAAGACTAACTGCTGTTTCACAAACATTGCTGGGAACAATTTTATTACACCTTCAAGCAACCACGAGTAACCACCATATACTGACATCAATGTCATGCTTTTATTAATTCTTCTCTCAGCATTGATTCTTAAATAAACACCAAATCAAACCCTAAAAAGAATAATCCACTAATATCTTTTTTACACAAGCCTTGTTTAAGCATAATGTTATAGTGACAAATTAGTGAACATATTTATTCAAACTGAAATTAAAGACATTTTTTATATTTACAGCTGTGGTCTCTGTTGAATAGATTTGAAGCTTTGTAGTACATGCATGTGTTTGCTCTGTTTGCACCTAATTGAAAAACACTTTGAAAACGAAGCAGGTGACAAAAAAACACAGATTCAAAGCCCTGTTCGTTTATTCAATGAGAACAGAATGCCGCAACCATGGTGACCACCATAGAACACAAGCAACTGCCATAGAATTAAGCCATTTTAATAGTGCCATTCCTGCTGCAGCCCATTATTAATACTTACCAATAGTTTTCTAATGGTGGTTGAACCCAAAAATGATAGATTATTTTGTGGGCTTGCTTTTAAAAGAGGGGGTTTGAAAATAATTCAAGGCTACACAGTTAGGAGCCAGTATTGTTTCCGCTTGCATTATCAATTCCATCAGTTCATAGTAATTCATAATAGAAAGGCCTTGAGAAACAAACGACAAATGAGCATTATAGGAGCATTTTAAACGTAAAGTCTAATGAGGCAAAGTGATTCTTTGCTGTAAGCACGTGTTTCACTGGAACAAGTGCTTTGCGCTTTCTTTAAGGGTGCTGACCACTCAAACATCAAAACGGTGGAAGGCTTTTCACGACACATAAGGAGTGTCAATAAATGGGTGTACATGATACATGTTTAAAAAATGACATATCAGTGAATAAATATTGTTTCAAACATGCCAGAAAACTACCCCTACACAGTAAAAAAAAAAAAATGCTTCATGTGGGAAGATAAAATTAACTGATTGTATTCAAGTCAAGTGTATTATTCATGACTAAATCAACCTGATTACATTAGGTTACATCAATGAAAGTAATTTTGAAGAGTCAGACCAGGTTGAAATAGTTCAATAAAGTAACAAGTGCATTTTCATTTTTTCACTTATGATAATTAACTTTTACCACCCCGATCTCTACAAAAAAATAAAATAAAATACATGCAGCATCTTTCTGAATGCACTTTAAATGTGTGTAAAACCTAGTAAATGTTTAAAAGCTTCAAAGGCAACTTTGCGCACAATTTAGCTTATACTATAAGAACTTAAACTATATATTAGTATATAGTTTATACACCACTATACATCACTACTGGCAAAGTATTTTCAGACGCACATTCACACCACTTCAACATTGTATCCGCACATCAGCTGTTCAGTATCATTGCAAACAAACGGACCTCTGAGCCAAATAGTTCTGGACACATAGGTATTACATAATGTCTCTTTATTGGCAGGGCAAAACGTGTAACTCAAGCACGGGACTAATTGGCTCTATAACGGTCATAAAGATCAGCCTATCCAAACTGAAGTAATCGCTGACAAGCTTCTCTCTCAATACGGATTTTGGCAAAAGCGCAATCAAACAAAACGCACCGAAGGAAACCGTGCTTTAACGAACAAACTCTTCTTTCATATCGGAAACTGCCCATATTAGATATCTTTACAAGTTTTGTCGACAGCTGGGGACGGGCATGAAAAGGCCCTTTATTAGACTGTGGTAACCGGTAATTTGACAAAACAAAGGCAATCATTGAAAGGTGTATTTTGAGAGTTTTGTATTTTGTTTGTGCTTGGCACCCAGAGTAAACAAAGAAAAGGGCATGTGACAATTATTTAACAGCGACATGAAGCGCAACATTTCGAATGTCTATAACAGCAAATATAGGAAGTCGCGATGCGCATTTGTGTGTGCTGTTATATTATTACTAAATCTAATATAAAAACACAAAATAAAAAGACGTGCTGGATATCATTAATGTACCTGTCCGATTATTGAGGGTGGGGCCCTGTTGATGATGACAAACAGCTTATCACACTCTTTAAAAGACAAGACCACCGCAATTTTGGACTTTTCAAATATTTTAAATGAAATGTATTTTTCAAAGCGAATCTATTATGTTGCGGAAAACAAGCAGTGGCCCTACAGACAAAACCCGACAACTATTTCTAAAGGCTCCGTATAAGGAAACCCTATCAAATTGGGTGTTTAATAAATGCAGCACATCAGCAAACATTCAAATGTGTTATTTAGATTAAAATAAAACCTAAGTTTGTATTTTCACCTTTCCCCAAATGGATGGATGACTCTCCACCACGCGGCATTCTCACTATATACATGTTTTGCATTCATACACATAAAGCCTTATATAAACCCTTTTTATATTTCTTAATCTATACGTGCCTGTATTTTCCAACCCCACAAACCCCATTTTGGGAAGCGATCCTTATTATTTAAAACGCTGGTCGTACCTCAAGCCGGATGGGACGAAAGGTCTCACTTTCCTTTGTTTCAGCAGTATATCCACAGACAACTGAATCGCCCGAGTCTCTGTAGAGAGGTGTACGTGGTTTCAGTGATGTAGACCTGCAGTTGTGTGGCCCCGTGTTACTTCTCCCAAGGCAACGTGTCTGAAGGGGCGGGTACAAAAACGCAGGGCTTTCCGATTTGCGCGTCCAGACCGAATCTGACAAATAGACTTTGCGTTTGAAGCCAGCCTCGGCTGATAGGGGAGATGCGCTTACATATTAAAATGAAATGCAAATTGCCAAAACACGTGGACACGCGGATCGGTTTCATTCCAACAGGCGGACTGAATGTCAACTCTGAGCGCTTTTTTTCTCGCTATAACTTTTTTATGCCTCATTAGCTCTGTTGGGATGACGCAAGAGATTTCTGGGACGAACATCCCTCATATATAGGGTCCGGGTGCATTCTATAGGGATGCAAGATGTTTGATCAGAGTATATGTTATAGCTGTAGCAAAGCAAGTACACTGGCGGCCAAAAGTTTGGAATAATGTACAGATTTTGCTGTTTCGGAAGGAAATTGGTACTTTAATTTACCAAAGTGGCTTTCAACTTATCACAAAGTGTAGTCAGGACATTACTGATGTAAAAAACAGCACCATCACTATTTGAAAAAAGTCATTTTTGATCAAATCTAGACAGGCCCCATTTCCAGCAGCCATCATTACAACACCTTATCCTTGAGTAATCATGTTAAATTGCTAATTTGGTACTAGAAATTCACTTGCCATTATATAAAACACAGTTGAAAGCTATTTGGTTTGTTAAATGAAGCTGAACATTGTCTTTGTGTTTGTTTTTGTGTTGCCACAGTATGCAATAGACTGGCATCTAAGGTCAATATTAGGTCAAAAATGGCAAAAAAGAAACAGCTTTCTCTAGAAACTCATCAGTCAATCATTGTTTTGAGGAATGAAGGCTATACAATGCTTGAAATTGCCAAAAAACTGAAGATTTCATACAAAGGTGTACATTACAGTCTTCAAAGATAAAGGACAACTGGAAAGAGATGTGGAAGTCCCAAATATACAACTAAACAAGAGGATAAGTACATCAGAGTCTCTAGTTTGAGAAACAGACGCCTCACATGTCCTCAGCTGACAGCTTCATTGAATTCTACCCGCTCAACACCAGTTTCATGTACAACAGTAAAGAGAAGACTCAGGGGTGCAGGCCTTATGGGAAGAATTGCAAAGTAAAGCCACTTTTGAAACAGAAAATCAAAAAGAAAAGGTTAGAGTGGACAAAGAATCACAGACATTGGACAACAGATAATTGGAAAAGAGTGTTATGGATCTTAACCCCATTGAGCTTTTGTGGGATCAGCTAGACTGTAAGGTGCGTGAGAAGTGCCCGACAAGACAGCCACATCTATGACAAGTGCTACAGGAAGTGTGGGGTGAAATGTCACCTGAGTATCTGGACAAACTGACAGATAGAATGCCAAAGATCTGCAAAGCTGTCATTGCTGCACATGGAGGATTTTTTGATGAGAACTCTTTGAAGTAGTTTAATTTTTTTTTTTCTAATTGTAATACTAATCTTTCATGTTATTATTGTCCTGACTATACATTGTGATCAGTTGAATGCCACTTTCCAATTTCTACCAATTTCTTACCATAAGAGCAAAATCTGTACATTATTCCAAACTTTTGGCCGCCAGTGTATGTCATTTAAAAAGTAATTGAACCGTGTATGGATGTGAACCTGCCAAGAACATGTTCAGGTCATATTTCACTCCAAAATCAAAGGAAAGAAATAAGATTAGATTTTGCACATGAAGCAGATATTTGTCTATTTTAATGACAATTAAGCACATTTAAACCCCTAGTTCTGTTTACTGTAATGAGACAAATATTTAATGTTATATTATTTAAATCATAAAGTACTTATACTGTAAGTCATGGCACAGTAGTATTTGTTGCACTGCCTCTCATTTATGATTATTTTAATTAAATAGCATTGTATTATAGTAAATTTCTACTGTAATATATTAATAATAATAATTTAAAAGAAATTAACCATGAGAATCTAATGAGAACCACCATATAAAATTATGGGAATTAAAAAATAAGAACAGTAAAACATCATAATAAATTATGGTAATCAGACTTTTGGGGGGAATGTGTTGCAAAATAATGCTCCTTAATGAAAAACTATTGTGAAAATATTATCCGGACATGTTTAAAAAAATAAGTATAGCCTGTATCATGGTTGTATTTGTCGTACAGCCTTTAATTGATGTTGATTTTAAATTAAAAGAAGTCAATGAATTACAGTACTATAAAAAAGCAGTATTGCAGTAATGAGAATCATCATTAAGAAGAATGAATATAAAAAAACAACTCAAAAGCAAAATGTACACATGCATTATAGTAATGAGAATTTTGGGGCAAAATATGCTTACTGCCATGAAAATAATTTCACAATGCAAATATCTTATTGGCCCTAAATGAAAATACGATGTGTACATGTTTTCATAAAATTCATATGTGGACTGGACTTTTATCATGCTTTTAGGTCAACTGATAGGCATGACTTGATCATTTTGCAACTGCAAACAGACCAATGTGGAAACATTTGCATGTACCACGAGCCAGCGATACATGTGTCTAAGGAGCCATTCAATGTGTGCTGCAGTCACTCTCTGTTTCTCCCCATCCCGAGGCTTATCCTTACCTGCTCCCGCATGTCTACAATGTGCACAGTACATCTGTTCCTATGTGGACCTAGTCGAATGAATGAATGAGGCTAAACGTGATAGGCCACCCTGTTCTCTTTCATGTTGAGTTGCACACGTGATGCCTTTACGCTTGCACTGTTTTTACACAGCCCATGTTTCCATGGTGAGGGGGGCAGGGCGGAAAAACATTCCAAAGTACTTCACTTGCTGTGTTAAGAATGCTGCACCTTCTCTTAAAGCCCCACAGCAGGTGAAGTGTGTAGTTTTATTCCATCAAAGCAGAGTGTGTCACATTTATCAATGCACTTTGCTTCTCTCAGACAGCTTGAATGCGAGGAGAATGACATGACAGGTTGTCTGCGTCCACTGGTATTTTCATGCTCATGTTGTAGTGCAGTAAGCAAGTTGGTGGCTGTGGTGTTGAGAGAGCAAATAAGGACACAAAACCCCTGCATCTCTCTCTCTCTCTCTCTCTCTCTCTCTCTGGGGGGTGGGATCTCTGTTTGGACTCCAGACAAAGATCCACAGCCTGGAGCCAATGACTCATAGTCCTCCTCCCCGGAAAACGTGAGCACATGTGAGAAAAACCCACCCATCCTCTGTCACTCCTTTCTGCACAATTGAAAATTATAATTGATGCAAATGCAATGTTTCTTCCATTTCTCTCCCTCTCTGTCTATGCAATGTGTTTAATGTCTAGGAGAACATAAACAAAACATTGTGGGCTCTGAACTGAGCCAAAGACGCCACCCTGACAGATTAACAAATGGAAGCAAACCGGTCTGGTTTTAAATGTGGACTGTCTTCTGGGAACAAGCCTAATGCGGCTAGTAATGGACATGTTCGAGCCAATTTATAAGGCCTTGATGTGACTGCTCCTCCATACCTCTTTAGGGGTTTCCCAAGGGCATAGTATGGTGTGCAGATCATAGACTGCTTAGCAGGCGGAGACTTTTGTTTTATGTCTTACTGGGGAGGTGCACGTTATGGCAAAGGTGTGGCTCCGCTTTGTCGATTCTATTTGAGTTTAGAGAGAGAGGCGAGGAACTATATTTTTACCACCATATCTCTAAGCTCTCTCAGTTGCAAAGAAGGTGTGTCAAATACAGACGTGCTGCTGCTATAAACAGCCGAAGTGACACTCCCTTTTATGTGGGAGACAATGACATTGATAACATACACAATACGCTATTGGTCGACACAGTCTTCACTATCAAGGTCTTGGTGGACAGTGTAGTCACACTCTTTTTCACACTGTCACTATCAGTGGTTTGGACCAAGTCTGGACATTCCTAACCAGCTTACGTCTCCAAAACACCCTGCAGATGCTCAGTAGTCAGAACATCACATGAAAGGATGAAGAGCAAACAACTGGATGCTGTTTACAGAGGGGATTTTCTCAAAGTGCTTGGCTACTTTGCAATGTGTAATACAATGAGAACATTAAGACCTACACTGAGCAATCATCACAGTCAAAACAAATGACACAGCAGTTAGGCTTGCAACTCGTGGCTTTAGAAATGTAGCATCATTTGTCAAGCTAAAATAAAAAAACACCACAGATGATTCCTATTCTCACAATGTCATTTATCTGGCACAATGAAATAATTTTGGGTGAATTGCCAATATTGCCATGAAAATAATGTAACATTGCAAATAAATAAATAAAAATAATGATAATTCAATTTAGCACACAACCCCAGTGATTACCATAAAGCAACTAAAATCTCATTCCCTATCTGTCACTCACTCGACATTGTGTCGATGTAGTGACACAAGGGGTCGCCCTTGGGAGCCCCAAACACCTCTGATCTTTGAGAAAAGGCCAATGGGAATTGGCGAGTGGAATTTGCATGCCACTCCCCCGGACATACGGGTATAAAAGGAGCTGGCTTGCAACCACTCAGTCAGATATTTTCTTTGGAGCCGAGCGGTTGTGTTTCAGCGAGCTGAATTCCTCCGCCGATCCATTCACCTCAAAAGCTGTTGGATTTACGGTGCATTACAGCGGTTTCTCCCCCTCTTGCACCGGTGGTGTGCAGAGAACGCCCCTGGGCGCTTCAGCAGCAAAAAGAGTATATTCTTCCTAATAAAAGAGTATATTTTCCTACTAAAAGAGTGGCACAGACGGAGCATCTTTTTAAAGATGCCTTTCTGTCATGTATAATTCCTGGTTGCGATCGTTATCTCTCCGCTTCTGACGGCCAGGATCGCTGTCTCACATGCTTGGGCGCTGCCCACGTGGAGACATCATTTCTTGGATGGGTCATGTCCTCATTGCGAGAACATGACCATGGCAACATTGTGGTCGCGGCTCTCCTTCGTCAGAGGGAAAGCCACCCCAGCAGCTCCCCACCTCGGTCCTTCTTCCTACGTGTATGAGGCCATGGCGGTTAGCACTGGGGGCGATTTGGGGACCTCAATGGGAGCTTCTCCGCCGGGAAACCCCCCACGGACCTCCCATTCCCCAGTACACTCGTGTGCCCCAGTCGAGTTCTGGGATGAGACAGCTGGCTCGTCTCAGGGCGAGTTCGCGATCTCATTCGGGGCTCGCGAAGAGGATGAGCTCTCGATCGCAGCATCGGAGAGCGGGCTTGTCCAGTCTGATGCCGAGAACTCCAGGCTGATGCAGAGCTGGCGACTATGCTTGCCCGGGCGGCTGCAAGCGTCAGGTTTGAGTGGAACCCTCCACTCCCCCCTGAACCCTCACGGCTCGATGATTGGTTCCTGGGCTCAGAGTGCCACTCACAGCTTTGCTCCACCCCGGTTCCTTTCTTCCCGGAGGTGCATGATGAGCTCACGAGATTGTGTCGGAAACCTTTCACTGCCCGGACCCGATTTATGGGCTCCCCCGTTCTCACTACCCTCGACGGTAGGGCTGCCAGGGGGTACTCAGCGATTCCCCAAGTGGATAAGGCGGTTGCGGTGCACTTGTGACCGCAAAACGCCGCCACCTGGTGGAACCATCCGAGACTCCCGTCCAGGGCCTGTAGGCTTACATCGTCACTGGCGACTAGGGGCTACGGTGCCGCTGGACAGGCCGCCTCTGCCCTGCACACCATGGCTTTCCTGCAAGTGCACCAAGCCAAGGTGCTGAGAGAACCGCACGAGGGTAGTTCTGACCCGGGATTAATGCAGGAGCTGCACTCAGCGACCGATCTCACCCTCTGGGCGACGAAGGTCACGGTCCAGTCTCTCAGGCAGGCGATGTCCACCCTGGTTGTCCAGGAGCACCACCTTTGGCTCAACCTGGTCAAGATGAAGGAGGCTGACAAGGTACGATTCCTTGAAGCCCCCATCTCCCAGGTTGGCCTATTCAGTGACACCATCGAGGACTTTGCCCAGCAGTTCTCGACGGTTAAGAAGCAGACAGAGGCTATCCAGCAGATCCTGCTGCGGCATGGATCAAGATCCTGCACCCCATCTGCTCATCGCCAAGGTTGTCCCCCTGCGGCAGCAACACAGCCTCTGCCGCAGACCGCCCCAGCAGGCCGGTCCCGGCATGGAGCCACCCGCAAGAAGCAGACACCACCCATTTCACGGTCCGTCGCACCCGAGGAAGGCTTCGAAGCGCCCCTGAGATGGGCGACTCAGGGAGACGGAGACCTGCTACAGACCTGTAGCTGGTAAACATACCACTCCATCCCCCAGTGGAGGGCCGGGAGGAGAATCCTTGTTTTCCTTTTCTTATGATTTTGCCGCATGCCCAAAGGGCTACAGTACCCACATTTTCAAGAAAAGAGCAGTTTCCTCACTTCCTGGGTCACACATTTTGTGTCCACGGCCGTCGTTATCACGACCACTGGGCACTGCACCTTTATGGCAGGCATGGCGCTCTGGAGGTGGGCACCCCACCCCCGTGCGCCCAGCTGTAGCACAATTGCACCCATGCCAGGACGGTTGCGACAGGCCGGGAGGATGATTTCCCACCTCCCCTGTCCCGGACCAGTCCTATGGTGGGTATACGGAGCCAGGTAAGTGCTTCGATGTCCCCAGACTCAGCACGGCCACAATTTTGGGGCTCGAGCCCCCCCAACGTGGCATCTCAGGCTCCGCCCAGCCGCAAGGCCCCACCTGCCGGTATGTCCGACGTGATTGTTCCCTTGGTCCCCCTCACCTGGAGCTTGGGGGCGTGGCTTGCGCTCCCCAACCCGTCATGATGGCTGACCAGGACCGTCCGACTCGGCTACGTGATTCAGTTCGCCAGGTGTCCGCCCAGGTTCAACGGCTTCCGCTTCACCTCGGTGATAGGCGAGAATGCCGATGCCTTGCGTGCGGAGATCGCGTCCCTTCTACGGAAGGATGCAATGGAGCCTGTCCCTCCTGCCAAGATGAAGTAGGGGTTTTACAGCCCCTACTTCATCGTACCAAAGAAAGGTGGTGGGTTGCGGCCAATCTTGGACCTGTGAGTACTGAACCGGGCCTTGCACAGACTACCATTTAAGATGCTGATGCAAAAATGCATTTTAGCGAGCGTCCGGCATCAAGATTGGTTTGCGACAGTAGACCTGAAGGACGCATACTTCCATATCTCGATTTTACCTCGACACTGGCCCTTCCTGCGGTTTGCTTTCGAGGTCCTCCCCTTCAGTCTGTCCCTGTCACCTCGCGCTTTCATGGAAGTCACAGAGGTAGCCCTTGCCCCACTAAGGGAAGTGGGCGTCTGCATCCTCAACTATCTCGATGACTGGCTGATTCTAGCTCACTCTCGGGATTTGTTGTGTGCGCACAGGGACTTGGTGCTCAGCCACCTCAACCAGCTGGGGTTTCGGGTCAACTGGGAAAAGAGCAAGCTCTCCCCAGTTCAGAGCATCTCTTTTCTCGGCATTGAGTTAGACTTAGTCTCTATGATGGGTCGGTGCTGAACTGTCTGAAGGCGTTCAAGCAGAGAACGGCGGTCCCACTGAAACAATTTCAGAGGCTCCTGGGACATATGGCGTCCTTGGCGGCAGTCACACCACTCTTGATGGTTGATGCATATGAGACCACTTCAGCACTGGCTTCAGACTCAAGTCCCGAGATGGGCATGGTGCCACATGACACATCACATGGCCATCACGCCGATCTGCCGCCACCTGTTCAGCCCTTGGACAGACCTTGCATTTCTGTGGACAGGGGTCCCCTTAGTGCAGGTGTCCAGGCACATCGTGGTTTTGACAGATGCCTCCAAGCATGGCTGGAGTTCCGTGTGCAATGGGCGCGCAGTCGCCGGCCCCTGGACAGGGCCATGACTGTGTTGGCATATCAATTGCCTCGAGTTGCTGGCAGTATTGCTCACCCTGCGGAGGCTTCAGCCGTTGATCCAGGACAAGCGCATGTTGGTCCGGACGGACAACACAGCAACGGTAGCGTACATCAACCGCCAAGGCGGCGTGCGCTCTCTTCGCATGTCGCAACTCACCCGCCGTCTCCTCCTCTGGAGTCAGCAGCGGCGGACGCGCTGTTGCGGCAGGTCATGCTCAGGGGAGAGTGGAGACTCCACCCCCAGGTGGTCCAGCTGATTTGGAGTCGATTCGGTCAAGCGCAGGTAGACCTGTTTGCTTCCTGGGAATCCTCCCACTGCCCGCTCTGGTATGCTCTGACCGAGGCTCTCCTCGGCATAGATGCGCTGGCACACAGCTGGCCCTGGGGGCTACGCAAGTATGCATTCCCCCCAATGAGCCTACTTGCACAGACGCTGTGCAAGGTCAGGGAGGACAAGGAGCAGGTCGTCTTAGTAGCACCTTACTGGCCCACTTGACTTGGTTCTCGGACCTCACACTCCTCATGACAGCAAGGTGAATTCCCCTGAGGAAGGACCTTCTTTCTCAGGGACGGTACACCATCTGGCACCCATGACCAGACCTCTGGAATCTCCACGTCTGGCCCTTGGATGGGACGTGGAAGACCTAAGTGGCCTACCTCCTGCGGTGGTAGAAATGATCACTCAGGCTAGGGCTCCCTCTACGAGGTGCCTGTATGCCTTGAAGTTGTGTCTGTTCGCTAAGTGGTGTTCTTCCCGACATGAAGACCCCCAGGGATGCGCAGTCGGGTCAGTGCTTTCCTTCCTGCAGGAGAGGCTGGAGGGGCGACTGTCCCCTTCCACCTTGAAGGTGTACGTGGCTGGTATAGCAGCGCACCATGATGCAGTTGACAGTTAGTCTCTTGGGAAGCACGACCTGGTCATTAGGTTCCTTAGAGGCGCGAGGAGGCTGAATCCTCCCAGACTACATCTCGTCCCCTCGTGGGACCTCTCCGTGGTCCTTCGGGGCTGACGGGGAGCTCCATTTGAGCCCCTGGAGTCAGTTGAGCTAAAGGCACTCTCCTTGAAGACTGTCATCCTGACTGTGCTCACTTCCATCAAGAGGGTAGGGGACCTGAAGACATTCTTTGTCCACGACACGTGCCTGGAGTTCAGTCCAGAATACTCTCACATGGTACTGAGACCCCGACTGGGCTATGTGCCCAAGGTTCCCACGACCCCGTTTCAGGATCAGATGGTGAACCTGCAAGCACTGCCCCAGGATGAGGCAGACCCAGCCTTGTCATTGCTGTGTCTGGTGCGTGCTTTGCGCATCTATTTGGATCGCACACAGAGCTTTAGGCGTTCTGAGCAGCTCTTTGTCTGTTTTGGAGGACAGCGGAAAGGGAGCGCTGTCTCCAAACTGAGGATCGACCACTGGGTCATTGATGCCATCGCTTTGGCATATCACACCCAGGACGTGCCGCCCCCCTTGGGGCTACAAGCACACTCTACTAGGAGTGTGGCGGCCTCCTGGACTCTGACCAATGGCGCCTGTTTAGCAGACATCTGCAGAGCAGTGGGCTGGGCAACACCCAATACCTTCGCAAGGTTCTACAATCTCCGGGTTGAGCCGGTCTCGTCCTGTGTGTTGTCAGGTATGAGCAGGTAAGTTGCGGGACAGCTGGCCGGGGTGTACCGCTTGTGTATAGAGCCTTTCCCCTCCTGGAGGCAAAGACGTGCACTTTTTACCCCAGTAGTGTTCACAAAGTCATGGACCCTGGATGTCCTTCCTACTTTGCCCTGTGGCAGGCGAGTTTGCGGAGAAACTCGTTGCTGGCCCAGTACGTGTGCTAGCTTGGCCCTTTACTGGGGTAGGTGCTCCACTACTTTAATGGGGTAGGTGTGCTGGCTACGAGGAACACAATGGTCTGCTCATCTCGCATCGCCAGTTCACGTAACACAATTCAGCTAGTTGTGGCATTTTGTATAGGGACCCCAAGTGTCACTACATCGACACAATGTCGAGTGAGTGACAGATAGGGAACGTCCTGGTTACTTTCGTAACCTCCGTTCCCAGTTGGAGGGAACGAGATGTTGTGTCCCTCCTGCCACAACACTGAACTACACGCTGAAATGGCCAGGACCTTGTCTCGGCTCCTTAGCACAAAACTTGAATGAGTGGTTGCAAGCCAACTCCTTTTATACCCGTATGTCCGGGGGAGTGGCATGCAAATTCCACTTGCCAATTCCCATTGCCTTTTCTCAAAGATCAGAGATGTTTGGGGCTCCCACAGGCGACCCCTAGTGTCACTACACTGACACAACGTCTCATTCCCTCTGTCAGGGAATTGAGGTTACAAAAGTAACCAGGATGTTCTCATTATTTTAATGTGGGGGGAAAATGATAATAAATTATTTAAATTGTGAAGTATTTAAACATCATGGTAGTATGTGTTGTTCAGCCTTTAATTTATACAGATTTTTTTCTTTTCTTTTAAAAATCATTGAAATAAAAAATACTGTATTACGTAATGTGAATCATCATCGAGAATAAAAACTCAAAAGCAAAACATTTGCATGCATTATGGTTATGAGAATTTTGGTGGAAAATGTGCTCATTGCCATGAAGATTGTCATGATGCAAAAAAATCTTAATGGTCCTAAACATAGGCTTTATTTGATATTTTATACCTCTCACATTCCATTGCCAGGATTCATAAGTGTGAGCTGTCACAATTGCCCCAATATGTCTTCACAGGGGTGACTGCTTCCACAGTCTACAAATACAAGGTTCCTCGCACACTCGCACATGCTCCAGCATGTTTTTTATTATTAGTTTCTGCCACGCATATTCACACAAGACAGTGATGCTCTGTCCCTCATCCTTGTGGCAGGAATACGATGAGTCACAGGTGAAAATTGGCTCAGTGATTTATGACACTGTCAGACAGGCCCAGATGATTCAGAAGGATGGAGGGTTGCGGGGGAATGCTGGATTTCTCACTCCCTTTCTCTCATTCATAAAAATGAGATAGAAAAACACCTCGAGTGCCCACATCGCCTCCACCCTGAATGTCATCCCCACA
The DNA here is from genome assembly GCF_019703515.2 of Myxocyprinus asiaticus. Taxonomy (NCBI): domain Eukaryota; kingdom Metazoa; phylum Chordata; class Actinopteri; order Cypriniformes; family Catostomidae; genus Myxocyprinus; species Myxocyprinus asiaticus. The sequence continues at coordinate 12,313,908 of NC_059391.1, forward strand.
GGTGGCCAGGAAAAAATCACTACCCTCGCTATGAAGGGGAGAGTGACTTTGTGTAGGGGTACGTGGGAAAATCTTACAAAAGCTGTCATGAACATATCCTGGTCACATTGCACCACACATCAGGAAAGTAAAAACAAGAAATTTTGTTTTGCAAAAAGAAAATGAAGCCTATTGTTTGCATTGTGACATTATTTAAAGGAGAATCATGCATATTTCTCAGTGTCATTACCGTAATGCAAAGACATCCCATTTTCATTAGGTGTGTTTCTCATTTTCATTACTGTAAAGTGAAGAAATCTAATTTTCATTAGGCATCTTTCTCATTATCATTACTATAATGCAAAGAAATCTCTTCTTTATTAGGCATATTTCTCATTGTCATTACTGTAAAAGAAAAGTAACTTTTTAGACATGTTTCTCATTGTCATTATCGTTATGCAAAGAAATCTCATTTTCATCTGACATGTTTCTCATTGTCATTACTGTAATGCTAAGAAATCTCATACTTGTTTGGCATGTTTCTTATTGTCATTACGGCAATGTGAAGAAATTCAATTTTCATTTAGCATGTTTCTCATTGTTACCGTAATGTGAAATAATCTCACTTTCATTAGGCATGTTTCTCTTTGTCATTACTGCAATGCTAAGAAATCTCATACTTGTTTGGCATGTTTCTTATTGTTATTACAGTATTGTGAGGAAATTAAATTTTCATCTGGCATGTTTCTCATTGTCATTACCGTAATGCAAAGAAATATCATTTTCTTTAGGCAAGTTTCTCATTGTCATTACTGTATATGAAGAAATCTGCTAAATTATCATGACAATGGTGCAATGCAATGCAAAAAAAAAAAACAATGTTTTCTGTTCATTGTCCTAAAATGGGCTTAAATTTCTTTATGCAAAATATAATTTATTTATATTATTTTGGGGTGATATGTGATGTCCTTAAGAGGTTCAGATTTACCCATGTGTGGAGATGGTTTGGTGTGCATCATATGTGTTTGGTGACCTTTCATTTCATTTACTTGATGGTGGTTGGAAAATAGCGGCTACACCCAGGGAACACTTCCATTTGAACTTGAAATACAATTAAATATGGAATTGATCTCAATTGTGCATTTGAAGGAAACATAATGTCCCTTTATGGCAGAAGAAATTGTGTTTAAACTACATAGGTTGTGAGTGTGGATGACTTAATTAAGAGTGGCGTGTGTATCTCGGTAACGCTCCTCTGAGTACTGTATGAACAGCTGAGATGACTCATCCTTACTGGCCCTATCTGCTTTGTGTTCCATGTCTTTTACACCATATAAGAGATCTACAGTAAGTGTGAGTGTGTGAAAATGTGCGTGATGGCAGATACAGCTTGTGCCCCACATTACAAGCAATCAAAAAACACATTCAACTCGAAATCATGACAGAACGTGTTGCTTTTAGGAGGGTAAAAAAGCATGACAATCCAAACAAAGTTTTGTGGTCACCAAAGACTGATTCCCAATCTAACAGGATTATTCCAGATGGAGACATTGTTTATAGTGGAACTCCATGTGCTGTGTTTATTGATTATGTAACTAAGTCAGCTGTGCATAACAGGCTTTTAGATGTTCAGCTCTCTTGTCTTCACTCCTCAATGTTAGGGCACATCAACGACCCTTTATTAAATATTAAAGAAGCCTGCATAATTAAACAGGTCTGACCATTGAATCACCAGGTGCTATAATGCAGCTGAATTGGTGATTAGGCTTCTTTATATTGTAACTTTTTGTTTGTGTGTCACTCCAGATGGTGTAATTGCATCTTTTGAGACCATGTTAGCCAGATGTACCCTGGTGATTATGTGGTTTTTCATGTCAGCTCAGATCCTAAAACAAATCCATCATGGCTGACTTTTTACTGATTTGACAGCCGCAGTTCCTTCTAGTTATGGTGAGGTGCCCAACGTTTTCACTCATTAGCTCCCTCACAAGTACACACAGCCAAAAAAAAAACTTGTCAGTTTGTGGCAGTAATGCATTTGGAAATTTGGTTATTTTAGTCGTGTTTGTTGGGCAGGATTTCTCGGCAAAAAGCGAAACCCAGTACCCTTTCAGGAAGCCTGAACTGAGACTTTAAAGGGAGTGTACACCCAAAAATGAAATTCATAATTTACTTTTAAATTCTTATATGACTTTGTCCCTGTACTCAAAATGGGAATTTTTGAAGAATAACCTTGCTGTTCTTTTCCATAATAAAAGTGAATGAGCTCCAAATGAAAAAAAAAAAAAAAAGTCCATAAATATTGTCCATAGGACTCTTTTTATGATGCTTTTAATTTTGTCAAGTCTTCTAAAGTCATACAATAGTTTTGTGTGGGAAACAGGCCAAAATTTAGTCAGCTGTTTACTGAAAATGTGGATATCTGGCTAGCCTAGCTGTTTTTGGCATGCTCATTAGAAAAGTAGCAATGCCTGATCTCATGAAAATTACACGACTCTAGCGAAATTTTTGCAAAATGTTATTACGTGGCTCCTTAACATTTCTGAGATAAAATGTCCACTGTGTCGTGCTAAAAGTGAGTTAAATTTTCTCCCAAACAGATGAGGTTTGTAAGGTTAATGTTCTACTTAGGGATGTCCCAGTACCGATACTTGTATCGGTATCAGGTCCGATACCGCTCTCGTGTACTCGTACTCGGAAAAATGCTCCGATACCAAAAACCGTTACCATCTAATGTACAAATGTCATTACGTAAACATTCAGCCCTCAAATCACATGTCCTACTGAGATTATTTAACCGCAAAAGCTGCTATTTAATGAGATAAATTTATAGTTTGCATGTAATTAATATGTGAGTGCTTGTGAATGTGTGGTGCTGACGCCGGCTGCTCATACCTGTTAAGGCTCCTCCTTGGCTCATACAGGGAAAACACCATCATGAGCATCGCACACTCTTTTTGTAGCAGATGACAGTAAATAGAGTGCAAATTCACATTGTAGTGCGATGCACATACAGAGTACATACTTATTTAATCAAATAGCAGCCTTTTGCAGTTTATTAATCACTTTGAGTCACGTAGCGACCGGCTTTTCCAGATTGGGAATCTGCTGTCATAATGTCAGAACTCCTTGGTCATAACAACACAGACAAACTTCAAAATAAAATATCAGTCAAAAATAAAGATATATTTATAGGGAAATAAATGATGACAGAAATATATCACTACTGTAAAGTTTTGTTATATTCACTGTAATACTACTACTACTACTACTAATAATAATAATAATAAATTTGTAGTAATTGTCTTATACTTAAGCAGTATCTAACATCTGTGATGCAGCACTTTGTTTGACAAATATATAACTATATAGTTTGTTTATATAATTTTATAGTTATAATTTTGGATTGTGCTGTGAGGTTCTGTATATGAGCACTCATTTGTTAAAAAATTATACAATATTATGTTGAAAATTAATTGTTATATTTTTATTTGTTTAAAGTTTTAAATCATTTATTTAAACACTATTTTGATTATAAAATTGAAATAAACTATTGATATGAAAAAAAAAAAAGAACAGGTATCAAACTTCCCTACTTCTACTTCTTTAAATCAACAAAACCTACCTCCCTACCCTAAACCTTAAACCTAAATCTAACAGATAATATCATAAAAGAAAAAGTCAGATAAAAAAAAAAGTGCAATTACTGAAGCAACCACGTCATTTTGTGGTGCTTCAATGACACTTTCGGCTCACGTGTCAAATTGAATGCTCTTCAGGACTCATCTGTACAACTACCACCTACTCCTGTCCACATCTCATGGAAGTATCGTCTGCTCCCATCTTCAAGTCGGAAATGTAATTCCGTGCCGCAAGAAATCTAATCGGGTCCTGCAAGAGTTCCGTGGGAATGCAGACCTCTAATCTGGAGTTTTGCTTACTGCCCCCTGCTGAAAACAGGTAATACTTCAAGCTTGAATTACTCAGATGGTACTAATATTCCTTATTATGGTTGGGGGACATGATTAATTGCTGCTTCTTTTTTATATTTCTTTTTGGGTAAACTTTCCCTTTAAAGGGTTGGACATCCTGCCACTTTTGTACCTCATTTTCCCTTCACTATGTGTGTGTGAGAATGTGTTATCTCGTGCACTGCTCCTCGGCAAAGACTCTGCAAACAGTCACATGTGAAGTGCTCAGAGGGAGAGCTCTCAGCTCATTTTTCCCCAGACAGTTCCTATGCAGGCAGGGCACTGAAACTCTGGCAGCGAATCACAGCTGAATCTTTAATGGCTTTGTGTGTGTGTGTGTGTGTGTGTATGTGTGTGAGTGTGTGAGAGTGTGTGTGTGTGTGTGTGTGTGTGTGTGTGTGTGTGTGTGTAAATGTCTGAACAGCTGCCAGCATAGCCCTAGCGGCAGTAGGATATCTCTCCACAGGGCTGAATGCTACATGTGACTGAGGGTGTATTTTAACTGGATTATGTAAGCACTCTGGCCGAGTCTATGCACACTGCACAGATGAAGATGGCTATACATGAGTCAAAGCAGGGCATGTGTTCGCAGTGTTCACTTTCAAACAGGTTGAGTAATTCATGCACAGTGCTGTGGGATAAAATATACTACGGCCCTTGTATATGTGTGCTTACCATTTGTTTGACCCCTACATTATGATGCATTCGTCTGTTTGTTTTTTGTTAGTTTTTTTTTTAATTAACGTGGTCTTTCTCGTTTGCAAGTCACTTGGAATAAAATTTTGATAAATTAATACGTGTAAATGCAATTTGGTTTTCTTTTAATATCTGGGCTCTAGAACAGTAAAACTCTGAAGATTATAAGGGTCTATCAAATAATTCTGATCTGAATTCTGAAATTAGCATTTCGTAAACATTTATCTTTTAGTATAAAAAATTATCTTGATAGAACTGACCAAAAATACACTGCGAAGAATACTGGATATATTCAAATATATTGACAGTGGTTTACATATGTACATATTTAGTTATAGGCAGTGCTGGGTAGTAACGGATTACATGTAATCTGGATTATGTAATCAGACTGCAAAAATCAAGTACTTGTAATTGGATTAAATTACATTTTAAAATACTTGTAATCAGACTACAGTTTCTTTTTATAGATTGCAAGATTACATATTAACAAGGCAACGGCAGTAAATTGTTAATTTATTGATCATCCTAATCATTCTCTTTTTTCAATCTTTTACATTTTTTATTCTAAATCAGCACACCGCTGATATATGTTCGGTAAATCTTCAAGTGTTTTCGGAAGAGAGGGGGAGGGGGAGGGTTGTGTGTATTGCACTCAGAACTGATACTTGCTACAAGCCAGCCAGGTGAAGATGGAGTGGTCTACCGCAGCATTTAACCACTGGATCTATAGAGATAATTAATTTTTTAAGAATGAAATTACACCAGTGGCATGCAGCTCACACATTGAAATTAACTGCTTCAAATAGGGCTGTCACGATTATTATTATTATTATTTATTTTTTTCCAATTAAAATTTTTTTATTGATTCAACCATTAAATATAAATAACAGAACACACTTATACAAAATCAATATCCAACCCCCACCCGACTCCCAACAACACCCCAGTGGTCACACAACCATAGACACACAACAAAAATAAATAAATAAATAAATAAAATTAAAAAAACAATCACACACATAAAACCCCTACACCTCTCTCTCCACTGTCCCTCCCCGAGGGCCCTCCAAAAAAGATAGATATCTGCCCCACTTCTTCATAAACATGTCCCCCAGTCTTCTGGATACCCCCTCCTCAAGAGCTGCCACTCTGGCCATCTCTGAACACCACTCCTGAAATGGGGGCGCTCCAGCCGACTTCCTACTCCTCAAAGTGATCTGTCTGGCGATCATAACACTAGTTAGGACCCAGTTTTTCATGTGCTTATTCTCCAAATTAATGACTGCCCCATCTCCCAAGATACAGAGTCTGGGGCAAAATAAAATTTGAGAGGCCAAAACCTTGCACGTAAAACTCTGAATCCTCATCCAAAATTCTTGCATCTTAACACATCCCCAAAAGACATGGGTTGTGTCTCCATCTTCTGATTGACATCGCCAGCAGGTGGGTGTGTCTTTAAGACCAAGCCTATGCAATCTAGAGGGGGTCCAATAGACTCTATGTAAAATCTTAAATTGCATGAGGCGAACCCTTGCGTCTCTGGATGCAGTTTTGACGTTTTTTAGAATCCCAGCCCACTCTCCCTCCTCCAATACCAAAATTAGATCTTTCTCCCACAATCTCTTAAGAGAAGTTGAAGTTCCATCTCCCAGACTCTGAATTAGTAGGGAGTAATACACCGGTTCCTCATGACCTTTTCCAAAAGCAGTAATCACCACTCCCAGAGTATCTTCTGCTTTAGGAGGGTGTAAACCACTCCCAAAAACAGTACAGAGCCAGTGGCGCAGCTGTAAATACTTATAGAACTGAGATCTAGGAATCCCAAAAAGTTCAACCAAATTTTGAAAGGATCTCAACACTCCATTCTCATATAGGTCACCGAGTGTAGTAACCCCCCTCCCAATCCACTCTGACCAGCAAAAAGGGGACTTGTTGATGCATAGTTTGGGGTTCAGCCATATACTCAAGGCAACATTTAAAAAAATTTCAGAATTAAACAGTCTGGACACTTTTGTGCATACCGAGTTCAAGTCCGAGATAATGGGATGTAACTTAGCTTCTCCGATTAATTTGGTAGAAAGGCTCTGCACTGGCGAAATAGGGGCAAGAACTTCCTGTTCTATACAGAACCAGGGAGGGGCTCTCTCAGGTGGAAGCGACCAATGAGCCAAATGTCTGAGACCGAATGCATAATAATAAAATAAAATCTTGGGTAGGCCTAGCCCACCTTTGTCAATCGGCCTATGTAACTTATTGAAATGTAATTTGGGACGCTTACTATTCCAAATGAAGGACTTCGCTATGCTATCAAATTGCTTGAAATAAGAGAGGGGGACATCTACAGGGAGAGACTGCATTAAGTAATTGAATTTTGGAATACAATTCATTTTAATAACATTAACCTTCCCAATCATCGATAAATGTAATAAAGCCCACCTGCCCACATCGCTCAAAAACCATTTTATTAAGGGGTCAAAATCACACAAATCTGCTGGAAATAAAATACCCAAATAATTAATGCCCTGTTTGGGCCACTGGAAAGTACCCAGCTGGAAAGCCGTTTCTGGGCAGTACGCTGTCAGAGCCAAAGCTTCGGATTTAGACCAATTGACTCTATATCCTGAAAACTTTTTTAAAAGGAATTAATAATTCTGTGGAGGCAAGGCATAGATCTACTGGGGTCAGAGACAAATAATAAAATATCATCTGCGTAAAGCAAGAGTTTATGCGCCATACCTCCCGCCACCACCCCTGGAAAATCATCCTCCTTTCTTATCGTGGTTGCTAATGGTTCCAGGGCAAGACAGAACAATAATGGGGAAAGAGGGCAACCCTGCTGGGTGCCCCTATCCATAGTAAAATAATCTGAAATTAGTACATTTGTTTGTACTGCCGCCACTTGGTGTCTATAAAGTAACTTAATCCATCCAATAAACGTACTCCCGAACCCGTATATTTCCAAAACCTTAAAAAGATAATCCCATTCTACCATATCAAATGCCTTTTCGGCGTCAAGTGAGATGGCAGCAACCGGAGATTGTTCATTCTCTACTGACCACATGATATTGATGAGACGTCTAATGTTATCAGAAGAGCTGCAGCCCCGAATAAACCCCACCTGATCTATATGTATAAGAGATGTCATAACTTTACTTAATTGATTAGCCAAACTTTTTGACAAAATTTTTACATCTAACTGGATCAGGGAAATTGGACGGTAACTTTTACACTCGCTTGGATCTTTGTCCTTTTTAAGAATCAGACTGATCCGTGCTTGTGTCATGGTTGGCGAAAGCTTCCCATTCTTTAATGATTCAGTATAAACTTCTAGCAAAAGTGGAGCCAGTTCTATAGCATAAGATTTGAAAAACTCAGCAGCAAAGCCGTCAGTCCCCGGAGCCTTGCCTGTAGTTATGGCCTTAATAACCTTGCCAAGCTCCTCCAAGGTTATCTCAGAATCAAGAGAATTTTTTGCTCAGTCATCAGTTTAGGGAGATCTAATGGTTCCACAAAGTTTCTAATATCTACATCAGTAGACGAAGACGTGGAACTATAGAGATCAAAGTAGAATTCTTTAAAAGCATTATTAATATCAATGGCCGAGGTAAATATTTCACCACCAGCAGATTTCACTGAGGGAATGGTAGAAAAAGACTCTCTCTGCTTTATATATCTAGCCAAAAGTTTTCCTGCTTTGTCCCCCGACTCAAAGTACGACTGGCTTGCCCTGAATAGCCAAAACTCCACTTTCTGTGACAAAATAGTATTATATCTGTATTTCAATCGAGTCAGTTCTCTGAGGCCATTGGATGACAAACGGCGCTTCAGCTCTGCTTCGGCATTTTTAATATTTCCTTCCAACTCCACAAGTTCTCGTGCTTTGGATTTTTTGATGAATGAGTCATACTGTATGATCCGGCCCCTAAGAACCGCCTTAAGTGCCTCCCAAGCCACGCCCACAGTGGATACTGAGGACCAACTGGTCTCCATATAAACATTGATTTCAGTCTTTAACATTTGTTGGAATTCAGGATTTTGCAAAAGGGACACATTAAGGCGCCAGCTATATGATTTATTTTTTTCTGTATGTGGCATCACCTCTAAACTCACCAGGACATGATCTGAGACTAAGATATTTCCAATTGAGCAATCCACAACAGATGAAATGAGGGACTTGGATATAAAAAAAAAAAAATCTATTCTAGAATAAATCTTATGGACTGATGAAAAAAATGTATAGTCTCTACCAGATGGGTTCAAAAGTCTCCAAATATCCGTAAGACCAAGATTTTTACACATCCTGTGAAGTGTCAATGTTGCTCTAGGGGGCTTACACACTTTTGCTTCACTATGATCAAGGATTGAATCCATCAAAAGATTAAAGTCTCCTCCCAATATTATATCATAAGGGGTACCAGCGGTTTGCAACATCCCTTCAAGATCTATAAAAAAGCCCTGATCATCAGCGTTAGGCACATAAATATTAGCCAAAATCAACCTATGCCCCTGAATTTCAGCTAAAACAATAATGACTCTTCCTAATTTATCTTTAATCTGTTTGAGACATTTGAATTGTAGATGTTTATTTACCAGTATAATGACTCCCTTGCTCTTACTTGAGCCAACACTAAAGAAAACATGCCCACCCCATATCTTCCCAAATTTTGCCGCTTCCTGTGGAGAAAGGTGTGTTTCTTGGAGAAACACTATATCATATTTCTTACGTTTAAGAAAAGTAATAACCTTCCTTCTTTTTATGGGGTGCCCCAACCCATTTACATTCCATGTGGAAAGAGATAGTACACTCATATTAACAACTGACTTATTGATATAATAAAAAAAAAACTGTGTTTCAAAAACAAAATTATACAGACCACATTCCCCATTAGTGAAACAATCAAACCCCGAACTTCCCCCTGAACAAAACAAACAGAAAAAAGAGAAACAGAAAAAATGTGCGCATTAACCCCACGCACGAGAGCGCCAACCGGCAACAATCCCTTTAAACTCAAAAGGTCCATGAACGCCCATGAGCCCCCACGACAACTTTGCCATCGATTGCTCAATTTTGCCTCACAAATTTGTGAAGCAAAATTACATAACAGAAAACACTTTTTAAAATAACCCCCAGCCAAAAGGAAGAATGAACACAAAGAACATGTAGATTAATTCACAGAACTGTTTTAAAGGTGTGATCCTCCACAAAACAAATTTCAGCTGATATAAAACCATTCAGTTTCACGGATAGACAAATGAATGTTCATTGAACCAGCTGTTATGAGTTCAGCGGATGACGTAATCCTTCCAGTGTCCCGTAAATGGCACAAGCTCCAGCCGCTAGGCGGAGCCAACACAAAAAGAAACAAAACCGACATCCCGGTTCCCCGGATGGTCAAGTCAATTCACTGACTTACTCAATCCATCAACTTTATAAAAGACATCCTTTGTGTGAGCATGTAGATATTTTGCGGTCATCCGTAGTGTCCACTCTCAAACTGGCGGGGAACTTCCATGCAAAAGTAATCTTCCGTCAATGCAAAAGCTTCTTTAAGGAAAGTGTTATTCACAAAACAAACTCCAGACGCTAGGCGGCGCCAACACAAAAAGAAACCAAAATGACGCCCAGCTTCCTCAAAAGCCAGAGTAAATACAGCGAGTCGACCCACTCACATGAGAAGCATCCAATGGTTTACTCACCCATTGATTCAATAAAAGACATTGCCTGATTGGGACATGTAAATACTTTGTGACCGTCCTTCATTTCTATTCTCAGTTTGGCCGGGAATATCAGAGCAAAAGTGATCTTTCGTTGATGCAAGAGTTTCTTGCATTCCTTGAACCTATCGCGTTTCTCTCTTGTCTAACTCGCAAAGTCCGGGAACAAGAAAATATTATGATTCCTCCAAGAAAGCTTCCCTTTGCTCCTCGCCTGGCGCAACATGAGATCTTTACCTCAGAAATTTGGCCAGAACCGATTGGGGCCTATCGCCCTCAGCAGATCTCCGAGCAGGGACTCTGTGAGCTTGCTCAATTTCCAGCTTGTGGCCTGTTATGTCGATCAGACTCTGGAAGAGCTCGTCTAGGAATTTCACCATATCTCTGCCCTCCTCATGCTCAGGAATTCCAACAATTCTGATGTTATTCCTGCAGCTTCTATTCTCAAGATCTTCAAGCTTTTCAAGAATACATTCCAGATCAACTTTGGTCGCGTGTGGATTAGCGGTTAATTCCCTCTCCGAAGACTCCAAATAATCGTTTAGTTTCTCAGCATCCGACACTCTTGTAACTAACTTAGAGAATTTTATTTCCATCGCCGTAATCAATCAACGTATTACAACGAGATCCTCCAAGTCACCAAGAACCTTCGTCATCATCACCAATATGTTGGACAACTGACGCTGGATTCGTTCTCCCGCCGCGCCATCCAAATCGAGTCCCTGGTCTGTAGGCCTGTCGGGGCTTTCATCCTGAACACGTAAGTGTCTTTTAATGTCTCCAGAGCCTGATGATTTTGACTTCTTTGCCATGTTTTACCTCAAAGAGCAAATGTGTAACTGGGTGTATCGAATTTCACCAGATTATAACATGAGAATAATAAAACATTTAGCAAAGTGCGCAGAGCTCGTCGTTCACATGTCTGCTTCTTGCATGAAGTCACGTGACCTCAGGCTGTCACGATTATTAAATCTGGCTGACGATTAATTGTCAAACAAATAATTGTTATTATGACGATTAACTGTCTGTTTTAGAGCTGTGACGATTGTCTCATTAAGGGCTTTTACGATTAATTGTCATGTAATTTGTAATATTTTTTAAGGTGTGCTTTTTTCTGCATGTGTGCTTCATACACCTTAAGAAGTCATTTTAACATATTTAACTTCAAATATATAAACAAATAATAAAATAGGAGTAAACTATGATTTCCTTTTAAGGCTTTAAAAACTTCTGTATGATATGAAAAATAATGTTTTAAATATAAAAATATTTCTAAATACTTAAAATATGTCTTTTTTTGTTCAACATTAGTTTTGGTCAATTTTACATTTACACTTGTTTTTTGAACTCATATATTTTATAATTTTTTTAAATAAAAAAATAAAATATAACTTAATATCAAACCCTTTGAGATTTCGTTTCATTATTTTATCACTCCACAGAAACAGAGTAAGTGTGCGTCTCCTCTGTGTCACTTCGTGTCATTAACACAACATGTATGAACCAGGAACATTTGCCATTACACGATCATTTAAAGTAAACCAGAACGCTTTGCTTTCACTATCTAAGTTTAAACTTGTTAATTATTTTCGCAGGAGTTTGGCGCGAGCCAAAATAACCGCGATCAGACAGTTATTTAATAATCGTGACAGGCCTAGCTTCAAAGGATCTTGTGGATGCCATCTCTAAGGGTCCTGCCCGCAGGGTACACTATAGTTCAACTGCAAAATGTGCAACAATATGAAACAAAGCCAATCGCTCTACTGTTGCTGCTGATGTAGTGGAGTCCACTGCATGAAACCTGACATAAAACTGGACACAGTTGTTTGTTGTGTAACTCAGTGTAACTCTGCTGTTTTCAAATATTCTGCTCTTTTAGAATATTCTTGCTGTTCAAAAGATAATTTCTTGCACCTCAGCTTTAGAAGGTGATGGACTATCAGTAAGCAGTATGGGTTAAAAATGTTTCAGTGTTTTTAGATGAAATCTTTGTCCTAGCAATGTCGTTGCTGTTGATTTTATGGTTATTAATTGTAATTCATTTTATGACCATTTGATGTTGATTTTATGATCATTAATGTCCGTAATGTTACTATTGTTTTATGCACTTAAAATTAACTTGATGTTGAATGATAAATATAATATAAATATTTAATTCATGTAATGTTTAATGCACTTTTTAAAAATGTCATAAGGAGCTCTGTTGGTGTGGCTCTTTTTGTTAGTAATAAAGAATGGAATACAGAACATTTTCCTCCTCTTTGAACTTTAATATTAAAATTATTATCCTACTCAAATGCATGTGACAAAAAATAAGATAGAATTAGGTTGAAAGTAATCCAAAAATAATCGAATTATATTACCCCAAAAATGTAATCTACAAGATTACGTTACTGATTGCATTTTTTGTCATGTAATTTTTAATCAGTACCTGATTACAATTCACAAGTAATCTGCCCAATGCTGGTTATAGGCTAGTGTATCATTATACTGGATATGCTTATTACAAGGATTTTGGGATACTTGATTCTGGTTGGTCAATCGCAGCATTCTGCTATCAGATATTTTTGAATATTTACTGTTAAACTGTATGATTGGCCAATGTCCCAGGCAAGTGATTTCCTACATGTCTTGCGTACCACTTTGTGGTCACTTTCACATCTCATAATGAGATTATTTCAGCTCAACTTAATATTTTATGTCCTTTTATTTGTTTATTTTGTAAGAAGCTATGTAAAAAGCAGGATAATGTGCAGACATTATCACAAAAACAAAACTGTGATTCAAAATTCCCCTCCACTTCACATTGGGGTCCTGATCACCTTGTTGTGTTTTTTTAGGGACAATGATTGGCTGGCTGACTGTACAATATTTCTTACATACTGTATAATAAATCTAAATAAAATGAATTTGTAATTTTCTTTTTGAAGAAAAAAGATAAGGTCCAGAACACTAATGTTGCTTGCAAAGAATACTTTTTATTTACACAGCATTGTTTCAATCATACCATATTCACCTGACAAAAGTCATAATATTAAAATGTTGCTTTGAATTGTTTTTCCTGCTTATTACCAATCAGGTCTGCAAAGGGTCTTTGTTTTTTGTTTTTTTACTTATAATTTTCTTTTTTTAAATTGCTGAAGATTGGCACTGCATTATTATAAGGCAGTGGAAAGCCTGTCCTGTGGTGGGAGGGTGGTTTCTCTTGTGTGAGAAATGCAGAGTCAAGTGAAATGAGGCCAGATCAATTAGAAGTGTTTATGGTTGACTGCACCCTGATTGGTTGCATCTCGTCATGCAGAAAGGATGACTTAACGCTATCAGTGCACAGCACCGAGCTGATCACCCACAATCCTTCTGCACTCATTGTAATTCAATCATAGGAATACCAGCCCAAACCAAAGGCTCCATTCAAAACCCTGGTGAACTGATACTAGTGACCATTGTGGGGGAAGGAATACTCAAGCATTGGGTAGAACTGCTTTGATGTAGGCAGAGAACATTTTTGCAAAAAGAACAAAATCTGTGTTTTATTTTTATTTATTTTTTACATTTAACAATATTTATTTTTGAGCTGATGAAAATCATTGCGCACTGAGCATGGTGGCTTAGTGGTTAGCACTATTGCCTCACAGCAAGAAGGTCCTTGGTTCAAGTCTTTCTGTGTGGAGTTTGCATGTTCTCCCTGTGCTTGTGTGGGTTTCCTCTGGGTGCTCTGGTTTCCCCCACAAGGGGGATATGTCCCCCCAGTATTCGGATTAGTTGTGAACCAAATATTGGTTTTTCAGTGGCTGATTCATATTTGCATTTGTCTTTGTCTTTCTCAGGTCCAATAATCAGTTATCATGTTCTTAGACAGGTCAACAGTTCCCAGCATGGAACAATCTGATCTGAACAGCACAGACCTGTTTATGAATGCCGTTATGAAACAAGATATTTGTAACAGCAGAGTGCAGGAATTATCACACTGGTCCTTGCGCTGCTCGACTCAGAGCCAAGCTGCATTGGTTTATCTGACATGGCCAGCAGGCAGAGTTGTCCTCATGGACTGGTATGAGGTGGCACCCTACATTCCTGGAACCACATTCTTCCAGTAGCCTCCTCTTCCAAACACAAAAGGAGCATCAGTCACCATTCACTTTCATTGTATGGAAAAAAGATGCAAGATCGCTTTCAGCTTGCTCACAGGGGTTCTAAATACAATTATTATTTAATTATTTATACACAATTTACAATCATATTTAATCAAACTACACAATGATCACTCTCAGACTTTATAGATATTACAGTTTCATTTTATTTTTTTAATGCATGATTTCCTGTAAAGCTGCTTTGAAACGATGTGTGTTGTGAAAAGCGCTATACAAATAAAAATGACTTGACTTGACCTGAAAGTGAATGGTGACTGAAGGGTTTGGAACAACATGAAGTGAGTAAATTGTGACAGAAATGTCATTTTTGGGTGAACTGTTCCCCTAAGAACACAAGCTCAACAAGTTTACTTGGGTTTTGCAAGCGAGCCATTGAGGGAGAGAGCAGTCTGCAGACTTTACAAAACTTTCCATATAACTTGTAAAAAGTGTGTTCTGAAGAGAAATACGTGACGTTGCATTCTGTTTTAACTGGAGAGGGTTATTGTGGGTAACATTCAGTCCGTTCTCCTATTCAGCCCCAGGTGAGCAACTCCAAGTCCCCTCCTTACTGGGCAAAGCAACAGTATTGAGAGCTTTACATAAGTTTTCTACTACTTTTTTATTGTACTGTTACTCTCATAGGCTTGCATAACTTGATGGGGCCCACATCAGGGCTGAAATTCATTTGTTTGGATCTCATCCCAATTTTCAGACAGTAAAAATCTCCTGGCTCACTTCCAGTTCTGAGTTCTGTGGGATAGCCTTGAGACTTGGTGGCGCAGAAGCCAAACTAGAGTTTTCTTTTAAACATATGTCCTGCTGAGTGAGAAAAAAACGTCATTTCTGAAAGGGATGTGAACCCGCTTTGTTTACGAAACCCTCAAGATTCTCTCAACCTTTGCTGGCCATGCTTTACACACAGTGCTTTTGATCTTCAGATCCTGTTTTACACGTTTATGAATAGCTAGTTGTATAGAAATAGCTGTGAAGTTTCCTGCAGGAAAGAAGAATCATTGGCAATCTCTTGAATATCTCAATTGTTTTTTGTAGACACCTATCAGATTAATTATAGAGCACATGGAGACTTGCTTCTTAGATTTTTCTTCTTAGACCCCAATAATCTCACATGTGTCTTCTCTGGAGTTTCAGTAGAGATCTCAACAATGTCTCAGACTGTGCTCGGATTTGCCAAGATAACAAAGTCTGCAATCAAATGTCAGAGGTTTCAATACGGACTCAAGCATTCCAAATCAAATTATTTCAATATGAAATAATAATAAATACATACTGTACATTTTTTAACTATACTTCTGCTGTATTACAACAATTATCTCATCTGTGCCCAGGCAATAATGCACAGGCTTACCTGGGCCCCCGGCTGCAGGGGGCCCTTAACTATCCGGGGGGTCCGTCACGGCATCCATCACTTGCCGTTGGCGGGAGGACACGTATCTAAAGGCGTTCAGCGGGAGACGCCGATGTAAACACGGAGAGTGTGCACAACAGCGAAATGCATCCGTGTAGCGCATGTCATAGAGTAACAACGTTACCACCCCCTAAAGGTTAATTTTGAGTACACTGGAGTATACTTGGAGTACACTAGAATATACTGTAGATGCTATAGACATAAACTAAAACTCTAAAACCCTCATTTTGATTTCTTTAAGTCTCCTGAGCTAAGAAAGAGCAAGCTCAACGTAATCAAATTTCGATAATAAAGGTAATATATAATAATAATAATAATAATAATAATAATAATAATATAATGTTGAAGACATTTTTATTAAAATAATATTTTATCATAATAATAGTAATATATTATTGAATAAAATAATAAAATAGAGTTTAAAGGAATATTCCTGGTGCAGTAGAAGTTAAGCTCAATCGACAGAATTTGTGGCTTAATGTTGATTGCCACAAAAAATTATTTTGAATTGTCTCCAAAAATCAAGATTACCGTGGAGACATCACCCTGCAACAGAGTTGTAAAATTTGATATAACTTTACACAGAAAAGGTTAGCAAGAGATTTTATAACACTAAAATCATGTTAACACGTGTTTAAGTCTTGTGGCTATACTTCTGAAACAGTGAGTATTTTAGAATTGACAGAATTTACGGCCCCATTCACTTCCAAGTGCCTTGCTGTAACCGTGATTCTTGCTTTTTTTTTTTTTTTTTTTTAAAGAAAATTTTTGTGGTAATCAGCATTTTGCCACAAATGCTGCCAACTGAGCTCAATTTGTATTGAACCTGGAACATTCCTTTAACCAAAACAAACGGGGTGATCTTGAGTGTGCCTACCACAAAGATTAGCCCAAAGCAGGTTGACTGGCCAATAATAAAAAAAGACCTAAAAAAAAAAGGTAAATTATAATTGACTAAAAAAATACGGTTAATTGACTGATTAATCAGCTCAACATAGCAATGTATTAACTGATTGTGTTAACTGACAGTTTATGCATCAGTGTACATAAATGTATGGTCCAACTTCTTAGTCAACTAATTCTGGTTCATTAACAAAGTAGCAGTCTAGTTAATTTCAAACTTATGGATTGGTAAAAGTGAGAACATTTTGCACTAGTTAAAAGGGATATTTCACAATATGCAAATTCTGTCATCATTTTCTCACCCTCATGTTGTTCCAAACCCATTTGGCTTTCTTTTCTCTGTGGAAGACAAAATAAGTTTTTAGGCAGAATGTTAGCCTCAGTCTCCATTCACTTTATTGCATCTTTCCATACAATCAAAGTGAATGATGCCTGAGGCTAACAGACTGATCTCGCAGTGAAATCGGAAACTGTTGGTTGAGTTTTCTTAGCTAAAATCGGTCTGTGCTTACTGAAATTTGAAACACTGCCCTCAGTGGCCAAAGGGTAAGTGTTGTTGGGCATATGGGCACATGTGAGCCATATCGTAAAGTCATATTGGTTTAAAACAACATGAGGGTGAGTAAATGATGACAGAATTTTAATTTGTGTGAACTATCCCTTTAAAACTGTAGACAGCTCTTTTGAGGAACATGGTTGTTTCCTGCAGATTTGGGGTGTTGGGTTGTGCGCTAGTATTAGTTGCCACCTGAAAAAGTTTGAGAATTACTGGCCTAGAGGAAGGGTTTTGAAAAAGACAAACCAGTCAGTGGGAGGTGTTAGAGCAGCATGAGACTCAAATGCACGCGGAGAGACGTGACAGACATGTCTGCAAAAGTCTGTCTCCACTCATTCTATTGCTGTGTCTAAGGACTGCCCTACGAGGGGTTATACACTTTCTTCAGCATACACGTGACATGTTGTCCTTGTCTCTGACACTCCCCCTCTATTCCTCCCTCTGGTCTCCTCTCTCGTTCTTGCTCTCTTGACAAAGATCTGTGCACACATGCATGCAAAGACACATATACACGCAAACACCAACACGCACTCCCGTGCCTAACTGCTTCAGAGGCTTGGATGGAGCCAGGGAATGTTAAACTTAGCTTGGGAGAAATTAGTTAACTTAATGTATACCACATGTGCATCACCCGCCTGAGACGCCTGGCTTTGTTTTGCCAGTCTTTTAAATAGTGCGGATTACATAGATTTACATCAGCAAAACATTTTATTCACTTTTTTCCATCATTTGTCAACTTCAGAGTAATTTGTGTGCTGCTCAGACAACCTCGAAATGACTTAGTCTTAACTATTGCTCATACTAAGTATTAAACTTTGGCACACAACTCTTTCCGGACTGTTTGTGCTATGTATGGACATGAATGATACCTCAGATCATGTGAGTTGTTGAGGAGAAGTGTTAAGACTTTTCTAAGTGATCAGGCATATACTTTTCATTTAGTCAACAATACAACAGGTGAGAAAATCCTATAAACGTACATTAAAAGAGGGAGTCAAGACTCTTCTTTTGACAACAATATCTTAGAGACTTGGAGGTGGGCTCTTTTGAGTTGTGGCAATAAACAACAAACCAGAACTGGGATAAAATGTCATCACAGTTGACAAATAATTTCTCTTTTGTAAAATTAGATCCAGTAGAGCTTAAGGAAAAAAAACATACTCGGGTGAACGACGAAGCGTGAGATATACCTGTATAAACGTCACATAT
The DNA here is from genome assembly GCF_019703515.2 of Myxocyprinus asiaticus. Taxonomy (NCBI): domain Eukaryota; kingdom Metazoa; phylum Chordata; class Actinopteri; order Cypriniformes; family Catostomidae; genus Myxocyprinus; species Myxocyprinus asiaticus. The sequence goes on from NC_059391.1 coordinate 12,332,496, forward strand.
TTACATTGCATGGAATTTCCACCACTCTAGGCTATAGATTTGTTTTCATGGAAAATTCCACATCTTCTCTCAGGTGGAGGTTACACTGATGTGGTTGGTGGAGCGCAGGGTCCAAATTTATGGTTTTGCCACACCTGCCAAAAAGGCTAAATTGAGACAATTCAACAGCCATAAATATTTCTTAACAAAGCTAAACTGTTTTTGCATTATGTTATATCTAAATTGATTTAATTTTTGGTCCCTATGGAATGATTTCGTTTTTTTTTTTTTCGTTGCATAGTTGTGGAAAACAAAAACGTGAAGATGCTCTTAAATGGTCTCATAGAAACATGTTGAAATTAACACTAGAGGCGCTACAACAACAATCACAAATCATAAGTAAAATGGCAGATTATCAGTTCATAAACACTGACTTTCCCCCCTGTTTCTCACATAATGCTATCTGATGACATCAAAAAACTTTTGTGCATGACTTGTAAGGTGTCACATTTTAACATTTGCATTAGGCTACATAACCAACTACTGTTACAATCTTGTTAAGGCACAATCACATTGCACAGTTACTCAACTGATAGAGTGTTGCACTTGCGATGCAAAGGACCAGGGTATGAGTTCTAAAGAGCTCATACTGTAAGTAGACATGTGAGCAGAAAGTGTCAAAAAAGCTGCTGCAGTTGCTACATAATGTTACATTTTTATGTCACATTTGATTTTTCTGACACTTTCGGTGAGGTTTAGGGTAGGGAGGTAGGTTTTTTTTTGGTTTAAATCTCAATATAGTATAACCTTAAAAACCTCATCTGCTTGGGTGAAACTTTTACTTGCTTTTAGGGCCACACAGTGGACATTTCCACTCGGAACTGCCATGATATGTTTAAGGACCCACATACTGTAATATCATTTTACAAAAATGTTGCCACAACACAATGCCACAATGTTTTGTTTTGGTGACTTAATGTGAGGAACATTCCACATATGTCGCCACATGGAGCTCCAGAGGTAGAATGTATTTATTTATAAATTTTTTGTAGGCAGTTTGTCTTTTAATTGAACTGAACATGTCAGTCACATCAGCAAGAGTCAGACAGTCGTTAATATATTTTGTCTTAAACCATTTAATGTAACAGTCCCTAATATAGTTACCAGCCAACTGGTAAGTAACTCTGTGTTGTTTACTTGCCAAACCTTATTTGCCTTATTAGCATTTGGTGAGTGTTAATTTTAGAACCTGGTTATATGTTAAAATTACCCACACTGCCCTTTCCAATTCACTAACCAACCTTCAGTTAACCCTTCCATTAAGGTCAGCATTCCATATTCGCCCACTGAAACTTGCCAGACGAGTGGTTTAACAAAACCAATTAGGCATCCGCAGACCAAGCAGGAATGCCTGAGCCCACACTAAATCATAGAGGAATTCAGCCATTAACAAACTTTGGTTTTCCATCCTTATAAAGGCCATGATCTGGCATTCTGCTTAAGTTTGTTGTGCATGGATCTGTGTATCCTATTGAGGTTTTTGATGGACTATGATTCAGTTTAGCCCAAGTAATGCCTTATTTCTGTATGAATTATACATTTAGGATTAGGAAGCATCTATCTTCTTCAGAGTAATTTTAAGTGCAAGAAAGCCATATTCAAGCCAGTGCAATCTCTGGTGATCTTAATCAAAATTTTTGCATACCCACTCTTATTTACAAAGTGGACTGATATGACTCATTTGAAAGGAATAGTTCTCCCAAGAATTGTTCAAATTGGCACGTGAACGTGCATCACTCCATGTTTGACGTCAATAATGTAACATGCAACTGGTTCTTGCATGTCTTTCAACCATTCACTCATGCCAAGTTTGAATATGCTAATGAGATTTGAGAGCAGAGGGGAAGATTTACTTAAAGGTGCAGTGTGTGAGATTCAGAAACCCTCGTTATTAATGACACCTGTGGCCGTTAAGTGAACTGCAGCCAGCTACCTGTTGCTCGTGCTCATGCTCATGCACACACTCCATAGGCACGCAAGCATCGACCAAAACAATGACGTAACATACAAAGAGACAATGTGATTTACTGGCATCATGCTGACAGATGAGGTAGCATAATTAAAATTACACAGTTATGATTGTTTTACTACAAACTTTGAGACTGTATATTATATTTGACTCTCCAGTGCTGTAACAGAGTTAAAACAATGTGTGGATATAGGTCTGGCTATGCGAGACTGTAGTTTGAAGTAATCGCTTTTCTTTGCATGATACATTGACTGCATTTGTACGATAGCCTATGTCGGTGTTAGCTAGCTAGCCAGCTTTATCAATAGCTGTTAGCTAAATTTGGTGGATGATGACAGTAGCTGTTTATAAAAAAGACTGTACATTATAAATATGTTGACACGTTTCAGTATTGATGTGATTGCATAACAACTGTCATTTTGATATATCGATGCGCTATTGTTTTATAATAATAGAATGTATATATTTTCTGTATAACCAAGTTACGTTACACTAATGAATGGGTCTTTTTGCATTATCTTGAACATTGTCTAGCATTCATTTAATGTGTTATTGTAGTTTAGCTAAAATTACACAAATCAATCCTTATGGCACTATATTTCACATGCTTTGCAGTTATGTAAGCTTACCTGTCCAATAAGAAGAACGCTAATTCAGCGTCGGTTTTGATCCCCAAAAGCAAATGAAGGTCCCTCCAGGAATCAAATGCTCTGCCGATGTTCACGCTATTTCTCGCTCGACCACTATCATGTTCCCGCTTAGCCAGATGGGATTCAGTAGATCATATTTTTCTTTTTTGGCTTACTCTGAGTTTGAAAGCCAAAAGGAAAGCCTGAGCATGAAAATCAGTCTACAGGCTTTAATAGGCAACCTAGGAAGTCTGGAAAGGGCTCATTTTTTAAGTTACAAGCCGTTCACACATTGGCAAAAAAGAAGGCGAATATTAAATGAAAATTGTTACATATTGCACCTTTAAGTTGTTATTTTCTGAATAACGACTTAAATTGTAGTCTGTTCCTTTCACAAATCTAGCATAAGGTTTTAGAAAACTTGGAATATACTGAGTGACTCCAGCCAGGTCTCCTAAGTAACCAAATTGGCCCGGTTGCTAGGGAGGGTAGAGTCACATGGGGTAACCTCCTCGTCGCTATAATGTGTGGTTCTCACTCTCGGTGGTGCGTGTGGTGAGTTGTGCGTGGATGCCGCGGAGAATAGCATGAAGCCTCCACGCGCGCTATGTCTCCGCGGTAACGCACTCAACAAGCCACATGTTAAGATGTGCAGATTGACGGTCTCAGACGCAGAGGCAACTGAGATTCATCCTCCGCCACCCGGATTGAGGCGAGTCACTATGCCACCACGAGGACTTAGAGCACACTGGGAATTGGGCATTCCAAATTGGGGAGAAAAAAAAAGAATAAGAAAGCTTGGATTATAGCACATAAGTGTAACCAATCTCGCTCGACCTGCTCCAAGTGGGATTCGAACCAGCATCAGCTGGTATGGGAGGCGGGCACACTAACAAGGAGGCTAAAGGCTACAGCCTCTAGTGTCAGTCACTAGTGCGCCTCTTGAGGCCAGGAGAGTGAGGTTTACACAGACTGCACAGCTATCACATACCAGCTGGCTACTGTTACATAATAATAAGTCATATGGTTAACTTTTATGGTCGTTTTTTTGTTCATTTTGGAGCTTGTCAGCCCCTGGTCAACCACTGATTAAATGGAAAAGAGCAGCTTGAACATTCTTCAAACATTCTCGCTTTGTGTTTCTCGGAAGTCAAAAGTAAAAAAGTAAAAAAAAAAAAAATACTCCATTACGTTTTTTTATTATTATATTGTTAATAATATAACATTTATACAAATTTATTTATAAATAATATAAAATAATATAATAATAAAAATGACATTTATAATTCTGTCATTATAAATAATTAAATAATTTACATTTTTGGGTGAAATGTTCCTTTATAATTTGGTTTAATAGTTTTGCCACTTTGGTTGTGTGTGTAGATGTAGGAATAAGGAAACAATTAATTATTGGAAATTGCATAAAATGTCCTGGTTACTTTCGTAACCTCCATTCCCTGATGGAGGCAATGAGATGTGTCGATGTAGTGACACTAAGGGTCACCCTTGGGAGCCCCAAACACCTCTGATTTTGAAAAAAGGCCAGTGGGAATTGGCGAGTGGAATTTGCATGCCACTCCCCCGGACATATGGGTATAAAAGGAGCTGGCTCGCAACCACTCATGCAGGTTTTGTGTTGAGGAGCCGAGACAAGGTCCCGGCCATTTCAGTGGGTAGTTAAGTATTATGGCAAGAGGGACACAACATCTCGTTCCCTCCATCAGGGACGGAGGTTACGAAAGTAACCAGGACATTCCCTATCTGTCACTCACTCGACGTTGTGTCTATGTAGTGACACTAGGGGTCCCTATACGAAACGGCACAATAAGCTGAACTGTGTTACGTTGACTGGCGGTACGAGACGGGAAGACTGCTGTGTGAACTTTTGGGTACCGCAGCCTCTTGGGCATGCGGCGAAATAAAATGAAACAAACGATTCTCTTCCTGGCCCTCCACTGGGAGATGGAGTGGTCTGTCCACCAGCTCCTTGGGTCGCCCATCTCAGGGGCGCTTCGAGGCCTTCCTCGGGTACTTGGCGGCCGGCCGTGAGACGGGTGGTGTCTGCTTCCTGTGGTGGTCTCCATGCCGGGGCCGGGGCCAGGGTGGGCCAGGGTGGACATCGCCTGCCCGTGAGACCGCACCGTGACCTTCGTCGCCCGGAGAGGGAGGTCGGTCGCCGAGCGCAATTCCTGCATCAATCCCGGGTCAGAACTACCCTTGTGAAGCTCTTTAAGCGCCTTGGCTTGGTGTACCTGCAGGAGAGCCATGGTGTGCAGGGCGGAGGCGGCTTGTACAGCGGCACCGTAGGCCTTAGTCATCAGAGACGACGTAAACCTACAGGCCCTGGACGGGAGCAGCACTCTGCATCAGGTGGCAGCGCTCTGCGGGCAGAAGTGCACCGCGAGCGACTTATCCACCAGGGGGATCACCAAATACCCCCTGGCCGACCCACCATCAAGGGTAGTGAGAGCGGGGGAGCTGAAAGACCGGGATCGGGTAGTAAAAGGTACCCCCCACGATCTCGTCAGCTCCTCATGCACCTCCGGGAAGAAAGGGACCGGGGCGGGGCGCAGCCGTGAGCGGCAATCTGGGCCCAGGAACCAATCATCGAGCCGCGAGGGTTCAGGAGAGAGTGGAGGATTCCACTCTAGCCCGACGCTCGCGGCCGCCCGGGAAAGCATGTCCGTCAGCTCCGCGTCGGCCTGAGACTGAGTGACCATCCGCGTCAGACTGGACGAACCCACTCTCCGATACTGCGATCGAGAGCTCATCATCTTCCCGGGCTCCGAATAAGAGGACGAACTCACCCTGAGATGAGCCGGTGGTCTCATCTGAAAGCCCGATCAGGGCAAGCGAGCTTGCTGAGGAATGGGAGGTCCGTGGGGGGTTACCCGGCGGAGGTGCTCCTATTGAAGTCCCCAAATTGCCCCCAGTGCTAACCAATGCGGCCTCATACCCGTAGGTAGAAGGACCGAGGTGGGGAGCCGCTGGGGTGGCTTGTCCTCTTACGAAGGAAAGCCGTGACCGCAATGTTGCCATAGTCATGTTCTCGCAATAAGGACATGACCCATCCACGGACGATGTCTCCGCATGGGCAGCACCCAAACACGTAAGACAGCGATCTTGGCTGTCAGAACCGGAGAGATAATGACCACAAGCAGGAATAATACACAGACATAAAGGCATCTTTAAAAAGTCGTTCCATGGGTGCCACTCTTTTAGATAGAAAATACACTCTTTTTAGAATATACTCTTTTTGCTCTGTCGAAGCGCCCAGGGGCGTTCTCTGCACTCCACGGGTGCAGAGGGGGAGAAGCCGCTGAAATACGCCATAGATCCAGCAGTTTGAGGTGAATAGTAGTGAGATTGAATTCAGTGCACTGAACGCAACCGCTCGGCTCCAAAGAGAAAATCTGAATGAGTGGTTGCAATCCAGCTCCTTTTGTACCCATATGTCCGGGGGAGTGGCATGCAAATTCCACTCGCCAATTCCCATTGGCCTTTTTTCAAAATCAGAGGTGTTTGGGGCTCCCAAGAGTGACCCTTAGTGTCACTACATCGACACAGCGTCGAGTGAGTGACAGATATGGAACTAATCTTTTCTGTGCTAGTTACCTCGAATATCTTGGCAGGGGGCTGAGCTGATCTTCAATTGTAAATCACGTGTAATGGAAATTCCACAGTTCAGTTCACAGAGCGTAGGATATGGAGTGTGAGAGAGAGAACACTGAACTCATTGGCTTTGCAATATGATACTCTTAGCCTAATTATGGGGGGCAGATCAGCTGGGTCGGTTCACTGGGTTCAGATCAACACCTAAAGACGCAGATGGTCAGAATAGCCAGCATTGCTTTGTAAAGAATGGCAACTACTGCAGTAGAAGAGTAAGGGGGGATGGGGTTTCTTGACGTCAATGAGCCTGTGCCAGAAATGTGCTTGTGCATGTGTGTGCAAGTGTATGTGCGTGGGTGTGGGTAGGCGTAAATACCTGAGTGTGTATACTGTTTCCATGTGAGTGTCTGGGGGAGATAACATACAAATGTACCATTCTCTCTCTCTCTCTCTCTCTCTCTCTCTCTCTCTCTCTCTCTCTCTCTCTCTCTCGCTCTCTCTCTCTCTCTCTCTCTCTCCCCCTCTCACTCTCTCTCTCTCCCTTTCTCTCGCTGTCTCTCTTTCTCTCTCCCTTTCTCTCTCTCTCTCTCTCTCTCTCTCGCTCTCTCTCTCGCCCTCTCTCTCTCTCTCTCTCACTGTGTGTGTGTGTGTGTGTGTGTAGAAGCTGCTGTCTCAGCAGGGAGCATTGTCAAATTTTAAATACACCCTAATGGAATTCTAGAAGACAAAACCTATTTTTCCTGTTCTGAACAAAACCTGCATGACGCAGGATTAAACAAGAAACCATTGGAAAACATAATTGTTCAGAGGGACTGTTCTTACACTAGATTGGCCAGCACTTTATCAAATGCAAAACTGTTATTGTATATATATATATATATATATATATATATATATATATATATATATATATATATATATATATACACACACACACACAGTTGCAATCAGAATTATTCAACCCCCCTGGCCAGCAATATATTCTGGTGATGTGAATTAAAACACATCAACTAAAACCTCAGTAAACAGTCAAAGTAAGTTTTTAATACACATTTGAGTGATTTTGAGAAAAAAGAGTTCAGTTTACCCAAATTTTTAAATAAAAAATAACTAATTCTCTCCACAAATGTCATGTCAAAAATATTCAACCCCCAAAGTCAATCATTTGTGGAGCATCCTTTATCCTTAATAACAGCAAATAAATGATTCAGGTAAGTGTTCTCAGGCTTCGGACACCTCTCTATTAGAATTTTGACACATTTCTCATCAGCAAAAGCTTCCAGCTCATTGACATTCTTTGGTTTCTCTGCCACTGCTTCCTTGAAATCCCAACAAAGCTTTGCAATGGGATTTTAATGATGGACTGAAAGGGCCATTTAAGGACATTCCACGACTTATCCCTGAACCAGATTTTGTACAACTTGGATGTATCCTTGGTGTTATTGTCTTGCTGGAAAGTCCAGTGATCACAGAGCTTCAATTTACACACTGAAGCATCACATTTTTCATGCCAAAATGGCCTGATACCTGAAAGAATCCATGGTGTCAGTCATATTGTCAGGATAGCCGTTTCCTGCAGCCGCAAAACACCCCCATAACTGGACTGACCCACCTCCATGCTTGACTATGGGGATGGTGTCGTCATCACCTTGTCATCTTACTCCAGACGTACTGCTGACCCATGGGTCTAAAACTCATTTTCAGTTTAGTGTCATACGTCTATAAAACCTTCTTCCAGGACTCCACAGGTCTTTCCTAATTACTTCTTGAATATTCATTCAACTGGAGTCAACATTTCCCTTAGTGAAGTTTTGCTTTCTTCCACACCCCAAGAAGGTTGCTGTTGTACCATATTTAAAAAATTTATGAATGGTGCTGCCAACTTTGCCTATTGGAAATTGAAGTGCCTTGGAAATGTACTTTTTGCCATGACCTTTCTTGTGTAATGAAATAATCTCCTCTATTAGCTTTTGAGACAGCTTATTTTTAATTGCATTATTTGCATAGAAATACATTTTTGCTTACAACGCTAAACTTTAATTTTAAAACTTAAATAAGTGCCATTGCAGATTGATGACTTAATTTTGTTTTAAAACAATTACTTGTGTAGCCTTACATATTTAAGAAACAGCTACATGCAGTAGGGGTTGAATAATTATGACATGGCTGTATTTTTAAAAAATCCTGCTATTTAGAAATATTAGGTTATATATTCACACTATGACTTTGAATGTGTCACTCAACTGATATAGATGTAAAGTTTAAAAATTCTGGGTCATCAGAAAAGCTTACCTTTGTAAATCCTTACTGTCTTGGGGGGGTTGAATAATTTCGATTGCAACTGTATATATAATATAATATATATATATATATATATATATATATATATATATATATATATATAAATATAGATATAGATATAGATATACAGTATACTGTATATAGATATTTATGTATTTGCTCTGCATGGCTTAAAAGGGAGATTTTTTTTAATTGTTGCAAAGTAGATTCAAAATGTTTCATGTAAAAAATACATGTAAAAATAATATTTCATAATGAATCATGAATATGCAACAATATAATGATACATAATAATAATAATAATCAGCATTATCTTTTACTATTTTAACTATTTTTTACTTAAACATTTTAATATATGTAAAATGCCACATGGAGACTTCCATTAACATTTTTAAGTGACTACGCAAAGTGATTGAGTTTTGAAACAATTCATTGAACAGACAGTCGAACTGATTCACGCTAATAAATATTTAATATGTGCAGCCCTAAAGGCACGGTCACATTTACCTTTGCACGGCAAAATCGGCATGGACATTGAGCACGTGGGAAACCAGCAAAAAACTGATTGCCAAGCAGCCTCTTTTTAATGCTGAACCTTATACTCTGTAGGAGTGAAGTTAAAAAGAAACTCACAGCTAGAATTATATTCTTGTCCATTGTAAATATTCAGTGTAGCTGTGTATAAAGCACTGCCCATACAGAGGTCCCTGCCAAACCAAGCAACTTTGTATTGGTCAACATTGCGAATTCGCCTGTCAAAGTTCAGCAAACTTGAACTTCACGCGAAATTAGCGAAGGGAATTTCTTCACCACACAAAGTCCATCACGCGAAATTCACAACTGCGTGGATTCCCATTAAGATTCGTACATGGAATTTCGCTGTGCAAAGGTAAATGTGACTGTGCCAATCTAAAAAGAGGTCCAAAAATGAAAAACCATGGCTGCAGTTTCTTCTGGCAATTACTTTTTAACGCTGGAAATGGAAAGTCAAGTCAAGTGCACTGCTTTGTTGGATGCAGTATGTTGTGCAAAATGCTCTGTTGTATACTGCACATTTTGCCAAATGTAGTAGAAAATTCACATACTTTACACAATACAGTACTATACTGCATTAAGAGTTGTATGGTATTATGCTATTCCGAGCATAACCAGATTAGTGTGGAAAACGGGACAGGAAGCCAAGACAACTAATAACTCGCTGATAAGTTGTATATCATTACCAGCAGAAATGTGTGGAGGCGGTTTGTGACAGGATCTTTACATTCATACCAAAAACAGAGAAGTTGTTACTAGTTGTTACTAGAAGTTGTCCAGAGTGCTAGTTTGTGGGGATTTTTGGGAGTTGCATGATCTGTTGGTCAAAGGTTATATGAGGACCTGCAGGCTTTGACACATCCAAGACAAATGCAATTCCTCCATTCAGCCTGTCGGCTACATGAAAAGGGCCGTTGTGTGACAGGAAAGTGCTGGGCATTGTGACTCAAGGAGAAATCTGTGTCATAATACTCAGAATACACAATTGTTTAAAAACAGAAGAAAGAAAAAAAAAAGTTTTAACCATGAAATTTATAATTTAGTAAAATAAGCAGGCTCCTGATGCATTTGATGCCTTCTAAGATAAATAAGAAGATGTAGCATGGACATGGACATACATTTGGAGTTATTGAGAAATGTTGATTATGAATATTTTTCATTAAGTATTGAAAAGTATCTTTAAAAATGTTTTTTATAGCTACTTAAATTGGACAGTTCTTCCCAGAAATAAGCATTAACTTTTTGTGTAGCTCAACAGGTAGACCTTAGTGCTAGGGCATGGGTTTGATTAGCAGGGAACACATGTACTGATAAAATATACAACTTCAGTGCAATGTAATTTGCTTTGGATAAAAGCATCTGCCATAAAAAATAAAATAAAAATAAAAAAATGTAAATAGCATTGTTAGCTTAGCAAAATTCTAACCTCAGACTCTGTAGAGCACAAAAGTCTGGTTTGGGAAGGAAAGATTCCATTATTTTTTTTCCCGTAGGGGCTGTTGATTGACGGTATATGCTTCTGTTGAAGCATCATTCCGTGTTATTTCAACTTATTTTTAAATGAAATTTGTCTTTAATAGTGGAAATTGCTGTGAATAGCTGCACTACCCATAATCCTGAAGAGGTACTTACCAATCAGAGAGTCGTGGCAAACAAAACGCAGCAAAAAAAGCTCAGCAGCATAGGCCCACTCCCATGAAGCACTGGGAATGACTTAATAGTCGTTCTCTAAACACTCTTCAAGTATTTATGTATTTGTATATATGAATATTTTGCAATAAACTTAAAATATATTGTTTCTATACTTATAATCAACAAGTTTAAATTAATAGTATAAAATTTTTCCATAGTTTATAATCCGGTTATTTCATTTGCAGTACAATGGATTGTAGTTCATTCCCTTATGAATAACATTAAGTACACTGTCTTGTACCTTTGTCTTTTTGTCTAATTTTCAAATAAGTTTTTGCGTCTTATCAAAGTTTATAATGTTATGATTCACCTCAGAGCTGGTTGGTTGTGTTCATGGCTTAGAACACTTATTAAGCATTTTATGAATATATATGGGAAAAAAATTAATGGGGAATAATACTTCTGGAACCATGATGGCGGGCACTGTTGCGCTCTATTGGAAACAATAGTGAGCCGAGTCTCCTGTATGCTTCACATGAGGAACACGTTTGGTGTGGTGCGTGAAGTTGTTGCCAATGATGCGTGTTAAGGAAACTTCTACAGACTGATAAACTTCGAACAGTGGAACTTCAAACAGATTTAGCCTTATCTTTAAAGCAACACCAAGCCTCACCCTACAGTTTGCAGGTTCATGCAATATCTATTTTGGCCTCACCTGACCTAACCTTTGAATCCTCTGACAATTCCTGACAGCTTAGAATGCAACAAGATATAGCCTGCACTCTGAGCTGTGGAAGATCTTTGAGGTCATTACTTTGCAGAGCATGTTCTGGACAAAAAAGTATCTAGGTAATGTTTCACCAAATGACTAACCAGACCAGGAGGTTAAGGCTTCCACTGGGTCATTCCAGTTTAGTCTGTGTGGCCTCGTCGCGTTGACTTAGCTGGTGCCCCACTTCCTCTGACTCGCCACTTCCTTTCCTGTTAGCCACAAGCTTATGTAACAGCATGACACAAGACCAAACCAAATAAGACTAGTTTTTAGCACTTTAGTTGTAAAAAAAATAAAAGTCTACCGTTTTTTTATTTTTAGACGGCATGGCAATGGATTACCTACAGTTCATTGGACTGACTATTTGAATTGCATATGAAATGGCAAGAATTGGCTGAATTCGCCGGTTCAAATCTGATCAGCTGGCAACATTCATTGGCCGGGAATCATGGTGCACTAGTCCATCTGGAAACAAAAGGCTAGTATCCTTTTTTTTCTGCCAAAATATAGCCAAATATCAATATTATTATTTGCATTTTTCCACATTAATATTGTGCTGATGGGAAAAATTTTCTCTTTGCCAAATTGATCAAGGAATTCAAGAACAGTCCCTTAGAAGGTGCAGTTATCATTCTTTATACTGTGACAGCGGGGGCGTGGTCGACATATACATAATCACCCTCCCTTGCTAAATTTTATTATGAAATTACAGTAGTAACATTAACTGAGGTATTTTGACAAAAATGTTAGTATCATATTAAACAGGCTAAACTTTTGGGTGAAATCTATTATACTTTTGTGTATTGAAACTGTGTTGTAATAAATAATGTTTTTAAAGTGTTAAAATACTATTGTATTCATAAATACTATAATTTATTTTTAGAAAGACTAGCTACATTGACCTAACCACAAAAACAGGGAGCCATTATGGTCTATATGCTTATGGTTTTGCACTGTACACAGATATTAGGAAATAAACTGGCCTTGTTTTGTAACTTTTATACTTTTATATTAATTTAACAAAGCATTTGGTGATTTGGAAACAGTTCTCTTAAGTCCGATGAAGACAAATGAGAAACATTGAGTGAAATATCACAATATATCGTAGATTTTAATCGCAATACACCAAAAATAAATAATCGCAAAAATATCGTATTGTGACCTAAATATTGATATTATATCGTATTGCCAGTTACCTTGTGATTCCCACCCCTAATGTGCAGATAAGACACACATACTTCAACTGTCCGCATGTCTAGAAAAACTGGGCTGCACATGTTGTGCATGTTGTTGTGCTAATGACGAAATATGCGCGAGACATAGTGGCATGTGAAAAACCGAAGTTTACTTTGTCACTTTGTCATTTATTTGTGTTTATAAGGTACCAGGATCACTAATTTGTTTAGGGGAATCAAATATTTGAAAATTTTGTTTGACACACTTAGGAAATATTCACACTAATCCGCAGTTTTCAGTTTCCTAATGTGATCGTTTTCCAAAGTATGTGAAGTATTGTTTTAGTGTGGATGGGAGGCGTGAACTTAGCAAAATGAATGCTTTTTCAAAAGAAAATGAATTAGTTTGGACATGGCCTTAGAAGCAAGTAAATCCATGAGCAGAACTGTATATTCCGCTTTGTTTTTTAATTATGTTTATTATTATTTATTTATTTATTTATTTTGGTTATTACTTTTTGACAGACAGATATTGAGATTACAAAGTACACATATTTCCACTTCTTTTTTCATGTGTTTTCTGTGTAGCTGATTGTGGAGCAGCACTGCTGTGCAATTATTTAAAGCTACACTATGTAACGTTTGGCCCTCTAGTGTAATTACGTCAGTCAGTCTTTGGCTCTGCTCTTCTGTGCAGATGAATCTGATGGTTTGAATACCACCGGTGTAACCATGGTTACAGGTGATTAACTTAGAGCGAATGTCACTAACAACAACAAAACTCGCCCCTACCCTAAAAATAAATTAATTAATAAAAGATAACGAAAGGAAGAAAAAGACGGATATCCAAAAAATTTAATTAATAGCAGGTAAGTAGCACATCTTTGGCTGTTGTTTTGACTTGTTGAAAACTAAAATAAATAGCATTACAAAAGTTAGGTAATGATGACATTAGACATAACGATTGCTAGTTGTATCTGATAACATTGGAAACGGTGCAAACAGTGGAAATTATAAGTCAGCTAGCAGGCAAATATGTAGACCAAGGTACTGTAGTAACTGGTTTAAAGACTGGCGTTGTTACCAGCATAAAGCACATTTTTTTCCCATTGTCCTTCCTCGAAAATGAAATTGAAAGCACTGCAGTAACACAATCCATAATAAATGCTCCATTTAACGCTATCTAATGAACTTCCACACTAAGAGACGATCCAATAAAATGGGCCAGACCTGTCTCTTAATTTTAGCGGTCCAATAAAATATGTTACTTGTCACGCGAGAAAAATTCCATCTCTGGGTCGGTTTTGGAACCCCCCTTAAAAAAAGTGAAATCACTATACAGAAAAGTCAACCCTTATTAATATTGAGTCACTTAAGTATACATTCTGAGAATATTTTCCTTATATTCTTATTAGTCTATAGCCCTATAGGTTTTTAATGAAGGAAGTGCTTTAATTAATACTGATTCCCTATTACAAGTTCTTTAGATATGTTTTATGGGTTGTAAAAATTCATAAAATTGCAATGGTATTTACAGGTGTATGTTTCTTTAAGAAACCCAGTCCAGACATTAAAGTTCGGTTTAATTTCACTTGTGCAAAACATGGTTTTTTCCATAATGTTTGTTTCCTTTTATTTCATTGGATGTTAATTGCTTTAGACCTGCCCTCACACTATTATGCGGGATGTTATTGGAAATTAGAAAGTCAGTCCATCGAGGCAGATCGTAAAGAGATGCAATAATGCTCCGATATTGAGAACGGGTGAATTAACTGCTCAAACAAGCAAGTTATAACATTTTGTTTCATTATAAAAGTGTTTATTTAGTTTCTGTGTTAGAGTTGAATGTGTACAGTATATGTGTCATCAGGCTTGGGGAGTAACGGAATACTTGTAGCGGCGTACAGGATACAAAAAATGTGTAATTGTAATCCGTTACAGTTACATAAAACTCAACGTATTCAGATTACAGTTACATTTGGTAAAAATTAGGATTAATGGCAGGATTAAAATTTTCAATATATAAAAAAATAAACAAAAGATCCTCCTGACCTAAAATGATAAAGACCGCTGCTTGCTTTATAGTGGTACAGATATGATCAGATGCGCACTTGAGATCTTTTCTGATTCTCTCTCGTGACTCTGGCGCCACTTACACTGGGTTCACACATCCTCCGTGAGAGGGGCGTGAGCGGCGCATTTTCGTTTCGGCGCACATATTAACAGATGACACCATTTACACTGCAAGCGTGAGTCACGAGGTGACGCGTCCTAGAAGCGTCCCAGATGCAGCAGTGAGCGGATAGTTTCTGTCCATCATTTTCGCGGGAGCAGGAATAGAAGCGGATAAACGACCACTCCCCCTGGCGAACGGCCAGTATTCCAGTACACGGGACGCCTACTCTCGAAACTATAGTGTGACTTCTCATTTCCATCTTAACTTCAGTTGAAACTCTAAAATTGTTCTCTGAAATGCTTTCATGTTGTAATGACAACAGTAATGACAACAGCATTTCTTATTTTCTTTGTTAAAAAAATCCAGGTTGTACACATGAATACCATATGAATTGAAAATGTTATTAAGTTAGGGGAAAGTGCAATGGATAATATCAAAATCAGAAAATCCTGATTTTGATACTTATTATGAATGTATTGTTAAGAACAGTTCAAAAGTATGGGTGAGGGAGAAATACTGGCAAATGTAACATTTTAAAACTCATAGAAAGTAGGAATAAATAGATCAAGACACACTAAAAAGGTTTAAATCTATTTGAACTATTATTAAAACAAGATGACAGGCACTGGAGGTATTCATAATAATGATGATGATGAAGATAGCATGTGATCTACCTATTGCAGTCAAAAGTTAATGAATGGTCAGTGCCAATTAGTCTACATGCTAACTGCAATACATGGCAGAATTCAACTTTGAAGTGTTTTTGAATCTGAGGTATATCCTTGCAGATTTTTTCATGTTAACAAGACATAATTCAGTGCATCTGTTCTAACTGTATTTGCTTGATGGTTAAAAATGTGGAGTTGTGGGGGCCTGGGTAGTTCAGTGGTAAATACGCTGGCTACCACCCCTGGAGTTTGCTAGTTCGAATCCCAGGGCGTGCTGAGTGACTCCAGCCAGGTCTCCTAAGCAACCAAATTGGCCCGGTTGCTAGGGAGGGTAGAGTCACTTGGGGTAAACTCCTCATGGTCGCTATAATGTGGTTCGTTCTCGGTGGGGCGCGTGGTGAGTTGAGCATGGATGCCACGGTGGGTGGCGTGAAGCCTCCACACGCGCTATGTCTCCGTGGCAACGCGCACAACAAGCCACATGGTAAGATGCGCGGGTTGACGTTCTCAGACGCGGAGGCAACTGGGATTCGTCCTCCACCACCAGGACTGAGGTGAATCACTACGTGAACATGAGGACTTAAAAGCACATTGGGAATTGGCCATTCCAAATTGGGAGAAAAAGGGGAAAAATCCCCCCCCCAAAAAAAAAAAAATGCAGAGGTGTTCTACATTTGAACATATTCTGTATTCCTATTAAGAAGGCAGTGTCCCTGTATTTCATGTTTTTTTATTATATAATAATAGCTACATCCCTCATAACATTATTCAAATACAGTTTGTTTACATGCAGAAGGTATGATTAAAAGTCATCGAGAACATATAAGTAATCTGATTACATTACTTTCTTATCAAGGAAACTGGATTACATTACTGATTACATTTTTACTAAGTAATCATTATTTGTTACGGATTACATTTTAAAAGTAACCCTCCCAACCCTGTGTGTCATTAGTCAGGTTTATTTCGCTTTTCTGGTGTCCGAGAGACATCGCAGCTTTAAAAGCTCCAGCACGCATGTTTACTGCTTATTAATGGACTGTTTGTGAGCTGTTTATACTAATAGCATGCCAGCGCCCTGACTGTTCGTAAGTGCTTGATTAAGAGCATCCAGGCACTTTTACCATTGTTTTATTTGGCTCATTCGAGTGAAGAGGCCAGTTTGTCTGTTTCTAAGGCCCCTACGCACTCAAGCGACAACACAGGCCTACATCTGGGGGTGTGAGTGAGTGGTTGAGTGTGTGTGTGTGTGGGCCCACCTTGAATTTTATTACTGTTTACTTCATATATTCCAAAAGAGAGTTTACTGTTATACATTTTTTCATACTGTGAAGGGTGTTCAAAGGTTGCACTATAATATTCTCTTATTTGTAAGGGAATAGTCACTGTTTTCAGTGTGTTTATAACACTTTTATACAGTTGAAGAGAGTTTTTTCTGTGAAATTTACATTTTGAAGTGAAAGTATTCTATACTGTTGGGTATTCAGTGAGTGTGTAGGTGTTGAAATACCTCTAAGTTTAATGAAGACACAACTCTCAGTAATTTGTTGATTAACCCTTTGAGGGTAATTGATTATACATTTTAGATATACATTTACTGCCTTATTATTTATGTCTTTCTATAATATTATTTTGCTATAAATAAATAAATAAATCCTTTTGATTATTGTTTCTAAAATGTCTCTAGTGAATATAACCAATGTGGTATGAGAGTAGGACATTTAATATAGTCGGAAGACACAAAGTACCGGTGCTCCACCCTAACGGAGCTCAGGCAATACACACCTAAGAGGGTAGGGGGCGCTACAGTTCTAAATCCTTTCTCGGAGTTGTCGCCACCTATGAAAAAGCCAAGCCGATGTTGTTTTGTGTTTTATTACGGGCTCTGTCATTTTCCCTTTTTGCTTGCAGACTGTTCTCGGTTCAAGGTTGCTTTATTTTGAAAACGGGTGATTCCCCAGAGGGTTGCCTTTTTGAATGATCCTTGGTCAGTGTTGCTCATGTGTTGTGGCTACAAGCTGTCAGCATGAAACTACCACCACGCCTATCACCGCACATATACACACGCTGTACTAGCTAGCTGGACCTTCTTTTCTTTATTTTCGGACGTGGCGTAAACACGCACAGATGACTAATGGAAGTATGCAATTTCCCGCCAAATCCATCCCGACAGCTCTAAAATATAAATAATTATTATAGGCTTACTGTAGTGAATCAGGGTAAGGCAAATACATGGTTTGGAAGACGGAGTGTTGGTGTACTTGCCCATTAATGATTTTTTTTTTTTTTTTCATTTCTAACAAAAAAATCTTACATAGTTTAGCTTTAAGTTTGTTCCATGCAGGTTTATCAGTGTGTTATCAACTATTCCAGATAAGCCAACCCCTAAACAGCACTGTGGTTGGGTGCTTTACATGTTGATGAGACGTCTATTCCTGTCTCAATCTGCAGACACACTAGACTTAGTGCTCTATTCAGTTCCATTCAAACACATCTGAAGGCGTGTGACGCAAGCTCATGTGAAGCAATTTTGCACTTTGTTGCACACGAAGTTTAGCGAACTATCACCTGCGAATTTGTATGACGAGAAGATGCGTGACCAACAGATCAAAATGTCAGACACTGACCTCTTGGCTCAATACAAAGATTGCATACAGTATTTCAAAGCTGCATGTTTTTATTGTTGTGGGAAAGTGTGTACATGGCATATATGAACATTTTGAATACATCATATGACATCATATCCTGACTGCTGCTTAAGTGGGTGGTTCTTAGCCAGAAGTTGCAAAGACAACCAGACAAGTCTGGCTACACAAGACTTTTTGCCCCAAATGCTTGCTAACAAAAGTATTTGTAATGGTGCTACACCTGAGCTGATTAACAGAAGGCTGTTATACCCTGCTCAGCTTGTTAAAATTGCCTCTTTGTAGCATTTAACTGCACACTCTACTCTAAAAATAGAATAGTTACTGTGTTGTTCTAGAACTAAAGCAGAGACAAAGCTGTTATTTAAATCCTCTAAACGAGTTTTCATAAAGGGATAGTTCACCCAAGAATGAAAATTCTGTCATCATTTACTCACCCATTTGACTTTCTTCCATGAGACAGAAGGAGATGCTAGGCAGAATGTAAGCATCAGATTCAGTCACCGTTGATTTTCATTGTATGGAAACAAGATGCAATGAAAGTGAATGGTGACTGAGGCTGACATTCTGCTTAACATCTCCTTTTGTGTTCCATGGAGAAAAGAATGTAATATGAGTTTGGAACAACATGTGGGTGAGTAAATGATGACAGAATTATCATTTTTAGATGAACTATACCATGAAGACTTAGAAGTGAGAATTCCTTGAGAAGAATAATTGTGTGCACTCTCAACATGGTTACCTTGACCCCCTCTTCACCCCCTGCCCCCCACCAATGGGGTGTTTGTTGATAAGCCTCTCATATCTTCTCACTATATTCAGGATCCCGTGTGCTTGTGGCGTCTTGGCCAAGTGCACTTTGTACTTATACTCCTACTCTCTTTTTCACATGGCATCTGCTCTGTCCTCCTCCTGCACTAAGCACGTCAGCAGCGCTCAGTCATTCGACACAGACCGGAACGGAGCACTGGAGGTGGTCACAGAGCTCACAGAAACCCTGTCTTCACCCTCCTTTCTCCTCCTGATCTCCTAAAACAACCGGTTTATGTGCTAAATGGCTCTAAAGCCACCTGTCTGAAGCCATTTTAAATCGATATGCCCCCCTTCATTTGTTCAGTTATGTAATGTTGATTTTCTAATATTTTAACATTCTAAACTTCAAGGTTTAGAATGTCTCCACCCTGCACACTTATTTATCTTGTCTCTTTGTATAAAGATGTTTAAAAAAAAATTAATATAACATGTTTATTTCTGATTCTAAGTCATTGTAAAATGTTGATAAATGTACATGTGTGACCACAAATTCTATGTTAATGCAGCAAGTTGCTATGTTGCTTTGCAACCGTAAACAGTATAGCATACAGTTAGGGTACTTAGGAAATAGATTACCTGGTGAAAGAAAGGTTTATTCTGATTGTTGATGTTAATAAATGTTACTATTTATTGAATATTGGTGTCTTTTATCAAATTGCTGTTGCAGCCGTTTTATAAAAGCTCTTTGTCTAATGTTCTTAAAATCACTGTTATGCACAGCCTAAAGTGGTTTTTGTGATTTATTGTTTCATTCAGATCTCTTGTGTATGTACAAATTGCATCTAGGCACAAATTGTGATGAATGCAACAACAGACTGTTTGAGATAAAAACAGGTCCAGAAGTAGCCCCGTTTTCTAGATCCACAGGAGAATTGTAGCCCCATTTCATCACAACCGCCTCTCATTTTGCCCATGCCCCAAGCCAAAAGAACCACTGGGAAATTAAAACTGGAATTATTAGATCACCTACTTATGCACACAACATCAAAATGAAAAGAGATACATGAATAAATACATACTGACAATGCATTTGACAAGTTATGAAAATAGTTTAATTTTAGGTAAGACTTATGGGATTTTTCTGTAAACTTAAACCTTCTCTAAACCCATACAGTATGTTTTTCTTTCTTCTGTGAAACACAAAAGAAGATATCTTGCAGAATGTCATGGCTGCCCAGTCCATACAATGAAAATGAAGGGGGATGGTGCTGTCAAGCTCTAAGAATGATACAAAGAGCACCATAAAAGTACTATAAAGTAGCCCATAAGATTTGTACACTAAGTCTTCTGAAGCCATACAAAATCTGTGTGTAATGAACAGACTGAATACTGCAAAACAACACTGAACACTGCAGTTCGAAACATACACAATGATCTGAAATAACCATCTTTCTCCCATTTTGAACACAAACTAAATTTTAGTTTTTTACTTATCAGGTAAAGAGCACGAAGTAAGCGTAAGTTACAGGTGCGAGAACAAAGTCCTCAAGTAGTACAAAGAGCAGAGATTCAGCCACATTCAAAAAGAGAAAGTGAGGCCCCTCACTTACTGTATTTAGGCTTCAGGTAATAGACAGCTCTAGGATTAGATTACCACCCTCCCTGTCTCGCAGGAGCATCACACGTCACACTGGTCTAGGTTGAACTTTCTTAACCTAAATCTGAAGTGCAAGCTCACACAATGTGTCCAGAAAAGGCTTAGATCTCTATTAAAGGGGATTTCTGCGGGTATATGGTTTCCTAGTTCCAAGTCAACCGAAGCTTCATATAGATATAGAAGCAGCTAAGACTGGTTGTGAATGGCAAGTCAAAAGAGATTGGATTTCTGTGGTGTGTACCACTTTGAGTTCAAATCAAATGTGAGTTCCCTTTCAGTTCAGTCATTTCATGCTGCATCATACTGATGACATGGGTTGTAAGGAAATACAATTATACCCAGTAAAGAGACCAGAATGAACAATGATGAGCAAGAGTCAGAGTTGAAATTTCAATCAACAGAAAGAGAGAGTTTACTGAAGACAAAGTTCTCCACATTTCCAAAGGCAAAAGAGAGAAACAGAAAATGAGTTGAGGATCTAACCTTGAACTAAATTAGATTACAGATATAACAGTAATTATAGGCATATGTAAATTAATTGACATCTTTTTTTATGAGTACAGAGATCTGATAGGTGAACAGTACAGATAATTCTAGAAATCGTACAACAATGGTGTTCTGTTTAACTATGTGAATGCAATCATTCAAAGATTATATATTTTTAAGACACTAAGTCAAGTTGGTAAGCAGAAATGGGTCAGAGGTGAGTCTTCTCTTTAGATAAACTGGTGTCCAGTTCCTCTGACTTAGTCACATGATTCTCAAAAATACAAACAGTCCCTGCAATGACATCATTAGACAGCACACAACATTTCTCTCAAGGTTGGGAGTGGGACACACTCACTGGGACACAGGCCTTATCCAGCTGGAACAAAATAGAACAATACATCCAAATGCAATAGAGCAAAGTTATGCAGAAATATACTTGATGAATGCTAAGAATGTATTTGTGTCAGTAATTAATGACCTAAAACTTAAACCCAATAAAACTCTTACTTAAACTGAATAAGTGATCAAAGAAAGAGTTAACTCACATGAAAGTTAATGGGGCCTCCACAAGTATAAACAATCTCTGAACTTCTTTAAAATCACACCAATTTTAATTGCTAGATAGCGCTTTGCACTCCGCCCCTTCTCATGTCATCATCGACTGTATATACGACGGGGTGCAATGCTATCTGATCAGAATTTTCTTCTTCAGGGTAGCGATATCTCTTTCTGTACTCTACACGTCAACTGGAGTTTATCTATTGGATTCGCCATTAAGATTGCACATCCTCACAGCAGGTGGATTTATTTTTGTCTGCTCCCTGTGGTGTTCTGGCGATCACCAATATTTTAAACGTTTCACCATTGTGACAACAGCGTATGGATCTCAGCTGCGAGGGGGAGAGGAAGACCGCGCCGCAGTCTCTGAAGCTGAGCTGTTTCAGGTGCTCTCTTGGGCAGTCGAGAACTTAAAATTATAATGGCCCACTTCTAGTGCTCCAGAGCGTTCTTGGCTCAACGGTCCTGCCGGCTGGTGCCGTTCTTTTCCGAGCTGCATGAACAGCTAACAAAGACATTGCATTCACTGAAAGATTTCAGCCGGCGCAAAAACAGTCGCAGGCCTACAGACACCTCTTACCGAGGCGAGGGAGCTCTGCTGTGCCTCCGACTCCCTCACGCTCCTCCTCTGGACAATGCCCACGCAATCTCTGTGCGGCCGCCTAATCTAAATGGTGTGTTTTTCTCCACCACATCATTACATACAACTTCAGCTTTAAAATGCAGTTTGCATGATGTTAGTGTGGGCATTTTGGGCAATATTTTTGAGTGGGTATCTTCCCCATTTGATCTTGAAATGCAACCCTGGAATTAATATGATGAGTGTATGTGTCTGTTTTGTGCATATGTGGGTGTTTGCACGTGTGAGTCACTGGGCTCCGCTTGCTTTGTTTGGTAGGCTGATTGTGTTGTGGCAGACAGGCTTTTCTAACTAGACGACACAGCTGGCCTGTCCTTGAGACGACCTTGCACTCACAGCACTCTCTCACACACACAGATACCTGTGTACATGCTTTGTCCACTCCTCGCCCACTGTTGTGTCTGTGCTTTTACATAAGTGAGCAGGCCTTGTGTGGATGATAGCACCTTAGTGTTTGGCTCCCATAAAGCGGCATCTTCTTTACAGGGGTAGGATAAAGCCCTTTGAGGGTCGCATCTCGGGTTACCATGAAGGGATTAAAAAATAAACACTTCGTGAACCTGAGCCCAGCCTCTCTTTCAGGGGATACAGACTTTGGCAAAGCTGACAATGCATCCTTAAGAAACCTAGAAATGATACGCGGGAACAGTGGCTGATTTAATCTAGCACTAATGCCTTTAAAGATTATTGCCTTCTCTTTCTTACTTTCTGTCTACTGTTCTTTAGTAAATGCACTATAGCTATAGACACATCCTATGTTATTAAAGGGATAGTTCACCCAAAAATTAAATTCTGTCATCATTTACTCACCCTCATGTTGTTCCAAAACCGTTGGAAGAAGTGTAGCAGAATGGTGCTCTTTTAAGTCAAGTCATTTTTATTTGTATAGCGCCTTTCACAACACATATCGTTTCAAAGCAGCTTTACAGAAAATCATGCATTAACAGAAAATGATACCATAATATCTATAAAGTCTTAGAGTCATCATTGTGTAGTTTGATTAAATTTGATTATGAAGTGTGTATAAAAATAAGTAATTAAATAATAATTGTATTTAGAAACCCAATGATCAAGCCAAAGATGACTGTGGCAAGGAACAGAAAAATCCATAAGATCTTGGTTAATGGAGAAAAATAACCTTGGGAGAAACCAGACTCACTGTGGGGGCCAGTTCCCCTCTGGCTAACAACATGAATATAATGCCAATAATACTTATTTATGTGCAGTGCTAGTCATGGTTTAAAATTATTAAAATAAGTGTTAAGGGCCAGTGTTTAAACAAAGATTTAGCAAGAACTGTAAGATTAATGATTAATGTCTTTGAAGTTCATCCTGGACTAACTGCAGAAGTTCATATAGATGCATTGTCATTTGTTAGTTGGCGGTTGAAGGCTTTTTTGGCAATTTATTGACAGTCTATGTATTCAGCAAGTAGCGTTCCAAGAAGCTTTCTTTGATTCGTCTATGTATTCCATTTTAAGAGTGTAGTCCATCATTAGACCAAGGTGATGCTGAGATCAGTGAGGTGCTTCACAGTTCAACCTGCCAGTAATTTCGGTGAGGTCTATCCTAAGTCCAAGGTTCAGGCAATGGCATATGAAGTATCCCATGTCTTATGGTTGGAGTTGGCATCAGTTCATCCTCGTAATAGACTGAAGTGATGTCTGGCTGGCACCGGCTGTATTTTGTCATCATCACTCAGAGACACGTAGCAGTGGAGTCTGATACAAAGCAGGAATGGAGCTGGATCCGGCTGGTTCTGGTGACTTCGGGATAAGAGTCCCGAGGTTGAGACATGGAAACAAATAGAATAATATTTGCGTAGATGCCTTTCAATTTTTTGCAAGTTATAGATCATGATCAGTGTATCAGGTTCCGACATACCTAAATAAAGCAGCCTAATTGTGTGGTGAAGAATAAATTAGGTGCATGCCTGGCTAAATAGATGAGTCTTTAGTCTAGACTTAAACTCAATGAGTGTGTCTGCATCTCAAACAGTGTTAGGGAGACTATTCAATAGTTTAGGAAAAAATAGGAAAAGGATCTACATCCTTTTGTGGATTTTGATATTCAAGCAACTATAAACAGGCAATGGAATATAACGTGGTAGAAGGTCACTTAAGTACTGTGGTGCTAGACCATTCAAAGCTTTGTATACCAGAATTTTTTAATTAATATGAAATTTAACAGGTAGCCAATGTAACGACGATAAAATGGGGCTAATATGATAATATTTATTGGTTCTAGTCAGCACTCTGGCTGCTGCATTTTGAACCAATTGAAGTTTATTTATTGAACTTGCTGGACATCCTTCCAGTAATGCATTACAATAATCTAGTCTTGAGGTCATGAACGCATGAATTAGATTTTCAGCATCAGCAACAGAAAGCATGTGTCGTAATTTAGCAATATTTCTTAGGTGGAAGAATGCTGTTCTACAAACACTGGAAATTAGATTTTCAAATGACATATTGGTATCAAAAATAACACCTAAGTTCTTCGTTGTTGAAGACGATGTAACAGTACATCCATCGAGAGTCAAATTATATTTTAGCAGCTTATTTTTAGAGGTTTTTGGTCCAGTAACTAGTACCTCTGTTTTGTCAGAATTGAGTAGAAGAAAATTTCTGGCCATCCAATCTTTGATTTCATTGATACACTCTGCTAATTTGGAGAATTGTGAAATTTCGAAGAAATATAAAGTTGGGTATCGTCGGTATAACAGTGGAAACATATTCCATGATTCCTGATAATATCTCCCAGGGTACGAATGTATAAGGAGAAAAGCAGAGGCCCTAAAACTGATCCCTGTGGCACTCCATACTTAACTTTTGTTTGATTTGACAATTTCTCGTTTACACATACAAAGTGGTAGCGGTCTGATAAATAGGACCTAAACCATGCTAATGCAAGTCCACAAATGCCACTTTTAATGTAAATACTATGAAGTGAATGGGGACGGGTGCTTTCAATCTCCAAAAAGGGCAAATATATGTTATGCAATATCTGCTGAAAATAAAAGTTTTAAAAACTGAAACCCACATCTGTGTACACCTTGAGCTACTGAAATGCCCTGGTCCTTAAAACACACCTGTGGTGTCTGACTGTTGCTTCATAAGGTTAGTAATTGACAGGAGAGGTGATGGCTAAGGCAACACGGCCCCAGGCACAGAAACTGACAGGGTGATCTGCGGGGAACGAAGGAATATACTGCACCAGGAGCAGGCAGCTTCAAAGCAGGCTTACTGTGCATTATTAAAAGCCTCCTCGACACCTGCATAGTCGGCAGGAGACACAACAGACACACAGCGAGGGCACACTCATGTACAGTACATCAACACTAGCACACACATACACATATACTTACTGTCGAGTCCACACAGTGGAGGTGTGAGATCAAGATAAAGCCAAAAAAGAGGGCAGATAGAGACCGAAGTAGATAGAGATGGTTATTTTAGTCTAGTATGTACTGTAAAAAGACTTTTAACTGTTGTCGGTTTATAATTACTACATATATCTTTCACTAGGCTTATGATTGAAGCTGATCTGTTTACTGCAATTAACTATTGCTATAGGGGATAATGTTACTGTAATGTTCGTTTTCTAGACATTAGGATTTCCTGACCCTGGATCACTGCACAGTTTGCTTGTCTATTGTTGAACAGAGAAGAGAGGTTTATGAAATCTCAGAGGTAAATTTCAGATCACTCTCTTGAGTTTAGTATTTTCAATATGTTTATATTTTCTGAAGAAAATGTCTGTGGTGCTTCCCCTTGCAAAATTCCCCTTGCCATCAAAATGCTAGGGTGTTGCCTTAGCAAGTAACACTAATAATCCATAAATGTTATCAGCAATACTAGCATCCTATAATTTTACAAGACAATTGTGACGAGGAGGAGGGCGGGGCCGGGCCGTGACTAAGCACACTCAGCCCCCAATCGGGCTAATCAGCCGAGGAGAGGGATAAATGCAGCCGGATGCGGCAGTTCAGGAGAGAGAGAGCCACACGCAGCTGCCGTGTGTGTGTTTATGTTTGTGTCTTTTGTTTAAGTTTTCATTAAAATATTACTTTAATGCTTTGTCCGGTTCCCGCCTCCTCCTTGCCCATCCGTTATCTGTTATATTGGTTCTGAAACCCGGGAATTGGGAAGAAGACTGGCCGCCATGGACACCTCACCGCTGGGCGAAGTAATCCACGCCTTGGCTAGCATCCAGGAGACTCACCATCAAGCTCTCCTCGCTCAAGAATGCCGCTTCCAGGAGATCCTCCAAGCACAGGCCAAGGATCGGCAGGCCTTACGGAGCTGGCTAGCTCCAGGTGGATCCTCCGCCACGACCCCGGAGGCAGCGATGAAGCCGGACCTCCTGCTCACAAAGATGGGCCCCCAGGACGATCCAGAGGCGTTCGTGGGCCTGTTCGAGCAGTCGCTCACCGCATCAGGCTGCATTTATTCCTCTCCTCAGCTGAGTAGTCCGACTGGGGGCTGGGCGTGCATAGTCAAGGCCCGGCCCCGCCCTCCTCCTCGTCACAAAAATATAAACACTGTGAATTTTTGGCTTACTTTTAGACTTTACGCAATATTTGCCACACTGAACTACATCAGAAACTGTTTAGCCCGAGACAAAGCACTTGTATTAAAGTGAATTAAATTAGAACACCCAATTTGGTGTGTGTAAGGAAGTCTCGCTTTACAGCTAAAATAGCCAATCTCCTTTCAGATTCAGACATCGCCCGTTAGTTAACTCGAGACATGCATGCGCATTAGCTCGACAAGCCAGAAAAATAGTTTTTTTTTTTAGCTTGATCTGTGCTAAAGAGCACAATTTATGATAAAACTGTTGTCAGATTTTTCTGCTGAATTAAAAATATGTTATTTGATTGTAATCCTGACCAACTGTTTGAGATTTCTGTCTTTCCCTTTTCAAGTAGATAAGACCTGTACTTTTATGCTGCTTGTATTCATAGGAAATAGCTGTCCGCAGTAGTTGAAGATGGAAGTGTTGTTGAACGTATGGGCACACATGGGCTCCAGAGTGGTGCAGAAATGCATATTTTATTCACTCTATGCCCTAACCCAAACCCCAACCCTAAACCTAACCATCAGTGGAGAAAAAATTACATTTTTAGAGCAAAAATGCAGCCTCCGAAACACGCTCACTATTGTTTATGTGACTATGATTATTTCCAGATTACTCTAAGACCAGAACCCATGCCTCAGAGGTTGCTCACAAAATGCGCTATCAGTAGCGCCACAGGGAAATGTGTTCACCCTTGATGCAAAAATATCTGATGGAGTATGGTGCTTGATAGTAATTCGGCTGAATACGGTTGATTTTAAGGTACATGAACTTTCGGAAGCAACATATCAATTTCCTGTGAAATTTTGTTGGGACAGCAGAGAAAAAAATGTGAAATACAAAACCCAAAATGCAATGATCTTTATAATCGTGAATAGTTAGCAAAACTTTTAAAAGGGAGGAGACACTTCCCAATTATGGCGTCAGTTTCCCGCCTAATGTATTGCAGTCACAGATCAAAAAATAATAAACGTGAACACCCCGCCCCCCATGATTATTGTTCATGTTCATGGTAACCAAATAATAATGTCCCTAGTTTAAAAAATCTGTTAGAATCAATATTTTTGTTTAAGAATCAATATTTTTGATACAACATCAGTATCGGAAGTATCGATACTTTAGGATCGATCCTCCCATTCCTAGCTTACTGCTCAAACGTGAACAGGTGAAGATCGTTAAGACAGTGGAGAAAATCTCATTGTGGTTCAAGTTTTGTCTCATCTCTCATTTAATCTAAGAACAGTGTCACATCAAATGCCCTAAATTGAAAATAGCTCATTTTAAAGTGAAAGTCCTGATTACAGCACTTTGCTGAAAAGACCAGTTAAAACCAGCCTAAACTGGTTACCCAGGCTGGTCAGTTGGCTGGTTTTAGATGGGTTTTGAACACTTTTTAGCTGGTCAAGCTGGAAGACCAGCTAAACATTTTTCAAATCTCTTCTAAAGCCAGCCTGACCATGCTGGGCCTTGGCTGGTTTTAGCTGGTCTTTTCAGCAGGGTAGCTTTCTAGCTTAAAAAAAAAGACATCTGGCTGTGTCGTTTGATGTTCCAGGCATCAATCAGTCAGCTGTTTAAATCTTAACTAAGTTTCTGAATTGGGCTGCATCATGGGAAATACCTGTTTGTGACATTAAACCATAGATCTTTAATGTTACATGTATGATCCAAACACCTGACACTGCTGTCTAGAAGCTGGTGCCTGTATAAAAC
Organism: Myxocyprinus asiaticus; assembly: GCF_019703515.2. Classification (NCBI taxonomy): domain Eukaryota; kingdom Metazoa; phylum Chordata; class Actinopteri; order Cypriniformes; family Catostomidae; genus Myxocyprinus; species Myxocyprinus asiaticus. The sequence goes on from NC_059391.1 coordinate 12,361,033, forward strand.
ATGAATCACAGTTCCAAATGATCAGCTGAAGAGCACATATCATGTATTAATACCTTACATTTTGTAATTAATTACCTGTTATGGCAAGAATTGGTCTTCACATTGTTTATTGAAAAGACATTTTTTCAATAATGTAGTTATGAATTTCAAAGATATATTTTGTTTTATCCCTTTTGTGTGCGTGTCATGGCAGGCCCTTAATTATAATTTTAAGTAAAGACAATAATAATTAATGCAGTGTTTATTGCAATCTTTTTCAGATGTTTCCCCGTGTATTGCCCCATCAACTTCATTCGACTCACCTGCTCCCAAACTGACATTCCAGCTCCAAAACAGGATACATTTATGTGTAATAATACAGCCATTATTTTCCTCTGATGTTATATCAGACTTCTTTTTAGGAACATTTTCTTGTGTTTACATAAAAGTGATAATATAGTGATATATATCTTGACCAAATAATCAGCCATGTTTTCTTTTTGATGCATTAGATTAGTTCACCCTAAAAATAAAACTCTTCTATAATTTACACAGCCTTATGTCATTCAAAACGTGCATGACTTTTTTTGTGAATAAAAGAAATTGTAAATGTTCACACAGCTTTTTTTTTTTTTTAATTAAAGTAAATGGAGACTGAGGCTGTCAGTCCCTAACATTCTGCCTGACATCTCTTTTTGTGTTTATCAGAAGTAAATCATATGAAATTTGTAGAAAAAAAAAAAAATTGTAGAAAAAAAAAAAAACAGGCCCGGTATTGATGTTCCCTCTCTGTGGACATATGAGATTACTGAAAAGATCAGATAACATGCCAGCCCTCACTCCGTCCTTGATTCAAGGCTGAGGGGTATAAAAAAGACTGTCCAGCCTCCACCGTATCCATTCGAATCTCTCTGTATTTTTCTCATATTGCCACTCAAATGTGCGCAATGTATGAAACCCAGCACTACAGGAATTCTAGCAGAGCAAACGAGAGGGTAGCTCATACGTCTGAACCCACTCCCTCCATTAAGAAAATCTATACAGCGGATGCCTTTATAATTTGGCTATGAGACCTTATAAATAACCCATGAGGTGGCTTATCTTTAAAGCTATAAAGTCTTAGACTTTCCTCATCCTTTCCCTGCAAATTGCCAGATGCTGTCCCATAAACGCACACCCACATACACATTTCTACTCTCCATTACCCATAACTTCCTGTTCTTTATCATCAGCCACTGAAGGAGAGAAGATGTTATCATACAACTCTGATATACACGCACGCATATTCACTATAATGGTCCTCTGGTCCTAGTGGATTAAATTTGTGTAGTGTACCACAACTATCTGGCACGCTAAAATATATCTCAATGACTTCAAAGCCTTTGCGCATTAATAAAAAATGTAGTGCCAGGCTAAATCTGAAATCAATACTCTCTTTGTATTGTGAATGTATAGAATTAAACACCATAAGGGCCAGCACACATGGTTAAATGTCCCGGTGACAAAAAATTAAGTATTTTTTAGGACCATTCAGGTATTTTGCGTTGTGACATTATTTTCATGACAATTAAGCACATTTTCTTCCCAAATGATCAGTATGTGAAATAAGTATTTATTATTTAAGTTGTAAAGCATTTATATATTGTGGTAGTATTTGTTGTGCTCCCTTTAATTTATTCTGATTTAATTAAATAATTAAAAATGGAGTAAAATCTAGCTAAACAACTACGTTACCAAAGCCGCTTGACCCAAGGAATCACAGGAAAAAATTATTTTGTTTCTAGGCCTTATGTTTTAAAAGTTATAGGCCAAAATGTGTGTAAAATTTGAACAGTTGGTGGCGCTAGAGGTTATGAGTTAGAGACCCCAAATTTGGTTCAGTTACATTTGAGAGTATCCTATATCAGCGTGCCAAAATTCATAACTTTCCTATGTACGGTTCTATGGGCTGCCATACACTTCAATGGCAGAATAATAATAATAAGAAGAAAAGTAACAGATATAATAGGTGCCTATGCACCTTTGGTGCTCGGCCCCTAAATACTGTAATACAGTAGTGGGAATCTGATGTGAATAACCTTTTAGAATATTAGACTAATATTAGACTATTGTCTTAGAAATCTTCAACTAATCAATTTCTAATAGAAATGCAGTTTTGTAAAAATGTTCAATAGCAAGTTAGCAAACCAATGTTTCTAAAACGACTTGATTTCAAACTAAGCTAAAACTCACTAACCAGAAATGAATGTATCTAAGTCATAATCATTATGCAATCTCCTTTGCATACTGTATATCAACTGATTAAGAATGATTGGTCTTTTCATAATTTCCTAGCACCTGGAGGATTGCTCCTCAATTTGATTTTCAAATGAAGAGCCCGCTGCTGGAAATAAGTCCTGTAAAATGAGCAGCCATGAACAAGGCCAGGAGGCTTGAACTGCCATTTCACACAGAGGAAATCCAAAAGGGAAATGCACTCTGTCAAAAATGTGTCTCCAGTGTTAAAGTGACCTCCATGAAAACCTGAGTAAATTGGATAACAACCGATGGTTGTCAAAACTTGTTTGCTTTAAGTCATGTAGAAATAATAAGAGGTATCAGTTTCAATATTGTCCGTGGAAGCATCAGTTTTATTGAAAGTGTATTTTTCCAGCTTGCTGTTCCTATAACTGGAAAATTGATTTAAGCTACAGTATACACTACCGGTCAAAAGTTTTGAAACACTTACACATTCTTTATTATAGTTTTTTTCTTTTTCTTTTTTTTTTTTTTCACATTTAGAATAATAGTAAAGTCATCAAAACGATGAAATAACATAAATGGAACTATGGGAATTATGTTGTGACTAAACAAAATCCAAAATAAATAAACACTGTGTTATATTTTAGCATCTTCAAAGTAGTCACCCTTTGCCTAGATTTTGCAGACATGTACTCTTGACATTTTCTCAACCAACTTCTTGAGGTATCATCCTGGGATGCTTTTTAAACAATATTGAAGCAGTTCCCATCTATGTTGGGCACTTATTGGCTGCTTTTCATTATTATTTGGTCCAAGTTATCCATTTCAAAAACTTTTTTTTTTTTTATTATTAAATTTTAGTTTTATAATGAAATAAATTAATATGGTGGCACAATTATATTTTTGTCTACAAAACTAATTTCAAACATTTAAGCATACGCCTTCAGATCAAAAGATATTTAAGATCATGAGAAACATTTCAGTCAAGTGTTTCAAAACTTTTGACCGGTAGTGTATGTAAACACCAAAAAGATCTTATTAAAGTGACAGCTTCCTCGTTCATGTCTGTGGTGGATATGACAACTGTAGACAAAATGTTACTTTGACTCAGAACACATGGCAAATTTGAAATGTAAATGGAGAAATATCCTTTTAGCCCGCAGCCAAACCTTGACCCTTTGGTTAACGCAAAGAAAAAAAAAGTTTGTTTTCCTAATCTGTCAACAAAATGTAATAATAACTGAAATGACTCAATAAGTGTATTTGACTTGATCTGTGCCTTGCCTCACCAATTGGTGAGATTTGCTGGTTATGGTCAGGGAGGAGTTGAAAAGAGAGCTGTCGAGCCGGACACTTCTGTGCATCCCGTCATGTGCTGAACCTACACAGGTTACGGCAGATTGTGCAATGTTTGTTTTCTTTATTGCAGACGAAGTGGATTTGATAGAAATTCAGATACTTTCACAATAAATAACTTGGTAATGGCATTTCTGCCATAGATTTATATAGCAGAAGTAGTAAGACTAGTATGTGAAGTAGTATGCCATTGCGAACTCAGCCCATGAAGCGCATGTCATCATTGTCATCGGAGAGTCTGGCCAGTGCTGATAGGCTGTGTTGTCATTCAGAGCTTGCGCAGTTGCTTTGGAGCAACTGCGCCGGCTGAGCCAGATGGCTGGTCTTGACTTGCTCTCGCAATTCGTTGATTGCCTATGTCACGTTGACGCGGCGGTGGCACCGTCTAAAGTTGAACCAAATTTCTAACCAACATGCTCTGTTTCAAGTCCGGTGCCAATTGGTCTGTGCAACGCTGCATAAAATCGGACACACCTTTTTGCTTTTCAGTTGACATAACCAAGCCCTCTGATTCATCAACCCCTCCAACCACCTGGCTCCATTCTCATATGATTCAATCAATTCCAGAAACAAAAAAATCAAGTCCCACCCTACATGTTTTCTCATTGAATATCATGTAAAGTACAACCCATATGTAAAGTTTTATAGGGCTGCTTCTATGAAAAATAGGCACATAGAGATATTAAATCACTATGTAAATACCTTAATCTTTATAGATCACTGTGTAGAATATAAATTTCTTCAAAGGTTCTACCAGACCAGGGGGAAGTATCTGTGGAACTTTTGTAATGTTTGTATTGGCCCACGAATAAACCTGCATAGAACTAATGTGAAATGCACCTCAAAGCAGAGATAGATGCCTGTTTGATTTATATCACTTTTTCTCAACCAAAATGGAAAAAAAGGCAGAGCAGCCGATCATTAAGGAAAAGGTTAGCTCTGTGATGTTCCTTAATGCTTCTGAATAAATGGCATTCCTTGAATATTATCCTTGCACATTAAACACCTTTTTCAACACATGAGCTTTCCGAGAAGGCCAACTCAGTTCATGCAGTAATAAAATTATCAACACCAACCCACAGACTCCAGACTGCAGACCAAAACACATGAAATAAACCAAAGTCTGAGACTTAATTGTCGCACATTTACAAAAATGCCATCTGAACAACTGAAAGGCTTCATTTGTTAGCTGGCACCACATATAACAAAGCCACTGAGCGCTATATTGAACAGTGTAAAAACATGAAGTAAACTTGCTTTGAACTCAAGAAAACAACTGCTCCACTTGAAAATCAAGTAACATTATAAAGCTCCGTTTGTTTTATTCTACCCTCTGCACAAAACCGCACACATTCCCACCTCAAAGCATCCTTATGTAAGGTCCTTGGCCTGATCTCTCAAAATCACAAAGACAAACCATGTTGCAAACCATGTGGAGATTGAAAGAAGTCTTTATACACTGTATACATTCTCACTATACTCATTTAAGATCTGAATTACAAGGGTCAGATATTGAAGAATTAAATATTCCTTGGCTTTTTATGTAAACAGTTCATTGTACTACAAAAACAAACTGTTTCGGGAATTCCTTGAGAATAAATCAAATATGTAGTGCTGAGTTTTGTGTATAAATTGGAATATAGCAAAGCCTAATTTACATATAAAGGAGGCATGTTTGCACTGAAAAGAATGACAATGACTTAATTTTACTACAGTGCAGCGCTATTTCATTGCATTAAGCACCTGGTTAAACTGGATTGTAAATGTTTAGTGAATATGACTCAGGTTTTTACACTGAAATATCATATGAATACACCCCTGTAAATTTCAGAACTCAAAACTTCTCAGTTCAAAACGATGGCTTGTTCTGACATACTCTGATTTCTGATTTACTTGTGGCATCCCAACCTGCCCAACACTGCAACATTGGCTCAACCAGTGGCATGAGTTTGTAATGGGGCTATCTGTTTGTCCAACCAAAGGAGAAAGGGGAAGCTTTAGGCAAACTTATTTTAAAATGCTTATTAATTTTGCTACTCCATTTAGTGTCACTAATACTGCTGAAATTACTCACCGTTAAAGGCACAGCAGTGGAGTCACGTGACGTTATGTGAGTGGAAGCAGTTTAGTGGTGAGCTCCACTACACTTTGCTACAATTATCCTTTCAATCAACATTACTTGCTGAGAACTGATTTAGTTTTGATTGTCAAACGACGCTGGGAGTGTAGGATGTTGAAGAATTTGAAATAGTTGGCCTGTGGGGACATTAAAAAGCATTTACGGTCGCACACGTCTGACACCTCTCAAGAGCAAGATGGCGGGGGTCAGGTTGGGAATAACAGCGCGCCTCAAGATGTAGGTCAAGATATTGCGAACATTTATGCTGTGCTAACGATAAACATGGAGGGCCTCGCAGAAATACTTCGAGTGACCACATCTATGGAGGCAAAAATTTCTGCCCTGATCACAAGAATGGACGAGCTTGAAAAGCAAATCGAGTCTCTGGAAGCAGCCGGAAAAGAGCTGCAGGCCAACCGGCCGGCCACCAAAACTGATATGGATCAGGTGTTGTAAAAATTAGAGGATATGGAAAATCGAAGCAGATGTAACTAATCAAAACGTGTTTGTTTCACTGGAATCCCAGAGGGAAAGGTAGGTCAAGATATGGTCAAGTTCCTGGAAGGGCTTATTCTGAATTTGTTCAACACAGCGGGCCATCATCCGCAGAGGCGGGTTTACGATTTCTGAGGCCCCAAGCAACCATCCAACCCGGGGCCCCATTTTGAAAAAATGTGCTAAAAAATTGATACAATTTATTTTAAATCATAATTTTAAAATTTTCCTACATTGTAGCCAAGTACATTCAAAATGTTTAATGAAATACAAATCTAGTTAAAGATTATTAATGCATGTTTTCCAGTTTTTCCACAATACAGTGATAAAAAAGCAATATTTACTTACATATATGTTTACAAAACACTTTGTGTGTGTGCATGTGAACAGGGTGTGCAAAACACTACTTCACCCAGTAACATTTTGAAATTCAGTTGTTACAGTATATATTAATATTATATCCCAACAATTATTTATTGTTGTCCAGATTGCCATTATAGTATGATACAGTATTATTATTATTACTTTGAGGATTTGTTGTATATATTACAAGTAATATAGTTCTGTCTTATTTACTTTCACCTGGAGCTTATATTGTAATGCTGCAGTGTATTGTTCATCATGTTGTAAAAGGCTGTATTTTATGTAGGCTAAGCACTGTAGGCAACATTTGTTACAGTATTGTAACCAAGCCCGGCTCCAGCAATTTGTAGTAAGGTGGGCCATGTGAAATTCCTGGTGGGCTGGGGGTGGGGAGTGGCTTTACACCCCATACACTCCAACTGCTCCAACTTCTATCTATCTATCTATCTAACATACATCCTTAAACTTAACTTTCAAACTTTAAGCTTTAAAAAATATTGGCCAACATAATGTTTGTCTTGACAAACTTTTTTAGCTAGTGTTTTTTTTTTTATTATTATTTTATTGTCCTCTATAACAGATTTTGTAACAATTTAGTAACTGTAGATTTTATCACAACAGGTGCAGGTCCGAGACTGTACATCGAACTATTGATATCACTACTATAATATTTACAACATTAGCTTTCTGCTTGTTTTAGAAAATTCAGTCACAAACTCATCCATGTCCAGTTCATGTGTTATTGATTTTTCATGAGCTAAAAGTACAAGATTTTTTTCCTCTCGTGAAGCATTGTGCAGCGAAACGGTGTAAAAATTCTTGCCAGAGTGGACAATGAGCTCTCACATGTAGCAGTAGAAACGCCCATGACCAGGGCAGACACATACAGTTTATGAAGACCTGGAAATGCATCTTTGTATTCCTGCAACAGTTTGCAAACAGCCGAAAAGTCAGCATCAGTTGGAAGCTTTTTGGCCAGCATTGGTATGGCAACAAGAATTTCACTATGCAGCTCACTTTTTGCAACCCCTGCAAGACCCTGAAAGGCTCAAGCAGCTGAATGTCAAGAAATTTGGTGGATTTTATTATTAAACATGAGAGGGCTTGCATCAGCTCTAAATTCTTTGTGGAAAACCTGTTTTCCATCTCTGATACAGCTGTATCAACAATGTTTAACATCTGTCGCCTTAGAGCTTCAGTAGAACATAGAGTATAGAGCTTCTTGCCCTATAGGTGATAAAATGACAGAGTCAGCATAGAAGGGATTAATAGTCCTTAGACATTTTGGTGAGGGCTCATCAGTAGACATGCCAGTGCAGTACTGCCGCAAATGACTGTCATTTTCTCTGAGATTTCTCAGTGCACTAAGAGATACCTGCAGTACTTCAGCTGCATTGCACAAATCAACATGGTGAGACTGTAGGATGGCATTGGCTGGTTTCAAAATTGCAAGAAGATGAATCAGAAATTTGCCAGCGTAAAAAAAAAATGGCATCGCATCAGCTGAGAGAGAAGCCCGGAAGCTTCTTTTGCAAGGTCAGCCGAGGCATTGTCATCATCTGAAACCTTGGAAAGAATGTCAAGAATGACCTCCTCGTTCTCCACAACACATTTGGTAACTTCAAAATGACTTGTCCAGCGGATTTCTAACAACCTCTTGAGATATGGGCAACTGTAAATCTGACAGACAAAATGATGTCTGAAAGAAGTGTACAGAGAGCCTGACAAGTCAAAGAATCTTTTGGCATAAGGTTCACTTTGAATTGCATGTGTGATGGAGAGGTGAAGCTGGTGGTTATAGTAGTGGATGTAGGGGATATGCCTGCCCAACCTTTTTTGCAATAAAGCCTGAACACCACCTCGCATCCCACTCATCACTGATGCTCCATCATAACACTGGCTCAGTATATTGTCAGAAATGAATCCTGTATGAGACAAGTGTCTTAATATTTCGGTGGTGATGTAATCTGCATCAAGCTGCTGTAGTTCTAACAAGCCAATGAGATGTTCCTCTGGCACACCATTGCACACAAATTTTCAATTTGCACCGATCCCTTGTGCCATCACTTTTTAAACAGAATGCAACTGAATCAGCAGTGTCATATTTCTGTTTTATTTTTTTCAGAACCATGGATGCCAAAATTTCAATCACTTCATTCTGGATGGTTTTGGAAGTGTACTTTGCATTTTCTGGGATACTTGACGTAATGTCAGCAAGGTATTAATCTTTTTCCAACGTGTATTTAAACAGCCTGGCAAAAAGCCCCGCAGCTATGCAATCCTCCTCATTGTCAAATGTTTCCTGATCTCCACATAGTGGAAGCTCATTGACTGCTAAAAACTTGCCACACTTTTTATGTAATATCGATTCTTTTCTATCTGTTGGGGGCCGAGTAAACATGCTACGTTCTCCCCTGACACCTGTCGGCGGCGAAATTCTGCCCACGCGGTTGAGGCTTATAAATGAGCCTGGCTACAAGCATGTTTTTGAAGACCGCAGTCGCGTTCTAATGCTGCTTTCCAGTTTCTAAAGCCCGTCGAAATGAAAGTATCCTTCTCGGGGCAAGCAACACCAAATACTCAACATGGAAAACAAAAGCATGCGTCACGCTCTACAGAATATTCAAGCCACGGTCATGACTGATATCAAGCGGCCGAAAAACATCTCTCCCTCCCTCCGAGAGGAGTTTGGGGGTATGATTTCAGAGCCGGCTGATGAGGATTTGCCTTGTTTAAATCATTTGGGACAGAATTGCTGCATTCTTGTGTAGGTGTAATTGTTTTTGACACCATTCGAAGATTCCGTTGAACTTGACCCAACTATTTCTCCGACCTCGTTGCCGAGGTGGTAGCTGCATCCTGGTGAGCAAAAATGCTTTTCTTTTGTCCTTTCGGAATAAGAAATCTGTGCATGTTGTGCTTTGTTTAATGTACAAATGTTAATTAATATGTTCACTGAATGTTAAAACGACAGTATCGTTATTAATATTGCTTTGTCATTCAGCATGTTTGTTAACGGAAAAGGTAGCGAGGTGAATGAGGCTAAGGCTATTGTTTCGACAGCCTACACTAAAAAAAATAAAATAATTTACATCTCACCAATTTTTTGATTGGTTGTTATGGGGGGTGGGGCCAAGGTGGGCCAAGCTCCTGATTGGGTGGGCCAGGCTCACCCTGGCCCCCCGTGGAGCCAGGCCTGATTGTAACAGTAAACATACAAGCCACGGCGGCCCCTCAGCACACTAGAAAAAAAACAACATTGCTGTTTATCAAGCGCTGAATCTTTGCTTGGTGCAGAATAATCTGGCATAATGTTAAAAATTGTAACAGTCACCTCTTTGCAGCCTGAACTTGTTCAGAATGTTAAATCTTTGTGACACCTGCGCTAAAAACAGTCTAGATGCAGCACAATGAGTGAAACAGAACGCAGGTGTCTCGACATGCGTTTTTGAAATATGAAGTTATTTTTAACTTGACACAGTGTCTAAAAATGTACCGGTCCTACATACATAGAAAAACAATGGAAAAACAGAGTAGAAGCACGCAAAAACACATTCAGTGTGAACGGCCCCTCATCCGTTTGCTCGTATCTGTGTGAGTGAGTGCGCGTGGGCGAAACAAGTTCGGAAAGCCTGTATATTTTTTTCATAAATTACAAACCCGAACCCAAAGTCCTACTGACCCGAACCCGGCGGCTTCGTGAACTGCTCTGAGACTGCAGACAACAGCATATTCGCGTGTGTACCCAGAACAACATGTCACCCCTCAAGCGGTTTTTGCAGAGATTTCCTACTCGGGCCGGGGGGCCCCCAACGTCCGGGGCCCCATGCAATTGCATGGTTTGCGTGGTTGGTTAAAACTGCCACTGATCATCTGGAAATAGAGCATGCACACAGAGCTCTCGGTCAGCTTCCCAGAGCGAGTGACGGACCCTGATCCATACTGGCAAGATTCTTGCAGTCGGCAGACAGAGACTTTTTTTATGTGCGGTGAGGAATAAAGGAAAGATGTGCTGAGAGGATTACAACATTATGGTTTGTCCGGACTTTGCCAGTGCTACACAAGCGAAACAGGAAAGATTCAAAGAGTGTAAGAAGTTACTTCACGCATAGGATGTGAGCTTCACATTGCTTTACCCGGCTAAGCTTAGAATTGATGCCAAGGATGGAAATAAAACTTTCATATGCTCACGAGAAGCTATGGCCTTCATTAAATCAATGGAGTGAGTGAGTGGCTTTGCCCACACTGAATCAGTGGTATGGACTACACATAGTGCATTTTGCTGATGTGGTCTGAGAGGGTTTGTTATTCAGTTGGTTGCCCACTGTCTCTCTCTCTCTCTCTGTCTACTTTTTTTATTATTATTTTTTTTTTTTCCTTTATTGGCTTATTGTTGAGTTTATTTGCTCATTTTATGAGTTCGATGTTGTTATTTACTGGGGCCTATTTCATTGAAAACTTTTATGTACAGTTCAATTGTATGGTGTATGTAAAAAGCAAAACAAACAAATTAAATTAAATAAAACACCAGACTGAAGTAATCTTGTAGCAATGGTGTTGCGGAGGGTCTCGTGAGCATGCATGGACCATCGGATTTCCAGGGGATAGACACCAATTGAGACTGTAATGCGTGAGGTTGAAGAATATTTTTTTTCTGTTCTGTGGGTTATTAAGGATTTTATAGTTACATCAGTGTTGAATTGTGGTCTATATAATTTAGCCTTGGGTACATAATTTCTATTTTCATGTCAATATGTCACACTGTTAAATAGGTAAAATGTTTCTCTCCATGTGGAATGATAATGAGCTGGGGCATCCTATATAAAGAAGGAAGGTTATATCTTTTCTTAACTGTAAAAATGTTATATAGTGTTCCTTCAAGAAATGCACCTTTCTTCACAGGAAGCTGAAAAACTTGGTAGGACATGGGGTGGGCATGTGTTTTGCAGTGCTGGTTCGAGTAGGAGAGTCATCACATTGATAAGTAAGCATTTACAATTTAAAGGTGGAGCAAGTCATTTTAATACAATACACTTTTTGTCAAATTCCGCAAATATCTCTTCACAGTCTGCTAGCTGTCCGTTCTGTGTGTTTGCTGAAAAGAATCCGGTGTTTGTATACAGCCCTGGCTCTATGAATTGAAAAATAAACAAAGTGGATCGGACCGATCCACACAACACTATTGCGTTAGCATGAAATTAGGGGGCAGTGCTACTGAAAGAGCACTGAATGGAGGGGTGTGTTTGTTTGGCTGTTGAGTTCAAATATTAACAGTCTTTCTCAGAATTCATTCACTCCACCTTTAATTGTCTCAAACAGATTAAAGATAGTTTAGGAAGAGTCATTATTTTGGCTGAAATACAGGGGCAAAATCTTATTTTGGCTAATATTTATGCACCCAATGCTGATGATCAGAACTTCTTTATAGATCTTGAGGGAAAGTTACAAGCAACTGGGATCCTCCATGACATGGTTTTGGGTGGAGACTTCAATCTTTCAGTGGATCTGGTCCTTGATCATAAAAAGTATGTAGACCCTTTAGAGCAATGTTGACACTACAGAGGATGTGTTAAAATCTTGGACATTGGGAGACTTCTGAATCCATCTGGGAAGGACTGCATCTTTTTTTCATCAGTTCATAAGATTGACTCTAGAATATATTTTTTTTATATATCTAAGTCACTTATTCCATTTACCACAGATTGCTCAACTGGGAACATTTTAGTTTCAGATCATGCTTTGGTGTGTTTAGAGATGTTGCTGCATATAGAGAAAATAGAATCATATAGATGGCGCTTTAATACATCCCTTCTGCAGGACCCAGCATTTCAGCAAATGTTAAAGACAGAAGTTAACATTTATGTGGAGGCGTGGCATGGGAGTCACTTAAGGCAGTTCTTAGGGGGCGGATTATACAAAATGCCACATTCATTAAAAATATCAAAGCACAGGAATTCATGGAATTGGAAAAGAGTTTTAAAAGTGCTGAAACAGAGCTGAAGCACCGAATGTCATCCAATGCTCTTAGAGAGTTGACTCAGCTAAAATATAGGTAAGGTTTTATCACAGAAGGTAGAGTTTTGCTTATTTAGGGCAAGACAGATATACTTTGAGTCAGAAACTTCTTGCCAGATACATAAAACAGAGTTTTTTTCCAACATTCCTTCAGTGAAGTCTTCTGGAGGCAATATATTTCTACCACAGATATTAATAAGGCCTTTAAAGAGTTCTATTTCAATATTTATAGTCCCATGTCTTCTTCTACCGATAAAGATATTAGCAACATCGTAGAGCCATTAGAACTTCCTAAATTGACAAATGATCAAATAGACTTTGTTGACTCAGATATTACTTTGGAGGAGCTAGATGAGGTAATTAAAGCCTTGCCAACAGGCAAGGCACCGGGGCCAGATGGTTTTGACGCAGAATTTTTTGGATCTTATGTCACAGAACTGGCTCCTCTTATGTTGGTAGGGGAACCCGGCAAGGCTGTCCTCACCACCCTTTGCAGTTCTGTCTTGCCTTGGAATCATTAGCAGCCGCAATAAGAAAAAAGGATGATTTTCCTGGTATTGTAGCAGGTGGTGTGATGCACAAACTACTTTACTGTATGCAGATGATATATTATTATTTGTCTCCGACCCTACAAGATCAATGCCTAGCCTCCACAGAATTATTAATTCTTTCTCCAAATTTTCAGGATACAGGGTGAATTGGTCTACATCGGAAGCTCTTGCTCTGACAGCATATTGCTTTACCACAGCTTTCCAACCTGGCGCCTTCCAATGGCCCAAGCAAGGCATTAGATATTAGGTATTTTATTTCCAGCAAAGCTGAGAGATTTAGTTAATTTTGACTGATTAATGAAAAAGTTCCCGTGTGCTGTTGACAGTGGCTTCACTACATTTGTCTATGGCTGGGAAGGTCAAAGTTATAAAAATGTATTGTATCCCCAAATTCAATTATTTAATGTGGTCTCTCCCACTAGAAATTCCTCTTTCTTATTTTAAACAATTTGGTAGAATATCTAAGTTTTTTACTTGGTATAGTAAACGACCTTGGTTACATATCCGTAAGTTACGTAGACCAATTGACAAAAGAGGTTTATGCCACCCCAATATTTATTTATTTATTACTATGCTTTTTATCTTAGACACTTGGTCCATTGGTCTCTTCCACCAGAGAGAGCCCCTCCCTGATACAACACTGAACAAGCGGTCCTTGCCCCAATTTTACAATTGCCTTTTAAAGTAAAAATGCATCCCATTATTTCACACTTACATTCAGTATGGACAAAGGTTTCCTGTATGTTCAATTTCGATACTTACCTAAATGTTACCTCAAACACATGGCTGAACCCCAAATTATGTATTAACAAGTCCCCCTTTTGCTAGAGAGAATGGATGGAGAGGGGTGTTGTTACACTTTGTGACCTTTATGAAAACGGAGCTTTGAGATCATTTTAAAATATAATACAGCAATTTGGGATTTCTAGGTCTCAATTTTTCTGGTATTTACAGTTGCGCCATTTACTTTGTACTATTTTTGGTGGTAGTACATAACCCCCTAAAGCTGCAGACACTCTTTGTATGGTGCTCATAGCCTTTGGAAAGGGGCATGAAGCGTCAGTGTATTATTCCTTATTGATTCAGAGTTTTGGTGATGGGGCCTTAACAGCTCTTAAGAGGTTATGGGAAATAGATTTGAACTTGGTATTGGAGGATGGGAAGTGGGAAAGAATTGAAAAATTTAAAGCTATGTCTAGGGATGCAAGGGTACACCTTATTCAGTTTAAAATTTTGCATAGTTTCTAATGGACTCCCTCTAGATTGTTTAGGCTTGTTTTAAAAGGCACACTTACCTACTGGCAATGTCAGCTGGAGGATGAAGACATAGCCCATGCTTTTTGGTTCTGCACTAAGATTCAAGAATTCTGGTTAAGAGTCCAGAATTTTATCTGTGAGGTTTTAGATACTCAAATTTAATTTAGCCTCAGACTATGTACTGTATATTGGGTGATGGGGTGGTTATTAAAGTAGGTGACAAATATACAAAAAACTGGGTCCAAACTAGTGTAATGATTGGCAGACAAATATTTCTTAGAGGATGGAAGTCAATTGGTGCTCCCTCATTTCAAGAATGGTTCATCAAATTGGGCAGGGCATTCAAAAAGATGTCATAGAAACAGTTTGGCTGATTAGATGCATATGGTAAGAAATGGGACAAATACATTACTTTTCTGGAAGGATCTCAGTGAGGGCCATGTGGAGAGAAACTTTTTTCTCTCTCTCTCTCTTCGTGTTTATGTGTATACTCAGGCTTGGACCAAGGGAATGTTGGAGGTTGGGGTGGGGTTGGGGACTGGGAGGGGGATAGGGAATTAATGAGGGTTAAGGGGGATAATGGTTGACTGTGCATGTACAGAATATTTTGCTTTGTTCTTTGTTATGCTTGAGAATCAACCAATAAAAATATTAATCAGAAAAAAAAGGCACAGCAGCAAAAATTTACCGCTTAATTCTAGGGGTCTGAGAGAGGGTGGAAAAAGGGCATGAAAAGACAAATTATGACCTCTGGTAAAAAAATGAAATGAAAAACAAAATATTGAATGACCCTTTCAATAAAGATCTCTTAGCCAAAGCAGCTAAAAATGCATCTCAGATTTTATGAATTCCAAGCAGGCATGCAAAAATCCCTGGAAATATTCATCTGAGAACATGAGAGATGCAAAAGGAATGGCTATGGATGTGTGCTGGTCTAAAAGAAAAGCCAACATACCAGCAGCAATTCCTGGATGACATAAATCAACTACCCCCTCCCCGCCTTTTCCACTCAGCCTGTGAAATTCACAACAACGTGACTTCCCTCCCACAGTTTTTACGAAACAGCTCGTGGCCTGTGCTGCCTTTGCATTCCTCCACCCAGAGGCAGAGAAAGAGAAAGGGAAGGAGGAAGAGAAAGTACGTTGTACATATATGTGCAGATCTTATGTCACAACGTGCCCATGTGTTGTAGCCTCACCAAGAAACGTCCTCTGTTACAATTACTACCCACTGCAGCCTGTTTTATGGCCTTTCTTCTAACCTTACGCTCAGTGTATATGGCATATGAGGACCTGCATGTAAGGACAGGCATACAGTATGAACAACGTGATATTCTCTAGGCAATGAGAAGATGTCTGGGTGGTGCTGTAGATTTAAAGGCAAACATAATCTACATTACAGGCCAAGAACGTGAGGGAAGTGAATTCACCTGAGACTTCAAGTCCATACGCCAATGCCACAATTTACAGCAACCAGTCTTTCTGGTTTCCTTTCAAATGCATGCATATCTGTGTTATGTATACACAGCTGTCAGTTAAGGACATGATTAGGCATTGAGATCTGACACATGGCGACTGTTACAGGTTGATACAGGCTAATAATTCATTTCTATAGGCAACAGGATGAGCCTGCAGGAAACGTTCTTATAAACAGTGGGTCAGGCCCAACTTCATAATCCCACATGAAGGAATGCACCTGGCATAAATAGCTGTGGTGCATTTTGGTTGAACATTTTGCTTTGAAGTTTATCTAAATTGCTTTAAGGTATTTAAATTCTTGATCTGAGAGCAAATAGGGAGGCGGGCACACTAACGAGGAGGCTAAAGACTACAGCCTCTAGCGTCAGTCGCAATTGCGCCTCTTGAGGCCAGGGGAGTGAGGTTTACACATACTGCACAGCTATCACGTACCAGCTGGCTCCCGTTACAGTCGCAATAAACACTGACTATTATTGACATTTATAGATTTCTGTTTCAATACGTTGCTGGCTCTTATGACCTAACAAATGCTTGACGGTGGTTGTAAGATAAAAACTCTGCTGTCAATGTTTTATCTTACAACTTTCATTAGGCATTCATAAGGACATAGCAAGACTGAAACATTGATTTCTTAAAACATGTTTTTTTAAGCTACAGTAGTGTTTGAGATTCTTTTTGTATCTTTGTACTATTACATGTGTCCAACACAACCACCAGCAACAGTTCAGGTGTGTGAGGAGTGTTTATATGTTGGCCTAAATTGTATCATAATAAAACTTAATTTTTAAGTAATAAGTCATCAGTCAGCCTGATGGTAATTACAATACTTGAACATGAGCCATTCATGATAAATGGCATTGGCTAAAAATTAAAACAAAAATATTATTTTTAATGTGGATCACAGGCTACTTTGCAAGCTGCTTAGAGACTGTTTTTGCCCACAGTAGACAATACAGATCACATGGTTAACAACTGTAACCCTGGCATCAAAAATAAGTGTACCACACAGATTAGAGCCCCTTACAGCAGAGATGTTCACGAGTCTTACATCTGAAGTCCGAGTCAAGTCTGAAGTCTTTAAGCTGGAATCCGAGTCAAGTCCAAGTCAAGTCTCAAGTCTTTCGTCCCGAATCCGAGTCGAGTCTCATGTCACTAAATGTTACATTTTTTTAGGTTATATATATATATATATATATATATATATATATATATACATACACACACACACACATGAATTACTAAAAAATTATAAATGTATGATCTTTGAAAAATCTGGGATACTAATAGGATTCTACCTGTAAAACATTATTTGATTTTATTTATTTCATTTTATTTTATGATTTCACAGATGTAATGAACTTATCCTGTATAATTTTTGTAATAAAGGTGCCGCAGTTTTTTCACGGTCTGTTCAACAAGGCTCAGAACACGCACACAAGCAATGCAATATGACATATGCAATGCAATGTAATGCGATGCGATATCATTAGGTAAAATTTTTACCTCTGGTTGGCGATCATGATGAGCCAGGTAGCTACAATGCCCACTGTTTATGACAGTACAATATTAGCTAGCTTTTGTGTTAAAGTGACTAACCTTTGAGAATGTGATCTTACAGAAGTTTCTGCTTCTGAGGGCACAACCAAATGTGAGCACATATGGCACGGTGGGTGACATCATGTTTCATGGGGCTCATCACATTTCATGGTTTACTCAGAAATACATCTTCGAATTCTATGACAAATGTCCAATCGATCATGACACATGGGGAAATGTGACGCAGATGTAATAAAACCATACAAATAAAACACAAATTCTTCCTTTAAGATATTAATAGTTAAGGTTAAAGACTTAAGTCGTTTTTTAAATGTATGAGTCCTTTGTGTCGAGTCTGAAGTTATTTTAGGTCAAACCTGGAGTCAAGTCTGAAGTCTATAAAAATGCGACTCGAGTGCAACTCAAGTACGAGTCTCTAACTCGAGTCCCCATCTCTGACTTATAGCACCGACCAGCTGACCCTGGTTGTTTTCTCTCTCTTTGTTTTGAGAAAACAGGAGATGTAGGCTCTGGCGATAGGTTTTTTTTATTTTTTTTTGAAAGACTACTTCAATTCCTTGGCTTTTTTTGCTGACTGCATACACGTGAGTATGCACATAAATAGTGGTTAATGTTTTCAGTCTTACTAAATCTGCATGCTGGACCCAAAACATTTTCAAAAGGCTAGAGAATCATTATCTGGATTGCATAACCACCTGGAGTGGATTGGCATCCACATAAAAAGAAATACCTGATAGTAGATTTAGGCAATTACAGCACAGTGATTCTGTTTCGTGGCTCATTTAACTTCTCGAACTACAAAATAATGAAAGTATTCAAAAACTATTTACAGTTTATAATATTGTGAAACTCATAAGGTCTTGCAAAGCATTGGTTAAATAGAAGTTATCTAACCATCTCCAAACATACAAGAAGATTGTACTTATTTGGGAATAAGTACAATCTTTTTTCCCAGAGATATATATGGCGTTTATTCATATCAACATGACAAGTTACAACCTATAGCAAGAGAGATAAATAGGGAAAAGAGAGAAAGAGAAAATTATCCTAATATTATTTCAACCACTAACTCAACATCAAAAGAAAGCCTTCTATCTGTTGCGGTGAACATCCTGTGGAGAACATTGGCCTTAAAACAAGGGACTTTCTGTTCATGTTTAATTCATATCATTTTGTTTTTCTCTCTAAAAATATATCCAGTAATATTATGGAGTATTCAGGGACAGAGCATGTTATTATTCTTCATATAACCTTGATAATGTCCTTGGGGTGTTGAGGAAATTGTACTTGCATGCTTTGCTGGATTGCACACACTTGAAAAAGGTCAAACAGGCACAATAAAGGAAGAAATAATTATATAACTCTATAAGGCAAGAAAGTTTTTGGCAGTGATTTTGAATTCCACCATTCTGGGGTATTTGACAATTGACATGACAGCTTGTGTGAAATACCCCGGAAGAGCGCCAAATAAGAATCTAGCGGCACCCACGTGCGCGCGCGAAAATTACGGCGCGCAAAAGCGGTCACGTGGAGAGCACAGACACTGGCCAACCTACTTCTATACTCCTCGAGCGCTTACATAATATGTTCCTAATCACAACGCTGGCAGACAGCCAACATGGCCTGAAATAACTCCGCGCTGGCTTGAGGTCATTACTTTCTGTCAAGACAGACGAGATAGCAACAGCTCTTCTCTGGGTGTCCTCCAAAAAAGGTGATATTAGTCTACTAATTCATATTCAAACCTCTGCCCTGAGGCTACAAACAACTGATAGTTCCGGTCTTGAGTGCTGATTGGTCAATACAGTCGTGCTTAAAGCAGTAAATCTTAGTGCTTTTATAAAACGTTGGTCAAAGCAATTTGATAAAATATACCAATGTTACATTTGATTTATTCATTCTAATAGTCAGAATGGTAACACTCATAAGGTTGTAGTCATTAATTTTAGTAAACTACAGCACATTAGTTAATTTGAACTAACATGCAATACTTTTAGCACATATGGTAATGCCTTACATAAGGTTGTATTTGTTAACATTAGTAAACAGATTAAGTATCATGAACTACCAATTAACAATATATTTTACATTTTGTTTATAAAAATACAATTGTTCATTGTTCGTTCAGTTTGCTATGCATTGACTAGGCTACTGTTACAACTTTTACATGTAAAACTATTAGTATATGTTGAAATTAACATTTAACAAAGATTAATAAGAGGTGTAAAAGCATTGTTCATTGTTAGTTCATGTTAACTAATATAGTAAATTAATACTAACTTATACATCCTTATTATAAAGTGTTAACGTTCACACTTAAACATTTTGGTTAATTTCAACATACATGGCCAACTAATAGCCTTAAGTTTTTAAAAGTTAAAATTAAAACAGTAGTAAGCATGCACTAACATGAACAATGAACAATAGTATCTATAATTAACAGAGTAATAAAGGCTATAAAAATAAATTGTTCATTATCTGATATATGGCCTTATTTGAATATATACACTTGCGGCCAAAAGTTTGGAATAATGTACAGATTTTGCAGTTTTGGAAGGAAATTGGTACTTTAATTCACCAAAGTGACATTCAGCTGATCACAAAGTATAGTCAGGACATTACTGATGTAAAAAACAGCACCATCAATATTTGAAAAAAGTCATTTTTGATCAAATCTAGACATGCCCCATTTCCAGCAGCCATCACTCTAACACCTTATCCTTGAGTAATCATGCTAAATTGCTAATTTGTCACTAGAAAATCACATGCCATTATATCAAACACAGCTGAAAGCTGTTTGGTTCGTTAAATGAAGCTTAACATTGTCTTTGTGTTTGTTTTTGAGTTGCCACAGTATGCAATAGACTGGCATGTCTTAAGGTCAATATTAGGTCAAAAATGGCAAAAAAGAAACAGCTTTCTCTAGAAACTCAATCAATGTTTGGAGGAATGAAGGCTATACAATGCTTGAAATTGCCAAAAAACAGAAGATTTCATATGAAGGTGTACATTACAGTCTTCAAAGACAAAGGACAACTGGCTCTAACAAGGACAGAAAGAGATGTGGAAGACCAGATGTACAACTAAACAAGAGGATAAGTACATCAGAGTCTCTAGTTTGAGAAATAGATGCCTCACATGTCCTCAGCTGACAGCTTCATTGAATTCTACCCGCTCAACACCAGTTTCATGTACAACAGTAAAGAGAAGACTCAGGGGTGCAGGCCTTATGGGAAGAATTGCAAAGAAAAAGCCACTTTTGAAACAAAATCAAAAAGGTTAGAGTGGGCAAAGAAACGCAGACATTGGGCAACAGATAATTGGAAAAGAGTGTTATGGATCTTAACCCCATTGAGCTTCTGTGGGATCAGCTAGACTGTAAGGTGCATGAGAAGTGCCCGACAAGACAGCCACATCTACGGCAAGTGCTACAGGAAGTGTGGGGTGAAATGTCACCTGAGTATCTGGACAAACTGACAGCTAGAATGTCAAGGATCTGCAAAGCTGTCACTGCTGCACATGGAGGATTTTTTGATAAACT
Source organism: Myxocyprinus asiaticus (assembly GCF_019703515.2). Classification (NCBI taxonomy): domain Eukaryota; kingdom Metazoa; phylum Chordata; class Actinopteri; order Cypriniformes; family Catostomidae; genus Myxocyprinus; species Myxocyprinus asiaticus. The sequence goes on from NC_059391.1 coordinate 12,381,985, forward strand.
CTTTGTAGTTTAAGAAGTTCTGCATTCTTTTTTTTTGTAATAGTAATTTTCCACGTTATTAATATCCTGACTATACATTGATCAGTCGAATGACACTTTGGTGAATAAAAGTACCAATTTCTTTCCATTAGAGCAAAATCTGTACATTATTCCAAATGTATAAAATTACAGTTCATATATTTAAGCGTAAGTGTACATTTTAAAATTCCACTAGTATTTGGGAAGATATGTTTCATTAATGAAAACTGACATTTTTGTACTATTTTTAAATGTTCATGTGTATCATATATAATTTATATCCTTTTTTCTTTACATATGGCCATAAATCTGATCTCTGTATAGGAATTAGTTCATGATACCCATTGCATTAACTAATGCTAACAAATAGAACCTTCTTGTAAAGTGTTACTATTGGAAAATACACAATTCTTCAGCTAAGTAATATAGGTTCATAAGGTTATATTTATACTATTTACTATTTTACCGTATGGTTGTAACACTGGGTCGTGGAGAGGAAGAGAGGAGACGCAGGAGTAGATTAACTTTCGATCTTTAAATGACAAACGCTGGAGTGGGACAAATAATAAATCATAACCTCAAAACTTAACACAATGTAACACTTCAAGGACTGTCAAAGGAGTAGATAAAACTAGAGGAAATTTATACAAAAGGAACTAATGAGGGAATGGAATTCAGGTGAGGATAATAAGAAACAGATGGAAGTGATGAGGGCAGTGCACTATGGGAAATGAAGTCCGGGGGAAAACTTCAAAATAAGAGTCCTTGAAGAAGATGATGGAGACAGACTGTGACAATGGTGTTTACAAGCAATACATTAGTAATACATATCGTGTGGTCTCATTTGTGCATTTATTAGCTCATACCATCAGAGTTCATCCAAATTAGAGTCGGAACCATCCATTTTATAATTAATTACTAAGGTACAAGAGGCCGTTATATATCATTTAATTCTAAATTAAAAGTTTAAATGTAAATTATTTTAATAAAAATAGCTAACTTTCCCTCCAGAATGCATATATGTGTCAAAAATAAAATAATTAGATGCATTTTCTTTATAATACTTATTTTGTCATTAAAAAAATTTATTGTAACGATAATCAATATTGTGTGTGTGTACTAATCTCATGTTGCTCCAGACAGACTGATACTGAAATAAATGCTGTAAATTGCTTTCGAGAAGCATCTGCTACATGACACCTCACTGTTTAATTATAAAATTTAAATCTGAGCATGAACATGATATTTATTACCTATATGGATTTACTTGCATAGATAAATGTAAAATGAAAAATAAAATTGACCCACATATATAAACTAAGGTTATTAATTCTATCTTTCAATTTCAAAAAATGACAAACTAAATGTCAAAACAATTACTTCACATAATCAAAGACACCTTAATGAGGAATGCCGTCAGATGAAAAGAACATATGAGAAATATAGCCACATCAACTCTTATTAAATTGTGTATTGTGTAAAACCGGGACTAAAACTGTCCATTTTATAATAAAAGTCAAGATAATAAAGAATTAATGAATGCCTAACAACGTCCCTAACAAGGTCCTTTCACTGTGTCTATTTTGAAAATATGGCATGGCATCTTGTACCATATTGCTTGAATATAGTCATCCAGGGAGGCTGTAAACCTGTGATGGACCAAATATTCTTCTTGCGTAACTGGGAAGATGTCCAATACCCACAATGTGAATAACCAAATCAACTTTGAGTAGTTCCAGAGCTAACCTCAGATTATGCAACCAAAACAAGCTGAGGTTTTAATAAATACACAGGGTCCACAAATGTTTTATTATCAAAATGTAGGATTTGGTTTGAAACGATTAGATTGGGCCATTGCCCTCCATATTAAATACTTAATTGGCCTTTGTACTGTTTACTTGACTGAAGAGTCATCACATGGAGTCAAACAAAGAAACAAACAAATGGAAAACAACTCATGACAGTAAAGAAACAAACAATGAGTAATGCTGATTTGCTCAGGAATCATTTTCAGGTATGAGTATACTGATAAATCAAAAGATTCAAAAGTTGGAAGACTGTATATAAAAGTGGAACACTGCTGTGCCATTGGAATGAAAACTTTGGAGATGATGACATTCTGAAGAATCCTATCTTCAAAGGTGATGTGGGTTTTTTACGTGTTAAAATATTTTCTCCTATCCCAGTTTAATATGCAGACACAATTAAAAGTAACCCATTTTTATGTTGATTTCCCTGAAATGTGAAAACACATGTTTTTTTTAGTGTGGCTCTGTGGTGCTATGAAAACTTTGCTCGGTTTGTTTGAGCATATCCAACAACCCGACATTGGCTCAACCAATGGCATGAGTTTGGGTTGGAGCTATTTGTTTGTCTGACCAATGGTAGATGGGGGAGTGTTCAGGAAACCTGTTTGACAACAGTCATCATTTGAAGGCTGTTTGGTACAGAAATTGCACACTTCACTTTTAAGGATCATCACACCATACTGTGTTTTAAGCATGAAAACATTAGAATTAATCAAATAAGGAATTACAAAAGAAACCCCACAAGTGTAATGTAATTGAAAAAGTTAAACAATGAAACATTTAAAAGAAGAATAGACCAAATGTTGTGAATCTAAACTTGAAGTGAGGTCTTTAGGTCTGTGTAAACTTCTTTCCTCAGGTTCTCAGGAGAAGTTCAGGAACTTCTGCAGAGCTCTCCTGATCTGCGTCTTCTTCTCTGGCTTGCTGTCTGGAATCATTTCCGCACTGTGTAGTGCGCTCAGGTTCACCTCTGGCCGTTTCACCCTGATATTCTGAAGCCCTGCCTGGGTCACGTTGCGGCAGAAGTCCACCCTCACCTCTGTGAGATTGTGACCATGGTCCAACACAGCCTGTAGGATGGAGTCTGTCACTCGAGCGCAGTTTTCTAGACTGAGACTGTGTAGACCCCTGCAGCTCTGCAGCACGTTGATGACATTGTGGTCCGTTATGTGGCCGCATCCAGACAGAGTGAGGGTGAGTAGATTTGGACACCTAAAGTAAAAAAAGCAGCACAATTTTTAGATGCTAATAAAGAAGAAGAATTAATGAGAGGTGTAACATGCAGTGCATACATATTTGTTTTAGCCTGATCCTATGAAAATAAAGTTACTATAGTGTAATTACACGCGTCACGGCAATTCTGTGGTGAAATGTCCATTGTGTGGTGCTAAAAGAGAGTTAAATTCTATCCATCCATCCATCATCTGTCTATCTGTCTATCTGAGCTCATCTTTTTACTAAAGTATTTTGTGGTTGACACCATTTTTTGTGGTTTGTGCATTGATGTTCATGGGTATGTTCTACTACACACTTTTGTGATTAGACACTGATAAATAGGACTTATAATAGGATTATTGCTTGCAAAAAAGAAAACACACTTGTGTGCAGTTTACTGCATTATGAATGTTTTTTTTATTCCTCAAAGGAAGCTTCAAGTGACAGACACTGTATTATAAACATGTCTGATCCAAGCCATGCTGTCAACAGACCAAAAATTACACAGAGACCAGGGCTGGTTGTCCCACAGGGAAGTTGTCACTATATTTCAGTAACGATGAGGTTTTGAGTCAAAAGTCCAATTACACAAATGTGCATTTTCTCTAGCAGGGGTTTTGCATGCTGGTTTCAAACACCTAGTTTCAAAGATTTGCAAATTTTATCCTCCAAACTACAATTTCAAGATCAAAATATTTTGCTATAGCTGTTTGGTAAATAAGTGAACACAATAAAACCACACTGATGTACATTCAGGCAAGGGTCAGCTATATAATTAAGGGGTAACACTTTACAATAAGGTTCTATTCGTTAACATTAGTTAATGCATTAGGTTTCATGAACAAACAATGAACAATATATTTTTTACAGCATATATTAAATGAAGGTAGATTTTAACCGGGATTTGTCCTGAAGTCCACTATCATCTCCACTGTTTTGAGCATGTTCAGCTCAAGGTTGTTGTGACTGCACCAGACAGCCAGCTGATCAACTTCCCCTCTTTATGCAGACTCGTCACCATTGCGGATGAGGCCGATGACTGTGGTGTCATCTGCAAACATCAGGAGCTTGCCAGTGGGGTCTTTTGCAGTGCAGTCATTCGTGTACAGGGAGAAGAGCAGTGGAGAGAGAGAATGCATCCCTGAGAAGCACCAGTGCTAATAATGAGGGTCCCGAATGAGAAGTTCCCCAGTCTAACTAGCTGTTGCCTATCTGTTAGAAATCTGGTGATCCATCGACAGATTGGGGTAGGCATGGAGAGCTGGGTCAGTTTGGCTGAGAGAAGATCAGGCATGACGGTATTGAAGACTGAACTGAAGTCCACAAATAGGATCCTTGCATAAGTCCCAGGTCTGTCGAGGTGTTGCAGGATATAATGCAGTCCCATATTGACAACATCATCCACAGACCTGTTTGCTTGGCAAGCAAACTGAAGGGGGTCCAGCAGGGGTCCAGTGATGTCCTTCAGGTAGGCCAAAACCAGTCTCTCAAACGACTTCATGACCACAGACGTGAAAGTGACAGGTCTGTAGTCATTAAGTCCTGTGATTTTGGGTTTTTTGGGGACCGGAATGATGGTGGGGTGTTTGAAGCAGCAGGGAACTTCACACTGCTCCAGTGATCTATTGAAGATGTGTGTGAAGATGGGGGCCAGTTGGTCAGCACAGACTTTCAGACAGGCTGGTGAAACACCACCTGGGCCTGAAGCTTTCCTAGTCTTCCGTTTCTTGAAGACACATCCTCATCACAGATCATAAGTGCAAATTGAGTAGCAGGAGGGGGAGGAGGTTCCAGGAGGTGTTGGTGTGTGTGTGAAGTGACTATCAGAGCGGGAGAGGGGTGTGAGTAAAACACTCTCTACAGAGCAAGGGGGAGGTGTCTTGTACTTGGTGAGGCTTTTTAGGTCTTTCCACACAAATGCAGGATCATTGGCTGAAAACTGCTTTTTCAGCTTTTCAGAGTAGCTACTTTTAGCCACTTGATTTCCTTAGTAAGTGTGTTCCTGGCCTGGTTGTACAATGTTTAATCCCCACTTCTGTAAGCATCCTCTTTGGCATGATGAAGCTGTCTGAGTTTTCCTGTAAACTGTGGATTATCATTATTGAATGATAAAAATGTCCCAGTAGGGATGCACATATCCTCACAGAAACTGATATATGATGTCACAGTATCTGTGAGCTCGTCCAGGTCTGTGGCTGCGGCCTCAAAAACACTCCAATCAGTGCAGTCAAAGCAGACTTGTAGTTCCAGCTCTGCTTCATTGGTCCATCTCTTTACAGTCCTTACTACAGGCTTAGCTGATTTTAGTTTCTGCTTGTAGGTCGTGAGAAGATGAACCAGACAGTGATCAGAGAGTCCTAAAGCTGCACGTTGGACAGAGCGATATGCATACTTTACATTGGTGTAGCTGTGGTCAAATAAATTTATTTCTCTGGTGGGGCATGTGATGTGTTGTTTTTATTTTGATAGTTCACGGGTGAGATTAGCTTTATTAAAATCTCCCAGAATAATGATAAGAGAGTCCGAGTGTTGTTGCTCTGTGACTGTGATGTGATCAGCCAGCTGTTGCAACACTGCGTTCACACATGCTTGTGGCGGGATATAAACACTCACCAGAATAAATGAGGAAAAGTCCTACGGCAAGTAGAAAGGCTTACAGTTGATGAAGAGTGCCTCTGAATTAGGACAGCACATCTTCTTCAAAACTGTTACATCTGTACACCAACTTTCGTTGATGTAAAAGCATGTACCATTGCCTCTCGTTTTCCCCGATAACTCTGTGATGCAATCCGCTCTGAACAGCTGGAAGCCCTGCAGTTGTAACGCGCTGTCCGGGCTGGCTTACCTCAGCCAGGCTTCCATGAAACACAGAGCAGCAGAGTTAGAAAAGTCCTTACTTATTTGAGTGAGCAGAAGCAGTTCGTCCATTTTGTTGGCGAGGGAGCAGACATTCGCCAGATGAATATTTGGCAGCGGAGTTCTAAAGCCGTGTTGACGGAGCTTCACAAGCACGTCGGCTCGCTTCCCTCGCGTGCGTCTTTTGGATCGCTTGTAGAGCACCGCTGTGCCTCCAACTAAGATATCTAATAAAACGCTTGAATAATCAAACACTTGTAAAAAACTATCAGGTATGCTCTGTTCATCCCTTGTGAAACTGATTGGGAAAGAGTGACAAAAAACGTGACAAACAAACAAAAGTAACAAAAATGCTAGAGAGCTCCACACCGAAGCAGCCATCTGTGGCGGCATCTTTTACGAACATGTATAATTTTTCCTGGGCAATAATGTTGGATATGATTAATAACATTTTTGTAGGCAAGACTTTAAAGTATGTGTGCATATACAGAAACGAAAATGAACTTACCCTGATAAAAATGCTGACCGGGAAAAAGTGTGACAACTAGCCCCAGTTTTCCCTGTTGAAATAGGATGCCAGTGACAACACAAGCTATTTATGCAGTAATATATACTGCCCCCCCCCCCCCCACTTCCCAGGCATTTGTGTGACATTATACTTAATATAGCATAACAAAGACATTTGCTGTATTAGCTGTTTTTGCCACATAAACACAGCTGGTGCTCTTGCTAAACAGCACCAGCTGAAAGCTTAGTCATTTACCATGCCCACACCAGTGAGCTACAGAGTCGCCCTTCCGTGCCAAGCTGGGTGTGCTACAGCCTGCTGGTGGACTCGCACAGGGTCAGCACTAACACACATGTCTGCAGCTTTGAGATGTCATTCACGTTTACTGATGCAGGTTATATAAAGACTTACATAATCTTACCACTTAACCACATGTGAGACTGGCGCATTCCAGCCGCCTGTAAGTGTTATGGGTACTGTCCCAATAACCCTGGCCATGGGGCGGATCTTACACTACACGTGCCTCTGCTTTTATTATCACAGACAGCCACTGGTGACATAGACAATCTGATAAAGGTATCAGCAGGAGAGGAAGGATGAGTGAGACTCGCAAGAATTTAAAGCCCCAAGGATTGGTTGGTTTAGATAGTTTCTGCTGGAGTTGATTTCAGCCATTGTTTTTTAGTGGGAGGAGCTTTTGTGTAAGCAAACACAGTTAATATATGTGTCACATCATCCTTGGTTACATAAGCATGCCCTCCTCTTGTAGCTCTGCCCTCCTCTTGTGCAGATGTTTTGTTTTGGTCAACAAACTGCGTGTTGTTTTATGCAGACTTATACAAACCTTTTTGTTGTTTTTCTTTTATGAAAAGCTAACAACGACTTGGCTGTGGGTGTGGAGATATAAAGCCAAATACTATTTCCCATAGGATAAACCATGAAGTTTCCGTTGCATGGGTGTGGCTTCTAAACATTCCAGACGTGGCTGAATGTACACATGCCAAACTAACGTTACTTAATTTTACAGTAACTGCTAGTAATTTTCCAGTAATTCAGTTTAATGCCTTTCCTTTGAACTCATTCATAACGGTCAAGAATAGCCATATGGATAGTTGGCATGAAATACTTGTAGAAGTTTACATGGCTTGCGGTCTGACATGCTATAATCCATCTAGAACTACATTTTGCTAATTCTTTTGTAAATATCGTGCATGCAAATTTTATGACTTAGAAATAAGGGGGGCCTGGGTAGCTCAGCGAGTAAAGACGCTGACTACCACCCCTGGAGTTGTGAATTCCAATCCAGGGCGTGCTGAGTGACTCCAGCCAGGTCTCCTAAGCAACCAAATTGGCCCGGTTGCTAGGGAGGGTAGAGTCACATGGGGTAACCTCCTCATGGTCGCTATAATGTGTTCTCGCTCTCGGTGGGGCACGTGCTGAGTTGTACGTGGATGTCGCGGAGAATAGCGTGAAGCCTCCACACGCGCTATGTCTCCATGGTAATGTGCTCAATAAGCCACGTGATAAGATGCGTGGGTTGACAGTCTCAGACGCGGAGGCAACTGAGATTCGTACTCTGCCACCCGGATTGAGGCAAGTCACTATGCCACCACGAGGCGTATTGGGAAATGGGCATTCCAAATTAGGGAGAAAAAGGGAAGAGAAAAAAATTACTTCGAAATAGGGCTTGAAGATTATATCTCAATATTTTAGCCTATTGATGATATTTGAAATATATTTCAATATTTATCTATTTGCTCTGAAAAGGCTTTAAAGAGGAACTCAGAGGAACCATCATTTCAACCAAATAGCCAATGTAGCCAAGTATATTCAAAATGTTTAATGCAAGAAGTAAAAATCTAGTTTAAAGTAATGAAGTAATGTTTTCCCACACAGTATTTCACTAAATGAACCCAAGGGAGAATGCAATTTAATGATTTTTTTTTTATGTATATGCACCAATACAGCAATACATAGTAAATAAAAAGCAGTATTTACCTACAAAAAGTAGATTTTACTAAAACATTTTTGGGAATGAACAGGGTATGTACTTCACTCAACAATTTTTTGAATCCAGCCAAATTGAATAGCCTAATAGGCTATGCAGAATTATGATTGTGGGACCCACTTAAAGTAAGAATTATTATAATAATACTGAATTATTAATTATTATTTAGAGAATTAGAATTGTTTTATACAATGTACAATATTTCTGTTGTTTGTATTTGGGTTATTGATAAATAAGGTTGTCCATGGTGATAAACATGAGAAATCTTTAAATAAATGAAGTTTAAACATGTCAAATTCGTTAAACAAATAAATAAATAAAATAGCATAAAAAAATCTGAATCCAATTTGGTTTCATACATTTTTGAAAAACATTTAAAGCATTTTAACAAAGAAAAAAATGTATTACTTAAAAAATGTAATGTGGTGTAACCATCAAGTAAAAGATATTAAAAATACTTTCCTTGCACCATTAATACAAGAGAGTGTACACAAAAATATCATTCATTTAAAAATTCAATCACATTTTGCATTGAATTATTTAAATCATTTAAAATAATTAAAATATTAAATCATGGAATGATTTATTTATTTATTTCACATATCATGATTTTTCAAGTCAAGAATATGGCTTTTCTCAGGGTTACACAATATGACCCAAACAAAATATGCCTTTTCATATTCTATTTTTACACTGTCTAAAGTGTCTAAAGGGGTCCTCTCTGGGTTTTTTTTTTTTTTTTTTTGGTTTTTTAGTTTGTTTTTTGTGTGTGACAACAGAATGGCTACCTGCATGTTGACTGCACCACATGACTTTGATTTGGTGGAAAAAATAAAATATTTTTTAAATTGTTTCACTGCTTATTTATTATTATTATTATTATTATTTTTTAGAAATAATAATAAAAGTTTATTTTGCACTACTCATGCCAACATGTATTTTTTTCCCAAGAATTTCAGCTTTTAATGAGAGTGTGATTTATTTATTTTTATTTGTATTTTATTTATTTTATACTCCGGATGGTAACACCACTTAGAAATGTTTTACTTTTGGCATCAGAAAAAAATATGAAAATGACTAAACTTTTGTTTTGTACGAATTGCATTATTAATGTATTTTTGAACAACTTTGGTCTGCACAGAAAAATGACCCATTGACCCATTTATTTATTTTAATCAGTTCTGCAGCCCTACAAAGAAAAATTTTGAACTTAGTCTGATGACGTGCTCTTTATGAAACTTCGGAATTCAGCCCAAGATTTTACATAGAAACTGGCCCAAAAGTTGTTTGGGGGGGGGGGGGTGGTTGCTGTCCTTTTCTGCCTAACGCAGCCCCCTTCCGCATATCGCGGCGCCGTTTTGTGGTGCGTTCTGCATAACGCGGCGGCCCCATTTCACTGCTGGACCACCGGGAACACCGGTTCTCCCAATGGCCAGTCCGCCACTGTGTTTATTTGATATATTACCCAGTCCTGTTTCACATTAATTGAGAGACAAATACATTTTTGTACTATTAAAAATGTAATTGCCATAGGACAATTTAAAATTACTAGTGAAGTAGAGAAGGTAAAAAGGTAATAAAAACTGGTTAGAAGTAACCGGTTCAAAGATATACACTTTCCCTTATAGTGTATATCCCGCTTTAGGCTAAAATCTTGATGATGCTAAAAAAAAAAAAAAAAAGGTCTATGGACACGCTATCTTCCACTACCTCTACATAAACCATTTAAAATGGCTAATGTCACTCTAGGGACGTTGTCAAGGGTGTGTCTAAGACTGAAGCACTAGGTCTAGAGATTTATTTTCCCTGAAGCAGCCCTAATGACCAGTCTATGCCAAGAACGTCAACAGAAAAAGCCTGGAACTGCAGATGACTGTGGTCAGATGTAGTTACATTCTTTATTTTCTTGTTTTTTCTTTTCTTTCCTTTTCATTTTCTATTATTCCTTATGTACAGTATCCATAACCAATTTAAAGGTCATTCAACTCTTTGATGGAGCAAAAAGAGGTAAAATGAGTAACGTTGTCGTGTCTTTTTGAGGGATATTGTGCTCACCAGAATTTCTGAACGGGTACCTCATGACAGATTATCAAAAATATACAGTACAACCCTCAAAGAATGTAAATTACTAGTTAAATCAGTTCAGACGCATGACAGCTTAAACATATTGGCCATATAGGAAGAGTTTTCTGTGGTTCTGGATTTAGTTATGAATTTTATAGTAAATTGGCATAAGGTGTTCAAAAAAGTGAGAGAGCGAGAAAGTTTTATTTGAAAAAATAAAACTAGATCCCATGTACTTAACGACACCATCTGAGACTCTCTTCCCCAGGCATTCAGTGTTTTATAAATTTTCCTTTGCAGCAGAAATGCATCGCCACAATGGCGTCAGTTAGTCCTTTATAGGCAAGTGAGTGAGACACACACTCGTGCAAACACAGTCCACAGTGACTGCAACGCACATGTGCATTGTACTCTTATCAACAAAGAACTGATTGTACGCTCCACCTGCCAATGCAAATCCTGAGAGGAGCACTCACAAGGGAGGAACTTCACCCATAGGATCCTTCCTCAAAGTTCTTTCTGTCTCCCATTTCATCTTGTATCTCTCCAATTTTATCTAGTCAAGAAGCACTGGTCTCCATATTTGTCCTTCACTCTTAAAACTAAAGGATTCAACTAGAACTTTTTTAGTTCAATAATGAACTTAAAAGAACTTATTCTCTAGTTATTTTGTACTGGAGCTTTAGAGAACTCAGAAACAAATACACTGATCTGCAGAACCTGTAATGGAACATCAAGAACTTTCTTAAATTTCCATAGAACCCTATACCCATTTCCTCTTTCTTTATGTCGCTCCAGGTCAAGAAGTCTTGGTCTCCAAAGGTTTCATTCACTCACAGAGGTTTCTATAAGAACCAAAATGGGTTTAATGCCTTATACTATATGAGAACTTTTCATTCTTTAGGGAACCATTTATGTACTGTTTCTTAAAAGGATGGCAAAATCAAAACCTTTAAAGTAACAGTAAGAACTTTGTTAACCACCAAAAACCCTCTTGAGAGTCCTTAAGAATTTTTTTACTGTATAGGGTTCCAGCGTTCACTATATGGCAACCTGAGCTCAGAAAGTCACACTACTATACCTATATATTTTTTTAGATATATTTTTACGTGGCCTGTTATATGTATCATGGTACTTTCCTGGTGAAATAAACACTAGAGGTGCTACAGCAACAATTACTTTTATGCACTTTAACAAAAATCATGAGAAAACTGCAGATTATTAATTCATAAACACTTACTTTACACTGTTCCTCAAACAATGCTATCTTATGACATCAAAACACTTGTACTATAGTGCTATACATTTTAACGTTTGCATTACATGACAACTACATTTACAAGCTTGTTCGAGTAAGATCAAGTTGCACTGTAGCTCAACTGATAGAGCATTGCACTTGCAATGCAAAGGAATGGGGTACGAGTCCTGAAGAGCATGCAAGTTGACACATGAGCCAAAAGTGTCATAGAAGCACCACAAAATGACATGGTTGCTTCAGCAATTGCGTTTTTAATGACACTATCGGTTAGGGTTTAGGGTAGGAAGGTAGGTTTTGTTGATTCAAAACTCAATAGACCATTAACCTTAATCTCATCTGTTTGGAGAACATTTAATTTAAGCTTTTAGTGTTTTCAGCTAGTGATTTCAGTTTTCAGGGGAGTCAGCCTACAAATGGCTTACTTATAATTGTCTCTTCTTATTAAGCATGGATATGAGAAGGTACTTTATCACTGTAAGAAATTATACATATCACCTTTTAAGAACCAGCGCCTAGATGGTTTTCTAAAAAACTAAGAACTGTAGAATAAAAAGTTCCTTGTGAAAAATAGTTCTTCATTGAAGGGCCTTTTCTAGAGTATTTTGGCAAATCAGACTTTTTTTTTCCTGTTGTAAGTTAGTTTAAAGTGCAAAACAGCAGTGGGAGAAACCACAGAGCTCCATCATGTCTCTCGTTATTATTGGGCTGCCTTGGAGAAGCTGTGCAGATCTGCCTTTAAAACTCCAGAGGGTAATTCAGCTCTACACTGCATGTTACCCTGCAGACCTCATGTCACTAAAAATTCGAGGTGAACAACATTTCCAGCTTCGACGCACTTGGAGCACATGCCGCATTTATCAGTGAAGAGTCAAATGACGTCCTTCCGTGGAGCGAAAATGTGTTTCTAATGAACTTTTAAGGGATAAAGGTTTGAGCTGATTCCCATTAGTCAGAGCTGGAGGAGTTGAATGTCTAGATGAGAATGGCTCACGCTGAAATAATTTCTAGCTTCCTCTCATCGACGTCTGTGACTCAAAGAATATCTCAGATACACGCATAGCTCGCTCATCCTAATGCATCCATGTTCCTCTGAGGCACAGATGTTTCTGATTGTCGAATGATCTGTCCTAATGTATTTCTTCTCAACCCACAACAGAAGCTGGGAAATGAGTTGTTTACTGTGTCACTTCTTAGACACTTAAGAAACAAGCGTGTGAGTGGCAGGCGTTTTATCACATTCTTTAAATGCTCGTGGTAAAAGCTTACTTTCCATTTTTTTGGATGGAGGAGTGTGTGTTTACATCCTGTACATTGATCGACAGCCTCTCTGGTTAACCTATTAGTGTCCTTGCCTATATTTGCAATATTTCATGCAGGGATTTTAATGAATTCGTTATGTAACCAATAGCTCTTATTATATATTTCCTAAACAAGATGTGACTTGTTTTAGCATTAGTTGAAAAGAATATTACGTAGCAGGTTAATTCATCCAAAAATCTAAATTCTGTCATCATTTATTCACCCTCATGTCATTCCAAACCTGTAACCTGGTATCAGAGAATCAAGTACACCTACGTTTTTGCAAAATAATTTTTATGTGGCCTGTTGTACATATCAATTGTTTTTTTTAATCTCACACTTTCTTTTGCTTTTATGACACTGTAGGTTAGGTTTATGTTTAAGGTTTAGGGTAGGAAGGTAGATTTTGTTTTGTAGAAACTCAAAAACCTAATTCGTTTGGGAGAAAGTTTTTAACTCACTTTAAGCGCCACTCAGTGGACATTTCACCTCAGAACTGCCGCAATATTTGTAATAATCCACGTAATGTAATTTTGCAGAAATGTTACCACAGTCACATAATTTTCAGGAGATCAGTCTGCAAATGACTTTCTTTCTGCTGTGGAACATAAATCTGTTTACATTCACTTTTAGACAGATCTGACTACACATAGTCAGTCAAACAGTGTGGGTACCGAAATGAGGAAACAAACGTGATCTTTAACATTTCTGTAGTTTCTCTCTCTACTCTATTTTCCTTTTTGCAAGTGGTTGTGTTGATATGATTGTCTTGAGATTGACACCACTGGCATAAGAATGGCATGTGATTTTAGGAATCAATACTGGGATCATTCAAATGAATATTTTGATTAATCGATTACTGTTATAGTGATTTTTTTTGTTGTTGTTGTTTGTTGTTGTTCTTTTTAGAACTGGATAGCCCCTTTTCACTGCTGCTTTTATTATATGTAAAAGAGCATCATGAACATTCTTCAGAATGTTTCTTTTTCGGTTTTCAGTCATACGGGAACAACATGAGGGTGAGTGAATGATGACAGAATTTAAATTTTTGGCTGAACTGTTCCTATAATAACAAAGTGTATGTGCGATGCATTAACGTTACTTGAGCTGTTATTTTGACTAAAATCCATCAGGGAAACGCATTTTCCTGTTCAAAATCAAACCAGCAAGACAATGAAGTTGAAGCAGACAAATAAAAAAACACTCACATGTGGCACACACTCTCCAGGAAGTCACTGACGATGCTTTCGTGCTTGCTGCAAAGGTCCCTCTGGAATGTGGTCTTCATCCAGTCCTCAATGTTGCACACTTTGACTCTGCTAGAGTGCCAGCATATGGACAGGTACCTCAGTGAAGGGCCCAAAACAAAGTTATCCCTCCTTAGCTCACAAGGAGACCTGAAGTGGAGTAGCATCCACAACTGTGGGTCCAGGAAGACCTGTCGTAACCTTAAGCATGTCCGAGACAGGCTGCGGCGACTGTCCTTATCTAGGTAAGATAAAAGATGTAGCAAACACTCCTGATCAAGCTCGTTGAGATGCATAGCAAGCTGAACAAGGAGAAAGAAGCAAATGAGACAGTATTAGATGGCTAAGTCCTGGTCTGCTAACTACCACACAGCAACAGTGAGACAGTGGCGTGTCTTGTGTGGCGGGGATACGTGATCTCCCCCAGACTGCAGGCTCTCAGAGGCCTTGCACATATAAGGTCGTATGGAATGGGGGTTATTTTGGGAGGACAACTGCAAGCACAGTCAAAAATGGAAATGTGTGTGGCACATGGGCTCTCCCGGTCCATCAATCTCCATCTCTAGCCCGCTTGTTTTCAAATTGAACCACCTCCTCCCTTAAGTACACGCCTTCCAAACAGATTTTTTGCGCTCCCATGTGTCAAATGCTCTGTCTGAGCTTTCCCTAGTGTTTAAGCGCCCTTACTGTCGGGCCACAATGGACAGCATCATTGATTATAAAGGGATCTGTTTGCTTTTGATGCATTGCACCGCTCGCTTCCGGTGTAGACAGTGTGTTACCACACGTGCAAAAACTAATTATATCCTAGCTGCAAGTCACCTTTCTAGCTATTTCCTTCAAAACATACAGTACCAGTGAAAAGTTTGAATGCTCTTGACTAATTGTATATTTTTAATGATTTTAAATAATATTTAAAAATCATCCTTTGTGGCACATTTAATGAATATGGTTGAGAGAACGTCCAGAGTGTGAAGTGCTATAATCTAGACAAATGGCGGCTAATTTGAAGGAACTAAAATATAAGATAGTTTTGATGTGTTTGACATTTTAGTCACTGTATAACTACCATATTTCCATTTATATTATTTTCTAGTTTTGTTGCCTTTAAATTTTTTTTTTTATGGCAGCCTAAATATCAGTTGAACTGGAGAGATTCACCATGGATCAAACTAACTCTAGGGAGGAGGAAGGCATTTGTTTTTGGCAGCATCTCAAACTGAAGTGAAAGTACATGGCGAATTGCGGTTGTGCACAATATCTGCATATTGAACACAGTGCACAGCTAAAATGAGCTGAAACTAGCAGAGGAATTTCTGCCATCTTGCTTTCTGGAAACTCATTTTCATTATCGCATACTGTATCTACACTCGATATGGCACCTGATAGCATTAGGTCCTCTGGGTGAGCCATAGGGGACTTGGCACAGCCTTTTCCAGGGTGACGTGCGATTACAGTCATGTGAGTCATGACGTGCTGTGCCAACTGATGCAGCGGCACCTGATAACACAGCAACGTGAGTTGAGCGGCAGCTGTGACCTAACCTCCTGTTGAGAAAAATGCTTTTTATTTTCATTCTGACAGTGTGACAACTTCAGACAGACACTTGTGAGGGAAAGCGAGTAAACCGCGTGGAGCAGTTGTTCCTCCGTGTGACACAGGAGGGCCTGTTCTTCTTGCCTATTAGGAATGTTACCTCGCTGGCACGTGGAGTGTGGGGGGCCCCAGTGTTTGTTCTGCCCCCGGGTTCTTGTGTGAGCGTATGTGGGCGGCAGCAATTGATAGATGAAGTGAGGAGGAAGGCAAAGAAAAGCTCACAAAGACATCGAAGCACTCCCTCTTGTTGTTTTAGAGTGTTTTACGTCATCAGAGCTATTCAGCACTGGTGAGTGACATTGAAATTAGTCCTTTGAAAGTAAGAACAACACAGTGAACGCATGTACATGCCAATAGTTCTGTGTTCCGTTTGAAAGAAAAAGCTACTCCGCCTGGAGTGATGACATGGGATAGAGTGGAAGAAATACATGCTCACAGACATGCATGTTGTCACACATTTTGAACCTTAACCCATAGTTCAGAACAGAGGACAGAACTGTCTAAGCCCTATTTGGACATTCAAATTGCGCAAGGGCATATCTCCTTATACACACAAAATACACCCAACTAAACCACAATCATTACACTAGTGTCAGATCTTTTTCATTCCTCGCAACACACGCCCAGGTTAACAATCACTGTATATACTGTATAAAATAAAAAGTTGGTCTGTTAAATAAAGCCCTATATCCTCTATAAAACCCCATTTTATTAAGGCTATAGTTTTTAACTTTAATATGGATGTTTCTTCAACTTGGGGCACTTTTAGCACTCTGGATTTCTAGAAAGTAAAGACTCCACTTTTGTCTTGCTAAGGCTAATTTCACAGCTTACATTTTATCATAAATACACAAAATTAAATAATGTTTTCACAACTTTTGCGTTATTTGGCAAAATTGAAAATGACGCGATTGGAAATGATGCCTAATAAAAATACTCTGCTCACAAGTGATATTTACCTTGAATTTTCTGTTTTCTTTAAATATCACTTCTTTCATATTTTACCTCAAGCATTCTCTTAACAGACATTTTTGTTGACTAGGTAAACAAGTAAACTAACGTTTTTTTTTAATGTGCCATATTAGAAGCAAAATTGTTTTGTGTGGTGGAAATGGGGCCACGGCTGTGGGACAGTCATAACTTTAAAACATTTATATAAATCCTTTCCCTATAATAAATATTGAAATGGTTTATGCTGATTTCACTGTTTATATTATCATAGTTTTAAATTTTTCAGTTCAATTTTCTTTTCTTTTTTCTTTTTTTATAATGGATTATCATAGCTTAATATTGAAAGTCTGGGTCTGGGACAAGGCAAAAAAAAAAAAAAAACGAAAACAACCTGTACATTAAAGGAATTTGACAAGTACTAAAAATAAATGATAAAGGCTTGGTAAAAAGTTTCCAGTTCAGTTTTAATGAGACCCTCATATAAAAAATATTAAAAAAGAAAGAAATCTGTTCAATTTGATGAAAATAAACCCCTGGGACATGAAAGTGCCTTAAGTTGAAAAAATACCTGTAGACGTATTTACAGTATTTTCTAAAATTAAAATTTTTCGAATCAGAGTTACATAGTTGGAAGTATCTAAATTCTGGCAATACAAGTAATTATCTTATCAACTAGTGTGAGAAGGCTTGACATTAAAAAAATGTCAGCTGTCAACTATTGTTTATTCATGGGAGAAAACAAAATTTGTGCAATATGAGGAAGAACTTAAATTGTTCCCTAATTTGATGACCTGAGGAGAAAGTAATTTTGCATTTGACATGAACTTAATTTCATATAGACAAACCATTTTTTCTAAATGAAAAGAGAAGCACAAACACCCAACCTCTGCACAATCCACATCCCTTTAATTCTAAAAGGACAGAAACTGTACATTTCGAACATTTTGAAGCTAAAAGGACACAAAACACATGAGATAATGGACCTTCTCTTCAAAAGTAAAGTTAACACTAGTGAGGTGATGGCTGTGTTTGAATTAGCTACTGCTTTGTGGTACAAATTACACTTTTATTGTCACATAAAATCAGATGTTTCAAGTTTTGGCTTGGAAATACCCCCATCAACAACATACACCAATGAACAGCAGGCTCAGAGGACAAGCAGAGCAATGAAAGCACGAGTTAAAAGGGATAGCTCACCCAAAACTGAAAATACTTTCATCATATACTCACCCTCATGTTGTTCCGAACCCCTTGACTTTTTCTCGTTTCATGTTGTTTGGAACAGTAAATCAAGACAGAATTTTCATTTTTGGGTGAACTGGAGCAGCTAGCAGAACATCTTGTGAATATAAGGCCATCGTGTCAGAAATACACTTGGTGAGAAAAATATCTGATTTTCAATTGTAAAGCATTTTGTTTCACAAGTCAATCTGAGTCAACCATTTTCGTTATGAACAAACAATTACCTTTGGAATCATTTCTCATTTCAGTCACTAACAAACCTCATACTGGTGACATATGAAATCTATTAAATGGAAATATGTCAAGTCAAAGCATAAGCAGCAGTTTGGTTTGTACTGAGGTTTTGTGATGCGAACATTATAACTGGATAGCATAAGACATGAGATGATACACATAAGAAGGTCCAGTAACTGATCGGAGATCAGTGTGAGCTGGAGGCAGTAGAGCAAGTCTTATTAAAGCTTGGATTGACTCTCTGAGACAGGCTTGTCTTGATCGATGTTCTCTGTGTAGAACAGGATATAGGCCTTGGCTTTGAGCACAGCCTCCTCGCTGACCAGAGTGACCGTGCTGTCGTTAAAGTGGTACCATCTGCCCTCATGACGTCCGTATGCTTTGTAATGACCAGAGCCGATGCAGTGAGAGAGAATGGTGATGAGGAAGTTGGAAATGTAATTCCATGTAATACAGGATTCATATTCTGTAAGACTGTGATTACATGAATTGAAATAACAGGGAAGATTACCAGAGCTACTGATATACCATCTCCCCCTAGTGGCTAACCGAGGGTCTAAACTATCAGATCACAAAGGAAAACCAGCTCTCTCCAAGTGAAACATTTCTGTTTATTTAAAAAAAAAAAAAAAAATGTAATTGTTGATTCTTTATTATTATATTACTTGCCCAGATCCATGATGTACCACAACAGCAGCAACATCATAAAGGCATCTTTCAGGCAAGCTGTTTTCAGGCTGAAAACACAATTATTTTACAGTATTATTAAAGAAAAAATATTATAATGACTATAAATGTACACCTATAATACATTATATAATATAATAGGTGTCCTAATGAGGTGCAACACAAGTTTCCAGAGACAAGTAAATTGTTTGCCCACACTGAAAGTGAAAATGCTGTGCACATTATACCAGCCAATCAGAACATATTTGATGTTTAATAGAGCGCAACAGTGCCTGTCCAGTTTCTCGGCTGTCCTGGTTCCGGAAATATTTTTCCTATTAATTTGTTCCATAAGGATTTAATAAAATCCTTCATTAAAAAGAGTTAAAGCCATGAATCAGACCAACCAGCTCTGGGGTGCAAGACTACGAACTTTCATTTGAAGCTTAAAAGTATTTGAAAATCAGACAAAAAGACAAAGGTGTGAAGGGGTGGACGCCTGGATATATATATATATATATCCTTTGAGTGAATTCAATTTAAACTGATCAGCATTTAACCTAATGTGATTAAGTAAATTATTTTAGTGGAGCTAGTCAGTATTTTCATCACATATATCCTTTTGAACTAATGATTTACTATTTTTACTAATGAAGTATCTTAATATATGTTTTTTGTGGTGTCATGTTCATACAAGCAGTTTGAGACCATTCCATATCTGTCTTCATGCTTTAGGAGACAGTGTGTCTTCTGACTAAGAGGCCTAGGTCATGTAGGCTGCTTCTCTAGTGTCTTCATGACCCAACACCATACATTTGATTATGAATGTTTCTGCCAAGTTAACAAGAATACAACTTCAGCTCTCCTGAGAGAAAGTACAGTTATCTCTATGTTTTAAGTTCCAATAAGATAAGACCAGTCTCCAACAGAAGCTTTGTAGTATAGGACCTTGAATAGGAGAAACTGTGTGTGTGTTTTTCCAAAAATATTTCTGTTTCAGGAATTCAGTAAAGTGAGAATAGCAGTCGAGAGGTGGACAACTGGACCTCAGAGACTTACTATGGTCTATAAAGGGAAGACTGTCCATTGCCTGAATCGGACCATTGGATCCATTTAATTTTGCAAACAACCGTCTTCAGTAAAATTCAACTAATTTGATTGACACCTCGACTCCTGGTCTTCATTCCAAGCCTACTGGTCTATGGGCCCAAGCTGTAATCCCCTACAGGTGCAAGACTGTGTACTGAACGTCTTTCATGAGGGTATGACTACAATCCCCTGAGGCATTGCAAATGATGTAATCGAATAAAAAAACTGGAAATATGTAAAATTATTGATTTAAAGTTGTTGATATATTTTAATTCACAATGTATCATGCAAGTAGATGGTCGCTGCAGAGCTCTTTTGGTGCGCTTTGTTGAAGGAAGTTCTGTGATTGGTGGATCTCTCTTCGGGATTATGTGTAGTGTAGTTCTTCAACAGGAATTCTGCTCTTAAACACAATTTCTTAAAAAATGAAGTTGAAATAATGCATACAGATGGGTTTAGCAGAAGCATATACCATCGATAAAAAAAAACCTTGGAGCACATAGTAGGTCTGTCTTTAAAGGTTTGTAAGTTATCGCTAATAAAATTCAGAAGCCAAGCGACCAATAAAATATCTTGTTGATAATCATGGTCATAGACATCTTGGACAAACGCTCAGTTTACAATTTAATATGCATTACACCTGGTTAGGACACAGTGTAAACTTCTGAAACAATTCTTTCCAGTTACAGTAACATTACATTCATTAATTAATTAATAATTAAATGGTTTGCACACCTCTAACAAGTAGCTTTTCATGTCAATGCCGTGCATGGGAAACTCTAAATATGTATCAATTTTATTTCTCAGAAATGCTGTCCAGTGGAACCTCTTCAGATGCAAACTCAGCACCTGCAGGGTGGAAATCACACATAAGACATAAGTCATTACAAACTATATAAAATGTATTTCACTTCAAGATAATATATTTTAACTCTTCTGTCACCTTGGGCAATTTCTGGATCCAAAAATCCTTGGTGGACTGTTGTCGCTTTTTCCACTTGTGACACATATAGAGTTCAGTCTCGTCGAGTTCCTCTACGTCTGTGAAACTACGGAGGCAATCTGTACAAAGAACACATATCAAGCAGTTCACCTCATTCTGAAGGACACCACCAAACAAAGATGTCACGACAGTGGAGGTCCCATTTCTAAAAAAAATAAATAAATAGCATTGATGCATTTTCTTTTAAAAATTATAATATACTTCTGGGTCCTTTTCTAAGCTTTAAAGTGAGGCCACTGACATTGTATTAAAAGACGGTCGGCAGTATCCTTTAAAACATGCAAAACAGCAAACAATGACAGAGTTTTCATCTTTGAACCTATGCATTTGAGGGGTAGATAAGCCCACTAGAGTACAGTTCTCGTACTTCAGAATCTGGACGTTGTAAAGGCACGTCTAGTCCGTCTATTCACAGCAGGATTAATCTGCCATTCTTTTCCACACAATCCACTGAGCACGCCACAACAGTGCACTTCCTTTTCAACAACCCCAGCAAATCCACTCAGCCCTCGTCCAGGGGCTTCCTCGCTTGGTGCGTGCTGTCTGCGGCTATTAATACAAACACAACAGGATGGCTATGCTGCTAGCAGCGGGGAAGTGTGGGAACAGTCGTCTCAGAGTATGAAAGAGACTTCCCTCTGTGTGGCATAAAGAGTTATCTTTCTCACTACTGCCCACATAATCGCTCAACTAGCAGGGGAGATATGGAATGATGGGCAACCTGCTGAGATAGACCTTCCTCGATTTAGAAATGTGCCCCTTACCATCTGTGTACTGTTTCGCTGACAAGATTAGGAGAGAATATATTTAATTAAGGATAGCATGATGTTCTGCAAGCATCACTAATACTACTGCTAATATTAAATATTAAGGATGTGGTTAGAAGGATATAAGAGTAGATAAGTGTTGTCTCGTGCATGCAGCATTTGCTCACTGAGGGCTGTTTGGTTCGGTCAGGAGGCAAGGCAGGACTGGGTGGCCCATTCTTGTTTCCCTGCAGCTCTCCGTGGAGATGATAAAGTAAGTAATGGAGAAATTCATGAGTATCCTGCTGCTGGTAACCCCTGCAATGAATATCCGATTTAAAGCATAGGAGCCATTTATCAAGAGTGCAATATATTTAGCTTTAAACATCTCCTTCATCTAATACATTTTAATGCACACAGACAAATGCCCTTTCTAATGGATGATTAAATGATCACCACCGTCCAACAAATGGAGGAAAATGGATCAAATGGCTCAAGGGCTCAAATAATGAATCAAATTATATTACATTTCAATTATGCGGTATAACATAGAAAAGCTCAGAATGACGAACTGAAGGAAAATGTTTTTGCATGATTTTGTGATATCTGAAACTTGGCATTATTTTCCAAATGACATAAAAAAGCACATCTGGACAGAAGGCTGTCTGGCTCCCCTGCCAAAGCGAACGGAGAGGTTTTCTGAACTCCTCAACCAGAGACCTGCACAATAGAGCAGAGAAATATAAGTATTTTAATTGACATTACAGGCAACAAGAATCACAGAGGTATTCTAATGCTTATTTCATGCATAACTCAAATCTAAAACTAAAATATTTTTAATATTTTTGTAATAAAATTAATAAAAAATATATGTTTAAAATAATAAAAATGCGATTAAATCATTTTAAATCAATAACTCAATAACAAAAAAAATTAAATGTACAAAATTAAATTTAACTACAAAATAATTCAAATTCAAAAATATTAAAATTGAAATTCGAATTCACAGAATTTTTTCAATATGAAGTAAATATGAATCTGTATTCACAACCCCTTGTACTTTTCTGTATGGGACATATTCAATAGGGGGGTGGTGGATTGGATCTGGAAATTGATTGTGAAAAGTGTGTGTTCCAGACCTAAATGGGATCTTATTTAAAAAAAAAAAAAAAAATCCTTTTTGTCAAGGAATTAAGCAATACATTTTTGTCAAGGTAAAATATGTTTGTAATGATACAACAAAAGTCTTTTTATTTAAAGAGGTCTTAAATTTGGAGGCGGTAAAACAGGAATCTGATATGACCTAATGTGATTATCAAACTTCAAAAGAATATGATTTAAATAAATAAATGCTCTGTGTACTAAAAGTGAAAACGTGACAGTTGTATTTTCTCGAAGCACGCGAGGGCTTGTGTGTGTTTTCAGCTGTTGCAGAGCAGTTCATAATCATTAAGATATATCAGAAATGTATGATAAGCGATCATTAATGATCAATTGTTGATG
Source organism: Myxocyprinus asiaticus (assembly GCF_019703515.2). Lineage (NCBI taxonomy): Eukaryota > Metazoa > Chordata > Actinopteri > Cypriniformes > Catostomidae > Myxocyprinus > Myxocyprinus asiaticus. The sequence continues at coordinate 12,405,296 of NC_059391.1, forward strand.
ATGAGATGTAGTGTTGATGAAATATGACAATGTTTACTTTTAATTGTTTATATTGTAATATATTGTAGATTATTGTAGGAGTGCACATTTTATATCCCTTATTTATTTGAATGAACAGCTGGAAACGGTGAAGCGCAAACATTTCAAAATAAGAGTCCCCGAAGTTTTTCTGCCTTTAAAGTTAAAAGTTACGCGCTATAAACCAAATCTTTTTCCCCCCAATCATGCATTTGGAATTTAATTCAATTTGGACTCTTGTGGCCTCTGTCTGGCCCTCCCCATCACTGGATGACTTAGAACATTTAATATAGGCTACCTATTTGAAAAACTATTGGAAGATTAATTGCTTTTCTTTCAACACATTATCGTATCAGCAAAATCCAATATTTGTCGACCTCTAATTTGTATTTATTTATATAATTGTACATAAACCAATTTTAATGTGATATATATGTGTGTGTGTGTGTGTGTGTGTGTGTGTGTGTTTGTAAAACATGTCTTGAATATTATAAACTTGCGTATATCCTACCCTGTTTTACTGATAAGCAATCTTAAGACCATGTTGAATGTGTGTCCGTGCCTGTTTAAGTAAGAGTCTGTGATACATGATTTATTTTGAGATTGTTTTGGTATGGGGATACAGTATTAATTTTATTTGTTCAGGTCTTGAAAAAGGTCTTGAAAAGTCTTACATTTGATTTTAAAACTTAAACTTAACTTATTGACTTGAGCATTTTATTATGAGCACATAAATACATATTGTAAGTAAAAGCTTTTGCCATGAAACAAGATTTATTTTTCTTACTATTTCTTTTAGAAAAAGGACCCCATTCCTCCCCCTTGCCACCCAGTGGAGAAAACCTTACACACTGCTGTCCCCTTGGCTCCTAGTGTGGTACATTCTCCTTCCTGCTATTTTCCCACTTCGTAAGGCCACTGAGGGCAACTCCTTGAAATAGCAGCTGAACACCTGGATGTTACTGGAAGGAAGCAGGGAAAGGAAACAAAGAACAGATTTTAACCAAATAGAGATGTCTCTAACATAACTTGCAATGTTGATCCTGAATCCTTCTAAGTTACGACCTTCTGGTATATTTTTACAAAACCCAAATTGAACAAACATCGACAATATGGCAAAATGCTGCAAATGCTTTGCCAAGGCTTCCTTTTCCATCAATTAGAGCCAGCAAAAGTGCGCAAATGGAAGTATTTGAGGTAGTGTCCTCTTCCAGGCCATAAAACAAAGTCAAATCCAGACAGCATGAGAGCACTGCTATAAAACAAACCTACGACCTCACCTAAAATAAAATAATAATCTGTCATTATTTACTTACCCTCAGGTTGCTCCAAACCCATGACTTTCTACCTTCCATGGAACACAAAAGGGAAAATTCTGAAGAATGTACTGGTTGCTCTTTTCCACGTTACTGCACTATTAGGGACTAGAGCATTCAAGCATCAAAAAGAACATGAAAGCACCATTAAAGTGTTATATAAGTAGTTGTTGTTAAAAAGGCTTGTGCACTTTATTACAATTCTTCTGAAGCTATACTATTGCTTTGTGTGAAAAACTAACATTTCAATTGTTATTCACTAATAATCATGAAAGTTTTTTTGAATTAATCATTCATTTACGACTGATCAGATCTCTGTTAACAATTTTTGAGTGAATGTTTTAAATTTCAGACGGTTTCTCACACAAAGCTATCATATGACTTCAGAAAACTTGGAATATAGTGCACAAGTTGTATGGACCACTTTATCATTCTTTGATGGTGATTTTGCATTGTTTTTAATGCTCAAAAGCTCCAGTTCGCAGTCATTGTTAATGAAAAAAAAAAAAAAAAGAAATGACCAACTACATTTTTCCAAAATTTCTCCTTTTGTGTTCCACGGAAAGAAGAAAGTCATCCAGGTTTATTCTGCTGTTATAAAGCAGTTATCAAAACAACAACATGGATGTTTATTCAACTAATACAAAAATAAAAATATGACATATTTAATGTCCATTAGGTGAGATCACTGCCGAACGGCTGCCACAACAATATGTCATTCAAAATCTCTGTAACCTAAAGCATGTACCTTAAAACAATGTTTCCTCTGACTAGCTCTGTGGCTGAGCGGTGGATGTGATATTTGGCCTGAGGCACTGGCTACGGTTTAACCGTCAGTGTAAGGTTGGCGGTGGTGAGCAAGCAGACAACCTAATCCATCCCCTGGCTGCCCACCAACCTCCGTTCCAGCCAGCTCACTGGCCACAGAGGCACCGCTATCCGTCGGCACGTTCCAGAAGCTCCAAGAGAGAGCGTGGAGGCAACCCAACCTCAAGCAGCCAGGCCACCCACACCCTGCCAGGCTATGCATCACCAGCTGCCCTTGGCTGGGGTCAGGAGGGTTGCTCTTACCTCAGGGACTGGAGGATGGTGTTCATGAAGCAGGTGTTGCCCAGGTTGCGCAGACTCGTGGCACACAGAGCAAGAGAGCCATCCTGCATGGGAGCATTTAGAAAGAATAATGGATCCATGCCACATTTGACAAATCATGCATATAAAATTTTCATTAAAAAGTGAGCATATCAACTTTGCTAATTTAAAGCTCATTGCAAAACAGTAATTTTCATTTACAATGTATACAAAAATGTAAGTACTTATGACTTGTAAATATAAGTAGCTGGATGCAATAGTTTATGGTCTTTCAGCAAACATTAGCCAGTAAGCAATTATAAAATCTATAAGCAATTTTTCTATTTTTATCCCAACCAGGCCAATACATCAACATTGGCTCAACAAATGGTGCGAGTTTGGGGAGGGACTATCTGTTTGTTCGACCAATGGTAGATGGAGAAAGAGTTCAGGAAAATTTGTCTGGAAATGGTATTTTTGCAAATCAATCTGGTGCCACTAGTTTCACTGAAATTTCACGATGCAGCGTTAAATATAAAAATGTGGTTAGATAAGTATTTTCATCACAAGTAGATATTTTTATAGACACTTCTGTTCTCCAATGATTAAACATTGATAACACACACTTATATCGAGTCACCCATTCAGTCAAAGTCACTTACATTGTTCTTCTCCAGCTTGTTGTCAGGAGATGAACTGTCAGAAAGCTTTCTCTTACTTTGTCAGTGTTGGAAACAGAGCAGAAAAAGTGGTAGAATTATTTGTTTAAAATAATGATAACAGTGTGTTTATATTATATTCATGCATTTATTTTCTAAAAAAGAGAAATTATTTTCAAGAGGCAAAATATTTATGAATCTCCTTGACCTTTTCTTATTGGTACAGTAAATGATCTGCCTTACTTAGCAAAAAGATACAAATTAAAAACATTGTGTACAACTGAAGGCACAATCCAATGTAATAAAACTCAAATAACATTAGTCATTCAGTATGTTTACATGCACTTTAAAAGTTTCATTTCAGTTGGACTAAAAACAATACTACTACTTTTTTTGTTTTGTTTTGTTTTTTTTCTTTTTTTTTTAAATGTCATGTAAACGCTTCAGTCCGACCAGTCAGATTTTTGCAAAGTCGGACAAACAGAACCAGATGATGCGATTGTAGCTCGGCATTGTCCAGCATGTATACACGTTAATCGGACATCAATTGGCCTTGCCATTGTGCTCAAATATTCGATTACGCATTGTGATATTGTAGGGCTTTACTGGTTGTTTAGATCAGTGTTACTATCAGAAATAATTGGTAATTAATTCTTTAGTTATTAATTAATATTTAAATTAATTTAATCTAACTCATTAAAACCTCATATGGGGCTCCAGTAAATGTAGTGTGCTACGTTTAGGAGCGGGTTTGGTTATTAGCAATAATTAATAATTATCAAAAATAATTATTAATTATTGAAATCAATAGAACATTGATGAGAATCAATGTTCGCTTTTTTAATCCTTTAAATCAACAATTATCAAAGATAATCGTCAACTGTTAACATTGATGAAACATTAATTAAAATTAACACTAGCTTATTGATCATTCAAATTCAACAATCATCAAAGATAATTATCAATTATCAAAAATCAACAGAGTATTAATAAGGTTTAACATTGACAGGGCACCACCCTGGAATCAGGGACTAATAACCAGATAGTATAACGGTCTCAATATTAGATTGTTTTCTTAGGAAAATCGACATCCAAAGAATATCGATTTTCGGGAAAAAACATTGAATGAAGGCTTGAATCTGAGCACTGACATCCCGTCAGCATGACACAGGTGAATGCAAAACAAACCAAAACACTTCTCTTTGTAATATAACAAAGTTTATTTATGCAGTAATATCAATTAATAATGAATACAATGCAGTCAATAAACTTCCGACTTACAACTACAAACTAAACAGTGATATGATTAGATATGGAAACTAAAATAATCCTATAACACATGAGGGTGTGTGTGTGTGTGTGAGAGAGAGAGCGAGTGTGTGTGTGTGGTTAGTACGAGAGAGAGAGAGAGAAAATCAAGTGACGGCCCCAAAGCCGAATTCGCGATCGTGGGAGAGGAAGCAGCTGTTAGTTTATCACTCAGAGACGCGGTGGATGGCTCGTAAACAGTCCCGCGTTCTTTGATTCTTTAATGGATAAACTCAGTTTGCCGGTCTCACCCACGATGGCGAAAATTCACAGCAGTCCAATGTGGTTGGACCACAATATAGCAAGTCAAATTCATGATAATTAATACCCTGAGTATTAATAATGAGCGGACATGGCGGTCCATAAACTGTACAAGCAAAAACCTTGAAACACAAGAATAACACCCTATAATATTCTATCTCTGCCCAGACATAAACCTCTTACTTGAATCGCATGAGGATGCAGAATGTGTGTTCATCCGTCCTTTAACTCAGACTCGGTTCCTCGAGGCTTGGGTGATGACGGGAGGCCGTTTCCTCGCTCTGTCAGCGGGCAGTACGGCTGCTGATTCTTGGCGGGCTGGCGGAGAAATCAGAAATGTCGACTTGACTGAAGATGGAAGAGAAATCTTTCATCTCTTCATTTCTGCAGGCAAACGGATGAAGATGCGGATTGCTCGGCGGTCTCCTTCGGATCCGTTAGAGTGTACAGTTGAACACAGAGTAATCTCAACTTGTCCAGCGAGATGGAGATTGTATGGCCACAGTTTCAAGTCGGATGTTACTTCCTTGTGCCACGAGACTGCACCTGAGAGCAGCGATGAGCTGCATCTACCCACTGCAAGCAAAGTTGCTGGAAGCAAATCCCGGAAGCATTTCAGAGGTATTCTACTAATGATGATGTCATGGTTGAGGGACGTTCTGTTGTGTGCCTCATCCAATAGGAGTTGAGAGTTCGATCCTTTAGTGAGCAAGGCTTCATGGGATTTGTAGTCTGTTTTGGACTCCCTTTCTTTGATTTTGGTGCGGTTTTTATCAGTAAGATTTACGACTTGATATGTGGGGGCTGAGTTAGGTTTTACGACAGTGTTAGGCTTGCCTTTGTCTTCTATCTGAATACATGAGGCCCAACAGTATGCATACTTGGACGGACAGATGAAGACTGTGGCTCGATTATAACTGTGCATAAAAACATACTGACTGTAATTTTCAGACTGAAATTTGATTGATCTGTCAAATTAGTTTTGATTCTTCTTTTACAAAATTGCTCCCAATCCACAAACATTAATATTAAAATTTTGAATGAGATGTGCTCACCCTCTTCTCTGAGGCTGTCTGGGTGCACAGCTCTACTGTTTATATTGTATTGCCTTTTTAGAACTTCAATATGACTTGAACTTACTTTTCCAAACTCTGAAGATGCTCTCTGACCCTCTGCACATGTCCCAGTTTTTGTTCAACATGAATGATAATACAAAATTGCTCACTGAAAGCTATTAGCTTGGTTTTAATGACCCTGTAAAATGACTTTCAGTTTTTTTCTTTCTTGTGTTGACTGCGAAACTGGATGTTGGGGCGTAACATATCAAAGGGCTCATTCTTTTTTCTTTTTTTTTTTTAAATAGCCAACCAGCTTTGATGCTTAATATTGCTTAACAGAGTCAGATGGGATTTATAATTCAGGTGAGGTAACATTCTCATTCTAGAGAGTATTTATTGAACTAAAGACATTTGGATTCTAATTTGGATGTGCCAGTGAATGCAAGAAGTGTCGTTATATTTTTGCCATTTGTTTTTGTTTTTCCTCCTGGAAGAGGAAGACTGTAATTGTATATGCATACAGTATATCTGCAAAAATTTTCAAGAGTACTCTAGCATTGTCTCAAAGCTAAAATACATGGACTAAAGGTACTGTATACTGGTTATAAAAATTTCAGTAGAATCGTCACAGATGAGCATTTGTTATTGTACAATTTCCTCTTATTAGCGTCTTTTTAAAAGTGTTTGTGGAAAGAAACTTTAATGGGGATTAAACCAACCAGAACGTGCTATATGTCAGAAAGCAAGAGATCCAAGAGCAGAGGAACAGTTCACAGGATTTATTGACAATAAATTAGAACACATCAGGGCTGGCAAAGCGTGGGGAACCCAGCACCGACTGCAGCTGGAAGGCGGTGAATGTGTATGTAGATGTGTGTGCATTGTGGTCATGTAGAGAGCAGATCCGTGAGGAATCCTCCATGAAGAGTGTGTTCGTAGGTGTGTTTGCATTGTGGCAGTGTAGAGAGCAGATCCATGAGGAATCCTCCGTAAAGAGTGTGTTCGTAGGCATGTATGCGCCATGGTAGTAGGGAGCAGATCCGTGAGGAATCATCCATTGCAGAATGTGTGGGCAGAAGGACAAGCGCAGCAGCAAACTGGAAGATAACCGCTCTCCAGACACACAGGCAGAGATGGGCAACCAATACAGATACACGAGACAGGACCAACTGAGGAAGAGAGAGCGAGGTGAGTTACTTGAACACACAACAGCAGTCTAGCAAAGATCATGACACAACAAAGGGTTTAAGTAAGCAGAGAATCAATGGAGAACAGGTGCTGTCAGCATGCTAATTAGTGGCATGATCAGCGTTCCCATGGAAAGAATCAGTTTTCTTATGGAAACGCCGATCACGCATGCCGGCAGCAACTGAGACACACAAGGGAGAGAAAAGCAGAACAAACCGGTGAATTCACCGGGACTGTAACACTATAGCTTTTACAGTCCATAAACTGCACTGACCGGCACCTGGAGCCTGAATCTCCTCTAAATGCTTTTTGCATGGCCATTAACATACCTTCCAGAGGAAACAAAGACCTTTAATCATGATTGTGGTGATGGGAGCGTGGCTGAGCGACATCTGTGGAGAGTGAGGCTGTGAGAGGAAGAACGGTAAGGATTGACACCTGTGGGAAATTATCTCTAACAGCTGTTTGTGTTTGCAGTGAGAGCTGAGAGGGATATTAAAGAGCAGTCCAGTCCGCTGGAGGAGAGAGATTGACACACATGCAGCAAAGTGTTCTGTGTGTTTTGTGTTGTGCTGAAAAGCAAACCTTGTTGTGTTAGACGAGAAAGTGTGTAAAATAAAAGACTTGTGTTGAATTTTTACACAGCCCTCACTTCCTCCTTGAGAAGAAAGTCAGAGACCTTGTCACAGTGGTGCCAAGACCCGGGATTTGGAGGAAGTTACGCCATCCTTACCCTTCGCTGAGCTGATCAAGACCCTTGCCAGCATCCACCAAATGCAATATCAAGCTCTGCTTAAACTGTGCCAGGAACAGGAGCAGTGATTCCAGGTCATCCTTCAAGCTCAAGCAGAGGACCGACAGGTGCTACGGAGCTTGATACCCCACGGGGCTTCCACTGGTGTGACCTCGGCCGCCGCCCCCGCCATAACCCACTTCACACTCGCCAAGTTGGGACCAGAGGATGACCCAGAGGCATTTGTGGAGCTGTTTGAGCTTGTGATGGAAGCAGCAGAATGGCCAGAGTCCCAGTGGGCGGTCCGCCTGCTGCCACTGCTGTCAGGAGATGTGCAACTGGCAGCCCAACAACTACCCGTTGCCAACCTCCTGGGGTATCAGGACTTAAAATGTGCCATCTTGCAACTGGTCGGCCGTAGAGCAGCACGGCCTGCCTTTGCCCAACAGCTCCGTGACTCCTGCCGGCGGTGGCTGCTGGCAGCAGAATGCAACGTTGTTGCTGTAGTTGACCTGGTGGTGCTGAAGCAGCTGATCAACCGACTACCGAAAGGGATGGCAGAATGGGTTCAGTGCCTCCACCCGGCTTCTCTGGATGAGGCGATCCAGATGGCAGAGGACAATATGGCGGCGTATTCGGGGGCCGGTGAGCCCTTTCTTTTCTCTCTTACTCTCCCTCTCCTCCCCCTCATCCTGTTCCTATTCCCCGTTCAACCACCGGTTTCCCCTAACCCTCTTTGCTCTCCCCCACAGTCTGGTGAATCCACTGCTGTGGGTGTGGGTGTGAAGTCTGGGCCGGTCTGCTGGAGCTTCTGGGAACCTGGGCATTTCCAGGACCGAGACACAAGTGGAGACATTGGTCCGGGTCCCCGACACGCCACAGGCCACCCCCCATCGAGCAGGAGCATACCGGATACCTGTGAGTATTAAGGGGGTACATATCAAGCCTTGGTGGATTCAGGTTGAAGTCAAACCTCCATTCACCAAAGCTTGGTTCAATCCGAGGCTTTGGATCCAAGCCAGTGGATGAAGGTAAGGTGTGTGCATGGGGATATCCAAAATTATCCTGTAGTGATGGTCACTATTCAATTTCGGGGACAAAAACATAGTGTAGAGGCTGTGGTTAATTCCCGCCTCACCCATCCACTAATCTTGGGAACAAATTGGCCGGCATTTACTACCTTATTAAGGGGAATGTGTGTGGATGGGTCCTGTAACAAAGCGTATCGGTGTGTGGTGTGTGACTCGCTAGAAGGGGAGGCGGAGCCAGGGCCATCTACGTCAGCTCCACATCAGGAGGACATAAGGGAGGGGGAAGTCTCGGATTCCACCGCCCTTAAAGGATTCCCTACTGGGGATTTGCACCTATGGAGCAGATGTGAGACGAGACCCTTAGACATGCCTTTGATCAAGTGAAAGTGATTGATGGTCAACGCCTCCAGCCAGACGTTGCACTCGCATATCCGTATTTTTCAATTATTAAGGAACGGTTGTATCTAGTGACGCAGGATGCTCAGACAAAGGAGGATATAATCCAGTTGTTAGTACCAAAGAGCCGTCGGGAAATGTTAATCCAGATGACTCTTTATAATCCGATGGCGGGTCACTTAGGGCAGGGAAAAACACTAGACCATCTGATGGCCCGTTTCTATTGGCCGGGCATTCGTGGGGATGTTCACAGGTGGTGTGCGGCATGCCGGGAATGTCAGTTGGTGAATCCCACGGCCACCCCAAAAGCGCTATTGCACCCCCTCCCTTTGATCGAGGTCCACTTCGAAAGAATTGGCAATGGCCTTGGCGGTCCATTAGAGCGGACAGCACGTGGGTATCGCTTTGTGTTGGTTCTGGTCGAATACGCAACGTGATATCCAGAAGCAGTACCTCTGCGCAACATCTCAGCATGTAGTGTTGCGGAGGCACTCTTCAGAATAATCTCCCGAGTGGGGATTCCAAAAGAAATCCTTACTGATCAGGGCACAATGTTTATGTCACGTACACTATGCAAACTGCACAAATTATTGGGGATTAAATCAATTCGGACCAGCGTTTACCACCCCCAAATGGACAGCTTGGTCAAACGAATTAATGAGACACTAAAGAATATGATTCTTAAGTTCGTGCATGAAGACGCTCAAAATTGGGACAAGTGGCTCGAGCCCCTATTATTTGCAGTACGAGAGGTCCCGCAATCCTCCACGGGGTTCTCCCCATTCAAATTATTGTACAGGCGTTGAATATGGGAAAATTGGGTGGAGGGACCTTCAAACAGCAAAAATGAAATTCAAAACGTTCTTGACCTGAGAGGAAAACTCCACTCACTAGGGCAATTAACACAGGAGAATTTTCTCCAGGCTCAAGAACGTCAAAGCCGGCTGTATAATAGGGGTACTCAGCTACGGGAATTTGCACCAGGAGATAAAGTCCTTGTATAACTTCCCACATCGAGCTCTAAATTACTTGCTTGCCAGGTTGGAAGGAGAATTCTCTGACGTGTTCTCACCTCTTTCCAGTCGTATGAATCTCATAGAGCACCATATCAAAACCACCCCAGGGGTAGTGGTATGCAGTTGCCCCTACCGATTTCCCGAACACAAAAAAAAAGTGGTTGGGGAAGAATTAAAGGCCATGCTAGATATGGGGGTAATAGAAGAATCTCACAGTGACTGGGACAGCCCGGTGGTGCTGGTTCCGAAGAGTGACGGCTCAGTCCGGTTCTGTGTGGATTATACAAATGTCAATGCGGTGTCTAAATTTGATGCTTACCCAATACCTCAGATTGATGAACTGCTCGATCGGTTAGGCACGGCTCGCTTTTATTCGACACTGGATTTGACAAAGGGATATTGGTAGATCCCCTTAACTCCCATGTTCCGTGAAAAAAACTGCTTTTTCCACACCGTTTGGCTTACACCAATTTGTAACCCTTCCTTTCAGTTTGTTCGGGGCCCTGGCTATGTTTCAGGGGCACATGGCCAGAATCCTCACACCACCTACGCTGCTGCCTATCTGGATGATGTCATTATTTACAGTAATGACTGGCAGCAACACCTGCAGCATCTGAGGGCTGTCCTGAAGTCATTGAGTTGGGCGGGACTCACGGCAAACCCTATGAAGTGTGCAGTTGGACAGGTGGAGGTACGGTATCTGGGCTTCCACTCGGGTCATGGACAGGTGCGGCCCCAATTTAATAAGACCACAGCGATTGCAGTCTGCCCGAGACCTAAGACCAAAAAGGAGGTGAGACAGTTCCTGGGGCTGGCTGGCTATTATCGTAGGTTTTTACCTAACTATTTGACCGTCACCAGCCCACTGACTGATCTTACTAAAAAGGGAGCACCAGATCTGGTCCAGTGGATGGAGCCTTGTCAGCAAACATTCATGTAGGTGAATGCTGCACTTTGCAGCCATCAAGTGGGTGGTCCTCACCCTCCAGCTTGATCTGTTTGGGCATGCTTTCACCCTCTGTTCAGACCACAGCCCACTTAAGTGGCTCCATAGCATGAAGAATACCAACGTGTGGATCACTCGTTGGTATCTAGTTCTCCAGCCTTTTAAGTTTGAGGTGGTCCACAGGCCGGGGGCGCAGATGGCTGTGGTGGATTTCCTCTCTAGAAATGGGGGGGAGTCACAGGCCAGATGGCTCCCTGGCCTGAGTTGGGTGATGGGGGTATGTGGTGATGGGGGTGTGGCCAAGCAACGTCTGTGGAGAGCGAGGCCACGAGAGGAAGAACGGTAAGTGGGAAATTAACTCTAACAGCTGTTTGTGTTTGCAGTGAGAGCCGAGAGGGATATAAAAGAGCAGTCCAGTCCGCCGTAGGAGAGAGAGAGGTTTCTGTGTGTTTTTTGTTGTGCTGAAAAGCAAACCTTGTTGTGTTAGACAAGAAAGTGTGTAAAATAAAAAAAACTTGTGTTGAATGTTTACCCGGCCCTCGCTTCCTCCTTAAGAAGAAAGTCAGAGACTTTGTCACAATGATATTGATGACAGATATAGTACTTTTCATTTATTTTCACCCAAAAATGAAAATTCTGTCATCATTTTCACATCCTTGAGTTGTTCCAAACAGCCTCACTTTTATCGCATCAATAAAAGTGAATGGTGACTGAGGATGTCATTCTGCCAAACATCTTTTTTGTGTCCCACAGAAGAAAGAAAGTCATAGGAGTTTGGATTGGAACAACATGAGGGTGAGTAAACTAAGTATTTTGTGTGTTACGCATGTCTTTTGACAATTCTTTTCTGCTCCCCATGGCTCAATATCTAGCCTGCTCAGTGCATCCATGTGAGAACTAACAAGCTCATTGACTATTTATACACAGACACTAATTTCAATTTAAAAAGCCACAGGCGTTGGAAATGAACCTTTAATTGCCATTTAAACCTGTGTGTGTCACCTTATGTGTCTGTAACAAGGCCAAACATTCAAGGGTATGTAAACTTTTGATCAGGGCCATTTGGGTGATTTCTGTTATCATTATGACTGAAAAAGGAGCCAAACAACTATGTGATAATAAATGGCTTCATATGATCACTATCCTTAAATAAAAGACAGTTCTTGTGCATGATCAGTCATATTTTCAAAATCAATGCCAAAATTGCACAATTTCTGCCAGGGTATGCAAACTTTATTTTGAAAGATTTCAGCCACAACTGCCAGAAGAATTGTTCAGGATACAAAGACCCACAGGTAACCTCAGGAAAAATACAAGCTGCTCTGGAAAAAGACGGTGTGGTTGTTTCAAGGAGCACAATACGACAATACTTGAACAAAAATGAGCTGCATGGTCGAGTTGCCAGAAAGAAGCCTTTACTGTGCCAATGCCACAAAACATCCCAGTTACAATATGCCCGACAACACCTTGACACACCTCACAGCTTCTGGCACACTAATTTGGAGTGATGAGACCAAAATAGAGCTTTATGGTCACAACCATAAGCGCTATGTTTGGAGAGGGGTCAACAAGGCCTATAGTGAAAAGAAAACCATCCCCACTGTGAAGCATGGTGGTGGCTCACTGATGTTTTGGGGGTGTGTGAGCTCTAAAGGCACAGGGAATCTTGTGAAAATTTTTGGCAAGATGAATGCAGCATGTTATCAGAAAATACTGGCAGACAATTTGCATTCTTCTGCATGAAAGCTGCGCATGGGACGCTCTTGGACTTTCCAGCACGACAATGACCCTAAGCACAAGGCCAAGTTGACCCTCCAGTGGTTACAGCAGAAAAAGGTGAAGGTTATGGAGTGGCCATCACAGTCTCCTGACCTTAATATCATCGAGCTACTCTGCGGAGATCTCAAACGTGCAGTTCATGCAAGACGACCATGACTTTGCATGACCTGGAGGCATTTTTCCAAGATGAATGTGCAGCTATACCACCTGCAAGAATTTGGGGCCTCATAGACAACTATTACAAAAGACTGCACGCTGTCATTGATGCTAAAGGGGGCAATACACAGTATTAAGAACTAAGGGTATGCAGACTTTTGAACAGGGGTCATTTCATTGTTTTCTTTGTTGCCATGTTTTGTTTTATGATTGTGCCATTCTGTTATAACCTACAGTTGAATATGAATCCCATAAGCAATAAAAGAAATGTGTTTTGCCTGCTCACTCATGTTTTCTTTAAAAATGGTACATATAATACCAATTCTCCAACGATATGCAAACTTTTGAGCACAACTATATATATATCATATATATATACAACAACATCTGTGTGTATATATATATATATATATGTGTGTATATATATATATATATATATATATATATATATATATATATATATATATATATATATATATATATATATATACACACACACACACACACACACACGCAAAACTGTGCAAAAGTTTTAGGCATAGTAAGGATATCTTCAAAAATATTGTCATAAATAGTTTTCATTTATCAACTTACGTCATGCAAAATCCAGTAATATAAAAAAGGTAAATCATATATCATATACTGTATATATATTGTTATTCAAAACATTAAAATATGGTTATCATTTATTCACGTGTTTTTCAATGGCTACAGCCTCTTCGTAAGCAAAGACCGTGATGTGCTCATGTATTTATGTTGTCAGTTTGATCATAAATGTGTTGAGATCGCTGCTCTATTTCACTGATAACCAGCTCTGACTCGAGCAGCACGGTGGTAGGGGTGTGTGTGTCCACTGCAAACTCGCATTCAGATCTGCCTCCGTTCCGCTATGCAACACCCATATTTTCACAATCTTATCAGCAACCAATGGATAAACTCAAATCCCCGCCCTAAATATTTTTCATGTTCGATAAGCTGTTTCACTGGGAAATATGTCACAATATGCTGCAACTTCCATTTCATGCTAACTTTAATACATGCAGGCTAGTTGTTAATATGTTATATCTGATAATTAATATAATGAATGATATTAAAAAATCTAGCCTGTATGTACAAAAAACTGTTCACACCAAGAGAAATTAATGCTTTAAGTGAAATCACACACATCAAAACATTTTAACATACAGTAGAAAAGACAGATAACTGTTTAGTACTTTTGTAATCTGTAACAAACAGATTTGAATTGGAAATTGGAAGTTTGAATCAAAATCCTAATCAGACAGATACCAATAATTAAAAGAAGCCATATAACGATGTGTTTACTGATATTGTGTGTCCCTAATTAACAATACGTTGTGAAAATGTGTTTTTGGTTGCAAAACTAGAGTCAATCTGCATTATGTTAGACAGATTACACTGAAAAGGTGTGAACATTTAGGGTGTGACACCCTGTGGCCTCTCAGCACACCAACAGGACATGAGAAGTGCCCCATATCTCTTGCTTAACACATTTCACACATACAAAATATGTCTTTTTGGAACAGGGGCTATACAAAAGAAGCATAAGTATAGCTATAAATATAGGCTAGACATTTACCGTCTTTACTACCGTGATTCTCAGGAAACCTGTCATGTAAATGTCCTGGCCCACTATTTTATTGCAAAATCAACAGAGGCAAATAAGAAAAATAGAAAAGGAAGCCCATTTTAAAGGCAGTTAAGATTTTCTTTACATTGTGACATTATTTTCATGACAGCTAGGCACATTTTACTCCCCAATTCTCATTACCGCAATGAAAAAAAAAAAAAAAAGGTCATTATGAAAATGAAATCTTATTTAAATTGTAAAGCATTTATACATCATAGTAGTACCCCCTTGGTACTGCCTTCATTTTCACTGATTTAAATGTTAAATAATTATTGTACAACAGCATGTTTTATTATTTTTATTTATTTATTTTTTTTACTGTTGACTGAAAGTTCATTAGAAAATGAGAATTTGTTCATTTCTATTCAGAATTGGCCTTTGTGAATGCTTCACATGTTTTGAAACGGCATTATTACTGAGTAAAAAAGGAACCATGTTTTTCCTGAACTGTCTGTGAGTAGTGACGATGTTTTCAACTGTTTTCATGCTGCGATGCTAAATGGATAAATTCTACAGTAGAAGACCATAATTATTAGATGAGACATTTACACTAGTGAGATGTTTTATCACATTTGAAATACATTTTATAATGATTTTACTCTTTCCTTCATTTTGTCCTGCCTGCAATTTATTTTCTTTTGAGTGTCTTTGCAGAATGTGCTTGTCTTCCCTTAAGGGGAAAAGGTGATTTGGAAAACAGTGTGGACATTAATTCAGTATCAATTAAATTTATTTTAATAATACATACTGTTTTATAGTTGCTTTACAGAGAACATTGAACTTTTGTGTATAGTGTTTATAATGTATGTCCAAATAAATATGTGTATTTTTATTGCATGTAGTCCTTTTTGTATGGTACAGTTTATTGTGTGGCTGCTAATACATTGTTATTTCCTACACAAGAACAATAAATTCAATCTATCAACAGGATCAGTTGTACAGTCAATACTAAAACATTTCATGTATGTTATAGCATCTAGATACAGAGATTATGTATGTAAACTGACAATTATAAAGCAATATTGAGCTTACTACACATTAATCTCCTGCAAAATAATTGTATTTTACCGAAAAACGGCAGGATGACAGTATCATCGCCTGAGTCCTGTAATACACAAGCATCCTGCTGTCTGGACCTCCCCTGTATCTGCAGTAAGTACATAATCTCGGTACAACAAACTCTTCAGGTTCTGACTAGACTCAAAATATGCTTTAAAATAATCATAATTATATACAGTTCTCAAAAAGCTACAGCTGTGAAGGCGCTAATAGGCTACATAGCTTTTCAGGTTAGTCTGCTCTGGTTCTTCCATCGATGGATAAAGACTCAACAAAATAACTAAAATGCTTTTATTTGCGATATTTGGCCATCATCCTCAAACACATAATCATTAACAGATAGGCGAGGAAGAACAATATCACCTCGTTAAAATTCTGTGATCAATTGTTCTCAAGTTTCTGTCATTTTTATGCTGTGTTAGTACATTACATAACGATTGTTTACGCTTGACCGGAAGTTCCGCTCATATCGCCCGCAGAGTGTCGTGGGACTCAGGTATATTGTGGATAAATGCACCCAAAAATTCTGCCTGCATGTGCCTATGATGGCCAAAAATGCAGTCTAGGAAGGCAGTTTACTACTGCTGTAGGTTTTGAACACAATGTCATTCTCTTCCTTTGGTTTGCTCAATTTTTGTGTTTTTTTTTTTTTTTACCCTTAAATGCTTGGGCATTTCACCAAACACTATTACAGAATTGGGTCTTTAGAGACCTGGCACGTATGTCTATCACAAATGAATCTACAAAATGCCCAGATAGTGTCAAATTTTCAAAGCATTTAAAAAAAAGAAATTGAATAGAATATACATCATTATCACTTTTCTATCCATAATCTGATCAATGACTTTAGCAGAGTGTCTGGCTACTCTGTTAACTGCACAAAATCCGAGATTCTGCCTATCACCAAACTGAAATGGGATGCCGAGGTCAAGACTTACCCTTTTAAACACATAGCTAAAACAATAAAAAATCTTTTACCAAACCTAAATGGTCTGTGTAGACTTAACCATGTCCCTTTATTACAAGAAATTCAAAACACCCTGGAAAGATTGAACAAACTACCCTTATCCCTAATTGGCCATATTTCATCTGTAAAAATGAATATACATCTGAAAATTAATTATCTATTTTCTGTGATCCCTGTCACTCCACCCTTGAGCTGGTTCTCCTCTCTTAATAGTGCAATAACTAGATTTTACTGGAAAAACAAAAAGCCTAGAACAAAACTATCTACACTTCAAAAACCTAAACAGGGTGGCAAAATTCCAGTAATTTTCAAAGTTGGAAACTTTCCATGGGAATTAATGGGAATATATGGGAATTAACGGGAATTAATGGGAATAAACTGGAAATTTGCAAAATTGCAAGTTAGCCTATAACAGGGAACTTAAATGTAGTTGAAAAAAAAACAAACATCTTGCAGCATAATCTTGGTTTAAACAACCAGATTTAATGCGAATTCAGTTGAATTTCTACCCTGCGCATTCCTCAATCACATGCACACAGCACACTACTTACTGCAGGCTACTTACTACAGCAGGACTACTGAAGTCACACTACTGCATTTGAGCCCAAGGACTACATCCAGTCAAGTAAGTTTTGATGATATTACTAGGGTAAATATATTTGATCTATGGTATTAAAGTTTAACTAGCAAATACTAAATCAAAATGTGTTCATACAGTAGCTAGCTAGCCAGTAAATCAGATATGCTAAATGTAAGCTAGCTAACACCATTTCATTGACTATTTAAGAGGCTAGCTATCATGGTGCTAGCTAGCTCAACTGTGATGCTGTTTCTTCTGACCTCTGCTAGCCAGTTTTCTGCTATCATACAAGAACATACTGTAGGTTATAGTTTGATTTAGCATGCTGATTGAGGAGTGTTCATCTATTTATCTAGCCTATTTCTATTCATTTGTCCAGCATCAATTGTAAAATATTTTTACCATTCTAGAATATTCCAGTTGTTTAGCTAACTATTTATATATCTGTGCATGGCATTGCATTAGTGTTTTTTACAAGCTTTTTTCTAAGCTTATTCTACAGAACAATGCAATGTGCACCATCTGATGTGTGGATACATTTCACCTCAGCCAATGTAGAAGGAAAGGCTGTGTACATTTGCAAATACAGTGCAAAGACCTATGTTAAGAATGCCACAAAGATGCAGCAGCATATATCCAAGTGCCCAAAGTTTTTTCCAATATTTCCAAAATTCCCCAGCTTAACTTCCCATGGAAAGTTTCCGGAAATGTTCTGCCCCTTTGCAACCCTTTTGAAAACAACCTGGTTCAACATATATATACGAAACTCCTTACATTTCTAGACAAATCTATAAGAACATGCTCTTTTTATAAAAACAACATTACAATCAGTACCACGACTAACGCATGGTGGAAGACACATGACATACTGAATTATAACCTGGAAGGAACCATCAATCCACACCCCATTATGGCACAACCCAAAGTTCTTAATTAATAAGAAAACCATTAACTTTTCAACATGGAGCCAAAGAGGAGTAACCAGCCTGGGGGATCTATACAGTGATGGCCTGTTCTTGACCTTTGACCTTATCCAGTCAAACTACCCAATCATGCTCATTTTCACTACAATTAAAAGAAGTTATACGAAAAACAATTGGCTCCAGAACATTGGAAGATTGCAACTCCCATCTATATCAAGCTCTTGTATCTTTAAAACCTAAGAAATTACTGTCTCAACTAAATAAAATAATAACATCCATAGAAAAATGCATAGTAGCTCCAACTCAGCAATGGATCACTGATATTGGTACATACCATAATATTAATTGGCAATCAGTCTGCAATAATATATACTCCATGTCATGCAATGCCAAAATTCAACTGATCCATTATAAAATAATGCATAGAACGCGTATCACAGTTTATAAACTTCACAAAACGGGTTATTCACAAAATAACACCTGTCCTCACTGTACAACTTCCATTGATTACTATTTTCATGCATCTCTGGCTCTGCCCACAAGTACAGCACTTTTGTTTGAGGTCATGGACAGGCTGTCAAAGATTCTTGGCCTCGGCATCCCTATGTGTCCTATAACAGCTTTGCTTTTAGATCTGTACGCATTAAACATTCCTATGCAACTCAAACCACTCATTTTAGTCTCTCTGACTCTAAATTCTACTTAACTGGAAAGACAGAACAAAACTTTCAAGAAATCAATGGCTAAATTTGTTAACAACACACTCTAACCTGGAAAAATTAACAGCATCCATAAAAGATAACCATGTATCCTTTAAAGTAACCTGGACCTCATTTTTCCAATACCTACAGAACTGATTCCTCCACCGCCCACACCACCACCACCACCACCATGTATCAAAAACCTATTAATAATACTGCATTGTATTCCATCATATTGATTCAAACGCAGTGTCACCCTATGTAAATTCAGCACATTACCTTACAGTATGTAGTTTTCTTAAATTACTTCTTGGCTTATATAGTATGTTTCCTTTTGTTTTGTGTTTAACTTTATTTAATATTACATGGTTTTTTTATTTTATTTAAATGTTGTTTTCTCTCCTCGTCTCTTCTCTCTCTCTTTGTTTTTTGTCTTTTGTTTATATCCCCTCTCTGTCTTTCTCTCTCTAAAACCCCTATTTATCTGACTGTTTTCTCTATTCAGTTAAGATGAACTGTGTGTGATGATGATAAAAAACAACTGAGAGGGAAAAGATATAAGATTAAAGTTAGAAAACAAGTTCATGAAATAAAGAGAAAGTGATTGCACTTTACGAATAAAGTTGTCACACTTTTTACTCAGGGTGTTGTATACTTTTCAGGGTGTTTAATTTTCACAGAAAGTAAATTTCTGCACTGTCAGATACCTTGAAATTTTATCCACAAAAAGGGGCATGTTGTCACAATATGTGGTTGTCACAATGGAACCTGCCATTAAATAGCATTTAAAAAGTATATATATATTTATTTATTTATTTATTTTTATTTATTTTTTTATCCCCTTTTCTCCCAATTTGGAATGCCCAGTTCCCACTACTTAGTAGGTCCTTGTGGTGGCGTGGTTACTCACCTCAATCCAGGTGGCGGAGGAAAAGTCTCAGTTGCCTAAATTTCTGAGACGGTCAATCCATGCATCTTATCACGTGGCTCGTTGTGCATGACACCGCGGAGACTCACAGCATCTGGAGGCTCATGCTACTCTCCGTGATTCACGCACAACTTACCACGCACCCCATTGAGAGCAAGAACCACTAATCGCAACCACGAGGAGGTTACCCCATGTGACTCTACCCTCCCTAGCAACTGGGCCAATTTGGTTGCTTAGGAGACCTGGCTGGAGTCACTCAGCACACCCTAGATTCGAACTCACGACTCCAGGGGTGGTGGTCAGAGTCAGTACTCGCTGAGCTACCCAGGCACCCCTTGGCCAACAAATATTGCAAATAATACATTTATTCCATTTGTAACACTTGTGCCAACTTGCACCAACATCGATGAATTCTGATTTATGAAAAATACCTGTCCTGAGGTCAAATCTACCTTAATTATATAGATAAACCTTGCCTGAATGCATGTCAGTGCTTTTAATGTGTTCATTTGTTTATTTTGGAGCTATAGCAAACATGCTATACTGGAATTTTAGTTTTGAGGATATAATTCACAAAAATATTCTAATTAAAGGAGGTTTTGCACTAGGTGTACATACAATATATGAAACCCCTGCTAGAGAAAAAAATTTTGTGTTTGGACTCTTGACTCAAAACTTTATAGTTATTGAGATATAGCCCTTGTAACAATTCCTCAGTGTGACAACTAGCCCCAGTTTCCCCAATATTATTAAGTAGCATCTGATCAAAAGTTTTTCTCACTGCAATTCAGAGCTTGTTCTACACAAACATCCACTGTTTTGTTTATGCTTATTGTTGCTGCGATTGATCTGTCTTTCTTGAGAGGAGGAAACGTGCAAAAGCACCAGCATGAGAAGTACAAAAATTCAAGTGGGATTTTTCTCCTACATCAACATTTCTTTCCGGACAATGGATTGGACAACAACAATCAACATTGTCTAATTTGTTTGTTAAGGAACTGATTCACTCTGGAGGGAAGAGACAGTGTTCCAAACAGTATTTTAAGTAAAAGTAATTCCATTAACTTACTTTTTATTATGTTCAAGTTTTTTGAAAGTGTTTTCCTTTTATTTCTTTTTTTTTTCTTTTATTTATTTATTTTGCTTACAATTTATTGAACAGAAATCATATGATAATCTAGCCCTGAATACTGCCAGAGGGATGAGTTACAGTTCTCTTTTTGTAAACCTTCTCTTTATTTCTGATTTATCCTCTGTCCATTATTCAGTTTTCATTTTACCAGTCAAGACTTTGCTTCAGAAGTAAACATAAAAAATGGGTTGCGGTTCATGTAAGTTAACATAATGTTGTTGTGGGGTTTTTTTTCCCAATACACACCATATACGTAACTACAGTGATGATTATCATGGAAAATTTTTTCTGTCTGCTTATATATCTCCTTTTTAGAAGTTGATGAGACACGCCAAATGTGAGCTTGTATTTCTGTAAGATTTAATGGTTACTTGATTTTGTTTTCTGATTTAGCACAAGAGGACCAGAAGTCTTTGTTAGCAGAATATAGAGGTAAGAATATAAACATCTCTATTTATATTTTGTCATGTTAATATTTTAAAAATGTGAATAAAACAAAGATTAGATTCATTCACATTTCTTAAATAACTCAATCTAACTTCTAATCATAGAAGGTGAAGAAGATGCAGAAAATTCTGAAAATTATTTACTCAATATGTGGGGGTTTTCATTTTCACCATTTTCAACTTAATGTTTTACAAAAACAGACCCTCTGGCACAAACACATCAACAAGAGGTTATCAATAACAGGAATAAATTTATAAATTTTTATAGACATCATTCCACCTTTATCACATCAGAAATATTCATTAAATTCTCAGACCAGTATACAGTTTGTAAACAGTATATACATATACACTGTATATATATATATATATATATATATATATATATATATATATATATATATATATATATATATATATATATACACACTGCCTTTCAAAAGTTTGGGGTCACTTGACTGAAATGTTTCTCATGATCTTAAAAATCTTTTGATCTGAAGGCGCATGCTTAAATGTTTGAAATTAGTTTTGTAGACAAAAATATAATTGTGCCACCATATTAATTTATTTCATTACAAAACTAACATTTTATTTAAAAAAAGATTTTGAAATGGATGACTTGGATCGAATAATAAAGAAAAGCAGCCAATAAGTGCCCAACATAGATGGGAACTCCTTCAGTACTGTTTAAAAAGCATCCCAGGATGATACCTCAAGAAGTTGGTTGAGAAAATGTCAAGAGTACATGTCTGCAAATTCTAGGCAAAGGGTGACTACTTTGAAGATGCTAAAATATGACACAGTTTTGATTTATTTTGGATTTTTTTAGTCACAACACAATTCCTATAGTTCCATTTCTGTTCTTCCATAGTTTTTATGACTTTACTATTATTCTGAAATGTGAAAAAAATAAATAAATAATAATAATAATAAAGAATGAGTAAGTGACCCTAAACATTCGGCTGGTAGTGTATATACTGTATATATATATATATATATATATATATATATATATATATATATATATATATATATATATACAGTTGAAGTCAGAAGTTTACATACACCTTAGCCAAATACATTATACACTCAGTTTTTCACAGTTCCTGACATTTAATCATAGAAAACATTCCCTGTATTAGGTCAGTTAGGATCGCTACTTTATTTTAAGAATGTGAAATGTCAGAATAAGAGTAGAGAGAATGATTTATTTCAGCTTTTATTTCTTTCATCACATTCCCAGTGGGTCAGACGTTTACATACACTTTGTTAGTATTTGGTAGCATTGCCTTTAAATTGTTTAACTTGGGTCAAATGCTTTGGGTAGCCTTACACAAGCTTCTTACAATAAGTTGCTGGAATTTTGGTCCATTCCTCCAGACAGAACTGGTGTAACTGAGTCAGGTTTGTAGGCCTCCTTGCTCGCACATGCTTTTTCATTTCTGCCCACAAATTTTCTATCAGATTGAGGTCAGGGCTTTGTGATGGCCACTCCAATACCTTGACTTTGTTGTCCTTAAGCCATTTTGCCACAACTTTGGAGGTATGCTTGGGGTCACTGTCCATTTGGAAGATCAATTTGCGACGAGCTTCAACTTCATGGCTGATGTTTTGAGATGTTGCTTCAATATATCCACATAATTTTCCTTCCTCATGATGACATCTATTTTGTGAAGTGTACCAGTCCCTCCTGCAGCAAAGCACCCCCACAACATGATGCTGCCACCCCCATGCTTCACGGTTGGGATGGTGTTCTTCGGCTTGCAAGACTCACCCCTTTTCCTCCAAACATAACAATGGTCATTTTGATCAAAAAGTAAAAATTTTGTTTCATCAGACCAGAGGCACTTGCGAACTGTAGTCTGGCTTTATTGTGGTGGGTTTGGAGCATTGGCTTCTTCCTTGCTGAGCAGCCTTTCAGGTTATGTTGATATAGGACTCGTTTTACTGTGGATATAGATACTCGTCTACCTGTTTCCTCCAGCATCTTCACAAGGTCCTTTGTTGTTGTTCTGGGATTGATTTGCACTTTTTGCATTAAACTACATTCATCTCTAGGAGACAGAATGCGCCTCCACCTTGAGCAGTATGATGACTGCATGGTCCTCTGGTGTTTATACTTGCGTACTATTGTATGTACAGATGAATGTGGTACCTTCAGGCATTTGGAAATTGCAGAACTCAATTGGCTAATTGTCTAAAGGCTTGACATAATTTTCTGGAATTTTCCAAGCTGCTTAAAGGCACAGTTAACTTAGTGTATGTAAACTTCTGACCCACTGGAATTGTGATATAGTCAATTAAAAGTGAAACATTCTGTCTGTAAACAATTGCTGGAAAAATTACTTGTGTCATGCACAAAGTAGATGTGCTAAATGACTTGCCAAAACTACAGTTTGCTAATATTAAATCTGTGGAGTGGTTAAAAAATGAGTTTTAATGACTTCAACCTATGTGTATGTAAATGTCTGACTTCAGCTGTATATCATGCATAATATCATTGAACATTCAGCCTTTCAGAAGAGTCCAGCCTATTTTTGATGAGCTGAAACTTGTGCTAATTGGTGCTGGGGAAAACACTGTTGGCAATGCTATATTCTGAAAAAATCTTTTCACTTTTGGAACAGCTTTTAAAAATAATCATATCAACAAGACTGATACAGTATCAGGAAGACGGATACATTTGACCCGTGTCCCAGACTGGAGTGGCGAGTTGAGCAGATCAGTTGACATCAAAAGAGAGATTCTTTACTTTGTGCAGTCCTTTGCCTCTGGACCCCATGCAGTGCTCTTAGTTATTAAAGTGAACTCAACAACGCTGACCAACCATCAGCACCCTGGAAGATCTTCTCTCTGTTGAACTGTGGGAACATACTATGGTGCTGTTCACAAATGGAGAAAAACTGGACTGTGATACCATTAAGAATTAAATCAGATATCAAGAGCTTCAACGTTTAATTGAAAAATGTGGACTAAGAAATTATGTGATTCAAAATGATTGTGATATTACTTAGAAAAAAGAGATGATTGCTAGAAAGAATTCCGCAAGTTGTTAAACTTTTTCCAGCACATGATCCTGATGCTACAGAACTAGTGGCATACTGGAATAATGTTGTCCAGATAATCAAATCTCGAACTGAATGTATCTTAACTTCCAAGAACAAGTTACTCCATAGAGGGCAAAATAATGACATGATTAGACAGCAACTGGAATCAAAGGTTAGTGAGACTGGGAGACTTAAAAAGATTGTTCTTGAAAAAGAGAGGTAGATAGAAAGATTAAAATCAACTCCAGAAATTGCCCTTCAAGAAACGGTTGAAAAACCTGAAAACGAATTCTGTATGAGCAGAAAAGAGTTGAAGAGAGCATATGCTGAGATTGAAACATTGAAGAAAGAGAATAAAATGCTCAAAGAGCAGCTAAAATGGTGCCATGAAACAGACCAGAGATCACATGGTGATCAGCGAGCAAATCGACTTGCAGACTTTTTGAATCGTCTCAGTCAAAATGTCAGAGATACCATGAAAACCAGCAGCCAAATAGAATTACAGGATCTTCTTTCAAAAAGTAAGTTATTGAAAAATTATTGAAAAAAATAAATAAATACATTTTTGGATAACTAACTGCATTAATTCACGTTGATTTCAGGTGTACACAATGCTATGAAAACAGATGGACATAACTGGGGCATCACTCTTTTTGATATAATGGTTGAGCTGAGCGATGCCAACTGAAAAGAATGAAAGACCTCATGCAAGTGAATGAGGAATGGAAAATAGCCAGAGGCTCTCTGGAGGGCAGAGACAGAGGTGGACTAGCAGATCTTATAATACAAACATGGGGTGAAAAACAGTTAAGTGTGAAAATGCCAGACATCATGAAGAAGTTTCCTCATAATTATGATGCCATGATAAACCTGTTTGAACCTTTCTTGGAAGGAAATTGGTGAATCAAAGAGAATCATTAGCTAAATCATCATTTCCTTTTATAAATTTGGAATGAACCCACACACACTCGGATCCTTTTTATTGTGGAGATCATCCTGACTGGCTGCATTACCACCTGGTACGGGAACAGCATCGCCCTTAAACACAAAACTCTGCAAAGGGTAGTACGATACTGTATACAGCCCAGAACATGGTTGTAGATGAGCTTCACTCCCTCCAGGACATCTGCACCGAGCGGTGTCTGAGGAAAGCTCAGAGGATCACAGACACTCCAGTCATTGGACTGCTCTCTGCTGACATCGCATATCTTGTACCATTTCTGACTTCTGATACCACATAACTGTGGCACATTCCAACTCAACCTTCAGCACCACACTTTATTAGTCTTACACTGGACACTTATTAGTCTATATTGGTCTCTGACTAATATATTGCCATATGTATGCTTATGCCTGATATTGCACATCACATACTGTACTGTACCCTATAATTGTTGCTTACTCTGGGAACTGCTTATTAAGGACCCTTGTATCAGGCACATTCCTTTTATATAGAAATGTCGCACTCCAAACAATTTAAAGCCTTTTTAAAAATGTATTCATTTAAATATCATTGAATGATCTAATATTTAACTAAATTAAATTATTTATTATTTTATTTTTTCAAAGTTATACAGTATGCTACAGTAGTCCATGTGCTGCAGTGAATGGCATTTCTCCAGAAAACAGCCCTGAATTCACTAATCAGTTGCATTACTTTTGTGGTGGTATTTCAGTGCAAAAACCTGCATCTTATTACTTAATCACCTGCAATACAGTTAAACCAGCCACAAAATGCTCTGAAATAGTTGAATATTATGTAACTGTCCTTCTTTTTAAGCACACAAAAAAATGTTGTACCTGTAATTTGACTACATTACTGTACATTTGAAAAACATGTAATTATATTACAATTATTTTTTATAGACTACATGATTACATAAGCTTATATTATTACCTGTCAGGCGAAGGCATTAGATTAGTTTGTAATTTACTGATTGTGTCCCTAAATATTACTGTAAAAGAACTGTCAAAGACCAAGCCTAAAGTGTGTTTGATAGGTCTCCATGTGTTTTCTGAAGAAAGGAGGAAGGGGAACAGACATAGACAGCTGGAAAAGACAGTCCAGTGGTCTTTTTTAATGAGACACTTGAATGTATATATCTATAAAAGACTCTTTACAAAGTAACAAGTGTTCTTTAGTTCATTAGTCTATAATGAGTGTTAATTGGTCCCTAATTTAATTAACATGAAAGATTAGATTACAAAAAGAATGAACTTGTTATTACGTGAAAATGGAGCAAAAATATGTAAACCAGTTAGGGCTTCAATGACTGATATTGATAGTGAAGGAAAACAAGCACTGCTGAATCAGGATGTGTGTTTTAAGAAGCAGTAGAGGCTGACAAGTGTGACAAGTGTTTTGATGATTCAAATCACACAATGTAGACATATATAAATGGAAATATCACCAGTTCGCATTTTAAGTAAGGCTGTCAATCGATTAAAATTTGTAATCAAATTAATTGCATGGTATGTCAATTAACTCATCAAATTAATCACAATTGATCGCATATATAAATATTTGCTTAGAAAGCCCCTCAAATAACAATAATTCAATAAATAATGATTAAATACTTATAAATAGTTCTATTTAGATCATAATAAATAAAATGTATATTATAAAACATAATAATATAGATAATTAAAATGCATTACATCATTGTGGCACACAAGTAAAGCATTAAAAAAGATGGTAACACTTTACAATAAGGTTCCATTAGTTAACATGAACTAACAATGCACAATACTTTTACATCTTTTATTAAGCTTAGTTAATGTTAATTTCAACATATATTAATACATTTCTCAAATCAAAAGTTGTGTTTGTTAACATTAGTAAATGCATTATGAACTAACATGAACTTGCAATCAACAATTGTATTTTTATTAACTAATATTAACAAAGATTAATAAATGCTGTAAAAATATATATTGTTAATTGTTCATGATACCTAATGCATTAACTAATATAAAAGAATAGAATCTTATTGTTAATTGTTACCAAAAAGACTATTCAAAAAGTGGCTTTAGCATGCAATATTTTGTTTATTTCCATATTATTGAACTTATGTCATCTGCCTATAATTGGCCTACAGTTCACAGCAATCTATTTTGCAATTGAATTCATCAATCAGTCCGAGATAGATATATTATGAGGGCTTGTCTACGGACGCGTCAATGCACACCTGCATTAGATGCTTTTGGAGCATCTTGTTTGTGTTGCGTCATAAACATACAGTTTTTAGGTCGCTGTGTCAAGTAGTTTGAAGCTTAGAAAAACATGTTTTGAGATCCCTACGTTCGTATTTGAGCTCGATCAAGTTGTGTTTGAGCGCAAGAACGTGTTCTCATCTTGTGTTGTCTGCTGTCGGTGAGTGTGGTTTGTTCACTGTATAACCACGTTGCCCAAACAGTTGAAGTTTCGCTTACTGCCCCCTGGAGAAAACAGGTGGAACTTCAAGCTTGAATTGCTCAAATGGAAGGAATATTCCTTATCACGGTCCGGGGACATGATTACTTGTGTTATTTTTATTTTTTTTACGCATTATGTTTTATATAATTAATCGCACAGAATTAACGCGTTAAATCGACAGCCCTAATTTTAAGAAGCATTAGTGGTTGACAAGTGTAACTATTATGATGATTCAAGTCACGCAATATGGAAATACAAATGGAAATAATACCAGTTCATGATTTAAGAAAGTAATTAATTTACAGTTATGTTTCAGCAGTGAATTCGTTTGTAATCCTTAAAGCTACACAGTACTGGCCAATTAATACAGTAAATGGAAAGACAGGCAATAGTTTTACAAAACTTATCGGCATTTAAAGGCATTTAAGATCATGCAAACTATTCTACTTTAGTTATGAAAATGAAGTGTGTAATTCTTGAAACTATTTATTCTGCAGTTTCTACAACTGTTCAAGTACTTGTGCATCTTGTTTATTGAGCAATACAGTACTATTGTATGCATTGTGTTTTGTAAAATGTGTATATTATGTGTATAATGCAGATATTGTGTATAATGTGTACACTCTGCAGTGATTGTGTTGGGTTTTATGTGCAACAATTGTTGATGGTTTAGTTACAATAAAGGAATTTGTCACAGATAAATCTGTTAATCTTATTTTTCAATTTAAATGTCAACAGCCACAACATACTCATCACAAAATGTTCCAATTCTAAAATATTTTTCATAAATGTCAGGTTGGGGCAAGTGGTAATGCTGTATAATAAGGTTTAATTCATTAACATTAGTTAATGTGTTAGGTATCATGAACAAACGATTAACTATAAATAGTTTTTACAGCATTAATTAATCTTTGTTAATGTTAGTTAATAAAAATACAATTGTTCATTGTTAGTTCATGTTAGTATATAGTGAATTAATTTATTTTAACATATACAACTTTTTATTTTAACAATGTATTAGCATATGTTGAAATCAACTTTAACATTAGTAAATGCTGTAAAAATATTGTTTATTGTTAGTTCATATTAACTAATGTTAACAAATATAACCTTATTGTAAAGTGTCACCAGGCAAGTTGTCACATGTGTTTTCAGTGTTATACAATTTATTAAATATAATATTTTCTGGCCAAAACGATGACAATTTTGTACATAACATTTCATTTGTTTACTGTTTAAAAAAAAAAAAAAATGTGTTTCATAATTGTTTTACTATTTAAAATTTGCTTAAAATTGTGACAACTTACTCCAGTGTTAAAGTATTTTTTTTTTTTTTAAAAGAACTTTCTACTGAGAAAAATTGACTGGACAGAAAAGTGTGACAACGAACCCCAGACTCTACTATTGTATTATACAGATAAAAAATGTTAAATGACATATTTCTTGACTGCAAAGACAATGACCACAATAAGAATAATGGCACCAATAAGACCCATGACAACGCCCAAGATAATTCCTGTTCGGAAGGATTCTTTGCACTTTGTACTTTCTCTTGATAAGAGCAATACATTTTAAGGAGGGGACAACAGACTTGTGTTATTGTAGATTCACAGTGCTTCTGGTATGAAACAGCTCTAATACCAGCAACTGTACAGCACTACCTTCTAAATCTGGATCAATATTAAAAAAGCATTTAAAGATTGTTTGCCGCATAATTTCATCCAGTAAAGAATTACAGCTAAAATGTATCAAAATAACATGAAGACATCATGATATTTGAAAACACACACATACAGTAATAAAATTCTCATTCTGTTATTTTAAGAAATCTGAGGCACTCTGGTAATTAGGCTACAGTAAGAAAAGCTGACTGAACATTAAAGGTGTATATCAGGTTGCCCATCCCAAAATTAATAACTAATTTTGGAGAGCTCACGACCATTCCTGAACACCTCACTGTGGGGGAATTATTTAAAGGCTGCATGACAAAATTACAATGGCCCAGGGGTGCACAACACAACAAAATTAGCAAAGCAAATAAAAGCTGAAACTTGAAAACACAACGGAAAAAAGCAGAATGAAAATAAATCACAACACAATGAAAATAAACCACAGCACAAATTAAGCGATAACACAACAACAAATAAAAATATTTATTTTCTGTTAATTTTGTTGTGTTGTGACTTAATTATGCTGTGCTGTGGCTTTGTTTCATTGTGATGTGGTGTATTTTCATTGTGTTCAACTTTTGTTTGCTTTGGTAATTTTGTTGCATTGTGCTGGGCCACCGTACAGAATAGTATTTGGCATGATGCCAGCAAGAGACTCCACAAATTTATTTATGTTTCAGCAGTGGCTATCCCTCAAAGTGGAAAAAGATTAACTGACAAGTCCAAGTCCATCTGGCACAAGTTTACATAGAAAAACAACAGGAAAAATAGCACAGACGGACGCAATAACGTGTTCGGTGTGAACGGCCCTTAACTCATTTGACTTAAAGGGATAGTTCACCCAAAAATGAAAATTCTCTCATCATTGACTCACCCTCATGATATCCCAGATGTGTATGACTTTATATCTTCTGCAGAACACAAATTAAGATTTTTAGAAGAATATCTCACCTCTGTAGGTCCATACAATCCAAGTGAATGGTAGCCAGAACTCTGAAGAGGGCAAACACCGGACGCGTCTGGCGGACAACATGGCGCGTTCTAAAATTCGACACAGTAGTTTTCTATGAAGGTACGTACATCCCGCCACCGCTCGCCGTCTGTCGGCATCGCCCAGCTACAACTTCCAGAGCGCAACTCGCATAGTTTTTCATTAAATTCGACTCATTTTCAAAGGACATCAGTTATTTTATCTAGCCATCACTTGATGATTTATTGTGTGTATGTATCATTCATATAGCCTACACAATGTATTTTCAGTTACAAATATGTCTTTTTGTGGTTTGATAAACTGTATGAGGCCTATTCAAGGTGACATACAGAGAAATTATAATAAATGTTGCCATTTGTTTACACAGTTACACCAGGTTTGAAAACTAACCTGCAAACTCATCAACGTCACTTTGTTCATTCTTGAAGATGTACAAAAACCTTCACAACTTTTTTTTTTCCTTTTCTCCCCAATTTGGAATGCCCAATTCCCAATGTGCTCTAAGTCCTCGTGATGGCATAGTGACTTGCCTCAATCTGGGTGGCAGAGGACGAATCTCAGTTGCCTCCGCATCTGAGACCATCCATGCATCTTATCACGTGGTTTGTTGAGCATTAACGTTAACGTGGAGACATAGCGTGTGTGGAGGCTTCACGCTATTCTCCACAGCATCCACGCACAACTCACCATGCGCCCCACCGAGAGCGAGAACCACATTATAGTGGCCACGAGGAGGTTACCCCATGTGACTCTACCCTCCCTAGCAACCGGACCAATTTGGTTGCTTAGGAGACCTGGCTGGAATCACTCAGCATGCCCTGGATTCGAACTCATGACTCCAGGGGTGGTAGACAGCATCTTTACTCGCTGAGCTACCCAGGCCCACACTGTCACAACTTTTGAGTGTATGGTGACTATGCACAACTTTGGACTGCCACCTGCACTGTATCAACATGTCCTGTCCTAGCGGTGATGCGTCTGGTATACGATCGCCTTGATGGTCCAAATATCACATAAACGCAGCATAAAAGTAATCCATATGATTTCAGTGGTTTAATCAATGTCTTCTGAAGCGAACCAATTGGTTTTGGGGGAGAAAAGACCAAAATGTAATGCCTTTTACTATAAATCTTGACATCAACAGTCTCATTGGCGATCATGATTTCAAGTTCGATTACATTTACATTTATTCATTTGGCAGACGCTTTTATCCAAAGCAATTTACAAAAGCGGAAAAACATAAGCGAATCATCTTAAGGAGACAGTGGTACGAAAAGTGGCATATTACAAAGTTTCACTAGCATCAAATAGCATTAAAAACAGATTAAAGGTCAGCACAGAATTTTCTTTTTTTTTTTTTTTTTTTTTTTTTTGTGACTGGTTAAGTGCTCATGGAAAAGATGTGTTTTTAGCCGTTTTTTGAAGACAGAAAGTTCTGACCAAAGAACACGGATTGAATTGGGAAGGTCATTCCACCAACGTGGTATGATGAAGCCGAAAGTCCGGGAAAGTGTTTTGGTGGCTCTTTGTGTTGGTACAACAAGGCGACATTCCTTATCCGACCGCAGGCTTCAAGTGGGTGTGTAGCTCTGCAGAAATGATTTTATGTATGCTGGAGCAGACCCAGTGACTGTTTTGTATGCCAGCATCATTGCCTTGAACTTGATACGTGCATCAACTGGCAGCCAGTGAAGAGAGACAAGGAGTGGTGTAACATGCGCTCTCTTTGGTTGATTAAAGACCAGATGTGCTGCTGCATTCTGGATCATTTGCAGGGGTCTAATTGCACATGCAGGGAGGCCTGCAATGAGAGCGTTACAGTAGTCCAGTCTAGTTATGACAAGTGACTGAACAAGAAGTTGTGTGGCATGTTCAGAGAGGAAGGCTCCTGATATTGTAGAGTGTAAATCTACATGATCTTGCGGTCTTTGAGATGTGGTCTGTGAAATTTAGTTTGTTATTGATGGTTACCCCTTGATTTCTGACCATTTTGGAAGGCGTTACTATAGTTGCACCCAGCTGCACGGGGATGTTGTGTTTAACAGCAGCGTTGGCTGGAAAGACAAGGAGTTCAGTCTTGGCTGGGTTAAGTTGCAGGTGGTGTTCCTTCATCCAGGCCGAGATGTCTGCCAGGCAGGCAGAGATTCGAGCAGTCACTGTGGTGTCGTTGGGCTTGAAAGACAAGTAGATTTGCATGTCATCAGCATAGCAATGGTAAGAGAAACCATGTGCCTAAATGATGGGTCCCAGTAATGTTGTGTATATAGAGAAGAGAAGTGGCCCAAGCACTGAATCCTGAGGTATCCCAGTAAATAGCTGATTTGGCTTGGACACCTCACCTCTCCAGGCTACCTTGAAGGACCTACCTGAGAGATAGGAATTAAACCAGTCAAGCACAGTTCCTGTGATGCCCAGCGAACAGAGGGTGGAGAGTAAGATCTGATGGTTGACTTCCTACACTTCCTATAGCACCATCTAGCACTCTGCACATGCGTCAAGCACTAGGAAGTGTAATCGAGCTTGAAATCATGATCGTGTCTAGAGACTGCAATGGCATGATGTACAGTGATAATGGAGTTATATTTTGGTCTGTTCTCACCCAAAACCAACTGGATCACTTCAGAAAACATTGATTTAACCACTGGAGTCATATGGATTACTTTTATGCTGTGTTTATGTGATTTCTAGAGATTTAAAGTTATGGCCACTTTTCATTTGCATTATTTCAACCTACAGAGCTGAAATATTCTTCTAAAAATCTTCATTTGTTTTCTGCAGAAGAAAGAAAGTCATACACATCTGGAAGGGCATGAGGGTGAGTAAATGATGAGAGAATTTTCATTTTTGTGTGAACTGTCCCTTTAACCGCACTCAAAGTTTTATGAGGTTTTAAAATGTAGCCTCAGAGGTAAGACACAAAGTTGCTGGTTACGTTCTCAGTTTGTTTTATATTCTTCATTGGCTTTTTTTCAAAACCTACAGCCAGACAGCATTTTTGGCACCATAAGTATCTGTTCAAACCAAAAGCGTATTGTGCTAATAAAAAAATAAAAAAAAAGCTTGACGTAGTCACGCAGCGCCACAAACGCAGGTGCTCGAGACGCGTTTTTAACACCTGGAGTACTTTTTACAGACAAAGCAACTTCAAAAATGAGACGCTGAAAAAAGCAGTGAGACGCGGCGCAACGGTCAAAGACGTCCGTCTAGCGCATGTTTACACAGGAAAGCAGCTGAAAAACAGTGCGGACGGACGCAAAATAGGTTCAGTGTGAACAGCCCCTTAAAAGAACTTCAACTGTTAAAAACGCGTTTCGAGACACTGGCGTTTGTTGCGCTGCTTCTAGCTTTTTAAACACAAGGACGAGTTCGGTGTGAACGGCCCTTAATATATGCAGAACTGCTGTCTAGGTGGACAGCTCACTAGGTTTTGAAAGGCAGCCACTGACTTAGTATGAACTCACAGTGTCTGAGGTAGTGATGAGTTTGGAGGGACTGCTCTGTCATCGCTCTGACGTCATTGTTTAACACTACAAGCGAAGCATGCTTGATATAAAAGCCGGTTCCGAAAGCCATGACTAGATTAGATTTCTCATCTGGAACGACTACTGAAACATAAATGAAAATCAGTAGCCAGGACCTCTCTATGATGATATTTACACTGCCGTTCATCATCCTGATCGCGTGCCCTCTTGCCTCCCTAGGTAAGTTCATTTAGCACACTTCTGAGTTTTCTAGAGTTGACGTTGGATGACACGTTATAACAAGCTAACTTACATTAATTAACATGATATTATACTTAACAGACCATTACTACATAAAGCTGTGAATATGTATGAAAACTTAAAACAAAAGAAGTTTAATAACATAAAACTATTTGAATGTACATTAACTAAGATGCTATAATTATCTTTATACTGTTATTAATGAAAGTATGATCCTACAGAAATATATAACATATTTCAGTGAAGTTATTTCTGACTAATTGTATTTTAAAGTTTACATTACTTGCATATTTGTGTATGCTAGTAGGCCTATATTCTAATCTATATATATATATATATATATATATATATATATATATATATATATATATATATAAATACTCAGAGCAGAAACATTAATAGCAAAGTTTCATTAACATTTTGCATCCCTTTTAGTTTACAATATTCCTAGGTGTCATATTGGTGTAGAAGCGGTGGGATTTCAGAGAAAATTGAACTTTAAATATACTGTAGACTCCTATAAACTAATTTTAGTTTTGTTAACATGAGTGGATGAATGCAGTTTCCATAAAGGAATATTTTATTTTAGAAACTTTTTATCTAGTACATTAAGAAAATGTAAAATCATGAACTGAAGGTCTCAGAGTTTTGAAAACCACAGGTGAAACATTTGTCACTTTTAAGTAGCACCAAGGTGCTGACTGAATTTATAGGCTGATATCTTGTCTGTAGATCTTCAGGGCCTTCAGGAAACACAAGTGGTCTCACAACAGCAAGGAAGATTAACTTTTGTGAGTAAAAACGTGTGGGTAAAATTGCCGAGGAGATTTTTCCCTTCTTGTTTGTACCGTCAGTTTCAAATTTGTCTTGGGAAATTAATAATTTCATGGGTAATAAAAAAATTTTCTATCACTGTAATTTTAAGACACAGTGTCATGCTGTATACTGGTATTACTGTGAAAAAGAAGAGTTTGGTATCATATAAAAAAAAAATTACCAGCTTCATTCATCTCAGATAGTTGCATGTCTTTTCATGCATTTGTATCTTCAGTAATGTTGAGAAGTGATTAAACATCTTTAGAGAGATGCCTTGACTTCAAATGAGTTGCTCTTTAGCATTTTAAGCAATGGCTGATTATGCACACTCCCAGGTTCATCATTGATAACCATGGAGACTGTATCTCTGAGAAAGACCGGCAAGAGTCTAGCTCAGTCTGTTGAAAGTATCCAGAACTGATCAGAGCAGCAGGTTGCAACCAGAATGGAGTCAAGCTGCAACTGAATGCATTATCTGACTTATTGATGGCTGCAGTTGTGTCATTACTTAAAAAAACTGCATGAAAAATCTGAGGGCAAAGGGGCACGTTTCTTTTTTAATCCAGTCTTGACTCGTCAATATCGTGTTTCAAAGCATTTAATGTTTGTTTCGTTCTCTTTTTCAGGGGCGAAATGGACTTACAATGGTAAGTAGGATATTGATTAGATCTCTTATCTAATTGAAACACTATTACGTGATTTAAAAAAAAAAAAAAAATTATGTGCTGTAGTGAACAATTTATTTACAAGAATAGTTCACTCAAAAATGAATATTCTGTCATAATTTATTCACCCTCATTCGTCCAAACCCGTGTAACTTACTTCTGTGTAACACAAAAGAGAATTTTTGCATATCTTTGTGTGAGGAACAGACCAAAATATAAGACATTATTCACTCACTGAAAATCTTCCCCTCTGTCGTAAAATGCACATGTCTGGTGGGAAATGTCGCATGTCAGTGAGTCAGCATACTGTCACTGATCCTAGTGTACTGAACTTTCGGAAACAGCATGCCGACTTCCTGTGTGATCATGCTGCAAGATGCATTGTGCCAAGACATAGCAAGTGACTTTCAAACGGGCATGAGTTCTTGCATTTCTGCAAACCGATCACAACATGGCAAGTTTAAATTTGCTAGTAGTGTTTTGTTTGTTAATGAATCAGTGTTTTTAAACAAATCTTTTAAAGAGCCCATAT
This sequence comes from Myxocyprinus asiaticus, assembly GCF_019703515.2. Taxonomy (NCBI): domain Eukaryota; kingdom Metazoa; phylum Chordata; class Actinopteri; order Cypriniformes; family Catostomidae; genus Myxocyprinus; species Myxocyprinus asiaticus. The sequence continues at coordinate 12,441,471 of NC_059391.1, forward strand.
TATGCTCATTTACAGGTTCATAATTTTATTTTGGGGATCTACTAGAATTGGTTTACATGCTTTAATGTTCAAAAAACACATTATTTTTCTCATACTGTACATAGCTGCAGTACCTCTTTTCACCCTCTGTCTGAAAAGCTCTGTTGTAGATCCTGTCTCTTTAAAGCCCCCATTTCCGAAAAGCCCAGTCTGCTCTTATTGGTCAGCTGGCCCAGTCTATTGTGATTAGTCAATCGTTTAGAGCATGTCGTAAATGTAACGCCCCTTACTATAACCGAGTTTCAGCTCCTGAGGCTTCCTGAGCAGCGCATTCCTGAGGCAGGCATTATGCAAATGTGTTACATAGTAATAGCTAAGTCACGGAAGTAATGGCTGGACTGCAAACCGGGCGTTTCAGGCAGTTCAGGAGCAGTGTTTTCTGTGGGAGAGAGTAACTCCCTTTGGCGTGGGCTTTGTGCTTTGTAACTTTGCAGACCTTTTACATGCACAAACAGCTATATTACACACTAAAGGAAAGGTAAAATCCCAAAAAGCATAATAGGGCCTCTTTAAGTAAACAAATAATTCTCGTTCACTTCTATTGTTTAGATCGTGAACAACAGTTTTTTTAATGAATGAGTTGAATCTTTATGAATCAATGTCTCACTAATGAATCAATGTCTCACTCATAACACATTAAATACACTGGCTGAGTTCGGAATAGTGTTCAATACTATTTCTGTTATTTAAAGATATGGTAGAAAGATTAAGAGAAGTATGGTAGTAGCCAGTCTGAACTCAGCAGCATATGTAATATGCAGAAATGGTGACTGAACTTGCATAATATGAGATTTGCGAGCTGCATTGGAGGGGAAGATTTTCTGTGAATAATCACTTACATTTCTGATTAGAATACTGGAAATTATTTTATATATGACTTATATTGCACATGAGTTGCATGCACAACTGGTAGTTTTATGGTGCTGTTTAGTCCATTTTTTTTTTTTAGCTTGACAGCCCTTCTTTACTATATGCTTTCAAATATGTGTTTCCTTGAAGAAATTTACACAGGTTTCATTTTTGGGTGAATTATCCCTTTTTACAAGGGGGTTGGACAATGATTAATGTTTCAAGTTCCATTGAGGTTACTTTAGCTGTGAGTAATGTAAGTTGTAATTTCTTTCCTTATAAAGAACAGATGCAGTAGTCTTCACCTCATTAGAAAAGTTCACCTTGTCATCTATTACAGAGACGAACAGTTAACACTACTGTGGAGATTTTAAATAAACATGCTCAATCACGGCTGCTTTTGCAGTGTTCTGGTCTGCTGCCTGCAACTAGGTAACCAAACAGGGTTCTGGTTACCGTCCTCTTGAGTCAAGCCTATTTCTGGACAGGCTTCTTAACTGTTATCTCAAACCATCCCAATATGCCATACCAGTGTGGAAATGGATTTAATGAAGCTATCAAAGGGGGTTACTGACACATTGTCACTTCATGCATAACTATCTGGTCATGAAAAGATGAAGTAAATGCCTTCCTATACACATTTAAGACAAATACTCATAACTTTTGCATCTGTTTGCACTGTATTTTAAAAGTTTTCTATGCGCTAGATGGACGTCTTTGATGGTTGTGCTGCATTTTGCTGTTTTTCAGTATCTTGCACGAGCGCCACATTTTTAAGATACTGTGTTAAGTTAAAAGAACTTCAACTTTTAAAACGTGTCTCGAGACACCTGTGTTTTGCTTTAGTTATTGTGCTGCATCTAGCTTGTTTTAATGTGTAACAGGACTAAGCTGATACGTGATAGCTGTGCGATATGTGTAAACCTCACTCCCCTGGCCTCAAGAGATGCACTAGCGATTCTTATTAGTGCGCCTGCCACCCATGCTGGCTGACGGCGGTTCGAATCCCACGTGGGGTGTGTTGAGCAGGACTTGTTGCAGTAGTGCCGTGACCCGGATGAGAGTGAGGTTTAGGGGGGTGAGTGTAACGGGAGCCAGCTGGTACATGATAGCTGTACAGTGCGTGTAAACCTCACTCCCCTGGCCTCAAGAGGCGAACTAGCAACTGCCACTAGAGACTGTACCCTTTAGCTTCCTTGTTAGCGCACCCTCCTCCCATGCTGGCTGATGCCAGTTAGAATCCCACTCGGAGTGAGTCGAGCAGGACCTTATAAATGCAAGAATGCGTCCAGTTTGACTGGACTCTTCCCAATTTGAACTACGTAAGTCTACAGAAGATTGGGCGCCCAAAGATGACAAAGAAAATGCAGTACATAACATCGGCTGCCTTTTGCACTTTAATCATTGAAACAATTTTAGCCACCAAGTGATTTAAGTTTTCATGAACCATATCAAGTGCAGTAAAATTTCACTGCAAAGCATTAGCATAACCACAGAAGTTAATGCTGTTATATTTGCGTGTAACACAGGAACAGTAGATTGGATGTGATCAATTTTACAGAGACACATTTGTCAGACTGATCACACAAAAATATGACAACAGGAGGTTGAAAGTACTGCTTCTGAAATCGGTCTCTGCTTTCCAAATCCGAACCACTGCTCCCAGTGGCCGAAGCTGGAAGTGTTGATGAAGTGAAATGTCCACAGGGTGGCACAAAAATGCGAGTTGTATTTTTAGTTGCAAATTATATAATACAGTCAACAGAAATGTATATTTTATTAATCCTACTCCCTAACCCCAACCCTAAACTAATGGTCAGTGGAGTCAAAATGTAATTTTAGTGCAAAAATGCGACCTCCAAATCACGCTAACTATTGTTTATGTAAACACGATTACTTCCTGGTTTCCATGGGTCCAGAACTTATATTGCGGAGGTTGCTCACACAACACACTATCCGTTGTGCCAGAGATAAGGTGATCACCTTGGAATTTATGGAAATATGTCTGATGCCAGATGGCGCTTATCAGTAATTTTTCAGTGTGGGTTCGTTTTCAGGTGACATACATTCGGAAGCTGCATGTCTATTTCCTGTGTGATCATGTTGTTTGCATGGCGACGTGTAAATGGACTGTGCATACCCAGTTGGATAGTAATCTGATTGATCAAGACTCATAAAGTAACTGTACTCGTGAGAAATCATGGTGCAAATTCGACCCATCTTTGACCCTGTTGGCTCTCCTGAGATTATTCTCACTATGCCTCTCATGTCATTCCTGTTAGCTTTCTTTCCACGCTTTCCTCGTGCCACTGTCACTCACGTGTTCTCAAATTGTGTCACTGCCTTAATAAGAAAACCATCTTGAGTTATTACAGGCTTATGAGGTACCATAGCATTGACTACAAGGATACAAATAAGAGTTAGTGGATTAAAACAAACCTCATCTGAAAATCATATACAGTTGACCCTTGCAAATTACAAACTCCTCTGTCAGGAGGGATTCAACATGGCAATTGCAATTAAATTGTTGTGAACAAAAAGTAAATCTTAAATCAAAATAATTTCCATTTCTTATGCAGCGGTAACCATTTTTAGGCTGGTCTGAGCTAAGATACAAGGCTAAAGGGACCTCAACAGTAAAACAGAGCTGTTATAATGGCTTTAATTTGGGAAGAACAATATCTTCCAAGAATAAAGCCATTATAATTGCTTAGCTCTGGAATTTCATTCTGATAGGTTCCTATACTTATGCAAGAACAATGCATAAGTGCTTTTTTATTATTCTGTCTTTTATTTAATGTGTGTGACACATTGCAATTTCCAAGTTGAATCTGCTATTTTTAGTCAAATAATTTTCACTTTTTGTGCAAATTTATAGTCACTTGCTGGTATAATATGCTGTATTGTAAAATTACATTATTGTAACATTAAACTGACCATCCTCATTATGCAGGTATTGCTATGCAGTTGCCAAGGTTCTCTGGCTTTTAACACATTGCTATGTGGTTGCTAGTGTTTTCTGAGTGGTTGCTAGGTTGTTGCTTACCAGTGTATAAATTACTCAAAAACATAATCCACTATAAATTACTAATTGCTTCTCTATGATTGTAATCAGAGCTCTGACCTTACTGATGACTTTACTGAAAAAGTTATCACTGTAATGAAAAGTTAAAAAGTACTTTTAGTTTACTTTCAAAAACACTTCTCACATTAACTTCTTGATTTTCTGGTCAATGAATTAAAAATCATGTCTACATATTTTCTCATTGTTCATCGTTGCATACAAGTCATACTCAACACCACGCATTTCTCCCTTATAATGACTCGTTAGTGACATAATTCATGTTAATATTTTCTACATAAATAATATTATTTTAGAAATATGTGTAACCCAAGTAATGCATTAAAAAGTAATTACCTTAATTGAAAATCAGTAACCTGATTACAAGAATTTAAATGTAATGCATTACACTACTTTTTGTACTAAAAAAGTAATTCATGAATTACTCTGAAATCAGATTTCACCCCACACTGTTGCTTACTGGCCAATGTCTATAGATATATCACAGGTTGTGCTTCAGTTTATAAAATATGCATTCCTTGACACTGTATTACAGCCTGTATAGCTGTACAACTCGCTTTTGGCGCCCCTCTGTGGACATTATACCCCAAAAATGGAGCTTACACATGCCCATACACCCGACAACACATACCACTTTGGCCACTTAGTGGGAAAAAAAATAATTACATTTGAAAAGTCAGCCTACTGTTTCCATTTTTACCAGTGAGACCAGTCTTAAGAAAATTAAAAACAAGCTGCATGATTTGTATTATGTCCTTATCAGGACTGATGTGGGACGAGTTACCCACAGAAGATGAATCTTTAGGGTTTGGGTTTAAGAACGAATCCATAACCTTTACGTAATGCTTGCTTTAGCATTTTAGTATGACAACACAGTGTCAAGATATATTTTAAGAGGCGAACAACCTGACAAGAGACTAAAGTGATCAAAACAACTGAGCTCTGTTTGAAACACCATGACTGATGGCTCTACAAACTAGAAACACTGCAGTGCTTGTGCTGCTGTGGGGTACAGACTAGATGTTATCATCTCCATCAAACTATGCTGAGATGAGTGCACTTCTGTGTGCCTGCTCACCCTGAGAACTCTTGACATCCTCTGCTGACTTGAGCTGACTTAAGGCTTTTTTGGCTCTCATACAGGGGCAGAATGACATCAAAGTTCTCACTGCCTCAGGTTCTCAAAATCATGATGGAAACAGACACACAACTGTTTCTTGGCTTAAAAAGTCTTCGCTAATTAAAACTGTAATATAAGCCAATTTGTTTACAATCAACTTCTTTTGCATTCTAAGACAACCAAGTCATCAATATTGGTTCTTATCCAGATAATCAGTCATTAATTGCACAGTTATAATGAGCTACAGCTGTTTTTTGCGTAGTCGAGCTACAGTCTGTAAACATAACATGCACAATGCTTAATTGTGATAAAACAACCTGTGATATATCTATAACAAACCCCTTACCTCATGAATTAGTATTAAGAATAGTTCACTCAAAAATGATAATTCTCTCATCATTTACTCCCTCATGCCATTCCAGATGTGTATGACTTTCTTTCTATTGCTGAACACAATTGAAGATTTTAGAAGAATATCTCAGCTCTGTAGGTCCTCACAATGCAAGAGAATGGGTGCCAAAACTTTGAAGCTTCAAAAAGGACATACAGACAGCATAAAAGTAATCCATAAGACTCCAGTGGTTTAATCGATATCCTTTGAAGTAATATGATATCTGTGGGTGTGAAAAAGATAAAAGTGTATGCCCTTTTTTACTACTAAATCTCCACTTTCACTTTCACATTTTTCTACTTGTCTCTTTGGTGCATCACATTCTTCGTGCGTATCATCACCTAATGGGCAAGGAGGAGAATTTATAGTAATAAAAGGACTTAAAGATTGATCAGTGTATGGACCTACATTGTATGGACCTACAGAGCTGAAATATTTTTCAAAAAGTCTTTGTGTTCTGAAGAAGAAAGAAAGTCATACACATCTGGGATGGCATGAGGGTGAGAAAATAATGAGAGAATTTAAATTCGGGTAAAATTCTCCTTTAAGGTAGCTCGTCCTGTACCGTTTATCAGAATCAGAATGAGCTTTATTGCCAAGTATGCTTACACATACAAGGAATTTGTCTTGGTGACAGGAGCTTCCAGTGTACAACAATACAAAACAGCAACAAGATTTTTTTTTAAATATTTAAAAATTGAATAAAAAATAAATAAATAATGAAAATAAAATAAAGTATATATAGAATACACAATAGACAATGCACATTAATTATTGCTCAATGGGGCAGTTTTAACTGTTCATGAGATGTATAGCCTGAGGGAAAAAACTGTTCCTGTGCCTGACGGTTCTGGTGCTCAGAGCTCTGAAGCGTCGGCCAGAAGGCAACAGTTCAAAAAGGTAGTGGGCAGGGTGAGTGGGGTCCAGAGTGATTTTTCCAGCCTTTTTCCTCACTCTGGAAGTGTATAGTTCTTGAAGGGAGGGCAGGGGGCAACCAATAATCTCTCAGCAGTCCGAACTGTCCTTTGTAGTCTTCTGATATCCGATTTCGTAGCTGAACCAAACCAGACAGTTATTGAAGTGCAGAGGATAGACTCAATGACTGCTGAGTAAAACTGTATCAGCAGCGCCTATGGCAGGTTGAACTTCCTCAGCTGGTGAAGGAAGTACAACCTCTGCTGGGCCTTTTTCACAATGGAGTCAAAGTGGGTCTCCCACTTCAGGTCCTGTGAGATGATAGTGCCCAGGAACCTGAATGACTCCACTGCTGCCACAGTGCTGTTTAGAATGGTAAGGGGGGACAGCGTTGGGTTGTTCCTCCTAAAGTCCACAATCATCTCCACCGTTTTGAGCATGTTCAGCTCAAGGTTGTTTTGACTGCACCAGACAGACAGCTGTTTAACCTCCCTTCTGTATGCAGACTCATCATCATCTCGGATGAGGCCGATGACAATGGTGTCATCTGCAAACTTCAGGAGCTTGACAGAGGGGTCCTTGGCGATGCAGTTGTTGGTGTAGAGGGAGAATATTAGTGGGGAGAGCACACATCCCTGGGGGGCACCAGTGATGATTGTACAGGTGCTGGAAGTGAATTTCCCCTGTCTCACTAGCTGCTGCCTGTCTGTCAGAAAGCTGGTAATCCAGTTGGTGTAATTTAGTCCGGAGAATAGCTGGGATGATGGTGTTGAAAGCTGAACTGAAGTCCACAAAAAGGGTCCTTGCATATGTCCCTGGTCTGTCCAGATGTTGCAGGATATGATGCAATCCCATGTTGACTGCATCATCCATAGACCTGTTTGCTCGATAAGCAAATTGAAGGGGATCTAGAAAGGGTCCAGTGATGTCCTTCAGGTGGGCCAACACCAGTCTCTCAAATGACTTCATGACCACAGATGTCAGGGCGACAGGTCTGTAGTCATTAAGTCCTGTGATTTTTGGTTTCTTTGGGACAGGAATGATGATTGAGCAATTGAAGCAGCAGGTAACTTCACACTGCTCCAGTGATCTAATGAAAATCAGTGTGAAGATGGGGGTCAGCTGGTTAGCACAGGATTTAAGACATGCAGGTGAAACGACGTCTGGGCCTTGTGCTTTCCTTATCTTTTGTTTTCAAAAGACACGGCACACAACATATTCACAGATCTTAAGTGCAGGTTGAGTAGCAGGAGGGGGGAGGAGGGGGATTGCAGCAGGTGTTGGTGTTTGTGTGAAGTGAAGGTCAGAGCGGGTGTGGGGTGTGAGATTGGGCCTTTCAAATCTATAGTAGAACACATTCAGGTCATCAGCCAGTTGTTGGTCCACCACAAGGTTGGGGGTAGGAGTCCTGTAATTCGTAAATTGTTTCATGCCACTCCACTCTGATGCAGGGTCATTAGCTGAAAACTTGTTTTTCAGCTTCTCAGAGTATCTTCTTTTAGCCAATCTGATTTCCTTATTCAGTGTGTTCCTGGCCTGATTGTACAAGACTTTATCCCCACCTCTGTAAGCATCCTCTTTGGCCTCACGAAGCTGCTTGAGTTCTGCTGTAAACCATGGTTTGTCATTGTTAAACATTAAATAAGTCCTAGTAGGGATGCACATATCCTCACAGAAACTGATATATGATGTAACAGTATCTGTGAGCTTGTCCAGGTCTGTGTCTGCAGCCTCAAAAACACTCCAATCAGTGCAGTCAAAGCAGGCTTGTAGTTCCAACTCTGCTTCATTGGTCCATCTCTTTACAGTCCTTACTACTGGCTTGGTTGATTTTAATTTCTGCCTGTAGGTTGGAAGAAGATGAACCAGACAGTGATCAAAGAGTCCCAAAGCTGCTCTAGGGACAGAGCGATATGCATCCTTTATTGTTGTGTAGCAGTGATCCAATATATTTCTGTCTCTGGTTGGGCAAGTAATGTTCTGTCTGTAATTGGGCAGTTCACGTGTGAGGTTTGCTTTGTTAAAATCCCCAAAAATAGTAATAACTGAGTCTGGGTATTGTTGTTCTGTGTCTGTGATCTGATCAGCCAGCTGTTGCAGCGCGGCATTCAAACACGCGTTTGGCGCGATGTAAACACTCACCAGAATAAATGAGGAAAACTCCTGCAGTGAGTAGAAAGGCTTACAGTTAATAAAGATCGCTTCCAAATTAGGACAGCACATCTTCATTAACGTTATTACATCTGTACACCAACTTTCAATGATGTAAAAGCATGTTCCACCACCTCTCGTTTTCCCCGTTAACTCCGCAATGCGATCCGCTCTGAACAGCTGAAAGCCCAGCAGATGCAACGCGCTGTCCGGAATGGTTTCACTCAGCCAGGTTTCTGTGAAGCACAAGGCAGCAGAGGTTGAAAAGTCCTTGTTTGTATGGGTGAGAAGATGTAGTTCGTCCGTTTTGTTAGGAAGAGAGCGAAGATTCGCTAGATGAATACTCGGCAGCGCTGTTCAAAAGCCGCACCGACGGAGCTTGACCAGCGCATGTCGTTCGTTCATATCGTCAATCTCGTTCAAAAAGAAAAGGGGCAGGATGAATTATGAATAAAAGTGAGTGATGACCACACATTTCAATGACATACGGACATTATTGAAACTCATAATTATTTTTAGGCTAGTATTGTTGTCCTTTTTTTGTATAGCTTGATAAAAAGTCCTCAGTAGTTCACATTATGATAGATATGCTTTGTCGTCGTTTGTGGGGAAAGACTTATGATGCTTTAACACTCTGCAGTGCTGAATTCTCTTAGTAGAGAATATTTTAATAAAGGAAAATTAGACTTGTTCTGGTTGAGAATGACTGTTTTTTGTTCAATGCAATTCCTTAAAAGACAGTCATTAGGCGGCATCTGCAGGTGCAAAGGCGTAACTTGAAGATATGGTCAGTAAACGAATCTGAACAAATCTTTTTTGTGAACGAAATCAAAAGAATCGAGTCACTGAATTGAATCAAAATCACCACCACTATTGGAGAGTTTTGCACATCCAAAGAACAAAAATCTAGTGATTTTTTGAGCCACTCTATGACCTCAGCTTCCAGTAGTTCAAAGAGCTTCAGATGTTTTTGCTGAGGTCTTCTCATTATGACTACATAACTGAGTGACAGTGGTTATGAGCTACTTGTGTCCATGCAAAAGACCTCTGAGGGCTGCCACAGGCATCTGATGTGATTATGATGGAGACGCTTGTCCCAATTAAAGCAGTACTGGACAAGGAGTAATAAGGGGGGAATATGTTTTTTTTTTTAATGTTAATTATTTCCCTCCTCTTGTGACATTTTTTGAAGAACTGCTGAGCTATTAAAGGAGACATCATGTTCAGAAAACAAAAGCTTCCCACAAAAGACTCATGACTGGCAAAGCATACACAACATCTTAATGTGGTGTTTTAAGTTATGTGTCAAGTAAAAACTAAGTTATGTGTCAAGTAAAAACTGACTTTGATTATTTACAAATCACTTTTTCTGCCACTGTTTCAATAATAGCAGCACTTTATAATAAGGTGTTTAATGTTCATTTAATGTTAATGTTCATTTATAAATATACTATTATATACTAAATAGTTCATGTTAGTTCATAATGCAATAGCCAATGTTAAAAGTATACAACTTTTAATGTAAAAATGTGTGTGTGTGTGTATGTGTGTATGTGTGTGTGTGTGTGTGGGGGGGTTGTACTTGCTTGTTTTGACTAGCAAGCAAGTAAGTACCCCCCCCCCCCATCTACGCCCCTGGATGGAGTGAATCCTCAGAAACTAAGGGTATTCAATTTATAAGGCAGTGTTCCGTGACTGCTGATCTTTGACTTACAGTACCAGCATTTCTATATGTGCAGTCCAACTCTGGTAACACTAAATGATCACGAAATGCCAAAATGTTCAAAAGTACAGCATTGGACCAGACAGTGAAGATACAGTCACAGGTGAATGATGGAATAGAACACAGGTGACCCGTTTAAATGAAGTTTGAACTGCTTTAGTGACCCTGTTTGGTTTTGTTTTAGGACCTTATGGAGAGCACCACTGGTCCACGCATTACCCATTCTGTGGAGGGGCGTTCCAGTCACCTATTGATTTCCAAACACAGCTGCTAAGATACGATCCAAACTTGCCGCCAATCCAGATCCAGAACTACAACCTATCAACCAATGAGCAGCTTACTCTCGGCAACAACGGACACTCTGGTAAAGCAGTATAATTACAGAGCATGTTTTAAACTTGGTTAATAACTATTGTCACACTATTCACTGTTATCATTGTTAAAAGTGTACACTTAAACATTACAAGAACAAAAAGGGCAGACTTCTTTTTTAAATGTACATTTTTAGATATTACACTTAAACATATTGTAATGTCTTAGGAAGAACCTAGCCTATTCATATACCTGCTATAAAATAGTAAAGGATTTTTGGCTGTTAAACTAATGAGGACATGTGCGTCAAACACAGTGGTAGAGTAGTCTTTCATTCCAACCTTACTTTCTAGGTCAAAGCTGAGAAAATGATAGGCTGATCTCTTTTGTATGTCAAACACAACAATTTACTGTAATCACCCACTTATTATGATAAAGCAACAACCTGTTTATATTTTAGTCTGGAAAAGATGGTAAAGTTTTGGTCATGACTCAGGGTAACGTCTTAAACAACCACACGAGCACTTCTTTTCTTGGTATTGTTTATTTGTCTGGTCAAAACTGACTGTTTCTCTACTTTTTCTCTACTGTATCTCTACCTTTTACTTGACAATTTGACTAATTTTATTCACCCTTATGATGGATGGACCCCAAAGAGCCATGTCTGGTCAAAAAGATAGGTACATGCATAGTTAGTTACATTAAGTGTGTACTGGTGCCACTGAATTACTGCTGCGAGGATGAATACTGATGAAGATTCCTGACAGTGTACCTGTGTCACTGTGTCTGGGGTTTTGGAGCAAGTTCAGACACAGTTTGGGTCAGTTTGGAAAAAGTTCGGCTGGATTAAGTCTAAAAACTATGGCCTCAGCTATAATTATTCGTTGTGAAAGCGTCACTATAACTATTGCTCATATTAGAGTTAGGGATTTGAACAATCCCCTAACCATAAATATTAAAGGAATGTTCTGGGTTCAATAAAGTTAAGCACAATTAACAGCATTTGTGGCATAATAATGATTTCCACAAAAAAATAATTTCATCTTGTCCCTTTAAACCGCATAAATCATAGTTACAACAGAATTGAATGAGGCCAGTCCTTAAAGGTGCACTCAGTAATTATTTCCCCCATTAAAAAGTTTTACTCCTAAAGAATTGAATTGTAATTTTAAAATGTGTATAAAATCATGAGCACTCACATGAAATGAAGACTCTTGTCATATCAGTAACCTTATAAAAGCTGTTTTATTCTACATGGGGCATGGGGCTGCCATTTTAGAATCACATGACCAACTGAATACAACTTGCTTAATCTCAGTAACTGTTCTGTTATTGGACACCTTCACTCTTGGATTAAATTGATCATGGCTGATTGTGAATAGTGAATTTCTACAATGGCATCTCTAACTGAAAACTATTGATTTTGAATGATGCTGCATCCACACCACTACATGTCACTGTAAGTCCAAGATGACACAAACAAAAAGTTACTGAGTGCACCTTTAAATGTTTTTTTTTTCTTTGTATCCACAGTGCAGCTGTCTTTACCCTCTCACATGTACATCTCCAGCCTGTCTCACAGATATTCAGCAGCTCAGCTTCACTTCCACTGGGGCTCCTCCAATCTACTAACGGGATCAGAACACACTGTCAATGGGAAGCGATTTGCTGCAGAGGTGAAGTAAACATGCACATCCCAAGATACAGTGGTCCTAAAAAAGTATTTGGGTTTCTTTGGTTAGAATTGCATTGCATTAGATAAAAGAATATCAGATAGATTGGCATCTGCAAACAAATTGTGCTAGAACTTTTCTCAGAGCTAAAAAAGTCATGAATGTTTGGTTACATCCTTCAAACTAACATTTTTCTGAGCCATTTGTTTTTTTTTTTTTGTTTTTTTTTCAGTTGCTTGATTTGCCACAGGTGTAGTTCAGCACATTAACTATGGACATGTTCCACTAAGTTTGACAGCCAGAAACTATATTTTAACAATATGTATATATATATATATATATATATATATATATATATATATATATATATATATATATATATATATATATATATATATATATATATATATATATATAAATCCTATGTTTGCTTCAGTATATAATCCAAAGACATCCAGAATTTTAAAGTGGGGCTCAAGTGTCCATATACATTTTGGGTCCACTGTACCTCCTACAGTATGTAGTGTGTATACGTTTTCCTGCTTGATCAGTTGTTTTGTGCATGTTTATAGAGCCTTTATATTATGCATCATATTCAGTAGTTATTGCCCTCACATAAATATGCCACCAAACTACAGTACATGCTAACATGACACTGACACCTGAAGTCAGGGCCTGACAGTGCATGATGCAATTCTCTGTAACGTCTGTGGATGTGTCAGAATAATTACAGTGGACGATTTACGGACCTCTCCATCTCTATTTATCACATTTGGAAAAGGTGTGTGACAGCCTGACAGGTTGCTTACAATGGCTAAAGTATTTGTCACTTGTCAGCCTCATCTATAGACCTTATTCACAGAAGCACCATCTTTGATTTTTAATTGGAATGACAACAAGGCTGTGAGGGATAGGTTTAACATCTCTTCAATTGCCTGCACAGTATAAAGCTGTAAAAAGCTCCTAGATCACATCATATTTTCCACAACTCTGGAGTTGTTGTCTGGAGTTTTTTGTGTACTGAATGTTCTTGAAAAGACATTTGTCCATAGAACGATCCAAAAACACTTTAAACTGCAGCCCTGCCCATTGAAGAGACTGTACATATCCCTCACAGCCTCATTGTCAATCACGTCATAAAATCAAAGATGGTGCTGCTGTGAATAAGGTCTATTCTTATGTAACCACAGACCAGACATTAATAAGGCAGTTTTAGTTATGTTGCTTCAAGTATGTAAACAATTTTTTTAAGTGTCTCTGATGACTTTGTCCTCAAAGGAATAGTTCACCCAAAAATTGAAGTTTTCTCAGAATTTACTCACCCTAATGCTATCCCAGATGGCTGGGATGAACACAGACTAGGTATTTAGGAAAATATCTCAGCTCTCAGCTCTTTAGGTCCATACAAAGTGGATCATGGCCAGAACTTTGAATCACCAAAAATCACAAAGGCAACATAAAAGTAATCCATAAGACTCCAGTGGTTAAATCCAAATCTTCTGAAGTGGTATGATAGGTGTTTGTGTGAATCAGATCAATATTTAAGTCCTTTTATATATAAATCTACACTTTCACTTCCACATTCTTCATGCATATCGCCACCTACTGGTTGGGGCTGGTCAAAGGTGGAGATTTACAAAAAGACTTAAATATTGATCCGTTTCTCACCCACACCTATCATATAGCTTCTGAAGACATGTATTAAACCACTGTAGTCATATGGATTACTTTTATGCTGCCTTATATGCTTTTTAGAGATTCAAATTTCTGGCCACCATTCACTTGCATTGTATGGACCTGTAGAGCTGAGATGTTCTTCTAAAAATCTTCATTTGTGTTCTGCAGAAGAAAGAAAGTCATACATATCTGAGATGGCATGAGTGTGAGTAAATGATGAGAGAATTTTCATTTTTGGTTGATCTATCCCTTTAAAATACAAAAGAATATCTAAGCAGAATTTTAGCCTCAGTCACCATTCACTTAATGTTTTTTATCATATAATAAAAGTGACTGAGACATTCTGCCGGACATTTCCATCGTGTTCCACGGAAGGAAGAAAAATATGCAGGTAAGAACATGTGGGTGAGTAAATAATGACAGAATTCTTATTTTTGGGTGAACTATACCTTAAATAAAGTTCACAAACTACAAATTCATCATTTTAAAATACATTTGGGCTTTTTTTTTTTTTAAATTGATTGGAAAGTGAAGTGTAAAGAGAAAAGTAGTTTTGAGAGAAGGGGTGTGAGATCAGGACATGAGCCAGGTCAGACTCTAACTTTGGACCTTATGAGCCACTAGCTTTTGTAGGTCCTGAGCAGGTACACAGCCCACTTCTTCTTCTTTAGTCAGCTGCTCCCATTAGGGGTCACCGTAGCAGACCATCCATGATCCACATATTGGACCTGGCACAGGTTTTATACCAGATGCCCTTCCTGACACAACCCCCAGTGGTTGGGGGACTCTCACTCACACCTACAGGGCAATTTTAGAGTCTCCAATTTACTTAACCCGAATGTTTTTGAACTTGTGGGAGAAACCCACACAAACATGGGGAGAACATGCAAACTCCACACAGAAAGGCCCAGTTGAGCCAGGACTCAAACTCAGGACCTTCTTGCTGTGAGGCAGCAGTGCTAACCACTGAGCCAATGGTTGAACTTGTATAATTATTGTATTATTTTGGCTCATCAGCACAGCGTTATTAATATCCGGACTCTGCAGTGGTTATGTAGGAAATGTAATTTATTCAGGAGAAAGAACCAGACAGATTCGCGCAGTCTCGATCGCCGTTGGGTTTTCCTCTCTAAACAATACTGTAACTGAGGGGATGTTACCACATCTTTATATGGACATATAATTCACAGCAGTTCCAATTATTTTTCGCTTCACTTGAGTGTGAGCCTATATCTCGCGCCTCCCTTGACAGGCGCCCACATGTTGAAAACTCCTGTGCTAACGCACACCTCATTCATGAACAGAGAGCTCCCAAAAACTTCCCACAAATTTAGCTTGGTTGCATAGCCAAGTTATCTCCCTGGTTAGTGATTTTGTATGTAAAGACCCAGATGCTCCACTTTGCTGTTGTCCACCACATCACTTTCCTTTCAATTTATTCTCAAAATATTCCGACTTTTATCTCATAATGCTTTGACTTTATTCTCGTAATGTTTACTTTATTCTCAAAATGTTATGATAAATGACAATTGCAAATTTAAATTGTTAAATTACTTTGATTTTATTGTTAGCGTCAATTTCTGCACAATTAACAAATGAGCCGACAATTTGTAATTTTTGCTTTGATCCGCAATTTAAATAAAAAACGTGTTTGATCCATTTATTGTGCGACTGACATTTGCTCAAATAAAGTTCTGAACTGGTGTCAGTGTTGTGCACTTAATATAGGCCCTAATTGTTATTTGACAGGTAGGGTGGTCATTTTTTAAGTCATGGAAGGAAGGATTCTTCTTATTTTTATATTTTAATATGCCCTGTGGGCTAAGCCTCGCATGTCACTGAAGTCTAGCAATGCCCCTGCTATATACTGCTATAAAATCAGATAATATTCTATTAGAGCAACTAAAATATACACTCACATAATGGCTTTGCCTAGATTATGTGAGTTTTCTTGGGTAGTGGAAACTTTTCAATATCCTTATTGATTCCTAATGGATGCTTTTCACACTTCCGTTTGGAACGTGGAAGTAAACGATTGCAGGGTAAACCTTCATCGTGGTGAATGGGAGACCACGGCACTTATAGGTTTTGCTTACCCATTTGCTTCAACATCAAAAGAAAAATACAGCTTTTACATTACCAAATGAAAAACAAATTGAGAGCAGTGGATGACGACCATCAAAAGAGAGAAGATGGCAGTTAATGTCACTCACATGCAAAGAATAATGTTATAAATTTAGATTAAATCATTAAAAAATTGCAAATATAAAAAGTTTGCTAGATTTATGCTGCTAAATAAGGTGGAAACGCGTTATCACAGTCTCTCAAAAGAGTCCATTGAAAGCCTCTCTTTCTGTTGCATCTAGATGCATGTGGTTCACTTTAATTCTGACAAGTACCCCAGCATCTCAGTGGCAGTGGACAAGCAAGATGGACTGGCTGTGCTGGGAGTTTTCATTGAGGTGAGTCTTGACTATTTAGGGTGTTGTGGTGCAGTGGTTAAGGCTCAGGGCTGGTAACCAAAAGTTTGCTGGTTTGATCCCTGCAGAAACCATCAGCATTGTAGAGCAAGGCATTTGGCCCCAGGTTGCTCCAGGAGGATCATGGTAGTAGTGTTAGTGCTATGAGTTCATGGAAACATTGAATGAAACAGAAACAGAAAGAAATTGCACTGGTGTGGGTGTATTTTCTAATCTAAGTGTTTTAATCATGTTTTATATAATTTAGATTGGAGAGTCTAACCCTGCTCTTGACAAATTCCTCAAATACATCAGTGGGATAAAGTACAGAGGTATGTTTTCGACTTCAGATTTCCTTCTGTGATTGCGACCTACGCCTTAAAGCAGGGGTATTCAATTGGTGGACTCCGGTCCGTGTACGGACCGAAGGACATTTCAATCTGGACTGAGCTCTAAATCTTTGTGCTAGTTATCTGACACCTGCTAAGTGATTGTGTAAGCATACGTGTATACGCGCGCAGCACTAGAGAGAAATATTTCTCTCTGGAGCGGGAATAAAGTGCGTTCAGCACTGTGCACTTTATTCCCGCTCCACTCGCATTGCCTTTCTCCCCGCTATAGACATGATGTGCCACATAAAGCCTAATTTACTGTATGTACAAGTCGCAGGTGTGGTTATTTTAACATCAAAAACATTAACATAAAAAACTTTAACTTGGCGCCTTTAGAATATAATGTTTTTTTCCCGTCTAAATTTTGCTTTATTAATCAGCATGTTACAAGCCTTTCATAATAAACAAACACATTTTTTTTTCTAATTTTGTGAAAATTACATGTCATCATGGATGGCAAGTATAACCTGTTTATACTTATTATGCAAACAGTATTTTAATGCTTCACTGTAGTTATGTAACTTGTTTGTTTGTTGTTAATAGATTCTCACTTTAAGGAAAATATAAGAATGGTCCATTCAGACTTTTACATTTTTATAAATGTTCTCTCAGGGGACACTTCTGAACCCCCATACAATGTTTTTTATCTGTCAAAAAGCCTCCTGTGTCCCATACATATATATAAATATTTAAACACAAAAACTGTACTGCTGTCATTCAGCTTCTAAACCAACTGTTGAGCCTATCTTTTAATATTCATATCCAAGTGCCCTCGACAGATGACATTTTTTGGTAGAAAAGATCTCTCAGACCCCACTACTTTGGCTGTCCCCCACTACTTTGGCAATTTACAAAGTTCTATTGCTGCCAACGTGGCAAGTTATAAAAAATATTTACAAAAAGATACATAATTTCCTAGCCATATAACTACTGACACCATGTAAGCTACATATTATTATCCGGACCATTGCTGGGAAGGAAATGTAGAGACCGGACCTCTGCCTTAAAGGAATAGGTCACCCAAAATGAAAATGCTGTCATCGTTTACTCATCCTCATATCTTTTCAAAAGCATATGACTTTCTTTTTTTTTCTGTGGAACACAAAAGGAGTTGTTAGGCAATATTTTAGTCTTAGTCACCATTCACTTTCATTTAATATTTCCATACAATGAAAGTCAATATTGAGGGGCTGCTCACATAGAACGTGTTTTTGCATCCATCTGATTTTTTTTTTTTTTTAATTCTGTGTAAACATGCACAAGATAGACGTCTTGCTGTTTTTTTAGCATCTCACACAGGAGTGCAATGTTTTTTAGACGTCGTTTCAGGTTAACTTCAGCTTTTAAAATCATGTTTTGAGACACCAGCGTTTTATTCATTGCGCTGCATCTAGCTTTATTTAGTGCAAGAATGTGTTCAGTCTGAACAGCCCCTTAAATCTCTTTTTGTGTTCCATGGAAGAAAGAAAGGTATTTTTCATTTTTGGCTAAACTATACTTTTAGTCCTCAATAGAAGTAGCCCATGCTTACACTCTTGTATGGCTACGTGAACTGACAGATCAGAAAATACAGGTTCCAGCCTTTAACATCCGTGAGCTATTGCCAGCCCGACTGGACGAGTATTACCGCTATGATGGTTCTCTGACCACGCCACCCTGCTATCCCAGCGTGCTATGGACCGTGTTTAGGAAACCAGTTACCATTTCACGCAAACAGGTAAATTAGCCATGCATATGTTGTTCAATCAATGTTCTTTCACTGTGATAGACTACTTTAGGTGCCTACGCACATGCTTTCTTTCAAGGAAATGTAGTCTAGTAGAAGTCGAGTTCAAATTTGGCATCTATTAAAGCGATCCCCTACTTCGTCAATGCTAGCTAATGGATGAGATCAACCTAACAGAGAGTTGTAACTGTTGTAACAGGAATCACAGCAAAAGATCTCAACAGTGAGTGTTCACTTCCAGAAAGCGTTGTGTCTGATGTAATCTGATCAATCTCCCCACACTCTTAGGGGTCGTTCAGACCCAACGTGTTATTGCACTAGAAGAATCTAGAGTCAGTGCAACAAATATTACAGAACAAAGGTGTCTCGAGACGCGCTTATGAAAGTTGGCATTCTTTTTAAAGTTTTTTAAATGCTTTTTATTAATATTTTTAAAAAACGTGCCACAACTGTCAAAGATGTCCGTCTAGCGCTTGGTTGCATAGAAAAACAATGGAAAAATAGCGCAGATGGATCCAAAAATGTGTTTGGTGTGAACGAGCCCTTAATCAACTTACAGTATACATTTGTATCAGTTTGAATATTTTCCATGTAACGGACATAAAATGAACAAGTTCACTAGTTCATATACTCCTGGAGTGCAATAAGGTAAACGGATTTGGTGTGCTGTCCATAAGGACTGGGCTTGAACCCTGAGATCCTCCATCCCTTCCCCCAAGACTATTTTTAGTCCTCAATACAAAAAGTAGCCTATGCCAATACTCTTCTGTCACAACTTGAACTTACAGATCAGAAAATACAGGTTCCAGCCTTTAACATCCATGAGCTATTGCCAGCCCGTCTTGATGAGTATTACCCCTACGATGGTCCAACTGCTATCTGACTAAAGCAAAAATAGAAAGACAATTTTGAAATAATAATTGGTATGGGCGTTATGAAATATAAATGTGGAGATGGGGAGGAGGAGGGATGCCAGAAGAATCGTCACCGGTGCGAGGAAAGTAGCCGCTTATACACTATATCCTTGCGAGATGATTGGCAGGCCTAGATGAACAAGCTCCTTCCGAAACTTGCATTTGGAAATTCATATTGGATTGTCATTGCTATAGCGATAACGTCATTCGCATAGCTTAATGGGATGAGAAGTTTATACCCTTGAAAGACATTAAGTACAGTCTTGTACCTCTATCTTTTTCTGATTTTCAAATGCTATTTTACTTCAAATGTTGTGATTTATCATGAACTTGTTGGCTTGTTAGAACTAGTCTTTGAACTAGTTTCAATTGTGAATTCATGGTAGTGTAATTGTTCCTTCTTCACAGTTTTTGGCATTGGCCACTTCTCTGTATGCCTCATATGCACAAGAATCTGCTCCTGTGCTTCTTCACGGAAATTACCGAAAGCCACAACTAACAGACAACAGAGTAATATTGGTCTCCTTCAAAGATGGTTAGTAGTCTAAATTGCAGTTTGAATGTATATGACCAGAAAGATTGTGAGAATTATTTTCCTATTAAAGGGTTAAATGTGAAATGCTAAAGTATCTTCTGCAGTGCTTGAGGAGAAGCTTTTATTTATCAGAGTGGCATTGATTCCCATCATGGAATTGGAATCAAGCTGTCTTTGTCTCTTTCTATGACATCTGCATATTACCTTTTTCCTCAATGAAAGATCCTTGCTACTGCAGGCTCCTTCAAAACAAACACCGGGTTCCAAATTAGATGCTTCAGCTGAACCTGTTTTTAGAGTTGGTGCACCATAGATCTTCCTTCTAAATGCCAGGCATTCTGTAGCAATGAGAGGACACCTCGGTTTGCTGTCATCACACCTTGTATTCTTTTGCTTCTGTCTGGCTTTTAGCTAACCTTCCTTGAATGAAGGCTCAAAACATTGATATCCCAGCCTTCCGCTTGCTTTCTGTTCTCAACTGCATGGCAATGTGATGAGGCGAATGCAGGTCCATCATATTTTCCTTCCCTAGATCCCTAGTCAAGCCTTGACCACGTAGCATCCATTGAGTCCTCCATTGCAGTGCTATACGTGAACACCACTCTACATTGTGTCTGATGCAGGACTTCATGATATTCTTTCAGTGGCGTCCCCCTTTCAGAGAAGGCAAGTCATCCAGAAGCTTCTGGTATGTGACCTTGCAGATCTGGCTGATGAGGGACTCTACCAGCTTCTACCGAAGATGAATCACAAGCCTGGAGTGGATATTAAGTTGAAGAACATCAAGAAACTCTGGAGCCAGGCCACTCAGAAACAACATTGGCCGAAGAACAAGGCTCCAAGCAGCACTGCTGGGAATAACATGCCTGCAAGTCCTTATATGAGCACACTTTATATGAATAAAGTGCTGTGTTTTGAATCCCTGGAGAAGAATATAATTCATCAGCTACAGAGATGTCAGGCCATGGGTCAGATGGTCCAAGCTTTGAGAGAAGTCGTCTTCCCTGAGTTGAACCTTAAGAGTTATTTGGACTGCAGGTCTGACCTAGATCTCGAGGCCATGAGGCAACTTGTACAAGGAAGACCAAGGGATGAAGCCGCTGAGCTTGAACAATCACTGGCCAAAGCCATGCAAAGACAGATGAAGAGGCAAATCAAGCGGCAAAGAAACCCAAACCTAAAAAGCATCACAGGGCATCCTCAAGCCATGATCCTCAAGAACTACAACTTGGCATCTTCTTACCACAGACCTCAACTAGTTGAATTGGAAGATTAGAGCCATTGAGGGCCTTAAACATCCCTGGAAGCTTATATATTTTCGCTGTCCGCTGTCATGCACACTCAGAATATTTAGTCAGCTTGGCTCCTTGGGCCAGCATTACAACTGACTAATGTTTATTTAGTTTGATGGGACTTGTAGCAGTACTCCTCTAATGCTTTTGTTTTAGTGTCTCAAAGATCTGTAAAGATCTGTATCTTTAAAGATCTTTATTGCAGTTTGTTTTTCATCTCACATTTGCTTTTATGACTCTGTCGGTTAGGTTTAGGTTTTGTTGATTTAAAACTTCATAGAGCATTTACATTAAAAACCTCATCTGTTTGGAAGAAAATGTAACTAATTTTAAGTGCCACACACTGGACATTTCACTTCGAAACTGCCACGATACGTATAAGGAACCATGGTATATAATTTTTTTTAAATGTTGCCACAGTCACGTAATTATCATGAAATCAGGCTGAAATGGCAAACATTCTGCCTAACATCTTTTGTGTCTTTAAAACGCAAACAGGACAAAAATAGACAATGTTGTAGCAATGATTTGGTGAACAAATAATGTTCATGTTATGTTATGCCCATGGCTTTCTAAAGTTGTTTTATAGTTTTTTCCGGTTACTTTGACCAGATAGTATGCTAGACACAACATTTCCTAGAAGTCAGTCCAAAGGGCTGTAGACAAGACCACAAAATGGAAATTTTTTCCAATTTATCTCATCCAGATTAACTATTTTACGATTAGTCTGGACTAAAAACTGGTCTGTTCTAAGCATTAGTGAGCTTTTTGTGGGAGGATACTGCTCAAACCATCTTAATAAATGATATATGAAATGTACAAAAGCCAGAATTACATACTGTCAAGAGCATATTTTTACATTTTATTTGGGAAAGTTGAGCTGTATGTCACAGTAATTGTATTCTGTGGTTAAAAGCGGTAAAGAGTTATGCAAGACTTAAAAGAGACAAAAGAACTAAATCAGCACTTTAAGTATTTTAACATTTCTCAGTTTTCTAACACTGCATGCTGCTGCTTTTAGGTGTGATTTGAGACCAGGAAGAAAGCAGACATTGACACATATTGTATGGGCCTATAATATTTTTATTGCATTGTCTAGAATAGATAAATGACAAATGTATTGCTTCTTTGAAAGGACAAACCATATCCCTGTTTTTATTATAAATGGTGTTGAAAAGGGATGTGTGAATGTTATCAATTACGTGTCAGAGACTCATCGTTGTTTACATTTGTCTGGAGTCCAGGGTTTTCGAAAATTTGCAGCCTGCAGTAGTCTAATTTTAATACTCTTATTTTAATCTAAATAGTCCAATTCATATCACACTGCAGGACACTGCTTGAAATGTCATGTCAACAATCCATGTACATTATATTCACAAGAATCTCCTCTCAGTTTTCATGCCTCTTTTTTTCTCCTCTTTGAACATAGAAGACTTTACTTGGATGAGCTGGGGTATGTTATCAAAGCACCAACAGTTTGTGTGTGTGTGTGTGTGTGTGTGTGTGTGTGTTTGTGTTTGTGATGTCAGACACTTTCTCACCCCTGGCTAACAGACGTGACGTGTTTGTTATGACATTCATATGTGAGGCAATGAGTTGGTGGCCATACAGTGATGTGTGGCTGCAATGAAGCGTCAGAGCGCTCACCCCCCTCTTTGGGCACGACATAATTGCTGTTGACATAAGACTCAACATATGGAGAGGGCATGTTTGTGCATTTAGCTTGACTTTAGGGCCTTATTATTGACGTATCTATGGTTAAGTTCTAATTGTAGGACACTAGTGGTGCCTGAGAGATATTTTTTTACTTTAACCACTGTGCCCTACACACATGCATGTGTGTTTTTTTACATCACTGGATTTTGTCAACACGTGTGTAATCATACAGTAGCTGCATGTGTGTTTGTGCATGATGTCAGTTGTGTAACATCAGTGTGTGATGACTGCTTGTCATATTGAGTAGAGCTATACTGAAAAAAAATATTTTGGGGGGTGTTAATTACTATTCATACACATTGGTTAAAATACTGTATACCCTTAACCTATATTGCATGCTAAAACTGAGAAATAATTTACTCAAAGAAAGTGGGTGCAAATTGCTGCCTCATTTTTGGGGGGTAAATTGTATAGGTTGTTTTTTTTGTTTTGTTTTTTGTTTTCAGCGTAACCAAGAAACAAATTACCTATGGATTTCTCTATTTAGAGATTGTAAGTTATATTTAACATTTAACATTTTTATTGAAATTTAATTTAAAATCAACATGAAATCAAAATGGACCCTATTTACTTTCTAAATACATGTTCCTGGGCTTATCAGACTGGTCACACTGTGAATTTGGCAACAGCAGGTCGAAAGTTCTTCTCCTGAAATCGGTCTGTGCTTACCAAAATTAAAACCACTGCCCCTAGAGGCCAAAGCTGGACATTTTGTTGAGGTGAAATGTCCACCGGGTGGTACCAAAAGCGAGTTGAATTTTTAGTTGTAAATGAAGTAATCCAGTCAACAGTAATGCATATTTTAATTAGTTCCTACTCCCAACCCTAAACCTAACCATTAGTGGAGTACAAATTTAATCTTAGAAGGAAAATGTAACCTACAAATTGTGCTCAATGACTTACCAGTGTCTCAGAGGTTGCTCCACTGTGGAAAGGTCAACACGTTCTGATGCGAGATGCCACTTGTCAGTAATTTTGCAGAATGGGGTCGATTTCAGTGTACATGAACATTCGAAAGCAACATGTTTTCCCAATCCAATCAATTCCTGATGGTTAAAACCAAGTCCCACACTAGATTTTTTTCTTGTTAAATATACAATTTCACACACACACAAAAAAAGGTCACATTACAGATGTAAAAAGGGCTGTGAATTTCATGTTGATTTTAATGTCAATGGCTTTCATTTGTGAGACATAGCATTAAATCTAAAACTGTAAAACAGGTTATATAGAAGATCATTTTCTTTGATAAATGGTCACAGTTAACTATCATAAACATGGCATTTTTTAAACTTATGAAATAGGTCATACAAAAAAATAAGGAATGCTGCATTAAACCAACAGTTAGGTTAAATAAACACACTGATAACAATGAGGTTAATTCTCCTTTCAGGTGTCCTGGCCACAGTATTAGTGGCAGCCATGCTAGGATTTCTACTGATTATTACACTAGTTTGCTGTCTTTTGAGAAAAAGGTAAGTGTTAAATTTACTTTATAAATATTGAAATAAGCAATTTCCCATTTGAGCTATCCAAAAAACAAAACAAAAAAAAAGTTCCTATGTTTACCTGTAAACATGAAAAATTGTCAACAGAGCTGTGTTGATATTTTGGAATCAATTGTCTTAGACACAAGAACTACAATGGCTGATGTCATATGCCCAAATCCAAACTTCATGGTTTTAAAAAGAATTTAATAATAGAAGAAATTATTAATTATTATGTCAAGCTGATACTGTGCATCGTATACTGTATTTATGATGAACTTAAAGTTATATTTTAATCATAATACATTTATATTCTACAATTATGTAATATGACAGACCTAAAAAATACCATCAACATTAATTTAGGGGACATTCGGGGAGCTTCAGGCATAAAGCACCAGTTGGACATGTCATCTTCAATAGGATTTAGTAGGAATAGGAAGAGCTGGGCACCGTTGTGTTTGCCCTGGTCTTATACAATTGCTTTGAATATTGTGTTTGTTTTTAACATAGAAGGATCAGACAGGACATACAGTGGGAATCAAAAGTGCAACATTGAAAATCTGCGATTCAAAATCTAATTTAAGCCTGGCAATAAACTAAAAGCTTTAGGATTCATAATTTTTTTTTTTTTTTTAAATAATAAAAAAGAACTGTTATGATGTAAAATGAATACATATTTAAGATTCCACACTATTTCT
Organism: Myxocyprinus asiaticus; assembly: GCF_019703515.2. Taxonomy (NCBI): domain Eukaryota; kingdom Metazoa; phylum Chordata; class Actinopteri; order Cypriniformes; family Catostomidae; genus Myxocyprinus; species Myxocyprinus asiaticus. Next base: position 12,466,625 of record NC_059391.1, read on the forward strand.
AAGTCACTAATCAAATAAGTCTCCTTTACGTCTTTGTACAAAAGGTCAGATTTCCTTGATTCTTATTTATAATTTATTATGTCTTTCCATTCAAATCATTTAATACATTATACAAATAAACATTCTTTTAAAGACATTTTTTTTTTCCAATAATTGTTCACTTTTTCTTCTACTTTCTTTTCACTTAATTTTTTTTTTCTTTTGTGATAATACCCACCACCAACACATAAAAAAATAAAAATAAATAAATAAAACATAAATAAAAACAAGAAACCAATAAGTACAAAATATTTTATTATTGTTAGTAATGGAGGTTAAAGGAATAATGGTTATGGCAGGAGATTTTAATTTGGTTATGGATGAAGAACTAGATACTCAGAGTATAAGAAAACATAAATCAATAAAAGGGGCTACACTCTTGCAACAAGCAGGTGAGGAGCTGAGGTTGATAGAGGTGTGGCATTTTATGCATCTGCAGATTAAAGAGTTCACATATTATTCTGAAGCTCATAATATTTATTCTAGACTAGATTATATATTTATGTTTAAAAATGATGTGTTAAGAGTAAAGAACTGTGAAATTGTACCAGTAACTGTAGATCATGCAGTAGTGATAATGGAAATGGAGTTTGGGAGTATACAAGGAACTTCAATATGGAGGTTTAATAATTCTCTTCTTAGGAATAATATTTTTAAGGAAAAAATAATGCATTGCTTTAAAAAATTATATACAGACTAACAATAATGGAGAAGTGACACCAGTTATATTGTGGGAGGCTGCTCAAGCCACAATGAGAGGGGAAATAATAGCATATGCATCATGGAAAAATAAACAAAGTCAAAGAGAGAAGATAATTTAAATTATCTAGATAATTGAATAAATTTAAAAGTTTACAGGAAAAGCATGTGAAAAATAAAAATGAGGTTTATGAAGAGCTAAAGGAGGTAAGGACGGCCTTAGATAAAATAGCAATAGTAGAAATTGAGAAGATTTTAATGTATACTAGACAAATATACTATGATAATAGTGCAAAATCTCTAAAAATGTTAGCATTTAAATAAAAAAAATCTGTAATAATGAGTATAAGGGATAAAGATTTAGTAGAAAGGAAGGGAAAGTTAGAAATAGTTTCAGAAATTTTGGATACAACTAAAATTAAAAATTACTTTAATTTTTTGAAACTTCCTACAATTACAAGTCAACAAAATAAAGTTTGAACCTCTCCAATAACAGAAGAAGAGATTTTTACAGTTATTAAAAAAAAGTAAAACAGAAAAATGTCCATGTAGTGATGGATTTACAAATGAATTTTATAAAGAATTTGTGAGGTTTTTAACTGGATTTTAGAAAAGGATGGAACTCATCCATTATAACCGTATTACTAAAAGACAAGAAAGACCCCACACAATGTTCATCTTATAGACCTATATCATTGTTAAATGTTGATCAAAAGCTATTAACATCAATAATTGCTACCAGACTTGCTGATAATTAATCAACAATAATTAACTTTTTAATAATTAAAAAGATCAAACTGGTTTTGTGAAAAACCGGGTATTGTATGATAATATATGACGAACACTAAATCTTATTGATTATGCAACTAAAACTAAGAAACAAATGTTAATAATGAAAAAGCTTTTGACAGGGTTCTATGGCCCTGTGACAACTTGTGAAGCATATGGTTTTAATCAATGGTTTATTAAATTAGTCAAACAAATATACAATCTACCAAATGCAGGAGTTAGGGCCAATGCCGTTCTTTCAGAGAAGTTTGCATTAATGAAGGGGACAAGACAAGGGGACCACTTGTCACCTCAGATATTTGCTTTATGCATAGAGCCCTTAGCACAGAGTATACAAATTAATTCCACAATAAAAGGTCTTAAAATTGAGGATGAGGAACATAAACTTGCATTGTATGAAGATGATGTAATATTGTTTTTAACAGATGTAGAAACATCATTACCCTCAGTGTTAGAAGAGATAGATTTGTATGGAGATTTGTCAGGTTATAAACTACATTTTAATAAAACAGCAGTTATGGAAATAGGGGGCAAGTTACAAAAGGATTTTAAACAGAAATATGATATTAAATGGAACCAAACTGAAATAAGGTACTTGGGAGTGATAATTCCAAGCAATGTAGAAAATGTATATAAGTGTAATTATGATATTCTAGAAACTATTATAAGACACGATTATAAAAGGTGGAAAATACTACCATTATCTTTGTTTGAAAAAATAAGTACAATTAAAATGAGTATACTTCCAAGATTCTTATTTCTTTTTCAAAACCTTCTAGTTTATATACAGCTTAGTAGTTTTAAAAAGTGGCATTGAATTTTTAGAAAATGTATCTGGGATGAAGGAAAATCAAGAGTAAAACTTAAGGTCTTACAAAACAGTAAAGGAATGGGGGTCTAGCATTGCCTAATTTGGAGAATTATTATTATGCAGCCCAGGTTAAGCCAATTTTGAATTGGATGCAAGCGGATAATACATCAAAGTGGAAACGTATGGAAACAAGGTCACTTGATGCAATTAGTACATTAATATTCTGTGGGAGAAAGAAGAATATGAATACTATTTATTATTGCATAGGTGAAACTTTTAAATTTTGGAGAAGAATTTGTAAAGTGATGAATATTAGGGATCGTGAGATGGTCTGTTGGTCACCAAATGCCTTTGATGATGTATTTAAGGTTTGGGCTAGCAAAGGGCTTATAAGATTTTATCAAATTTATGGAGACAATGAGATGGAGACATTTGAGAACATAGGGAAAAAAATATGTATTGTCTAGGAAACTATTTTACAAATATCTTCAAATAAGAAGTTAAAACTTTAGACGATATTCACCCTCTGTTGCACTTTATGATTAAAGTTAGTAAAATTAACAAAGTAGATAATTTGATAGGATGAATAAATAAAATATTTCAAGAAATCAAGGATAAGGTTTACATAATATTAAAATAAAATGGGAAGTTGAGTTAAAAAATAAAATAACTCAAGGAATTTTAAAAACCATGCAATCTCCATTTTGGTAAGAATACGCTTGAAAAATTCATATGAGATATTTCATAACACTAGAAATATCCTCTAAGTATAATCATTCATCTTTAGGTTGCTGGAGAAGCTGTGATGAACTTAAAGCTCATTATACACATATTTGTTATACTTGTAAAACAATAAAAAAATATGGATAGAAGTAATTCAGGTAATAGAAGAATTTTTTTAAGAAACCAAATATAATAAAGATACAACATATAGTTTTGGGTATAAGACCTATTCTACTTAATAAAGATGAGTTATATTTATTTAGAATACTGTGAATTACAGCTTTTAAAGCAATAAAACATTTTTGGAGACAGCAAGAATCCCCAGTTCCCTATCTGTCACTCACTCAACGTTGTGTCAATGTAGTGACACTAGGGGTCACACTTGGGAGCCCGAGACACCTCTGGTCTTTGATAAAAGGCCAATGAAAATTGGCCAGTGGTATTTGCAAGCCACTCCCCCGGACATACGGGTATAAAAGGAGCTGGTATGCAACCACTCATTCAGATTTTCTCTTCGGAGCCGAACGGTCATGCTCAATAAGCTGAATTCCCACGACTGTTCATTCACCTCTGCTGGATCTGACGGTACATTTCAGTGGCTTCTCCCTCCTCTGCACTGGTGCACTGCAGAGAATGCCCCTGGGCGCTTTGGCAGAAATAAAGAGTATATTTCTCTAAAAGAGCGGCACACATGGAACGTCTTTTTAAAGATGCCTTTCCTTTGTGTGTTATTCCTGGTTGTGCTCGTTATCTCTCGCCTTCTGACGGTCACGATCACTGTCTTTCGTGTCTGGGTACTGCTCACGCGGAGACAGCGTTCGTGGATGGGTCATGTACTCATTGAGAGAACATGTCCATGGCAACGATGCAGTTGCAGCTTACCTTCGTAAGAAAGCAAGCCACCCCAGAGGCTCCCCACCTCAGTCCTTCTACCCACGTGTATGAGGCCAGCACGGCTAGCACTGGGGGCGATTTGGAGACCCCAATGGGACCACCTCCACCGGGTATCCCCCCACGGACCTCCCATTCCCCAGCATGCTCGTCTGCCCCGATCAGGCTTCCGGATGAGTCCGCCGGCTCGTCTCACGGCGATTTCAACTTCTTATTCGGAGCCCGTGAAAGTGATGAGTTCTCGAGCGCAGCATCGGATAGCGGGCTTGTCCAGTCGGACGAGGAAGCCTCAGCTGGGCTCCTCCCTCCGGGTGCGGTCGCCCAGTCACAGACTGACACGGAGATGCAGCTGCGAGCGTCGGGTTAGAGTGGAACCCTCTGCTCTCCCCTGAACCCTCGCGGCTGGAGGATTAGTTCCTGGGCTCGCGGCTTCACTCAAAGCCATGCCCCGCCCCCGTTCCTTTCTTCCTGGAAGTGCATAAAGAGCTGACAAGGTCGTGGGAGGCACTTTTTACTGCCCGGTCCCGATCTTTCAGCTTTCCCGCCCTCACTACCCATGATGGTGGGGTGGCCAAGGGCTATTCGGCAATCCCCCCCGGTGGATAAAGGCGCTCACGGTGCACCTATACCCACAGAGCGCCGCCACCTGGCGCAGGCGCACAAAGCTCCCGTCCAAGGCCTGTAGGTTTACGTCATCTCTGATGGCCAAGGTTTATGGTGCCGCTGGACAAGCCGCCTCCGCCCTGCACGCCATGGCTCTCCTGCAAGTCTACCAAGGTGCTAAAGGAAATGCACGAGGGTAGTTCCGCCCCGGGATTGATGCAGGAGCTGCGCTCGGCAACCGACCTCGCTCTCCGGGCGATGAAGGTCACATGCGGTCTCTCGGGTGGGCGATGTCCACCTTGGTGGTCCAGGAGCGCCACCTTTGGCTCAACCTGGTCGAGATGAGAGAGGCCGACAAGGCACGGTTCCTTGCTGCCCCCATTTCCCAAGTTGGCCAGTCTGGCGACACCGAGGACTTTGCCCAGCAGTTCTCAGCGGTGAAGCAGCAGACGGAGGTTATCTGGCACATCCTGCCCTGGCACGGCTCAAGATCCCGCACCCCGTCTGCTCGTCGCCAAGGACGTCCCCCTGCTGTGACTGCACCGGTTCTGCCGCAGCCTGCCCCTGCGGCCCGGCCCCGGCGTGGAGCCCACTGCAGGAAGCAGACGCCACCCGTCTCGCGGCCGCCAAGAACCCGCGAATGGCTTCGAAGCGCCCCTGAGATGGGCGACCCAGGGATGACGAAACACGCTGCTCTGGAGCTGGTAAGCAGACCACTCCATCCCCCGGTCGAGGGCCGGGAGGAGAATCTTTTGTTACCTTTGCATTTAATTGCGCTGCATGCCCAAGTGGCTGCGGTACCCAAGAGTTCAGCAAGAGCAGTTTCCTTGTTCCCTGGGTCACGTATCCAGTGTGCACGGCCGTCATCACAACCGCCATCCACCACTCTATTTGGCAGGTTTGGCGCTCCATTGGCGGTCTCCCTGCCCCATGAGCGCCCAGATGTGGCACAAATCCACCCCCGATGTGACAGTCTCCACGGGTCACGAGGACGGGCCTCTTCCTCCCATCCCAGGCTGTTCCAGGGGTGGTCACAAGGAGCCAGGTAAGTACTTCGATGTCCCTGAACTCAGCACGGCCACGACACGGTGTGGCACCTCAGGCCGCGGCCCACCCGCCGGTACATCTGATGAGATTGTCCCTCTGGCCGAGATGAAGAAGGGGTTTTACAGCCCCTACTTCATTGTACCGAAAAAAGGCGGTGGGTTGCGGCCAATTTTGGACCTGCGAGTACTGAACCGGCTTTACACAGACTCCCGTCCTAGATGCTGACGCAAAGACGCACTCTAGTGAGCATCCGGCATCAAGATTGGTTTGCGGCCGTAGACCTGAAGGACGTGTACTTCCACGTCTCGATTCTACCTCGACACACACACTTCCTGCGGTTTGCATTCCAAGGTCGGGCGTATCAGTACAAGGTCCTCCTTTCCGGTCTGTCCTTGTTCCCTCACGTCTTCACGAAGGTCACAGAGGCAGCCCTTGCCCCACTAAGGGAAGTGGGCATTCGCATCATATTGGGGAGGCAATACAAGCGGATTAGCCCGGGATAGCCAGCCGGGTGTATCGCTTGCACATAGCACCTTTCACCTCCTCTGAGCTGAAGACGTGCGCCATTAATTCCCAGTAGTACAAACTATGTTCCCTGGTTGACTTCCTCTTAGCCCTGTGGCAGTTGAGTTTTTGGAGAGACTCACTGCCGGCCCAGTACACGTGCTAATTAAGAGCCCTGTTCTGGGGTAGGTGCTCCGCATGTGGCGGTTCCCTGTAAGGTTACCCCATGCGATGTATATCTTCCGCTAATTCGTTTCCCTGTTGGCAAGCTGCGTCTTCCTTGGGCAGAGCCCCCTCTTCCACAGTCTCCATGTTTGTAGTAACTCCTCCCCCGTTGGGTAGGATCTACCATGAGACTTCTCCACATGATCGGCAAGACCATATGATGTATTTTCCACTTAAATATCTCTGGGCGAGGTGTGGTCTCCGCGGTGCCCTCCCCTTGGGAGGGACACCCCCCCGACTAGACCTGGTCGGCCCAGTCGGATAATCCCCCTTTTTTTTTAGGGAGTGAAAAAAAGAAGGGGAAAAGAGGCCACGACTGGGCTAGCCTGTCTCTATCTTTTGGGTAGTCGACTTGTCCCCAAAGGGCCGTTAAACACTCGTAACTATGTTGGGGAGGTTACGTGTCAGCCTGGTGCACTGGCTACAAGGCACACAGTTGTCTGCCCATCACACACCCCCAGCTCACGTAACACAGTTGTCACTACATCGACACAATGTCGAGTGAATGACAGATAGGGAACGTCACGGTTACTTGCTTAACCTCCGTTCCCTGATGGAGGGAACGAGACGTTGTGTCCCTCCTGCCACAATGCTGAACTACCCGCTGAAATGGCCAGACCTTGTCTCAGCTCCTCAGCATAAAACCTGGATGAGTGGTTGCATACCAGCTCCTTTTATACCCGTATGTCCGGGGGAGGGGCATGCAAATACCACTCGGCAATTTTCATTGGCCTTTTATCAAAGATCAGAGGTGTCTCAGGCTCCCAAGAGTGACCCCTAATGTTACTACATCGACACAATGTCTCGTTCCCTCCATCAGGGAACGGAAGTTACACAAGTAACCATGATGTTTTAAATGATTGGTTAGATCTAGTTTCCAAAGTACATTCTATGGAGATGATAACATATGAAATTAAGAGAAAAAGTATACTTTTTGAAAGACATGGGCACCTCTACAAGAACATAATATAAAACAAAGGAATATACATTAGATTAATTACTTTTTTCATATAACACTCCATCCTTTTTAATTTATTTATCTAGTTATTTAATTATTTACTCATTTATCATTATTATTATTATTATTATTATTATTATTTATGTTTAAATAATATTATTTGAATTATTTTAAGGTACTATGTGTGGTTATAAGAGCCCGATATTATATATGTGAATATAAGCAACAACAAACAAAAAAAAATATTATTATTATTATTATTATTATTTATAAATAATAAAAACATCCTTGCATCATTTGAAGCACACAAGATGCGTTTTGCAACATTCTCAAATCAAGCTGAATAACATCGATCATCAGCTTTTGCGCAAACTTGTGGAATCCATATAGAGTTCATGCTGTCATTAAAGCAAAAAAAAAAACAATGCAACGAACATTAAGAAAATCTGAAATATTTTTCAATTCAACTTTTCATTCAAATTGTTATGCTGATGATATACTGTAATTTGTCATGAAAAACTGTATTAAATTTGATGGGGTTTTTTTTTTAAGTAGAAGCATTTTCACAATTGACCCTGTGAAATGTAATTGACCAGAAATTACATGTTGAATTAATCCACAGTCATTTACAGGCAGTCTTTACAGATGCAGAACTTTTTCCAGTTTTTATTTCTTTTCACATATAGCATGAGCAACATGCTGCCCATTCTATGTTTTTTGTTTTGTTTTTAATTTAGATCTACAAGTGAAGAGCAAAAAGATACAGCCAATGGATACAAGCTGGCTAAGAAAGAAGAAAATATCTCCACAGTATAACTCATGTACTCCACATCTGACTAAACCTGAGCAACAAACTGTTTTAAACTTAAGCTTTGAAAGTTCACATGGAGCCGATCCATTTAAATAAGCACAGCATGCATATTTCCGTAAAGGGAAAGTTCTGTCGTCATATACTCACCCTCATGTCTTCCAAACCTGCATGAATTTTTCTTTTGCATGGAACAGAAACGTAGATGTTATCTAAGAGTATATACAAGCTGCACTTTTCAGTACAATGAACGTCTGTGCGACAGCAGTCCCCATCTATTTTAATTTTTTGAAAAAGGACATATCTTCTTTTTTTGTGCTGTACTTTACCAAAATACTCAGACTTGCTTCAACAAAGAGGTCTTTTACATGTTAAAATACTGCATTGCTTACTGAAGTATGAATGGTTCCACGGAAGAAAGAAAGTCAAATGGGCTTGGAACGATGTGAGGATGTATAAATGCTAACAGAGTTTTCATTTTTGGGTCAATTATAGCTTTAATTTGCATTTCTGTCCTTGACTTATGGGTCTGGTCACTCAGGTTAGTTGCATGCATGTATATTTAAATGGAATGACTTAAGTGTGCATGGAGCTCTCTCAGTTTGAATCCTGATGCCTGTTCTTCTTCAACCACAATCGAATCCGGCCTGATCCGCAAACCTAAGATGACATCAAGAGAAGAGACAATAAAAATATGTTGTGTTCATACAGTATGTAATTCCTCTGAGGTATGCACCACCACAGTCACCAGCTGCTTATAACAAATTGCCATGCAGCGTTGAAGCGAGAAGGAGCCAACATAATATGCAGAGCACACTCAGCAGGATCCACCAGGGTGGCCTTCCTTAGTTGTCCACCCTGCATGTGACATCTATCTCTGCTGTGCCAAGCAGCTGTGGTGGAAAAACGCAGTTTCTGCCCAAGGTAGAGAATACATTCTGGTCCAGCATGGATATGTGGCAGCCTGAGACGAGTATTTACAATGTTCCCACCCTGTATTTACTATTGTGCTGTTGGGCCGATTAGAGAAATGAAAGGGTATGAGTAGAACTGCACTCTTAGTTCCTACTGAGTGTGCCACAGAACTGGCTTATTGTTTCCTTGCCTGTGTGTAGGCTGACCTTTGACCCCTCCTTGCCTGACCAATCACGAGACCAAACGCCCATGCACACCCATTAATCCATATAAATACTGCAGGATCTACCAGCAACACACAATACTAGGACGTGCAATCAGAAAAAGAGGTCTCAGACTGCTGCTGTGAAAGTACTGCATTACTGACTAAAGTATGAAATATGCAGTACATATACATATACAATGCTTGTGTCTACATGCACAATCTTACACCGATTATGCTTAATAAGCCGACAACGTGAAAGGCCATTTAAATGGCTTAAGCGGGTTTCCTTTATTGAGGTCAGGTCATAAACCGATCATCAGCATTTTTGCCCATTACCCTGATTTTGCATTGCATGTAAACACCTTACCGGCTTAAAGTGTTGTGCGCATGACTGTTTATGTTTTGTTGGCAAAAGAAGAAAATAAGAAGATGATTTCATATCTCATCATGTATTGTCAGATTTTTCAATTATCTAATTTTTGGTAGTTATCAGTGTATTGGTGTACAGGTAAACATATGTGACTACTCTACTACATATTAATATTTAGTATGTTTACTGTGCACAGTATGCAAATTATCTGTTTGCAGGGATTACAGGTTTGTTCATATAGGGTCATGGGAAGAATGGAAAAACAGCTTGCATATCTTGATGTCAAAGACTGTGCGTCCACTGAAACTCTTGTAGAGTATTTTGGCACAAATTCAACTGTTACTTGGAAGAAGCTAGCTAAATTAGGTAGATGCCGACACGGACAGGTTGAGTGACATGCCCTCATCCAAGAAAATTATTATCGAAACTATGCAAGGCTGCAAAAAAAGAATATGATCCAGAATTTTCACCTAAAAATGAAAATTCTCTCATCATTATTTACAGATGTGCATGACTTTCTTTCTTCTGCTGAACACAAGTATAGATTTTTAGAAGAATATCTCAGCTCCGTTGGTCCTCACAATGCAAGCGAATGGTGATCAGAACTTTATAGCCCCAAAAGCACATAAAGGCAGCATAAAAGTCATCCATAAGACTCCAGTGGTTAAATCTATATTTTCTAAAGCTATATGATGAGTGTGGGTGAGAGACAGATCAATATTTAAGTCCTTTTTTAAATCAGTCTCCTCTTTCACTTTTACATTCGTCTTTAGTTTTTGTCAACTCGCATTCTAAATGCATACCGCCACCTACTGGGCTGAGAGGAGAATTTGTAGTAAAGAAGGACTTAAATATTTATCTGTTTCTCACCCACACCTAGCATACACCTGCACTTGAGAAGCTCTGATCAAAGAGACTGATTTTCTTGGTTTTTCACTCCATCAGTCATTGAATCTTGACACTGATTCTCTTCAGACACATAAAAAGGCAAATAGAATGTGATTTTGGTTATTTTGTGTGTAGTTGTGCATGCTTCCACTAACAGTATTTGTGACCAGCACTGTGACATTTTTACTGAATTTCTCGTTTATTTTTGTTTTTCATTTGTTTCTTTCTAATTTGGAGTCTTAAATTATTGTTTTTGGTATTGTGAGTCACTTTGTTGTGATGTTTGTTCTCATTAAATTGTCTTGACCTAATAACAAAAATTATTTGTACATTTTCTATTATGAAAATTGCAGTATGCAAAACTTCATTATTTAAATCACTACTAATACATGAATTATAATGTACTGTACTTAATTTTCACACAGGCTTATTTATTAATCATCCAAAACTGCATTGTTAATAGTTGATACAGCTAAGGAATTAAACTGTGAAGATTATCCTATGACTTATGTCAAAAAGAAAGATAACAACATACAATCTTAAGCCTTATCTCTTTAGACATGCAAGTGCAATGCTGAGCCTCTTATCAAAAGGAAAAGATATTACTCAGAGTAGATATGATTTGAAAGGAGGAAATAACTAAAGTGAACCCAGTCAAAACCAGTTGCAAGTGATCTTTGTGCAGACTTCACACTGGGACATCTTATTCTCTCAGGCATCCCTCAAAAAATGATAGGGTATAACAGGGCTAAAGGCACACCTTAAGGAAAAAACAAAATTCTGGTCACGAAGTGTATCAAGATTGAAAAACATTTTGAATTTCTCCCCTTTTTGGAATGCCCAATTCCCATTGTGCTCTAAGTCCTCCTGGTGGTGTAGTGACTGGCCTCAATCCAGGTGGTGGAGGAGGAATCTCAGTTGCCCCCATGTCTGAGACAATCAACCTGCGCATCTTATCACATGGCTTGTTGAGTGTATGGCATCCACGCACAACTCACCTCAACTCAGTGAGAACCATATTATAGCGATCATGAGGAGGTTACCCCATGGGACTCTACCCTCCCTAGCAATGGGGCCAATTTGGTTGCTTAGGAGACCAGGCTGGAGTCACTCAGCACACCCTGGATTCGAGCTCGCGGCTCCAGGTGTGGTAGTCAGCGTCTTTACTTGCTGAGCTACCCAGGCCCCATACATTTCTTTTTATTAAATATTGATGGAGCAGCATAATTTGCGTGAAGGTTGTTTTGATTAAAAATGCATTTTGTGGGGGGCCTGGGTAGCTCAGCAAGTAAAGACACTTGGGGTAAATTGATTGGATCAGTCAATGTGAGCTCACTTTGAACATTTTTCATAGCAAATCTATTCCCCCCACTTAAAAACAACAACAGTGTTTTATGGGGTGTCGTTAGCACGTTAAAAAAATACATGAATAAATAAAATGAAAAAAGTTTTGAAACACTTGACTGAAATGTTTCTCATGATCTTAAAAATCTTTTGATCTGAAGGCGTATGCTTAAATATTTGAAATTAGTTTTGTAGACAAAAAATATAATTGTGCCAACATATTAATTTATTTCATTATAAAACTAAAATTTAATAAAAAAAAATAAAAAAAAGGTTTTTGAAATTGATGACTTGGACCAAATAATAAAGAAAAGCAGCCAATAAGTGCCCAGTATTGATGGGAACTCCTTCAATACTGTTTAAAAAGCATCCCAGGATGATACCTCAAGAAGTTGGTTGAGAAAATGTCAAGAGTACATGTCTGCAAAATCTAGGCAAAGGGTGACTACTTTGAAGATGCTAAAATATAAAACAATATGTAATTTACAGCAGAGCAATAGTTAATGAATGAATTCTGTTGGTAATTATGCGTGTAATATTAAAATAATTTAAATTAATTATATTAATCATAGAAAGTATTGATACATTAAATATGAAGTAAATATAATTAATAATATAATATTTAAATAAATAATACATTCAAATATTATACTAAAATTATTGTATTTAATCATATTAATTAAATATAGTATTGATAAATTAAATATAAAATAAATATAACAAATAATATAATAAATAATAATAAATAGGCACAAATAATTATAATAATAATCATAATAATAAAAATTTATTTTTCTATAAATACATATTATTTCTTACAAAACCTCTATAACAGATCTGACTGCACTAGTCTGACTTCACAGTCAATCAAAATGCGCTAGATCTAAAACTGTTGAGGAACTTATGGAGCAATTGCGCTCTCTAATGTGAATTAACAGCAACACAAGCCATTATCGTCCATGTGCTTCCGGGTTCTAGTGCGCAGCAGCGTCGCCTCTGTAGCTGATCTGTCCATTTATTAAATGTCACAACATTACTTTTAAATCATGTATCACAAACCAGTACTGAAAAACAGACGAACTCTACTGGAGCGAGCAGAGAAGTTCATTTCCGATACATATTTCACAGACTGCAATCTTAGAGGAAGGTACATGGAGCACTTCATGCTATTGTTTTGCTTTGTTTGACAATGTTTGCTATTGAATTATGCACGTTTCATGGAATTTCGTGTCAGTATTTTTCAGACAAGTTAGACACACTAATAGTCTTGTATATAATTTAAAACACACACATATATATATATTAGTTAAACAAGCTTTTATTTCCTGCAAACTAGAAATGGAAAGTCAATATAAGACCTTTGTTCCTATTTATGGTTGTTGTTAATGGCTTGTTATGAGTGATTTAAAGAGACTAATTTACTGCAGACTGTTTGGAGACACTCGTCCACTTGAGTCCATCTCTGTGTTCCAGTCTGAGAAGAGAATTTCTTATTCAGAGGCAATTCAGCAAGACTTTCTGCCCTGCAAATTTGGTGATGCATTCGGACCCACGTAAGTTTACATGTTGTATACAGTCTGTATACATGGTTTACTGTCCAACTAACTGTATATAGTGGGTGACTGTGATGTTTTCCTTGTCAATGTTTCACAGATGGTGGACATGCTGGTTCAGAGTGGTCCTGAAGATCCCTGAGACCTGGAGAGGGAAGGAGGTGCATTTGAGATGGGAGAGTGATGGAGAAGGAATGGTGTGGCGGGATGAACAGCCAGTCCAGGTGAGGTGACTCTTATCATAAATTGGATAAATGTAGATGAATTGGAGAATGGAAGTGAATGGGGCCAATTCCTGGAGGGTTTAAAGGCAGAAATGTGAAACTTCTAATTTTATAAAAGCACTTAAATTATTTCTTCTGCTAAAACTTGTGTATTATTTGAGCTGTAAAGTTGTCTAAATTGTTTTTATGGTCATTTTAGGGTTTTAGGGTTTATGGTGTTGCATTGTCATGGCAACAGTATTATAAAGTTGGATATAACTTTACACAAAAAAGGTTAGTAAGTGATTTTAGCAAACTAAAATCACGTTAACGTGAATATTGTTTACATCATGTGGCTATACTTTTGAAACAGTGATTATTTTTACATTTACAGATTGGCCCCATAAACATCCATTGTAAGGGCCTCACTGTCACCCAGATTTTTGCTGCTGCTTTTATTTTTCTTTTTTTTTTTTTTTAAGAAAAGCCGGAATGAGTCGAAATACATTTTTGTGGTAATCAACATTATGCCACAAATGCTGTTGACTGAGATTCATTTGTTTTTAACCTGAAATATATATATATATATAAAATTAAGCATTCATATATTTCAGATTCATTGCACATATAATAAATAATAATGTATAAATAATTTCTTTATTGATAATGGATTTATACCTTCTTAATGTTCTTATAAACAATTCTTTACCACTGGTTGGCATTAAATGAAATACATTAGTTTGGTATGGTTAATAAGTTATTTACTAAGAGTGAAAAACCATCATCAAACAGCTTATATGAAACAATATAAAACAGTAATAAATTATTTGCAACAGAAAATATAAAAGAAAAACATACTATTTGTATATACTCTATTAATGTATTAACAATGTAGGAACAACGATTTGTAAAAAATTTATTCACTTTAATTTAAACTAATGCTTTATAAATAATTTATATTGTGTAGTTATTATAAAGTGATACCAATAATCATGGGCACCATGTACGTATTAGGAACCGAAAACATATATGGGTAATTTTTTTTATTTTTTGTCCAGATCGATTAAGTTAATAAAACAAATACTACTAATTAATAGATAGATAAATAAAACTATTTCTTTAAAAAAATAAGCAGTTTGAAAAGTATTTTTTTCAAACTTTTGACCACCAAGAGGAGTGGCTATACGCTGGCTACCACCCCTGGAGCTCGCTAGTTCGAATCCCAGGGTGTGCTGAGTGACTCCAGCCAGGTAACCTCGGCACAGTAACCTCCTCGTGGTCGCTATGATGTGGTTCGTTCTCGGTGGGGCGTGTGGTGAGTGAGCAAGGTGGATGGCGTGAAGCCTCCACACGCGCTATGTCTCCGTGGCAACACGCTCAACAAGCCACGTGATAAAGATGAGCGGGTTGATGGTCTCAGAAGTGGAGGTTCTGAGATTCGTCCTCCGCCACCCGGATTCAGGCGAATCACTACGCGACCACGAGGATTTAAAAAGCGCACTGGGAATTGGGCATTCCAAATTGGGTGGTGGGAAAAATCCAAAAACAAAAAAAAAAAAAAAAAAAAAAAAACATTTGTCCACCAAATCAAAGTTAGCTGGTGTAACCAACATGCAGGTAGCCATTTTGTTGTCATGTGACATAAAAACATAAAACCTTCATGACAGTGTGTGAAGTTTAAAAAAAAAAAAAAAAAAACGGATTTTTTGACATTTTTATGAAAAGGCACATTTTGTTAATATAATAAAACTCCAGGAAAGAACACTTCTTGACTCAAAAATGTATGATATTTGTCAAATTTACATTCAAATATATTTTTCAAAACTTTTGTGAAATGATTAAGTGATGAAACCAAATTGCACACAGATTTCATTTCTGCCTAGATTTGTTTTCAAATATGTACTATTTTTATCACCTCAGACAAAGGTTGTCAACTTGTCAATTACCAACATAGTGTAAAATACAAGACCACTGCAACATCAACCAGCGAAACAAAGAAAAGGCAATGTAGTGTATTTTTATTTGTTTAATGTCTGGTACATTCTTTTTGCAGGGTTTGACCAAAGAGGGTGAGAAGACCAGTTATATTCTGACTGAATGCTTGAAGGACAGTGAGCCTCACAGGTTTGTGGAAATGTAACAATACAGCCTCAGTTTACCTATTTGAATTCTGGTATACTCACATTCATTTCCTTATTCATTGTAGCATTACTCTCTATGTGGAACTGGCATGTAATTCACTATTTGGAGCTGGACAAGGATCCATGATCGCAGCCCCAGACCCAAACAGGAAGTTTACTCTCCAGAAGGCAGACGTTGTTGTCTTCAATCGAGATGTCAGGGAGCTTCTCACAGACTTTGAGCTGCTTGTGGACATCGTCAAGGTACAGTATGTTGCAAAATTCACATAGTGTGTTGTTGTGAAAGTCAACATGAAATCAGAATGAACCCTGTTTGCTTTCTTAATATACATTCTTGGTCTTATTGTGTACGTTATTAAAAAAAAAAAACTTCATAATCTTTTATCAATATGTATATGCATGTAAATGAGTGTCATGTTTTACAATAGGAAACATGTCACATTACATAGGTAAAATGGGCTGCAAATGGTGATTCATGTTGACTTTAAACAGATTGAATATTTTATGGATTGCCTTATCCTAGTTTACATTGGCCTAATTAACCTAACTAATTAGCTTAATTCCTGTTTTTCCCCAGTTACTTGGAGAGGGAGAGCAGCGTGGATACCAGGCTTTGTTCACAGCCAATGAGATGGTGAATCTGTGTGACCCAACCGATAACAGTTCATTTGCTTCTGCCCAGAGTCTAGCTCAGAGGTTTTTTTCCCAGAGAAATGGGGAAAGCCAACACGTGGTACATGCCATGGGTCACTGTCATATTGACTCTGGTAAGATGATAGATTTATGAAAGTTATTGTTCATATTCTGCTAGCCAGTGCCTGTATATTTTCACGAAGATGTTATTGGAGTGTGCTGTGATAGAAATATAGGATCTTGTTTATACTATAGTTTTGTGTAACATGATCACATCCCCCCATAGCTTGGTTGTGGCCATATGAAGAGACCATTAGGAAGTGTGCCCGCAGCTGGGTCACTGTGATCAGACTGATGGAAAACAACCCAGAGTTTGTCTTTACATGCTCCCAGGTATGTTTTTCACCTCCATTAAGGTTTTATTCTTCTTTACTTGATTTACAAATAACTTGATGCATTATTCATACTCGTTGTATACTTGCACAGGCACAACAGTTTCAGTGGGTGAAGAGCTGGTATCCAGGCCTGTTCTCAGAGATCAAACACTTTGTACAGAAAGGCCGGTTTATTCCAGTTGGGGGCACATGGGTAGAGATGGTAGGAGTAAAATATTTCATGTTTCTTCACTCTGTGAAAGACCTAGTATTCCTGGTTTAAAAAAAAAAAAGCTGGTCTTAGCTGGTATAGGCTCGTACCCCATCTGAAAATTGCCCAAACCACCTTTAAAACCAGCTAACATACCAGTCTGGAAAACTCGCTAAGACCAGCAAACAATCTTGTGCTGTTTAAGCTTCTTTTTTTTTCAGCGGGCATATAAACTTGTACAGTTTATCTTTTTTGCATGTGCTCATCTGTAAAAAAAAAAAAAAAACCTTTTCTGATTTGGTATTGCATGTGATCTGTTTCTTCGAATCAGGATGGCAACTTGCCATCTGGGGAGTCCATGGTCAGACAGTTTCTACAAGGCCAAAGCTTCTTCAAGGAAGAATTTGGACATTACTGTAAAGAGGTATGTTAACCTTGATTTTAGAGTCGTATAGGAAGTTACCACAAGCCTTTCACGCCTTAAAGAAATAGTTCACCCAAAAAGGAAAAGTCTCTCATCATTAACTCAACCTCATGCCATCCCAGATGTGTATCACTTTATTTTTTCTGCTGAACACACATGAATATGTTTAGAAGAATATCTCATCTCTGCAGGTCCATACAATGCAAGTGAATGGTGGCCAGAGCTTTGAAGCTTCAAAAAGCAGATAAAGGCAGCATAAAAGGAATCCATATGACTCCAGTGGTTTAATCAATGTCTTCAGAAGCAATCTAATTGATTTTGTATGAGATCTGACCAAAATGTAACTCCTTTTTCACTATACAGTAAAACATGACATCAGCAGTCTCCTTGGTGATCATGATTTCAAGCTCAGTTACACTTCTTAGCACCATTTAGCGATCTGCGCATGTGTCAAGAACTAGGAATTGAAATAGAGCTTGAAATCATAATCGTTCGTAGAGACTGCAATAGCAAGATGTACTGTGAAAAGGGAATCAGTGATTGGGTCTCTCAGAAAAGATTGATTTAACCACTGGAGTCGGATGGATTACTTTTATGCTACCTTTATCTCCTTTTGGAGCTATTGCATTGTATGGACCTACAGAGATGAGGTATTCTTTAAAAAAAAAAAAAGTCTTAAATAATGAGAGAATTTTCATTTTTAGGTGTACTATCTCTTTTAAGAAATATTTCACAACGACAGCTCATTGTTTGTCTAATAAAGAAAGAAGAAATTCGGTTCACCACTCCTGATTACATATCCATTCATTGACTTCATTATCAGTGTTGTGCAGGTACATGTTGTAACTCTTGGGCTCAGTACTCCTAATTGATGTCAAGGTCTTGAAATCTCTCTACAGTCTGCATTATCTCAATAGATATAAACATTTGCATTATCTTCGCTCCACCAAAGGTGGGGGCATATGAGGCTGTAAAACACTCAGACATAACCCACGCATAGGCCTTGAGCAGAGATACATAGAAAGAGAAAATAAAGACAGAAGTACAGCACTGGGAAAACAATCTTACACCATGTCCACACTAATCCATTTTCATTTAAAAAACATTCCTAACATCTTTGTTTTTTAAAGTACGTGGTAATAGAGAGCACTTTCGAGAGCGTCCATTTTTGGTGGAGGAAAACACCATTTCAGTGTGGATGGAGCAAAATCTATGCGTTTTCAATCAAAAACGTATTAGTGTGGACGTGACCTTAATTAATCAATTTAAATATCTTATATATAATGCATAGCACTAAAGAATGTGCTGCAGGTGAGGGTAAGATCTACGGAGGGCATGCACACGCATCGGTTGCTTTTATGAACTATTCCTTCACACTTTAAATGAGAAATATCCACTTGAAGATGAATGAAATTACACACAAAGTGATTATACGCTTAATCGATCACTAATTGATCACTTCATGAACTAGTTGAACTATCCCTGTCGTATTCCAACCAAGCCAAACTAAACTAAGCTAGGCACTGCTATTAACAAACCAGACACACTACATGTTTGAACCCACTGCCTGCTTTTCTGTTTCACAGTTTTGGCTGCCAGACACATTTGGTTACTCGGCACAGCTCCCTCAAATCATGAAAGGATGTGGAATCACTCGTTTTCTTACACAGAAGCTGAGCTGGAATCTCGTCAACACGTTTCCGGTATGTTCTGACCACAACGCTACATTCCCTGATGAATTCATATGTGAAAAATCTGCATTTCTCCTCTTTTCACCAGCATAACACATTTTTTTGGGAAGGCATTGATGGCTCACAGGTCCTCACTCATTTTCCTCCTGGAAACTCCTATGAGATGAAGGGTAAAGTTGAAGATGTAAGTGTTCCAACCAAGTATCATTTGAGAGCTCACTCTAGCGGACGATGACTAATTTCTCCCTCCATTGACTCAACACAGCTGATTAATACAGTGAAGAACAACAAAGACAAGGGAAGAACCAATCACAGCGCAGCACTTTTTGGTTTTGGAGATGGGGGCGGTGGCCCAACACAGCTGATGTTGGATCGTCTGCAGCGCGTCCGGGACACCGATGGCCTCCCAAAGTCAGTTTCCTTTTGTCTGTCTGTAGGTGTAACAAAAACAGCTATTTCCCATTGTTTAGACAAGGGAATGTATTATAGTAGCATTGGATGTATCATGCATACTTGACGTCAATGAAATAAATGACCAGACTAAGACTTCTTCCAGTTGCAATTTCAGAACTGATGATTGTAAATATGTCATCCAGGGTTCAGATGTCCAGTCCTGATGTCTTGTTCTCTGAGCTAGAATCAGACTCGGCTCTCCTGTGCACTTGGGTCGGCGAGCTCTTCCTTGAGCTGCACAATGGCACTTACACCACACAAGCAAAGGTTTGTGTGTGTCCCTCAACCCAAAAGGGCGACCAATAGTGGATTTTGCCCATACGATAACTAAGGTGGTGGGAAAGGACGATAACCGATTAATCGGCTGATAGTTTTTAAAATCTTAAAATGTAAAAAAAAATAAAAATAATAATTGTTAGTCTTTCCTTACTATGATGGGCACAGACACAGAGGCTACAAGAGTCCAAAATTAATACAATCTCAGATGCAGTTTATTGTTAAAGTTTTCGGGACTCTTATTTTAAATGACGTAAACATAGCACCAAATTAAGCTTTTTATGGCCTTTATCCACCAGATTAAGGGATATATACAGTGTGTATATGTGTGTTTGTGTGTGTGTGTGTGTGTATGTATGTATGTATATATATATATATATATATATATATATATATATATATATATATATATATATACATACATATACACACACACACACACACACACACACACACACACACACACACACACACACACTGGCGGCCAAAAGTTTGGAATAATATACAGATTTTGCTGTTTCGGAAGGAAATTGGTACTTTAATTCACCAAAGTGGCATTCAGCTGATCACAAAGTATAGTCAGGACATTACTGATGTAAAAAACAGCACCATCACTATTTGAAAAAAGTCATTTTTGATCAAATCTAGACAGGCCCCATTTCCAGCAGCCATCACTCCAACACCTTATCCTTGAGTAATCATGCTAAATTGCTACTTTGGTACTAGAAAATCACTTACCATTATATCAAACACAGTTGAAAGCTATTTTGTTCGTTAAATGAAGCTTAACAATGTCTTTGTGTTTGCTTTTGAGTTGTCACAGTATGCAATAGACTGGCATGTCTTGAGATCAATATTAGGTCACAAATAGCAAAAAAGAAACAGCTTTTTATAGAAACTTGTCAGTCAATCATTGTTTTGAGGAATGAAGGCTATACAATGTTTGAAATTGCCAACAAACTGAAGATTTCATACAAAGGTGTACACTACAGTCTTCAAAGACAAAGGACAACTGACTCTAACAATGACAGAAAGAGATGTGGAAGGCCAGATGTGCAACTAAACAAGAGGATAAGTACATCAGAGTCTCTAGTTTGAGAAATAAACGCCTCACATGTCCTCAGCTGACAGCTTCATTGAATTCTACCCGCTCAACACCAGTTTCATGTACAACAGTAAAGAGAAGACTCAGGGGTGTAGGCCTTATGGGAAGAATTGCAAAGAAAAAGCCACTTTTGAAACAAAATCAAAAAGAAAAGGTTAGAGTGGGCAAAGAAACGCAGACATTGGACAACAGATAATTGGAAAAGAGTGTTATGGATCTTAACCCCATTGAGCTTTTGTGGGATCAGCTAGACTGTAAGATGCTTGAGAAGTGCCCGACAACACAGCCACATCTATGACAAGTGCTACAAGAAGCGTGGGGTGAAATGTCACTTGAGTATCTGGACAAACTGACAGATAGAATGCCAAAGATCTGCAAAGCTGTCCTTGCTGCACGTGGAGGATGTTTTGATGAGAACTCATTAAAAAGTTTTTTTTTTTTTTTCAAATTGTAATTGTTTTTTTTCACGTTATTAATATCCTGATTATACATTTTGATCAGTTGAATGCCACTTTGTTGAATAAAAGTACCAATTTCTTTCTATAAGAGCAAAATCTGTACGTTATTCCAAACTATTGGCTGCCATTCTATATAGCTATATATATAT
This sequence comes from Myxocyprinus asiaticus, assembly GCF_019703515.2. Taxonomy (NCBI): domain Eukaryota; kingdom Metazoa; phylum Chordata; class Actinopteri; order Cypriniformes; family Catostomidae; genus Myxocyprinus; species Myxocyprinus asiaticus. The sequence goes on from NC_059391.1 coordinate 12,488,115, forward strand.
TTCACCAGAAGTTGGAGACACAATGTATATGCTGACAGGACACGTTTCTATGGAGTCGCATATTTCTTTGCATCTTGCTTCAATTTTGAATACTTGATTTATCCAATAAAAATAAAAAAATGCATTATTGATGTGAGGATACAAATATGGATGAATACTGTCATTGATGACAGATTCAGGTACAGCAAATTCCGCAAGGTGTTAGTGATTGTTTTTATTTCACCTCTAGAGGCCGCTGTTATACTGTAAAACCAAGCCGTTCTAACAGTAGAATCCTCCAGTGCCGGCCACAGAAGAACACAAGGAATAAAAAAAATCCTGTTGGCAACTCTGCACCGATTAATCAGTAAAACCGCTACAGTATATTGGTCTGCCTTTAGTGCTCATGGTTCTGATGTCAGTACTGTGAGAATTTATGAATGACCAATGCAGCTTGGAGGATGTTTATTGAACTCTTATTTCAAACATGCAAGGAAAATCCTTTTAATTTTTTTCATGATAAATCCACTAAATTGTATCATTGTGCTGTAGATTAAGTTGGGAAATCGCCAGTGTGAAGCTCTACTCCATGACCTTGAGGTGGCCAGCTGTCTGGCCTTGTGTAGAAGAGAAAGTTTCACATACCCATCATGCAAACTTCAAGAACTGTGGAGGTAAGTACTCAGGCATAATATATCTTGATAACAACATAGATTAAATTTTCAACTGTCATTCTGGATGTTCTTATTTGTTATAGATTGCTTCTCCTCAATCAGTTCCATGATGTGATTCCCGGCAGCTGTATTGAGATGGTTGTTGAGGATGCATTAGAGTACTATGATGGTAAACCATCAGCCTGTACCACAGTCTGTCATATTTTCTTTTGAACCATCCATTGTAATATTAGAAGAATTTGTAATATAAAAGGAATAGATCACCCAAAAAGAAGAATGTAATCACCCTCACATTAGTCCAAACTCATATGATTGTCTTTCTTCAATGGAATACAAAAGATGTTAGGCAGAGTATTTTTTTCAACTCTTTTTCCATACAGTTAAAGTGAATAGAGACGAGGGTTGTCAAGCTCCAGAAATGATGAAAAAAATGTATAATTAAAGGACCATTAAAGGAGTCCATACAACTAATGCACTATATCGAAGGTATTTTAAGTTAGTATCATAGCTTTCATAGTTCTTATCTAAAATCTCAGTCTCCGTCATAGCAGTAAAATCTCATTTGCACTTCTGCATATTCAAACCTGGTGCATCACGTTAGGAAATAAGACAGGTGAGTAACCTGGTGTGACAAATCTTCATGCATTATATTTGAATATACAAGGTTTGAGAGCTAAAGTGGAGAGGAATTGTCAACAAATTACTTTTCTGTATCTCAGAAGACTTGGAATACAGCGCATGTGTCGAATGGACTATTTTTTATGGTGCTTTTTGTCATTTTTGGAACCTATGTACCCATTCACTTACATTGTATAGAAAAGAGCTAATCATAAATTCACCTCCTCATCATTTCCTGTTTGTGGTGTACCTAATAAACTGCTATGTAAGATGTGACCAATCTTTGATCTTCATATTTCCAGAGATATGCACCACAGGGTCCAAACTACTACTTGCTGCTTGTGAATCACTGGTATCTGGTTCTGCCCAGGATGTAGGATCAAGCATATCTGTGTTAAACACTTTATCTTGGGAAAGAACTGAAGTCGTATCACTACAAGGGGAGGACACTCAAACGAAATTAGGTACCGGTACTCCACAGACAAAAAACAACACTGTTCAGATGACCTTACTGGTGGCAAACACTAATGACAGGGTAAACTCTTATTAAAGTACAGTACAGACTGTTTATAAACATCCCCCATTATGGTTCCCATCTGTCTCCACAGCCTTAGTGAGTGTACCTAGTGTGGGCATAGCTCCAGTCATGGAAACGGCTGAACCTGCCCCTCTTGTTTCTATCACAGTGATGGTACTTTATTCCCTTGGACATGTTCCATTAATCATGTATTTCTTTTTAATCCCACACACTTTTAAGTGAGTCAGTGAGTGCTTTTTGTGTTACAGGTTGATGGGAACATTAAGATGGAGAATGGTCTTTTGAAGGTCGTAATAGACAGAACAGGGCGTTTGATGTCCCTGCTATTAGTACAGACAAACAGGTGAGTAATAATGGAGGCCCTTCAAGCAAAGTGCACATTATCCTGTAATGTTGTTTACAAGTGTAGCGGAAGTTACTTTAAAATTGTAGCCAAGCTACGAGCAAAGTTGTTAAGCTACAGTCAAGCTACGCTTTTGAAAAAGTAGTTAGCTACACAAAAGTTGCTGACTACATTGGGCAATATCTTTTTAAATGTACAGTTGAAGTCAGAAGTTTACATACACTTAGGTTGAAGTAATTTCATTTTTTAACCACTCCACAGATTTAATATTAGCAAACTATAGTTTTGGCAAGTTGTTTATGTACTTTGTGCAGAAATTTTCCAACAATTGATTACAGACAGGTTGTTTCACTTTTAATTGACTATATCACAATTCCAGTGGGTCAGAAGTTTACATACACTAAGTTAACTGTGCCTTTAAGCAGCTTGGAAAATTCCAGAAAATTATTTCAAGCCTTTAGACAATTAGCCAGTTAGATTCTGATAGGAGGTGTACTGAATTGGAGGTGTATCTATGGATGTATTTTAAGGCCTACCTTCACACTCAGTGCCTCTTTGCTTGACATCATGGGAAAATAAAAAGAAATCAGCCAAGACCTCAGAAAAAAAATTGTGGACCTCCACAAGTCTGGTTCATCCTTGGGAGCAATTTCCAAACGCCTGAAGGTACCACGTTCATCTGTACAAACAATAGTAAGCAAGTATAAACACCATGGGACCATGTAGCCATCATAACGCTCAGGAAGGAGACACATTCTGTCTCCTAGAGAGGAATGTAGTTTGGTGCGAAAAGTACAAATCAATCACAGAACAACAGCAAAGGACCTTGTGAAGAAGCTGGAGGAAACAGGTAGACAAGTATCTGCAGGTGCATCTCAATAAATTAGAATGTCGTGGAAAAGTTCATTTATTTCAGTAATTCAACTCAAATTGTGAAACTCGTGTATTAAATTAATTCAGTGCACACAGACTGAAGTAGTTTAAGTCTTTGGTTCTTTTAATTGTGATGATTTTGGCTCACATTTAACAAAAACCCACCAATTCACTATCTCAAAAAATTAGAATATGGTGACATGCCAATCAGCTAATCAACTCAAAACACCTGCAAAGGTTTCCTGAGCCTTCAAAATGGTCTTTCAGTTTGGTTCACTAGGCTACACAATCATGGGGAAGACTGCTGATCTGACAGTTGTCCAGAAGACAATCATTGACACCCTTCACAAGAAGGGTAAGCCACAAACATTCATTGCCAAAGAAGCTGGCTGTTCACAGAGTGCTGTATCCAAGCATGTTAACAGAAAGTTGAGTGGAAGGAAAAAGTGTGGAAGAAAAAGATGCACAACCAACCGAGAGAACCGCAGCCTTATGAGGATTGTCAAGCAAAATCGATTCAAGAATTTGGGTGAACTTCACAAGGAATGGACTGAGGCTGGGGTCAAGGCATCAAGAGCCACCACACACAGATGTGTCAAGGAATTTGGCTACAGTTGTCGTATTCCTCTTGTTAAGCCACTCCTGAACCACAGACAACGTCAGAGGCGTCTTACCTGGGCTAAGGAGAAGAAGAACTGGACTGTTGCCCAGTGGTCCAAAGTTCTCCTTTCAGATGAGAGCAAGTTTTGTATTTCATTTGGAAACCAAGGTCCTAGAGTCTGGAGGATGGGTGGAGAAGCTCATAGCCCAAGTTGCTTGAAGTCCAGTGTTAAGTTTCCACAGTCTGTGATGATTTGGGGTGCAATGTCATCTGCTGGTGTTGGTCCATTGTGTTTTTTGAAAACCAAAGTCACTGCACCCGTTTACCAAGAAATTTTGGAGCACTTCATGCTTCCTTCTGCTGACCAGCTTTTTAAAGATGCTGATTTCATTTTCCAGCAGGATTTGGCACCTGCCCACACTGCCAAAAGCACCAAAAGTTGGTTAAATGACCATGGTGTTGGTGTGCTTGACTGGCCAGCAAACTCACCAGACCTGAACCCCATAGAGAATCTATGGGGTATTGTCAAGAGGAAAATGAGAAACAAGAGACCAAAAAATGCAGATGAGCTGAAGGCCACTGTCAAAGATACCTGGGCTTCCATACCACCTCAGCAGTGCCACAAACTGATCACCTCCATGCCACGCCGAATTGAGGCAATAATTAAAGCAAAAGGAGCCCCTACCAAGTATTGAGTACATATACAGTAAATGAACATACTTTCCAGAAGGCCAACAATTCACTAAAAATGTTTTTTTTTTATTGGTCTTATGATGTATTCTAATTTTTTGAGATAGTGAATTGGTGGGTTTTTGTTAAATGTGAGCCAAAATCATCACAATTAAAAGAACCAAAGACTTAAACTACTTCAGTCTGTGTGCACTGAATTTATTTAATACACGAGTTTCACAATTTGAGTTGAATTACTGAAATAAATTAACTTTTCCATGACATTCTAATTTATTGAGATGCACCTGTATATCCACAGTAAAATGAGTCCTGTATCGACATAACCTGAAAGGCTGCTCAGCAAGGAAATAGCCACTGCTCCAAAATTGCAATAAAAAAGCCAGTCTACAGTTTGCAAGTGCACATGGGGCAAAGATCTTACTTTTTAGAGAAATGTCTTCTGATCTGATGAAACAAAAATTTAACTGTTTTGCCATAATGATCATCGTTATGTTTGGAGGAAAAAGGGTAAGGTTTGCAAGCCGAAGAACACCATCTCAACTGTGAAGCATGGGGGTGGCAGCATCATGTTGTGGGGGTGCTTTGCTGCAAGAGGGACTGGTGCACTTCACAAATAGATGGCATGATGAGGAAGGAAAATGATGTGGATATATTGAAGCAACATCTCAAGACATCAGCCAGGAAGTTAAAGCTTGATCACAAATGGGTCTTCCAAATGGACAATGACCTCAAGCATACCTCCAAAGTTGTGGCAAAATGGCTTAAGGACAACAAAGTCAAGGTATTGGAGTGGCCATCACAAAGCCCTTACCTCAATCTGAAAATTTGTGGGCTGAACTGAAAAAGTGGGTGTGAGCAAGGAGGCCTACAAACCTGACTCAGTTACACCAGTTCTGTCTGGAGGAATGGGCCAAAATTCCAGCAACTTATTGCGAGAAGCTTGTGGAAGGCTACCCACAACATTTGACCCAAGTTAAACAATTTACTACTGACCCACTGGGAATGTGATGAAAGAAATAAAAGCTGAATTAAATAATTCTATCTACTATTATTCTGACATTTCACATTCTTAAAATAAAGTAGTGATCCTAACTGACTTAAGACAGGGAATGGTTTCTATGATTAAATGTCAGGAATTGTGAAAAACTGAAGTATTTGGAATTATTTGGCTAATGTGTTTGTAAACTTCTGACTTTAACTGTATTGATGATACAGTTTAATCAGAGCTGTATTTTTCTGCCATAAAAACAATGAGGGTTTTTGAATGAATAAACAATCTCAGTTATGGTGACAACAAACCTTATAACAGTATAATATAGTAATGAGCAGCAGCATGTTACTAAATATTCTACTAAAACTGGAAGATATTCCAACGCTACTGTACACATGAAAGAAAGAACTGATTCACTTGACTTAATCTGACTTTCCAACACTATATATAAGAGGGAGGACCATTTTGGACAAATCAACTCCCTAGAATGAATCAGACTTTCCAACGCTACTTACTGAATGAGAGTGAGGGCTGTTTAGGACAAAACTACTCCCTAGAATTAATCTGACTTTCTAACACTACATATGAGGGTAGACTGTTCAGGAAGAACTGATTCACTAGAATGAATCAGACTTTCCAACAGTGAGAGAGAGAGAGAAAACGAACGAACGAACCATGTTGGACAAAATAATTCACCAGAATGAATCAGACTTTCCAACAGTCCTTGAGAGAGAGAGAGAGAGAGAGAGCGAGAGAGAGGACCATGTTGGACAAAATGATTCACCAGAATGAATCTGACTTTCCAACAGTACATATGAGGGTAGACTGTTCAGTAAGAACTGATTCACTAGAATGAATCAGACTTTCCAACATTCCTTGAGAGAGAGAGAGAGAGGACCATGTTGGACAAAATTATTCACCAGAATGAATCAGACTTTCCAACAGTCCTTGAGAGAGAGAGAGAGAGAGAGAGAGAGAGGACCATGTTGGACAAAATGATTCACCAGAATGAATCTGACTTTCCAACAGTACATATGAGGGTAGACTGTTCAGGAAGAACTGATTCATTTGAATGAATCAGATTTTCCAACGCTCCTTTTGAGAGAAAGAGAGAGAGAGAGGGAGAGAGAGGAAAGAAGGAAGGAAGGAAGGACCCGACCGTGTTGGACAAAATGATTCACCAGAATGAATCTGACTTTCCAACAGTACATATGAAGGTAAACTGTCCAGGAAGAACTGATTCACTAGAATTAATCTGACTTCCCAACACTACATATGAGAGAAGACCATTCAGGACCAACTGATGCATTACAAAGAATTAGACTTTCCAATGCTTCTTATAAAATAGAAGACTGTTTAGGACAAACCCTTCACTTGAATGAATCTGATTTTCCAACACTGGGAGAAGACCGTTCAGGACAAATTGATTCACTAGAATGAATCTGACTTTCCAACACTACATATAAGAGAGAGGACCATTTAGGAAAATTAACTCCCTAGAATAAATAAATAATAATAAAAAATGCTTCATACCGTATGAGAGAGGACCATTTAGGATAAACCAATTTAAATGAATGAATCGGACTTTCCAATACTACATTTTAAAGAAGATGGTTTAGGATGAACTGATTCACTTGAATGAGTCAGACTTTCCAACCCTACATATAAGAGAGTGGACTGTTTTGGAAAGTGCATCTGATATACTGTTGTGTACCATATTTAATGCAACAACCTGCGTTTTTATTTCAGGGAAGCCATTTCTGAGGGTTCCCTTGGGAACCAATTTACTTTGTTTGATGATGTGCCTCTGTACTGGGATGCCTGGGATGTGATGGACTATCACCTTCAGACAAGGTTAGCCCGTTCCACTGCAGTCCAGTTAGATTCTGATCCGGTGTGAACCCAGCTTTGAACCCAAGATGAACCCAAGCAAATGTCAGAATCTTGATGGCAAAACTCTATATCTGCTTTTACAGGAAGCCTGTAATTGAGGTCATCGAGCCTGCCAAGGTGGTGAGCTCAGGAGGACTTCGAGGTAGCGTCTCCTTCACGCTAAGGATCAGTGGAAAGAGCACCATTACACAAGAAATTGTTCTGGATGCTTGCTGTCCCTATATAAAATTCAACACGCAGGTGAGGGCAGATGAAGAACTTCCTGTTACTGTAACGTGAAGCGTGATATTTAATCCACTGATTGCTCTAGAAGCTTGGTGAAGCATAAAGGATTTCTTGTTTTTAGGTGGACTGGGAAGAAGCACACAAGTTTTTGAAGGTGGAGTTCCCCGTGCAGGTGCACAGCCCAAGTGCTACCTACGAGATCCAGTTTGGACACTTGCAGAGGCCCACACACAGAAACACCTCCTGGGACTGGGCTCGCTTTGAGGTACTGTGGATGCTTCTGAGTAATCGGTTTAAAGCAAGTTAGACCCCGTTTACACCTGGTATTAAGATGCGTTTTGAGTGATCCGATCACAAATGGACAACACTAAATACAGGTGTAAACGTGGTCCAAAACAATGTGATGGGATCACTTTAACCACATACGGAAGTAATCAAAAGTGCATGTGACCATATCACATTTGTGGAATGAGCGCTAATCCGTCCTGTCAATCAACCACTGGATTACAAGTTTTAAAATTTGCTAGTAACGTGTGGATTTATAAGGGAAAAACCGTCCAATTGGAAAATTTTGTGTAACCTAAAATCCTAAATAAATAACTAGTAAAATAAATAAGAATTCCCCTCGAAATGTCTAATTTTTGAGAGAAACATTATGCTTTTTTTATGTTTAGCGTTGCATTTTTCTTTCTTTTTTTGTGTATCTTTTTTGCTTTTGTTTCCAGCCTTCAGTCTTTATGGACTTCCTCCTTGTCTACACTTTGCTGACTTCAAAATCGCATAGATAGTCTGTTGTGTAGTATTCGGCTGTTAAGTCGACACCAGCTAAAGGGTGCATCGAAGACGCATAGCGGCAGCAAATGGGGAGCTCATGAGCACACTTAAATATGAAATATGGACTAATAGGACACTCTATGGTCTCAAACGTTATGGACTCTTGTGAGCAAAGGCCACAAGTCCACATCAGGGGTGAAATTTGGGACATGGTCACTGTTTGCAAGGTGTATCGGCAATAAAATCAGACAAATATGTTGTCATAAATTTGAATTTTACTAGCTTAAATCAGGCAGTCAGTGACCAGAGAGTGTGATTGCTAAGATGTTGGGCTCTTTTAATTGAAAAGTTGGACTTCAATTGTCATGTTAACCATTGTGGTTTTTCCATGTGTTTTTCATCGTGTAGCATGTCTCCTCATACTGTTTCTGGTTTAATGTTCCCTTGGAAAATGTTATAAAATGTATGAACTCATGGTTAATTCAATAGGTGTGGGGCCATAAATGGGCTGATCTGTCTGAGCATGGTTTTGGCGTGGCTCTTCTCAACAACTCCAAATATGGATACTCGATCCATCAAAACATCATGACCTTGTCTTTGTAAGTTCCCCTTGCAGTATTGAGTGACAGACACAACAGTATCTTTCTCACAAAATCACAAACAGGTCATTATGATGTTATGTCTTGACACTTTTTGGTTAACACCACCAATCTTCCCATAGGCTGCGAGCTCCAAAAGCCCCAGATGCCAATGCTGATATGGGCCGACATAATTTCACCTACGCGTTGATGCCACACACAGGTTGGTACATCTCCAATATGAAAAGAATAGTTCACATACAAATTAACCTTCATGTTGCTCCAAATCAGTAGTGCTTTTTGTTTTTTTCCATGGAACACAAAGCATATGGTTCAAGTAGACTTATATTCTTCTGTGTTCCACTGAAAAAATAACAGCATACTGTTTTATCCAATATGTGGGTGAGTTGGTGAATCATTCCTTTAAAAACTTGATCATTTCCAGACCAAAGAACTATAAATAATAACATTGTCTTTGAAAGGCTCCTTCCAGGGTGCTTCGGTCATCCAGTGCGCTTACAGCCTCAACTTCCCACTTCATCTGTGTCATGGTGTCACTTCTGAATCCTGGAGTGCGTTCACCATAAGCTCACCTTCTGTCATCCTTGAGACCATAAAACAGGTGCCCATTTATAAAATACCAACACATTGTCCTCTTGTAACAAACTCTGCCCACTTTATCAGCACAAACACATTTTTCTTTCTTCTTTCTAGGCGGAAAAAAGAAAGAATGCCCTTCTTGTTCGCCTGTATGAATCCCATGGAAGCAGCGTGACATCGATTTTGTCGACTTCCCTTCCTGTGCAAGAGGCCTGGCAGTAAGTGCACAATTCATACTACTGTTCTGTTGCTGTGATGTCAAAAACATGAATGCTCACTTCATTACAGTTGTGATCTGCTGGAGCGGCCTGATCCCAGTGTTCCAATATCCAGTGCAGCCTCTGGAATATCCTTAACTTTCAAGCCATTTCAGATCAAATCTCTGCTTTTAATTATACAGTGAGCCATTTAATTACATATCAGTTGTATGATTAACAAAATGTTTACCATGATTAAATATTCTGAATCAATATTTTTTTTCAGTGACTGATTCTTCAATTTAAACATTTGGTTCCACCTAATCTTTAAAATTTTGTTACAAATTTGGTTATATGCTAGTCAACACAGAATCTGCACATGCAGAATTCCACAGCATTGGAATGCCGTCATTCATAACATTTTATAAACATGTAGAACTTTTTCTATAATTTGATTATGATTTCAGCTACGGACAAGAGTATAGTATTTTGAGCTCCATTAAACATTTAATTTAACATGTATAAATTTACTTTGCAGCATTCCACATTTTTTTATATCTGAAATATAGTGCCAAAAATTTGGAATATTATCTGAAAAATCAGCACAGGAAGTGGAACAAAGCCATAATGAATTTAAATATTTGTAACTGAAAAATGTTAACATACTTTGATGGAGGTATTTGAAATTTCAAATTGAACAATTAATTTGCATTTTCAACCCCTGTGTAACTGCAGTCACTTTGGCAAATTGTCTTCTATTCCATTCTGTACACATTTTCACATAGTAAAAAACCTTGAATTAACCTTTTTCCATTTTTTGTACATATTAAATGAATAAATTACAATTTAAGATTTACTAAATTCTGTTTTTATTTCATTTCCTATCATTTTGTCTTTAATCAATTGTATGCGACATTAAAAACTAAGAAAAATTGTCAAGATTGTTGACTGAGCAGTGTCACATTACAAACATACTGTGTATAAAACTTCTATTTTCTTTAAAGAAATTGATTATAAAATGACTACAGAATATAATCTGGATGGTCCAATATAGTAGTGTCTCCCATTTGAAAAGTATTCTGATTGGAGTCCCATCATCTGGAGCGCCCTCGTTTTGCACCGCTACTTCCCCGCTGAGGCTTTGCTACAACACAGTCCAGAGAAAGACTGAATCAACATCTTCACATGAGACTGTAGACACAACGACTCTGTATTAAAAGGCCAAGACTAAATCCACACCTTTTGTTCTGTTCTTCCTGCAGGTGACAGATTTCTTCTTTTCTTTTATCTTTTCCTCCCCATTTTGGCCTTTAATTTTGTTAGTTCTTGTCCTCATAGGAACTTTAAAGGGAAACATTGAACTAAATTAAATCAGGATCTAAATCCTAATAGTAAAAGTAACTGAGTGAGAAGTGAGATTCTTACCTTTTGAGCTCTTTCTACATGTTTTCGTTTTTTTATTCTCATCTGCGGGTTCTGCCTTGACTCTCTTTTTGCTGCTTTTCAGTGTTTTTGAGCCACTTCGTGTTCTGGATGTTTTATTTTCCTTCTTTACTCTCTTGCTCGCAGTTTGCTTGACCGGCTTTTCATCTGCAGTTTTGTCAGTCCATTTCCTTTTGGTTTTCTAATATGAAGATATTTTATGGATCATCAACAGTCAGAAAGTGAACATGAAAGTGTTCCAATTGTGATACAATCTCAAGTAAAAGCTTCTCACCTTTGCTTCAGTGTAATCATGATCATCTTTTTGTATTTTCCACTTTGCTTTGGGAGACTTGGAATCTATTGGGAGAATATTTCTAGTTAAGCGATTGTACTAAACGTTCTTAGAGGTCAATGAACTGCATGTGTTATTACTGCATGCAGAATGAATCATGATTTTACCTTTGGGGGCCATTGGACCAGGATCACCCTGAAACAAAAACATGCAATTACAATTTAACAATGTGGGATTCAAAAGTCCACAAAGAGTCCACATTGGAAATTAAGGATTCAGAATCTAATTTAAACCTGGAAATCGACAAAGTTTTGTTATTGAGGGGGGGAAAAAAATAATAATAAATGAAATGTTGTAAGATAAAATGAAAAAATGCCCTTCTTGTTACTAGTTTGTTGGTTTCCAAGTGGAAAAATTCGATTTAAAAAAAATTAGATAATCTAATAGATTTAATGTAGATCTAGATGTCATTAACATGCCCGTACTTTGAACCACATTGTCCGCCTGTTGTGATCCCATGTTGAATTCATTCCATCCACACAGTAACACTGCAGCCAGGCTTGAAAAGTGGAATAATCCGCCTTTTCTGGATCATAGCCCTTTCCACCTAAATAAAGAAAAAAACAGATGTATAGACACTGGTCTAAAACTACAAAAGCAACTTTACAAATTTCTGAAGCTTGGTGGCAAAAATCTAATTTGATCCATTTAGTTGTGAAAAGTCTGAGCAGCTAAAAACTCCATGAAATTTCTACAAACCAGATCCATATGTGGCTTGAAATCCAATTACAATACAATTTGGAAATGTTTGCAAAAAAGGAGATGAGAGTAAATGGTGACTGAGGCTGTCATTTTGGAAGAAAGAGACATAAGATATGTATTTATCACATTTTTGGGCAAACTATGCCTTTTAGAATGACACTAACCCAATTTCACCACCTCCAAAGGGACAGTGTGGCACAAGGAGAGAAGGTCTGGGGTCTCAGCTTCTATCCCCTTCTCTGCTGTCTGAAAGGAACAGAACAAAGCATTGGCTTATGCCAAACTAAGTGACTTCAAACAGACTGAGATAGACATGAGTCAGATTCCATCACCTCTGAAACTGTCATTTCCTTTTTGACTTTCTTTTTCTCCTCATCTACTGGTTCAAGTCCCTCCAGAACTGTCCGTGCCTTCACAAACGGGGGGATTCGTAATCTGAGAAGGATGTTTGAGAAAATCAATAGGTTCCATTTTCTTATAATTAGTTCACTAATCAAATAAGCACATTTATGACATTAACCGTGTCAACTCGTTTGTACAAAAGGCCAGATTTCATTGCTTCCATTGAAGCGCACAAGATCCTCTTTGGAACATTCTCCAATCATGCTGGATAACATGGATCATCAGGTTATGCACAAACTTGTGGAGTTCATGCCAGTATGAGTGCATGCTGTCATTAAAGAAAAGGCTGGGCATGCTAAATTACTAGAAATTCTATCATTTCAATTTCATTTTGATCTTCCACGTTCTATGAGTGAACTTCATAATGTGGTCTCATTTAATGACAGACTGTTAATGACATTTCTACATCAGTAACATTCCCTCCTTATACATAAATGCAGCTCCAATCACTTAAAAACAAGCTCTTATTTAAATGTTTACATAATATATTCTATAAATAAAAAAAAAAAAAAAAAAAATCCTGTATATCAGCCCAACTCTAGTACCACCCATTCTAGATTATATTATTTCTATATAAACTCAGCAAAAAAAAAAGAAACGTTCTCTCACTTTCAACTGCTTTTATTTTCAGCAAACTTAACATGTGTAAATATTTGTATGAACATAAAAAGATTCAATAACTAAGATATAAACTGAACAAGTTTCACAGGTATGTGACTGACAGAAATGGAATAATGTGTCCCTGAACAAAGGGGGGGGTCAAAATCAAAAGTAACAGTCAGTATATGGTGTGGCCACCAGCTGCATTAAGTACTGCAGTGCATCTCCTCTTCATGGACTGCACCAGATTTGCCAGTTCTTGCTGTGAGATGTCACCCCACTCTTCCACCAATGGCCCTAGCCCTCACCCTCCGATCCAACAGGTCCCAAACGTGCTCAATTGGATTGAGATCCGGATTGAGGACCTGCCTTTCAACAGGCCTACAAGCCCTCAGTCCAGCCTCTCTCAGCCTATTGCAGACAGTCTGAGCACTGATGTAGGGATTTTGCGTTCCTGGTGTAACTCGGGCAGTTGTTGTTGCCATCCTGTACCTGTCCCGCAGGTGTGATATTTAGGATGTACTGATCCTGTTCAGGTGTTGTTACGTGTGGTCTGCCACTGCGAGGACGATCAGCTGTCCTTCCTGTCTCCCTGTAGCGCTGTTTTCACAGAACAAACATTGCAATTTATTGCCCTGGCCACATCTGCGGTCTTCATGCCTCCATGCAGCATGCCTAAGGCACATTCACACAGATGAGCAGGGACCCTGGGCGTCTTTCTTTTGGTGTTTTTCAGTAGAATCAGTACCTTAAATGTGACCTTAAATGCCTACTGTCTGTAAGCTGTTAGTCTCTTAACGACCGTTCCACAGGTGCATGTTCATTAATTGTTTATGGTTCATTGAACAAGCATGGAAAATAATAAAATAATAAAAAGTTATTTGGATTTTTACAAAATGATCTTTAAAATACAGTTCCTGAAAAAGGGACGTTTCTTTTTTTGCTGAGTTTAATTATAATTAGATTGATGATATTATCTAAATGAGAATACCAATTTATCAGACAGACCCAGTGAGCACCTTGATATTTGGGACCCTTATCATTAAAAATATAAAATTATATATTATTTAAATATAATATTTAATTATTAATTTAATTATTATATTATTTAAAATAAGTACTTTATAAAAGTATGTATTTTTTTGTTGCCAAATGTAAGCAGTATTCACCACACAGTGTTATAAATAAATAATAAAATAAATAATATGTTCAAGTTGACTGAATTGTAAATAATTATAGCAAAGCTATACAAAGCTTTAATTTATACTTGAGGCATTAATTTATATAATATAATATATAATTAATGATGCATTAATATAATATATTATAAAGATGTATTTATTTTCAGTTATCATTTATTTGTTTTTGCAGCATTTGTGTTTTGATGATGATGCACAATAAATTGCTCAATGTTCATTCACACTTACACCCAATATCCACAAAATTGATCTGAAGGTTTTTGTTTTTTTTTTAAATAGTAAATAGATTCTGTGATGTCACAAAGGAATGGAACTCTGACATAAAGAAACCGGTAACTCTGTCACAAAATAGAATGTTGGTTTAGAATGTTTGTGGCCTATAAAAGGACCAGAGTAAAGTTGAAACCTTCAGTTGATTATCTGCTCATTCTGACTGCTAACTAAACAATTTAGTTTAAAGTCTTATTGAACAGACAACATAATGGCTTCATCCTGCGGAGTTTCTACAGGTGATTCTGCTCCACAGAAGGACCAGATGGGATCTTTGTTCGTGGGTGATCTTCACCCTGAAGTCATGGAGCAGCTGCTTCCGATGACCTTTCTCCCGTTTGGACCCATAGCTTCTGTGCGGGTCTGCAGAGATAGGCTGACCAACCAGTCTCTGGGATATGGGTACGTTAACCTTGTAACTTTGTCCTGATGCAGAGTTTTCAAAGGACACTCCGATGTTTCAGGTTCTCTTGGCCAAGCCAATGAGAATCATGAAGGCGCAGCAGAGTGGAATTGAAAACATCTTCATTAAGGGCCTGGCAAAGGACATTGACACCATCACCCTACATGATACCTTCAAGGTCTTTGGGGACATCCTGTCATGCAAAGTGATGTCTGACCACAATGGAGAGTGGATGGAGCAAGGGCTTTGGCTTTGTTGCCGTCACGACCCTTGAAGCTGCCACAAAGGCGTTGTCCGTGATGAACGGCCATATTGTCAACAACAGGCAATTGAGAGTTGTATTTTCTCGGAACATGGAGAAGACACCTCAAGATGACAACAAACACAGCTCTGTGACAACAGATGTAATCACTGAGAAGATATGGGAGGAGCCTAAAACAATGCAGGACTGCTTGGACATGGCAATCAAGGAAAGCTCAGACATGCCATTGCCAGCCAGCTCTGACATTGCAGTACCTGACCCTGAAATGCCAGTGTCTGATCTGCCCCCTAACCAGCCCACTTTCCCTGCTCTTCCTCACTGTGAGCATCTCCAGGGGATGCTCACAGTCAACAGTGCACCCTTGGAGCAATTGGGCCACCATACATGCCAGCAATCCAGAAGATGGCCTCCTTGTGTGTGCCAGCTCGTACCCCACACACCATCCCTGAAAGAAACACCAATCAAGCAGATCCACAGCAGGACGTTAGTCAGCAGTCCTCGTTCTGTGGACCTTTGCTCAGAGATGTATTGGAAGCCTCTGTAAAATCAGTGGTAAAGAGCCCAGCAACTTGGTGCATTGTCAGTCTCTGAGCCCTCGGATAATTCAGGCGCTGAAGATTCTTCAGTCCTCGAAATACATGGTGCAAAAAAATGTACAAAGAAATTGTGCAAAATATGTTTGTGTCAAAAATTTGTTTTGTGCAGTAAATTAAATTAATAAATGATTACAGTAAATTGCAAAAAATAAATAAGACAATAAATATGATGGATGGATATGGATGGATGGATCTCAATGCCAAATATCTAATATATTGGTCACTCATTATTTTTAGTGCACAGTGTCAAACAATGGAAAGGTATATTACATGTTTATAGTCAATTACCTGTACAAAATCTCTGCTCGAAGATAGTTTCCAATCCCGTTGAAATACTTCTGATTTAACAACGTCTCACAGATTGGTCTGTCAAAGGCCTTGTCAGAGAGATTTGAAAGAACATTCTCCCTGAAATATTCAAATATGCAGTTTCAGTTGTTGTACATAAACACAATATCACAATTGTAAGGCCAGTAACATACTAACACAAACATGAATGCTTGCCCAATGTACTCCAAAAATATTGTCCAAAATTACGAGACGCTAGGCATGAGTTCAAGACAAATTACAATCACTTTGTGTGATGAACAGAAGGAAATTTAAGTGGACATTAAATCAAATATTATTTATAAAGTAAATCATTTAAATCAAATATGGCAGCTATGTTGGTAACATCAAACTTCATTGGTTCTCAGCCACCAGTGATTTCATTGCTTCAAAGACTCTAGAATATAGTGCATGTCATGAGTTGTATTAATTACTTTAACTGTGGTTTTATGGCGTTTTCTGTCCTTTTCCGAGCTTAAGTCATTATTCAATTATGGCAAATAAACTCTGTGAAGACTTATTAAAAATTCACATTTTGTGTTCCAATGAAGAAAGAATGTCATACAGGATTAGAGTGACATTGGGATAAGTAAATAATGACAGTTGAAATACGAAATTCCAAGTAGGTGAACGTAGTAAGCAAACCAATTCTGATTGGTTTTTACAGTGCATTTGGGGAATTTTTAGGGAGCATTTCAGAGCACTTGAACAATTCTGACAATGGAACAGTGCTAAAAATTAACGTTTCCCAGTGCACTGACTACTGAGCTTTTGGGCCCAAGAGAAGCAGGTGGTCTCCTGCCTTACCTGAAGCTCTCATACTCAAACATGATGCAAGGCCCTCTGTTTGGTTGCCACATTCCATTTGGTTGCCAGCTACCAAATCTGCGGGCATCCACAAAACTCAGAACTTTGCGTGGGGTCTCATTAGTGTAGAACCGGAGATGGGCATGTTTTGGAAGATCATCTACTGCAGTGAAGCGGAAAAACCCAGACATCCCAAACCGGAAAACCACATTCATCGGCTGCTGGGACTGATCTTTACTAACCTTGCGTTTATTGTCATTTTCACCCTTAATGGGTGTAAGTGTGAGTCTGACCTCCTTTCCTCTGGATTGGGCTTTGATGCAGTAGGCATCGCAGCAGAATGGAACCTCAGGACTTTTGTTCACTTCAGACTTCTCCACAGCTCCGGTAAACACAACTCCTTCACACATCCTGTTGACAAACAGGCTGGCCAAATGGAGCTCGGGACCCTCAGGCATTCTTGAACAGGAAATAAAGACAGGCTGTGTAAAAATAAGACAGCAGAGATACAAATGTGGTTACACAAGATAAAGGGTTCAACTACATTATAACTGTTATACTAGACTGTGTTTATAGACACGCTAGTGTAACATAGCCAGACTTTTGATTATCACATAGTGTCTGATGCACAATAGAGCCTATTTTTGGCCAAGGACCGCCTACTTAGAATGCAAGAGACCATCAGACTGACATGTAAAGCAACCAACCACAATTAATTTTGTTTTCACATAGCATTTAGGGATGGGTAAAACTGAAATTCCTTATACCAGAATAATAGACAGGCATTGAAAAAACTCATTCAAGTAATGGTGCAATAGTCAACATTAACAGTTGTACAAAAAATGAATCCAAAATGCACCTGAAATGATTAAAACCAATTCTTTTACAAATGAATTAAGAAAACAAAGATGAATGTACACTTCTGCTTATAGTTATTTATTTGACTTGCTTCTAAGTGCCTCTGAAAGATTTAATACCTTGCAGACTCTGAGTTTTTGATTATTTCTTTCTCAAGATTACTGTTAACTTCCGGTCCCTCTCCGTTGCGCGTCCATGAGGGAAATCAGTAAGCATGTTGGCGTGTTCATGCGAGAATTGACGTGATACTTGGCTCCAAAGAGATTTATCACTGAATGGTTGGGTTTTATTATCTAAAGCAGAAGGGATTTCAAGATCAGCATTAGCTGATTAGACATGCCATTTCAAGTATGCAAGCAATTAGACAAAATGTTATTTAATTTTATATGGAGGAATGGACAGCATTATTTGGAAAAGGAAATTTTATGTAATAAAAAGAGTAGAGGATTAGCTGCACTTAGTAATGAAACGCTGAATAATACTTTTAAGGTTAATTGGTTAATTAAATTCATGAAAGAAGAGAACAGCATGACGCACACATTCCCAAAATTTCGATTTGATTAGATGGGTGGTATCGATTTTTTTGTTGGGATTTGATAATTAAATTGATAAACTACCTGTGAAATTAGCTAAATTTCATAAACAGGCGTTGTTGGCCTGGATGTTGTTGTATAAACACAATTTTTCCACAAACAAATATTTTATTAATAATAGAAGTATCCAATATAAAAATAAATCTCTCTTCTATAAAAGATGGTTCGAAAATGATATTGTTTTAGTTAGACAACTTTCAAATGCAGATGGCAATTTACTGTTTTAGAGAAATTTGGATTGCCTGTTAACCCAAAAGAGTATGCTGTTTTGTTTGATGCCATACCTCAACAACTGCGCAATTTGTAAAAGCTTGTGGAGGTGTTGCTCCTGATAACACATATGTAAAAGGCAGCATGTTTATAGGAGATATAGACATTCTCAAACACAATTGTACTAATAAGCATATTAGCAATATTATAATAGATGAAACAGCCACTCACAAAAGTACATTATGGACCTATTTTTTAAAAAATATAAACTGGAGCAAAGCATGGAAAATTTGTTATAAACTTTGTGTGAACAATAAAGTAAAAGAGGTCACATTTTACATTTTACATGGTATATATCCAGCAAAAAGTGTACTAGAGAGTTTTCAATTAGATATTGATTATTCCATTAATTTCTGTTAATTAGATATAGTCTATTTTCCATCTTTTTTATAATTGTGTCTACACAAAGATATCGAAAACTTTATTAGGAATAAACTGATATTGTATTCCGTTTGAATGATTTTGACATATGTATGTATTACTCTAATGTCGATAACAATACAAATTTTATTTTTCTTGTACAACTTTTTATTATTTTGGGGAAATTTCCATACACAAAAAGAAATGGTCAAGCTCCAGGCCAAATTTTACTCACTTCCTTCAGGAGACCAAAGAATATAGCCCCTGTTTAGAAAACATTGTTAATAAAAAAGCAAAGATGACTTGTAATATTTTTCATGAATATAGAATATTTGATATTTGAATGTACACTCTGACTTTTGTGTATAAACCTGTATACTTTTGAATACTGTATATACTTTGTTCTGGCAACAAAGAAAATAATAATAAAAAACTGATGTGATACAACCGGAAGTGCAGCTCGATTTGTTTACATCAGAAAGCGGTTCACAAACTTAATTGGTTTTGCTTTAATTTGAAAATGCCAGCACGCTTACGTCATGCAAGAGACAGCATCAACTGATTCCCCTCATGGACGAGCATTGGTATGAAGGTAAATCGGTTGCAAAACTCGAGAGCTTGTAGATTTGAATTTGAGAACTTGTATAATAAATATTTGTATTTGTAAGTTGGAATTTACACTCACAGCAATGATGTGAATACTTGTAAAATACAAATCTGAAGCTGAATGTTGCAATCTGCACTCAGACAATAATCAAAAACCTGTTTTGAATTCAAAGTTGCAGACAAATAGTCACAAATGTGTAAAATGACATTCACATAAATACAGCGACAGACACAAACTTGTATTACATATTTACTTTTGTACTTTAATTCATTTTCGCAGTACAACCACAAATCGGCAGTTACAACCTCTCAGATCTGATACTGCAACTTCAAATCTTCCCGCCTTGACTTTTGCAACAACTTTTGCGATAAACCTGTAGCAAAACTCACTTGTGCACCTGTAAATCAAGATGTGAGAGAACAGAATACCGGTGCTGGGCGGGGGCGGGGCAAATGAAGTTATGACAAGAGCTGGAACAACTGAGGCCGGACCAATCAAAACAGATCATGTTACTTACTTGATGGCTGAATATTCTCCCACTTCATCTGAACTAGAGATATAGAAATGTGCATTTTCTGGTATTTTTAGTATTCACTCAATTCCCTTATTTAGATGTCAGTCTGTGATTTAAATGAAAGTGTACATGACCACGGTAATCTCAAATAATCATGATTAAAGCAAGTCATCGCGGTCAGGCAATTATGTATTTTAAAAAGTTTTAAATTATATATCTTTGGAGGTTTTTTTCTCCACTTTTCTCCCCAATTTGGAATGCCCAATTCCCAATGCGCTCTAAGTCCTCGTGGTGGCGTAGTGACTCGCCTCAATCCGGGTGGCGGAGGACGCCATTATCACATGGCTTGTTGAGCGTGTTACTGCGGAGACATAGCACGTGTGGAGGCTTCAGACTACCACGTGCCCCACCGAGAGCAAGAACCACATTATAGCGACCATGAGGAAGTTACCCCATGTGACTCTCTCCCTAGCAACCGGGCCAATTTGGTTGCTTAGGAGACCTGGCTGGAGTCACTCAGCACACCCTGGATTCGAACTCATGACTCCAGGGGTGGTAGTCAGTGTCTTTACTCGCTGATCTACCCAGGCCCCTCAGGCAATTATATATCTTAAGTTCTAAATTATATATCTTTTTCTTAAGGCATCAAGGTGTACTTTCTTACTGCTTGGTTTTAAGGATTGATCAGCATGGACGGTCTGATAAAACAGTTTAAACTAACTTTTATCTAGAACTAAGAAATGAATTAATGTCATGTAAAAGACATTTTTTTTAAATTACCTTTGTTCGTGTATTTATCCATCCAGAATAAAACTGAATCTCATTTCAAACAAGAATGCACACTGTGTCCAATATAATCTTTATTTCACAAGTGGGTTTCTTACAATAATTACAGTACCATTACAATTCATCTAAGCAAGTACAGTATGACTTATTTAGATTTAAATTTTGCTTGTTAATTTGCAACAATGCAATATTACAGCATTGAAGTAGACATACGTATACGAAATAAGTATGAAGAAGACTAACTTAAATAACGATAATGAAATAATAAAGGCATGATTTTTAATCTTCTATGATAGTCTGCAAGAGTGATTAACATAGTTATCCATTCATGTGAAAATGAGGAGAATTTTTTGGAAAGAATAACACTAAAGTTGTTGTGTGTTTTACATTTCAAAACAATCAAAATATTGTGCAGTCTGTCGGTGCCTAATTCTGCGTTGATGAACTTGATAAAATCATCTCATTTGATTTGTTACATGATAAACTCTAAATAATTTAATAGTCAAGTTACTTATCCTGCTACTGCATCAGCAAGCCATTGGACTTGTTTTGCTACAAAAAATGGTGCTGGTGTGGTGCAGTTGCATGACATCACGATTTAAGATGATCCGTTTTGATTGGTCTGGCATCAGTTGTTCCAGCTCTTGTGATTGGTCACAACTTCATTTGCCCCGCCCCCGCCCAGCACCAGTATTCTGTTCTCTCGCATCTGGGTTTACAAGTGCACAAGTGAGTTTTGCTACAAGTTTATCACAAAAGTTGTTGCAAAAGTCAAGGCGGGAAGATTTGAAGTTGCAGTGTCAGATTTTAGAGGTTATAACTGCTAATTTGTGGTTATACTGGGAAAGTGAATTAAAGTACAAAATTAAATATGTAATACAAGTTTGTATTTGTATTTATGTGAATGTTATTTTACACATTTGTGACTATTTGTCTGCAACTTTGAATTTAAAAGGTTTTTGATTATTGTCTGAGTGCAGATTGCAACATTCAACTTCAGATTTGTATTTTACAAGTATTCACATCTTTGCTGTGAGTGTAAATTTCAATTTAGGAATACAAATATTTATTGTACAAGTTCTCAAATTCAAATCTGCAAGCTCTCGAGTTTTGCAACCGATTTACCTTCATAATTTGAAAGCGACCGCAAGTAAAGAATTATAGTGAAAAAGTCTTAAATATTTATCTGTTTCACTCCCAAAGCGATCGTATCGTTTTAGAAGACATTAATTTGACCACTGGTGTCAAATGGACTACTTTTACTACGATTGTGTGCTTTTTGGAGCTTTAAAGTTCTGGACACCATTCACTTGCATTGTATGGACCTACAGAACTGAGATATTCTTCTAAAAATCTTTGTTTGTGTTCTACTGAACAAAGAAAGTCATACACATCTGGGATGGCATGAGGGTGAATAAATGATGAGAGCATTTTTATTTTAGGGTGAACAATTCCTTTAAGGGTAAGGGTTAGGTTAAAGTGATAGATCACCCTCATGTCACTCCAGATGTGGATGACTTTCTTTCTTCAGCAGAACACAAAGATTTTTAGAAGAATATCTAAAAATAGATATTTACTTCAATAAATAAAATGTCCTTATTATCATGTAATACAAAGGTAACTGTAATCTGATTATGAGTATTTTCTAATGTAATTTACTCTAATTACAAGTACTTTTTTTTGTTTTGTTTTTTTTTGTAATTTGGTTACATAATCCAGTTTACAAGTAATCAGGTACTACCCGGGATTAAATTGGGATTTCAGAGGTGGGGGAACCCTAAAATCGGGTGATGTCGACCCCCTGGGTGATGTCTAAATATGGATTTATTAATAGGCCTATTTGGTATGTAATTCATATAAGTTTTTTCTTTCAGATTAGTCATTTTGACTAGGATTCTGTTTTAATGATTTTTTAATTAATAAAAAAGTACTTTGTATTGATCTGGGATCAGCGGCGTTTTTTTCAGATCTAAAGGTTGATAATTATTGCATATATGCAATTTACATCATTATGTGATAATTACCACAGCAAAACATACAAAGTGAATTGGGATTGCTAGTGTTTCTTTGACAATGTTTTGGCCTTCTTTAAAATACACTCACAATCACTTTATTGGGAACACTATGGTCCTAATAAAGTGCCCGACATGGTCTGCTGTTGTAGCCAATCCGCCTCAAGGTTTGATGTGTTGTGCATTCTGAGATGCTATTCTGCTCACTACAATTATACAGAGCAGTTATCTGAATTATAGACTTTGTCACCAGTTCGAACCAGTCTGGCCATTCTCTGCTGACCTCTCCCATCAACAAAGCATTTCCGTCCACACTGGATGTTTTTTTGTTTTTGGCTCAATTCTGATGAAATTCTAGAGACTGTGTGTGAAAATCCCAGGAGATCAGCAGTTACAGAAATACTCAAACCACCCCATCTGGCAACAACAATCATGCTACGGTCCACATCACTGAGATCACATTGTTGCATTCTGATGGTTGATATGAACATTAACTGACCCGTATCTGCCTGATTTTATGCACTGCAGCCACATGATTGGCTGATTAGGTAATCACATGGATGATTGTTGGTGCCAGATGGGCTGGTTTGAGTATTTCTGTAACTGTATCTAGTGTTACAATTTAAAAGTAAATGCACATTGTTCTTAACGGGGGAAACGAACACCTTCTGCACAACTTTTTACTCAATTTGTTATTATGATAATATAATTGGTAATGAAAACATTTGCATTAAATTTGAAGAGTTTAAAATTCTTCACAGCTGCATGAAGAAGCATTTTCACATTAGTGAATCCCACTGTATATTTGCTTGAGAAAAAATAATCCAAAAGAAATAAAAACACAAAATAAATATAAATGCTGAATCAACAAAAATGGAGTACACATCAATACACAAATAACAGTGAAAACATTTGCAGTGTGTTGGTCGAGTGGTCTTTGTTCTCAAGTTGTAGGCCTATGATATTTTGATCTGATGTCGCTTTGCATGTGATTGATTCCTGATTCAGAACCCCTTCGTGTATTCAGCTTTTTAACAAAACTAAGCAAATCGCTACTGCATATCAGTGGATCTAAAAAACGGGTGAGCAGTTGATTCCATATTACTCGATTTCTATTAATCGGAGATCGGATCACAGTGCGGTACAGAAGCGGAATGGTCCCTGCTGCTCTCTTATATTCTGCCTCTACCAGCACCCGCAAATGACTAGAGTGAAGCATAATGAGCTTGAAATATTTTTGAACAAGTACACTTGCTAAACAGAGGAAGAATGTCTCAAGGGGATCAAAGAAAAACCGAATCGGAGAATACAAAAAAAATGGGATGGATTGATAAACAAGCTATTTTTTCTTTTTTCTTTTTGAAATCGAAGGTGCCAGAGCGCCAGACCGTACCGGTGTTCTGACAATCTGACCTACCTCTCAGAATGTGCTACTCACACGCACTGCGCATGCGCACTACGTTTTCTAGCTTAGAAATTGCATATCTGAAGACACGCCCATAATTTTGAGCTACCTTGCCTTTAAAATCACGAGTTTGGGTGAAAAATATAAGTAAAATCAATCTTGCTGAATAATAATAATACAATTATATATAGTATTTTACAGTAAAAACAAATCTTTCCCAATAATTATAATAATTTCTGCATTGTCTGTGATACAAATATACGCGGTAGGAATTTGACAGTTAAACACCACCTTAACTGAAGCGTACGTGTGTTCGAAAAAGGTATCTAAATATATTTTTTAAATACTCTAGAATGATATTTGAAATCTACTCAAATGGAACTTTAGTTAGCACAAATATCTTATAGAATTTTGTAACTGATAAGACATCATAAATTAAAAAACAACCATGTTTTTATGCTAGCGTAACATATGAAATTAGCTAGTTGTCTATGTGGTGATGTTAAATGAATTTTTATGGTCATAGACCAGCGTTTCCCAACACTACATTGGATGTCTCCTTAATCAAACACACCTGATTAATCTCATAAGCTCGTTAGTAGAAGGAATATGTAGAAATCACCAGAATCACTTTTCATGCTTTGTGTGCACATATTATATACATGAATATTCTGTATGTGGTTAGTGATTCGCGAAAGACAGGTTAGTTTCCATCTTTTTGCGGGGTATTAATGTATTAATATTAATGTAAAACCGTATAACAAACGGTTATATGTCTTAAGTGAATGTAAACAAGTGGGACAAAAATTGGATATGCGTCTGTCAATGTCAAGTCAAATTTATTTGTACTGCGCTTTTCACAGTACACATTGTTTCAAAGCAGCTTTACAGAACTAAGTTTCCTTTTTCTTAAAAATACATAATTGAAAATGTGAATTAAAGTTATTAGTTCCAATATCAATTGGCCATATGTCACATTTTAGAATAATATATTAGAAAAGACTGAATAGATGTTTGCAATGTTTTAAGACTAACAGATATTAATTGTAACATGAGATTAATAGTAAACAAGTGGGACAACAACAAAAAATTTAATATGTGTCAAAGGATTGGATTTGTGCATTAAGCCTAGCAGTGTAAATATAGCATTGTTGTTATGATTAGCTGAGTTCCTAACAGCACCTATAGGCTTATTCTGCATCTTATTTAACACTGGGTTATGTTAAAGGTGCACTATTTATTTATGTATTTATTTTTGCTAATTGCTAAAGTGTTACAGATGAAGAAATTAATAGTATTTTTGAAATATGTTTAAAATGATGTACACGCACATGAGATTAAGAATAGTCATATCAGTGTTTTAAGATGATTTATACTGTTTTATTTTACTTTGTGCAGCAAGCACATCCATGAGCACTACCATGTTCAGATCAGGCCAGATCAGATCAAGTCTTCAAAAAACATAATCCATCCACACTGTTAGGCTTCTAAGATCACTGGACGAAGAACTAGTTACTTGGTGCACCTTTAATTTGTTTGGCTATGCTTAATTTACTTGTTGAAAAGATAACTTGTAAGACAATTCTGCTTTGCCATCTGTCTGCTCCTGAATCTCTTACTCTTTACAGCACTGTAATCATGGAGGGAAGATATGGAGAAGTTCTCAGTCTACTCACTTTAAATAAGT
This sequence comes from Myxocyprinus asiaticus, assembly GCF_019703515.2. NCBI lineage: Eukaryota > Metazoa > Chordata > Actinopteri > Cypriniformes > Catostomidae > Myxocyprinus > Myxocyprinus asiaticus. The sequence goes on from NC_059391.1 coordinate 12,514,126, forward strand.
TCCCTGCACAGTACAGCAAGTCAGAACAGCAATATTTGTCTATTTTCTAGGTGAGTGAATGTGACCAATGCCAATGAGTGGGAAAACCTCTTATAGTAGACAGTGAGCTGGAGAGTATTCAGGTATGTATGCCCTTGAGTTGCTAATGTATTTACTTTATTTTAAATATACAGATTTGTGATTTGAGAACTTAAATATTTTTTTCTGCTTGCCATAAATTTTTTTTAGGTCTCCTCAGTCTGGGAATTGCTAGGAATTGATCTGACAGGGTCACTGCCCAAAACAGTTGATGGACATGCGTAAATATTAACAATCACTGCTTATTTCTCAAAGTGGGTAGACGCTTTCCCTTTGAAATCCAAATCTGCAGTGGAAATTTCAAGGCACCTGTGTTCTGTAATTTACAGACACGGTTACCCAGTCAGGATTATATCTGATCAAGGAAGAGAGTTTGTTAATGAGGTGAGTCAAAATACAAGAACTATTATAGTGCCAAATTCTCTCTGCATATCAGTGATCTACCAACACATTTATTAAGGCGGGTAGTTCATTCTGATGGGTATCTCAAGCTGACAAGGCGTGCTACCCCTGTTTTTACATCATTTATTAAAGTGGTTTTAATATAAATAGTAGCTCATTCTGAGAAAGAAGCACATTTTGTTAGACAATATGACAGCTTGTGCAACCAGTAGCACATCCTGAGCGGGTAGGACAGATTGTCAGAACACCGGCCCAATTTAACCCCTGAGTAGTACTTCTCAGCACTGCCTACTGTAACACCCTCCTCAACTAATACGAATATGTGCTCTCCAGAAGTTGTGTAGCAGCCAGCCAATCAGATTGGAACTGGGGATTTTATGCAGCTATTGACATTTTCATGTACAATCAGACAGCCAGTGAACGGACTGTGGACGTGCTGTCTGAGGCAACCAAAAAACAAAAAAAAAAAACATCCAATCAACAAGTAACTTTTTTTGTACACCTACTATGGTAATTGCACGGTATTCTTTGAAGTACATAGAAGTGAATGTGATAACCACTCATTGCCACTGTATTACAATCTGATACATAACGCCGCAGTACTTTTCAAAAGCAGTTATGAACACATACAATAAAGTTTCTGGCAAGATCTCTGAGCTACACATTCAAGTCCGTCACTATAAACGTTTAGGACAGTCAGTGATTTGCTTAAAAGATTCATCTTTTCCTAACGCTGAATGATGTTATCATCAAAGACAAGACTGCTTTAAGCGTTATGCAACTAGCACAAGCTCTTATTAAATCAAAGCGCAGCGTTATACCACTAGCAATGTGTGCTCGCGAAAAAGCAAGTGTGCTTATATGCATCAATCGTGTTCAGTAAATGTCACCATTATTGATTAAATTTAATGAATCCACTTGTCCAGCTCACCTTTGTTGCAGAAGCTTATTATCTCCGGAAATGTGCGAGCTGTACAAAGTATATGAAACGGAACGGGTGCATCATGGGAGTTGTAGTTCATTTGCTTTCGGACAGGGATGTGATTTTTCATCTTTGTGAATGTGCTCACTGTCGAAATTCACGCTGAGAAAAATAATAATAATAATAATAATAATAATAATAATTATAAACCAAAAGTGAGTGGTGACTGATAGCATATAAAAAGTTAATATAGATATTAAGGAACATGGATTGAGATAAATCACTCTAAAAGCTTATCCAATTTATCATATGTTGCCGACACTGGCAAACAAGTGACACATTAAGTCTCTAGTCATTTCTGGTGCAAAAATAATGTAAATAACTTATAAATATGACTTATTTTGAGAAACTTGTCACAAATACCCCTCTTGGCAAATTATTATACTCTAAATGATTGAATAAATTCAGTGTAGTTGCAAAACTGAAAATGTCCAGCTGATCACAAAGCATTTTCTGAATAGAGCTCCTAAAAAGGTACATAAAATAACTATAAAGGTATATAAAATATCTATACAACATAGCTGAAACAGTAAATATTAATGAATGGCACTTAAATTCACAGTAAACAGTAAATCTCCAATGCATTTTAAAGTTGAGACAATGTAACATTCCCATCTGACAGCAGACTGGCTATTACTAATTGATAAATTCCTTTTGGGGTCCTGAAAGATGCAGCAATGTAATGAACCTAATAAACAATTAACTGCTGTTAATTTATTTTTATTGAGAAACAAACAAATGTTAAAGACAATTTCATTAAACAAAAATACATATAAGATCAACTTTATGAAGGAAAATCAATGAAGTGAAATTACATCTCTCGTTCACACTAGGCAGCAAGTGACAAATTAGTCTCTAGTGACTTCTGGTCCAGACTGAATGTGCATAAAAACATCTAAATCTGATTTAGAATAACTCAGGTTTTAATTTACAGCCTTTTGCCATTTAAACAGCACGGAGTATACAAAGGCCAGACCAAGCAAACAGAGGTCCTTATTTCCAGACGAGAAGAGCTGAGGAAAAGCTGTTTCAAATAATACCCACCCTGTCACCACACGTCCAATCGATACTCAATTTGAGCAACATTTAACTCACTAGGGAGTGAAGACCAAACCCTGAACAAAATAGCCATCTGTTGACTACAAAAGCTTTTTGCATATTGCAACGTATTGGTACAAAGTGGCAGATTTCAAATTTTTAATATTTAAATGTATATCATATTTAAAAACAGATGGATTCAATGCATATGTGCACATGCATAAACGTGCATATTCCAAGAAAAATAGCCAACAAAAGATGACTGGATCACTGTAGAGCATTCATCATAACCTGTGCTTGTTTGAGTTCTGGAAAACAAAGAAACATAAGACTGTTATTTACAACCACAACACAAAGGGTTTTATTTATCCCAGGAGGGAAAAGGAAATGACATGTTTTTGTGTAAATGCATTAATATTTTGTGTGATCTTCCATGCATAAAAATAACCAATAATCCTTCATACCTGTTAACAGTACTCTGAACTTGTCAGCAGTGATTGAGACAACAGTGGTCTCTGTGGAGTCTGTCTCGGGGTTTTGAGCCTGAAGCCTGAGCTGTACTGTGGGCTCATTCACTTCCTTTAGCTCACTTGAGCTCAGAGTGTAATCCACCCTCCAATTCACAGCTTCCAGATGACCCACTAACACATGGAGAAAATCAGGATGTTACAATTAGCTAGCTCTTTTCTTGCTTCTAAATCATTTAAAGGCCCCTGAAATAAATTTTTGTAGCTTTTAGTGCATGCCTGTTAGATTTGAGGACATCAATAACTCCTAAAAAGCAACAAAATATGGAAACATAACAAAATATTGGTAACTCATCTTGCACTCACTCATTTTGTCCAATAAAAAGCTCTCTACAATAAGAATGTCCCTTTCCCTAGCACTGTAATGGAGCCAAGTCTCTGTCATTTCAAAATAAGAGTCCCTGGCATGCTTGCACCAAATCTTAATTTTTGTGGTTATTATAGGGATTTTGGTTGAATAATAAACTGCTTCTGGGATTTGTTCATTTTGAACTGTTGTTGCGTCTATGTCTGTGCCCATCTTAGTAAGGAAAGACCAAGACATTTTTTTTTTATGCTCTATTTATCGATTTTAAAAAACTGTTGGCCTGTTAATCGGTTATCAGCATTTTTCACCACCTTAGATATTGGTAACAGCTAAATCCATTATCGGTCGAACTCTACTCCTAATACCAGCTACTCCAGACTAGCAGCAGCAAGTTACAATCATGGTTCATCGTTGTGATGTAAACTTAAGGCTCTTGGCTATATATGTCCAGCCACAACTTACTGTTCCAAAAGAAAATGCGTAAACACAGGAAAGGAAATTGCGCTCATCAAGCAATATCATGGGGACTTTAAAGGGATAGCTCATCCAAAAATGAAAATTCTCTCATCATTTACTCACCCTCATGCCATCACAGATGTGGCTTTCTTCTGCAGAACACAAATGAAGATTTTTAGAAGAATATCTCAGCTCTGTAGGTCCATACAATGCAAGTGAATGGTGGCCAGAACTTTGAAGCTCCAAAAGCACATAAAGGCAGTATAAAAGTAATCCATAATACTCCAGTGGTTAACTCTATATATTCAGAAGGTATGATATGATAGATGTGGGTGAGAAACAGATCATTTCTATAAATACTATACTATAAATTCTCCTCCCGGCCCAGTAGGTGGCAATATGCTCGAAGAGTGCATACGAAGAAAAGGAAAATGTGAAAGAGGAGACTGATTGTAAAAATTAAAAAAAGGATATAAATATTGATCTGTTTCTCATCCACACTTATCATATCGCTTCTGAAGACATGGATTAAACCATTGGAGTCTTCTGGATTACTTTATGTGTATGCCTTTGTGATTTTTGTAGCTTCAAAGTTTTAGTCACCATTCACTTGCATTTTATGGACCTAAAGAGTGGAGATATTCTTCTAAAAATCTTCATTTGTGTTCTACAGAAGAAAGAAAGTTACACACATCTGGGATGGCATGAGGATGAATAAATGATGAGAGAAGTTTAATTTTTGGGTGAACTATTCCTTCAATGAAACATTCAACATCGATACACAGTTTTACAGCACAAAAGTCTATTTCCATTTTTCGGCGATACTCACAGCGTAGGCTGCTCTCCCTCAGCTTTTCCTGTAGGGCGTTGTGCTTATCCTCATACGATTTACACAATCCTGTGGTGTGCTCTAAAACAAACACATGGACACTTTCATTCATAGAAATCACAGGGGACCAGTTTCTCATTCACACTAAACAATAGTTCAAGGTTGAGGATCATTTTGAGCACAAATTCAACCTCTAACAGTGCATTTGGTCCAGAGAGAGACTTACTCCATGTCTGGGAAAACATCTAACATTCAATTATGACATCACTAAATTAATATCTAGCTTTTGAGGACCACATAAAATCAAATGTGTGTTCCTAGGCCCACCCATTTATACATAGTTACAGCTGTCTGTCTGAAAAGAGGTTTGGCTTTTCATTACGGCACACAGGAAAATTACAGGTGCATCTCAATAAATTAGAATGTCGTGGAAAAGTTCATTTTTTTCAGTAATTCAACTCAAATTGTGAAATTCGTGTATTAAATAAATTCAATGCACACAGACTGAAGTAGTTTAAGTCTTTGGTTCTTTTAATTGTGATGATTTTGCCTCACATTTAACAAAAACCCACCAATTCACTATCTCAAATAATTAGAATATGGTGACATGCCAATCAGCTAATCAACTCAAAACACCTGCAAAGGTTTCCTGAGCCTTCAAAATGGTCTCTCAGTTTGGTTCACTAGGCTACACAATCATGGGGAAGACTGCTGATCTGACAGTTGTCCAGAAGACAATCATTGACGCCCTTCACAAGGAGGGTAAGCCACAAACATTCATTGCCAAAGAAGCTGGCTGTTCACAGAGTGCTGTATCCAAGCATGTTAAAAGAAAGTTGAGTGGAAGGAAAAAGTGTGGAAGAAAAAGATGCACAACCAACCAAGAGAACCGCAGCCTTATGATTGTCAAGCAAAATCGATTTGGGTGAACTTCACAAGGAATGGACTGAGGCTGGGGTCAAGGCATCAAGAGCCACCACACACAGACATGTCAAGGAATTTGGCTACAGTTGTCGTATTCCTCTTGTTAAGCCACTCCTGAACCACAGACAATGTCAGAGGCGTCTTACCTGGACTAAGGAGAAGAACTGGACTGTTGCCCAGTGGTCCAAAGTCCTCTTTTCAGATGAGAGCAAGTTTTGTATTTCATTTGGAAACCAAGGTCCTAGAGTCTGGAGGAAGGGTGGAGAAGCTCATAGCCCAAGTTGCTTGAAGTCCAGTGTTAAGTTTCCACAGTCTGTGATGATTTGGGGTGCAATGTCATCTGCTGGTGTTGGTCCATTGTGTTTTTTGAAAACCAAAGTCACTGCACCCGTTTACCAAGAAATTTGAGCACTTCATGCTTCCTTCTGCTGACCAGCTTTTTAAAGATGCAGATTTCATTTTCCAGCAGGATTTGGCACCTGCCCACACTGCCAAAAGCACCAAAAGCTGGTTAAATGACCATGGTGTTGGTGTGCTTGACTGGCCAGCAAACTCGCCAGACCTGAACCCCATAGAGAATCTATGGGGTATTGTCAAGAGGAAAATGAGAAACAAGAGACCAAAAAATGCAGATGAGCTGAAGGCCACTGTCAAAGAAACCTGGGCTTCCATACCACCTCAGCAGTGCCACAAACTGATCACCTCCATGCCACGCTGAATTGAGGCAGTAATTAAAGCAAAAGGAGCCCCTACCAAGTATTGAGTACATATACAGTAAATGAACATACTTTCTAGAAGGCCAACAATTCACTAAAAAAAATTTTTTTTATTGGTCTTATGATGTATTCTAATTTTTTGAGATAGTGAATTGGTGGGTTTTTGTTAAATGTGAGCCAAAATCATCACAATTAAAAGAACCAAAGACTTAAACTACTTCAGTCTGTGTGCACTGAATTTATTTAATACACGAGTTTCACAATTTGAGTTGAATTACTGAAATAAATGAACTTTTCCACGACATTCTAATTTATTGAGATGCACCTGTATGTTTCATGTCAGTGTTTGAGATGTGGCCTGGTGGGCAGTGTTGTGCAGTGCAGCTTATGAACGTGATCGAAGTTCAATTTAGGCTCAAAATCATTTGTCGACCTCCTCAACCCATTCTCCTCATAGTTTTTTTTTGTCAGAAATGTCCTTACCTTTAGGCAGGCCAAGCTGCTGTAGTTCACTTGAGAGAGATTCACTGTCTACATCATGCTTTGCAGCATTGGACAGAATAAAGCTCAGCACTGCTATACTGGCCTTGACGTCTCCACTCTCTGAAAGAGCATATAGCAAAATACATAGAGCAAATTCTAGGAAACAGTTCACATCAGGGCCAGGTGTTCATGGGGTGGTGGGGTACCAAATGTAATAATCAACATGGAAGAAAAAAAAAAAAACATGTCAGTGGACCACTATTATGAATACTAATGTCTATGGTGGTTACGGCCCTGCTCATAAATACAAGCAAATGTTATTTTATCATCACACACACCACATATTCTGAGCTGTTTACAGCACATGGCACAAAACTGGGTTTTACTCACCAAATTTTGCATCTGACGTTAGTTTTGAAATTTTGTCATACTGAAAACATATAATGCAAAAGTAGTTAGTTAAGTATCCATTTAATAGTAGAGATTGTAAAAATGACCAGCTGTACCCAGTGACGTCTTACATCGATGCCTTCATCGAGCAGATTTTTGATGACTTGCACACACAGGAGTTTCATCTTGACGCTTGACTGTGGAGAAAAAGAACAGATGCTTGATTGTTTTTGTACTGACATGAAGGGAGAACATCATTATAAGTGATTCAAATCGCACTTACTATTCTTGCCAGGGTGCTAATTTCTGCAAGGACCCAATCTGGACAGTCCAGATCTCCACAAAATCGGAACCTCTGTGAAAAAAGGTGTCAAATAAAATGAGTTTATTCAGAATGTTCACTTACTTGTATTCTAGCCTATAAGATTAGCGCTAGCCACGGATAAAACTGAAAACCAACAAAAGAGAACGCTGTACCGTTTAACATTTTTTTTTATAAAAGGGGGAAAAAGTGCACTCTGAAGCGAGAATGAAGTCTACTATCACTTTAATTATAAATTAGATAATTTAGTACCATTTTGGCTTGAATTCGAGTAGGTTCGTAAGTCTGCTGTACGGAAAGCCATATAGGACTTGCAACGTCAATTACAAAACGCGAAAAGGCAGGACTTGAGTTTAACACCAACGAATACACACACACATCGAACAGTCAGAGTCTGGTAGCAATGGGATGCCTTATCTTGAGTGTAAAAGACTCCTGAGGACCATGCATGTAAAAAGGCAACTCTTCTCTGTCGATATCAAAGGGAATTTGGCGTATCATTGGTTTATTTATGGTGCTTGCTTTCAATGTGTTTTTTGCTCTAAAATTTCTTCTAATCCCAGATTAACTCTGAGACAAGGTAAGACAGAGCTGTTTAATATAAAATAAAAAGTTGTTTAATTGCAACATTTTAACACTATATAAACATATTCTATTCTATTCTATTCTAGAAATGCACAAATGTTGTGTGAAGTAGACAATAATTTTATTTAAATAGCCTAATATATAAATGAGGCAATATCTTATTGGCCATTTATTGTATGTGTCTGTGATTTTAGAACATAATCATTATTTATATCCAAGGTTGGGAGGGTTACTTTTAAAAAGTATTCCGCTACAGATTACAGAATACATGCTGTAAAATATAATTTGTAACGTATTCCGTTGGATTACTCAAAGTCAGTAACATAATCTATATACTTTGGATTACTTCTTAAGTACTGGCAAATTTTTCACTTGTTTTGACTATAAACAAGTAAGAAAATTCACTTAATGTATTCACTTTTTTTTTCTTTTTTTGTTTTTTTTTTTACAGAAAAACAATATTTAAATTCTCATTAAGAATAAGATTTTTGCAGTACGTCTTTTCTCTAATATCAAAGGTCTTACTAGAGAAAAAATGTTATGCTCCAACGTGCATTTTCATCATAAATATATTGGTTGTAGCTTTCTATATGCAGGGTTGGGGAGTAACGAAATACATGTAACGGGATTACGTATTTAAAATACAAAATATAAGTAACTGTATTCCAATACAGTTACAATTTAAATCATTGGTAATTAGAATACAGTTACATTCAAAAAGTATTTTGATTACTGAAGAGATTACTTTGCATTTTATTGTAAATTGTTTCATTTAATATTTAGTCCTTTCAGATGGAAAACATTTATACATATAAATGATGTGATCCAAAGTGCATTTGAACAGCGGTGAAACACTTTCTTATGATGTGTTACATTCATACGAGCAGACAGAGAAGTAAGTTTGAAGTAAGTTTGGAGCAGAAGAAATAGAAATAATCCTTGTGTAAATTGTCAGCTGTATGCTAAGCTAAAATGCTATTTCTAGCCATTTTACATGCACATTACCAGGCACGGTCATATTTTTTTTTTTATCAAGAAAATTCACGTTAGATCATCATTTCTTTTTTCTAGTAAGACCTTTGATATTAGGGCAAAAACATATTCTTGATAATAATTTTTGTTTTGTTTTCCTGTAAAAAAATATCTAAAAATCCTTAAAACAAGATCAGTTTGATTTATGTTGTTTTAGGAACAGCATGCATAAGATATTTCGGTTTTTCAGAGAATGTATTTTTAACATGTGTATTTTGTCTTACTGTACTGGCAGAGTTTTATAGTCAAAACAAGTGAAAAAATCTACCAGTGCTGAAGAAGTAATCCAAAGTATTTAGAATACGTTACTGACCTTGAGTAATCTATCAGAATACATTACAGATTACATTTGACAGCATATATTCTGTAAACTGTAGTGGAATACATTTCAAAAGTAACCCTCCCAACCCTGTATATACGATGTTAAAGGCTACATTGGTTACAGTGATGATTTTTCAGGGCCAGCAAAGCCTTCTCTGCTGGCCTAACATGCCAAATAAATACATATTTTTCATCCTTTCATTCTCAATCACCTTTTTACCCATGTATTTTTAATCAGTTTCCACTCTTAAATAATCTACAAACAAATAGAGAAAAACGAAAAGTTTATCCAGTCAGAATTTATTCCTTGAGCCTTACAAGCGAATTTTGACAACTGTTTCACAAATCGCATGCCTGAAGCAGCGCGTGAGTCTGAGCTCCACCCCCTTAGGCCTTTAGTATTTCCACAGAATCCCTCAACAGTGCAAATGAATGAGCAACTAAAGTCAGATTGTCAGATTCATCAGCCAATCAGATTGATTTATTTGTTCTTGGTGGGTGTGATCTTTAGGATATGTCCCGGTCGAGGCCTTCTCGCTAGCCTTGAGTGACGCAATCACGCTTTAAGTGATGTAATTTGAAAGCGAAGAGCGTGAGATCGTCATTACTGCCGCTATCGCCGTTGAGAAAGAGAATCTCTCTCTCTTTAAGAGATCCTTATGGATTTAAAAACACGAGATGTTCTGCATGACTGTGTGATTGCTTAATTTATTAAACAGGAAAGGAGGACTGATTTTCACTTCAAGTAAATTGGTAAATGCTTTTTGCTTTGTTATAGCAACATCAGGAGTTTTCTAAGTGTAAATTAGGCTGTTTGAGCATTCGGTGTCAGATCAAGTTTTGAAAAGTAGTGTTGCGTTCCATTCAACTCAGAAAGTCAGATTTTACAACTTCCTATTAAAGTGCAATGGAATGCATCTTTATGTCAGAATTATAACTTGTAGGCTCGTGCAGAAATTCTCAACTCCGATTTCGCTGAGATGCAGGGGCATGATGTCACACAAACATGTCAACCCTCCTAACGGGAGTGTTGCAGTTTTGTTTCCTTAAACGTCATCTTCTGAATATGGTCAGAGATATCAAGTAGGAATATCCCACATCCAACTTGAATGAAACGCAGCATAACCGTGTACCCTGATGAAACGAAATTTATTGCAAGCAACATTTAAATCGCAAATATTATTAGATAGATTTTTCCAGGTATTATAGACCTCATTGGTAGATTCATATGAAAAATTATGATTTTTGACGTTCATTTCACAAAACAATCATGCTGCAGTTAAAATTAGGCTTGCTTGAGCATTAAGTATCGTTTCAAGTTCTGGCTTTCGTGCGTGGACGTGTTTTTAAAATTTCAATTGGTATTGTTAGTTGACTGCCACATAATGTATGATTCATTATTCATTGTGAAACTGTGTTTTCTTAATGGCATGCATCGCACTGAAGGCCTAGACTTAAAATGCACGGCCCACGGCTGATTTGTTAGCATTTCTTGTAGAAATACTCTAAATTCATAAAAAAGTTTGACAAGGCATGTAATCTTGGATTTATGTTTCATCTGTCAAAGCGTTTCTAACTGTTTTCTTGTTAGCTGTAGAAACGTGATGTAGCTCCTCTATTAAACTCCCAAGGGAAAATTCCTCAATGACATCATATCCACCTTTTTACTCACAAAAGTATGAACTTGTATGAATGTAACATATCACTTCTGTTCAAAAGCTCCTCAGATTGCATCTTTTATATGGATAAATGTTTTCCAACTGAACAGTCTAAACATTAACAAATGACAATAAAATACAAAGTAATCTCTTCAGTAATCAAAATACTTTTTGAATGTAACTGTATTCTGATTACCAATGATGTAAGTAGTAACTGTAGTGGAATACAGTTACTAATATTTTGTATTTTAAATACGTACTCCCTTTACATGTATTCTGTTACTCACCAACCCTGTTTATATCTTACTTATGTACAACTTAACTACACTAGAAAAATGGTCCATATGGTAACATCTAAATTAACTGATTTTATTCAATTCAATTCATTATTTTTTTAACATCACTTAACTTACCCAAATACATTAGTTACACCAACAAAGCAAATTTTTAAGGGTTGAGGTAGAAATAGCTCCTTAAGGTAACAATTGCAGGTTATCACATTTTACAGTGTTCATTTATTTCTCCCCCAGATGACGCTCAACTGTTTTACAACAGAAATTATAGCCATACAGTCTTGTTTCATCAAGAAGGATCAAAGAGTCTATTGGTCGGAGGAGCAAATGTTGTTCTTCAAGTTGATGTTGATAGTATTCGGATTTTGGAGGTAATTTTTGAATAGTTGTTCATTTATATGGAAATTATAATTTAATATAATTTAATACTGTTTAATATACAGTCATACAGGAATTAAATAGCACATATTTGAATCTTTCTTTTACAATTCTATGCAAAAATATCTCAGAGTTGGGATGAAAAAATATATGTTGCATATTATATAAGGTTGGTGATGTAACTCATTGTTGACCGTTAAATGTTCTTAACCTGCCATTTTAAACCCAGAGTGCTTAAGACTAAAATTAAAAGATCATACTTCTGGTTGCGACTGTATTTAGTAGGGCAAGCCTATGTTGAATTATTGATGTGAATAGATTTTAGGAACAGTATCCTATACAAACAGTCACGCTCACAGACAGCTGCCTCAGACCTTGAAATTCTAACAAAGGGATCTGTTGCTATAAGCTATTTAAAGCCTCAGCCAACAAAAGCAGTGAACAGGATATTTAAAAAAAAAAAAATGCAATGGTGTATAACCGGTGTTCATAAAAGATTTATTGCAGTCAGCATGTTCAAATGTTGCTATGATTGTGCTAAATTATTTAAACATTAATATTGTCATTGATTAATGTGAAAACATTATCTAAAGCTTTTATATAATATTACATATAATTTTGACTGACTCTGCAGTAATTGTTTTGATAGACATTGTGAATATGAAAATAACTCTGTCTTTTCCATAACCAAAATGTCACGATCAGAGAGGCATAGGACCCAAACGCAGAATGAAAAATAACTCCCACAAAGGGGAAAAACAATAAACAAACTACCCAGAAGCGGAAAAAACAAAGGAAATATAATCCAGTGACTGACTGGATCAAACAAGACTGGAAACAAGACGAACTGGCACTAGACAGCAAACACAGGAGACTAAAATAGGGAGAGAAATCAACAGTTTAACAAGACAGGGCAGGTGTGGCTAATAAACTAATAATGGGCAAATAAGGAGGCAGGGTATGACATAAGACAGAGAGACACACGGCGATACAAAAACAAAACAAAGCCACGTGCTCTCACAAGACAACAAAACACCCGAATGGCATGAGCGCACATCGCCTAGACAATAAAGGCAATATACGGCCAGGCCAACTGATAAACAAGATGAGAGAATGCATAGCAACGCCAAACCAAGTGATGCCACGCATTCTCACACTAAACGAAACCTGAGCGTACATCGCGAGGCAAATGCCACGCTGTGCACGCAACAGGTGACTAAAAGACCAGACACCTGTGCGAGAGTTCGGCCACAAACACACCTGACACCTTAGACTGAAGTGACCAAACCTCAGCACAACATGAAGACAGCTCGCGGCCCGGGCACACAACGCGAGCGTGACGCACTCCTGTTCGCGAGAGACAAACTATTGACGCGAGTGCATGCTGCCAAGATGACGTAAGCACGGTGCACCCACGTCAGTAACACACAGACATGGAGCGTGAGTGTCCGGATCCTGGCACAGACCGAACTCAAACCAGGCAGGAAGTCAGGACCCAGACACCATACTCCAGCCACCAAACAAGACAGACCGAAGAGCGCACAGCAGGGAATACAACCGAAACGGCGCGCTCACACAAAGACAGACAACGAAACACAAGACGGACACGGGACAATGATGCCACGGTCCTGTCAGACAAAAAACCCCGACTGACAAAATGTAACACAAAATGATACAAAAGCACAAATTATGTTGTAAGCTGTAAGAGGTATTTCAAAGTTGTTTTAATCTTTTTATTTTTGTAGAACTTTACTCTGAATCCAGACTTACCAAAATCATGTGGTGGGGTAAGTTTTATAATTCTATTAAAAAGTGATAAAAAGAAAGGATGGCATTTGGTCTTACTGTTTTTCCATCCATACAGAGTTCTTGTGAAAATGTGGTGACAGTAATTGAAAGATTTCAAGATTATACATTTGTATGTGGGACAAATGGAGAAGATCCAAAGTGTTGGAAACTGGTAAGAACTATAAAAGTATATAACTCATAGCATTTCTGGCATAGTCTCTGCTATATATTTACTGCTGTAACATCTGTAAGAACGAGGCATGAGGAGGATCTAAGTGCATGCTTTTATTCATAAAACTCAGAAAACTAAACGCACGTAACTGAAAACATAACAGAACAAACCAAACATCCATACAGGCTTAACAACTGACAAAGACAGAGAGAACACAAAGGCAATATATACACAGACAAGGGAAACACATGACAAAGACAACCAATGACAAGACTTGACTAAGAACAAGACACATAAACATGAGGGAAACAGGATATCACAAGACAAGGAATACAAACAACTTCAAACTAAGTGTCTTAAACTTAACCTAGTGACCTCTAGTAGCCACTAGGGCAAATGTCCCAAATGTTACAACTGCATTGTTTCTACCATACAGTATGTGGGCTTGTGATATACATTAAGGAGCAACTCCTGGCACTCCTAAACATAACACCCCAAAAAAATAGTTCATGGGAGGAGCAGAACATCATGGAACCGGCAGTCCAAGAAAGCACAGGGGAAACTAGAGTGCAAAACTGACCAGGCGGCCAAGGCGGAGTGAACGGGGAGTCCGAAGACCAATGTGAACCAGGAGACCAAGCAGGCCAGGGCAGATCAGACGGACGGAGCCGCAGGAGGAGGAGTCTCAGGAGCGGACCGAGATGTGGAAGACACGTCGACAGCCTCTGGGAGCTGGACAGGCTCGTCGACAACCTCGGGGAACTGGACAGGCTCATCGACGACCACCGTGTTCAGGAGCGCTGGCAGCGACTGGGAAATGGCCTCCGTGGCCGGGAGTGCTGGCAGTGACTGGGAAATTACCTTCATGGCCGTGGGCACTGGCAGTGACTGGGAAATGACCTCTGTGGCCGAGGGCACTGGCAGTGACAGGAGAACGGCCTCCGTGGCCGTGGGCACTGGCAGTGACAGGAGAATGGCCTCCGTGGCCGTGGGCACTGGCAGCGACTGGGGAGCAGGAGCCTTTCTCCTCTTCCGGATGGCCAGGGGCACTGCTGTGGGAATGGCCTCAGTGGCCGCTGGCGCTGGGACAAACAAGGCTTCAGGCGCTGGGACGGATGAGGCTTCAGGTGCCAGCTTGTTGACCGTGGAAGGCGTGGGTGCCGGCTCGTTGACCATGGAATGCATGGGAGCTGGCAGTGGCATGGGATTACTGCCATGCCCCATAGTGTAAGGGGAGAATGCGAGCCTCAGCGCATCGTCAATTAATTCAACTAACGAAAGATCACATCTGGCTCCTGGCAGACATGGCTTCACTGGCTCGTTGAGTCCGAACCGATAACAGTCCTTGAATTCAGTATCTCCCCAATTGAGAGCCTGGGTGAGACCACAGAATTGTTCGGTATACTGCTAGATGGTCCCCTCTCCCTGTTTGAGATCAAACAGACGAAAAGATCTATAGAAGAGGTCAGTTGTTCTGTAACATCTGTAGGAACGAGGCGTGAGAAGGAGGATCTACGTGCATTCTTTTATTCATAAAACTCAGAAAACTAAACACACGTAACTCAAAACATAACAGAAGAACAAACCAAATATCCATACAGGTCTAACAACTAACAAAGACAGAGAGAACATGAGGCCAATATATACACAGACAAGGGAAACACAAAGACAACCAATGACAAAAAAAAACTGATAACAAGTTAACAAAACAATAAACCAATGAGAACAAGACACATAAACATGAGGGAAACAGGGTATCACATGACAAGACAAGGAATACACAGAACTTCAAACTAAGAGTCTTAAATTTAACTTAGCAACATCTGGTCGCCGCTAGGGCAAATGTCCCAAGTGTTACAACTGCATTGTTTCTACCATACAGTATGTGGACTTGTGATATATTTTCTTATTGTAGTGAGTGCATACTGAGAGTAAACGTGTACCTCTTTAGTCAACTATGTTTGACTATAGGAGTTTCCACACCTTTTTGACCAATGAACTTCCATGATTTTCCATGACTTTTCCAGTTGTGATTTGTAGGTAAAGATTTTTTAAATAATTTTATAGGGGTTGGCCTCACAAATAAAGCAATTTCTAGTCGATGGAATATATTAGAGCCAAGTATAAAAATAAAAAATAATAAAAAATCTATAATATATTAACAATGGAAATTTCCATGCCTTTTTAAGACTTTTTGGAATTTTGTTAATGTCCATGACTTTTACAAGCTGGTAAATTTCCCTGATATTTCCAGGTTTTCCACGACAGTGGAAACTCTGGCCTTATGAGAAAAAGAAAAAAACTGCCCTTTATAAATCTGTTTGTTACTGATCAATGATTATTTGTCTGCACCCTCCTTTCCACAGTATCCCAGAGAAAGCAATCATTCTAATGAGGTTATAGAAGGCACAGGGATCTCACCTTACACATGTACACAAAACTCCTTGTCCCTGATGGCAGGTATATTGGAGGCACAGTCTGCTTAGTGCTCTGATCTGCTTAGACTTTGTGAATGAGCTGGAGATCATGGCTTATATATTCTAAAACCTAAGCTTCCATTGATTATTTTGAAAGTGCATAGAGAGTTTTCCTTTCCTGCACAGGAAGAACATTGTTACATTAGACTTTAATTGATTTTAATGCACATTTGAGTGGGTTAGAGAATGGACTTGTTAACTGAATTGTAGTGTCTTATATGTTCAGATGGAGACCTTTATGCAGCAGCTCCTCTATATAGTGATGGTACCCTGCTACAGTTTCGTAGAAAAGCTGGCAATCGAAAAAGTTTGTGGATGTATGATCAATGGGTCTCAGGTTGGTAGAAACACACACCCACATGCACATGCTTGCATTGCTGTCTAATGAGGAGGACATACATTAGACTTCTATTGTTTGTATAGAGTATATCATTGATTCATGAATACTGCTGTTAGCAAAATACGATTCGGAGGCTTTATTCTGCCTTCCTCGCAGTCACTCTTCGATCACGAGATGAATTCACTGGTGGGAAGAAATACACGGACACAGAATGTCACAAGCAGTTCTTCGATTTATTAAAAGCAAGCAAGGGGTTTATATGGTTCTTGTCACACAAGGCTGATTACACCCCCAACCTCGAATACCGAGTTTTGTGCTCAAGACAGTGCCGAAAACATAAAAGCAGATAAGCAAGCATCAGCATAAAAAGGTCACATTGTTCCATCTGAGGCCTATTTCTCACAACTACTAACCTTGACCGATCTCATGTTCAATTTGGCGACAGTAGGTCAAAAGTTCTTTAGCTAAAATTGGTCTGTGCTTCCTGAAAATTCGAATCACTGCACCCGGTGGGTGAAGCTGGAAGTGTTGTTGAACAACTGTGCACGTATGAGCTCCAGTGTCTGGGTGAAATGTCCACAAAGTGGCAACAGAAGTGAGTTATAAAGCGAGTTGCTTTTAGCATATTTTATTAACCATATGCCCTAGCCCAAACCCCATCCCCAACCCTAAGCCTAACCATCACTGTAGTATAAATGTAATATTAGAGGGAGATTACTTCCTGGTTTCCGGGAGGACTAAAACCAGTGTCTCAGTTGCGAATGACCAGTTGCGTTACAGGAAAAATGTGAACACATTTGAATTGATGCAGAGATGTCTGATGGGAGATGGTACTTGGGGGGAAAAAAAAAAAAGAAAGAAAATGTTTAGCATTTTTAGAATTGTAAAACTCTATATGATTTATTTATGAATCGATTTTCAAATAAAGACATCTCAATTAAGACATTTGGTCCCCACAAAGTATGAAAACTTACAAGAGCTTGCACAAATTCTCATTTTTACCAGTCAACTAATTCCCCAGCAAAGTAGCCAACTAGTCGAATACTCGGCGGGTCAATGTATACCTATGATTCAGAGGTTGTATTAACCAAACATTTTTGTACCACTTTCTACATTTTAAAAACACTGACAACTAAATCCAAATAATGTCCATCATTTTGACAGATAAAATACAAGAAAGAAAACCATTTAAACCATAGTGTGTCAATTTCCATTTGAACCAGCTTTACTTTTCACTCTCTTTCTCTAACTTCTGTTTACTACCCCAACAGAACCCACGTTTATCTCTAGCTTTCTGGCCAAGCGTACTGATGACCCCATGAATGAGAAGATTTACATTTTATTTCGTGAAAAAAACTCTGACACCAGTCCGGAGGCAGATCCTTGGATATCCAGGGTGGCCCGTGTGTGTAAGGTATGTTTTGCCCTCAGACAACACAGTGCAAGATTGAAATACATTATTAGATACATCAGATGAGTGGAAGTCATTGTTAGGATAGAATTCCAACTAAGATTTGATACAGTTGAGATCTGATTTTACAATTTGTGGCTTTAAGAGCAAGCTGTGGCGCCGGGAGTATTGGGGGGCATCAGACAGATTGTGACATCATGATAAATACATCAAAATAAATTGCAGATAACTAGTTTTTTGTTAGGGATCGGTTACCTTGAATGATCCAGGAGGCTGTAAACACAATGTGAGAAACTCAGAGGTTCATAGCCTTTTTAGATTACAGCACTATAAACCTCCCTGGCATCTAACTCAACAATGTACACTATGCAGTTATTGCTTGTCTGCAAACAATTTTGAAAAGGACAACACTGATGTTATGTGACTGTAAACTCTGCAGAGCCAGGTGGAAGCACTTGCAGCAGAAAAATAGACTCTGACGACACAGATCAGGCTCTAGAAAGAATGAATGATGAATGAACTGCTCCCGCTTATAGCGTGGTTTATTTGCATGTGCTGTCTGCATTATTTTAACACCTAATTCAATAAACTTAACAGCACAAATTAGGAAACAGCCCAAAAATATATTGCTGAATGCACTTGAGCACTGAGCACTTGATTGTGAAGGATGCAGCAGACTACCACAATCTGGCATACTTTTCTGGGGCTGTACAGCAGCACTCCACCACTGCGTTCCAGGCAGCTGAATTGGCTTTTTAAAAAGCAGAAAATGCACTTGACTCCTCTGCACATCTGAAATATGGCTGGTTGTAACATTCTTATCCATCATTTAATGAATTTCTGCTACCATTATTGCTAGAAAATGTACGCAAACATACATTTTAAATAAAATTCTGTTTACCTGCTTTCTGTGGGTGGTAATAGTGCATTGTTAATTGCTTCATGCAAATAACACTGATTATCATGAATAATCCACAATCTACTAATCCTAATTTACATGGTTGTGAATAAATATTAAATTTAGAAATAATAATGACTCAATTTAAAAACTCACTGCAGAGCTAAATTTAAGCACATTTAGTGCCTGGTTAAACTTGATTGTGAACAATATGCAGGTTTTTGCATTAAAATACCACGTGCAAATTTGCTGAAACCATTTTGTGAATTCGCCGCAAAGAGTTAGATACAGAAATTATGTTGATATGAATTGCTAGGAAACCAAAGCAAGGAACGAACTGCATTACAAGACTTGTCGGAAAGATGTGCTTGCTTGTTGTTTAAAATGTCTGCTGACTTCTGTTGAACAGATGAACTATAATGAACAAATGTCTTAGATGTACAGGTGCATCTCAATAAATTAGAATGTCGTGGAAAAGTTCATTTATTTCAGTAATTCAACTCAAATTGTGAAACTTGTGTATTAAATAAATTCAATGCACACAGACTGAAGTAGTTTAAGTCTTTGGTTCTTTTAATTGTGATGATTTTGGCTCACATTTAACAAAAACCCACCAATTCACTATCTCAAAAAATTAGAATATGGTGACATGCCAATCAGCTAATCAACTCAAAACACCTGCAAAGGTTTCCTGAGCCTTCAAAATGGTCTCTCAGTTTGGTTCACTAGGCTACACAATCATGGGGAAGACTGCTGATCTGACAGTTGTCCAGAAGACAATCATTGACACCCTTCACAAGGAGGGTAAGCCACAAACATTCATTGCCAAAGAAGCTGGCTGTTCACAGAGTGCTGTATCCAAGCATGTTAACAGAAAGTTGAGTGGAAGGAAAAAGTGTGGAAGAAAAAGATGCACAACCAACCGAGAGAACCGCAGCCTTACAATTGTCAAGCAAAATCGATTCAAGAATTTGGGTGAACTTCACAAGGAATGGACTGAGGCTGGGGTCAAGGCATCAAGAGCCACCACACACAGACGTGTCAAGGAATTTGGCTACAGTTGTCGTATTCCTCTTGTTAAGCCACTCCTGAACCACAGACAACGTCAGAGGCATCTTACCTGGGCTAAGGAGAAGAACTGGACTGTTGCCCAGTGTTCCAAAGTCCTCTTTTCAGATGAGAGCAAGTTTTGTATTTCATTTGGAAACCAAGATCCTAGAGTCTGGAGGAAGGGTGGAGAAGCTCATAGCCCAAGTTGCTTGAAGTCCAGTGTTAAGTTTCCACAGTCTGTGATGATTTGGGGTGCAATGTCATCTGCTGATGTTGGTCCATTGTGTTTTTTGAAAACCGAAGTCACTGCACCCGTTTTCCAAGAAATTTTGGAGCACTTCATGCTTCCTTCTGCTGACCAGCTTTTTAAAGATGCTGATTTCATTTTCCAGCAGGATTTGGCAAATGCCCACACTGCCAAAAGCACCAGAAGTTGGTTAAATGACCATGGTGTTGGTGTGCTTGACTGGCCAGCAAACTCACCAGACCTGAACCCCATAGAGAATCTATGGGGTATTGTCAAGAGGAAAATGAGAAACAAGAGACCAAAAAATGCAGATGAGCTGAAGGCCACTGTCAAAGAAACCTGGGCTTCCATACCACCTCAGCAGTGCCACAAACTGATCACCTCCATGCCACGCCGAATTGAGGCAGTAATTAAAGCAAAAAGGAGCCCCTACCAAGTATTGAGTACATATACAGTAAATGAAAATACTTTCCAGAAGGCCAACAATTCACTAAAAAATTTTTTTTTATTGGTCTTATGATGTATTCTAATTTTTTGAGATAGTGAATTGGTGGGTTTTTGTTAAATGTGAGCCAAAATCATCACAATTAAAAGAACCAAAGACTTAAACTACTTCAGTCTGTGTGCATTGAATTTATTTAATACACGAGTTTCACAATTTGAGTTGAATTACTGAAATAAATGAACTTTTCCACGACATTCTAATTTATTGAGATGCACCTGTACACCTGTGAAAAAAATAGGGGTCTGTTTCTCTTTAGGTTGATGAGGGGGGTTCGAAGCAATTACTCCAAAACATCTGGACTTCCTTCCTCAAGGCACGGCCTGTGTGCGGGTTTCCTAGAGAATCGCTGTACTTCAATCGTCTGCAGGACGTTTATGTTCAGCATGCCAAGGACTGGCGAGACTCACGAGTGTACGCACTCTTCTCCAGCAGCTGGTAAAGACTGCATTATCTTTTAAGATTTAAATGGAAAATAGTTCCTTCATGTTACTTCCTGTTATGGAGGTTCCCTCTTTATAGAACAAAGAGGATCCAATTTCCAAATAGTGAAACAAAGGGTCCTGTTTTGAGAAAAGTAAAACAATAGCATATAAAGGAAGCATTTCCTGGGTTAATTAGTGGTGCGTGCTAAAGTATGCATCACTCATTAGGTTTCAGTGCACTTTAAAAGTTCGATTTCAGTTGGAAATTTTTTTAAACTGTAAAGTAAACACAGATTTTTGTGAAGTCTGACTAACAGACCCAGATAATGCGATTATAGCTCAGCTTCATCCAGTATGTTAATCTGACCACAAATGGCCTCACCATGTTTCACGTGCTCCGAAAGAGGTGATGTGCAACATGTATTTAACACTCACTTTAGTTGATTTTTGTCGTGTTGATTACGCATTGTGTCATGTGTACTCTGACAGACAGTAACTCAACTGTGCAAAATACGGATGTAGCTCGATTATAAGGTTACCTCCTCAGGCAAACTTGTCATCTGCTCACTAGCATCTGTTTGTGCTCTACCTAACTTGTAATCTAACGTTGTTGAACAAAACAAAGTATTACCCTAAGTCCACCCCAACACTCTTAAAAAGGAAGGAAAAATTAAATTATGTATTTTTGCAATTCCATTTGATGCCACTAGTAGTGCAGAACTCACCTTATTTTCTTATTTGCCAAATGCATGTGCATTTAGTACATTAACAGCCTGTTCTTTTACCCTTTGCCATAGGAACTCTACGGCTGTTTGCATATACTCTTTGGCAGATCTTGATGCTGTGTTTGAAAATTCTACCTTCAGAGGTTATAACAATGCAATACCCAGCCCAAGACCAGGAACAGTAAGCAACAACATACATTTCTGGATTAATCAGTTTTTAAAACATCCTGTTTTCATATTTTGTGTTTGTTTGGGTAGAATAAATGAAAAAGTCAGTGTTTAGGACAACATAGTTTTGCTTTAAATGCATTAAACTCCATTGCAACACTCACTGGTCAACCACTGTGGTAAGCTAATGTGCACAGAACTTTCCTCAGATGTTTGGCATACGCACAAGACCAGAAAATATTTTTACATTCCATATGTGTGTAAAGACAGTAGTCATCCACATGTTGTTTCCAGATTTGTCATGTTTTGCCAGTGTTGACTATTTTCACAGGTATCTATGGTACCATTTCCAACATAACTATGTTTTGAGTAAACCTATCATATAAACATACCATATAAAACGTTTTGAGTAAAATCAAAATACATTTAAATTCAAAAGTTTTTATGTTGCATATTGTTTATTTCCAACAACTTCCTCATATTTTTACCCTTGACCTAAAGGTGAATTTCCCTTGCATTTTTACCCATTGTTGGGGAACCAAAGTCATTGTTTCCCACAGTAAAATTTTCCATATTATATTTGAAGAAATGAGCAAACATTTCACTTGCCCTTTGACTTGAACACTGGAATGCTTATAGACTCAGACCTCAGACATCAAACAATGCTCCCTTTCTCTCTGTATTATTAGATATGATATAACTCCATCTTCCATTTTCTAGTGTGTGAAAAACAGCCAGTCCATTCCCAGTGCTACCCTCAATATTGTTAAAAACTATCCAGAGATGAAGAGCTGGATTCATCCCATTCACAAGGACATGCCCTTTTTCACAAGTAATAACAACTATACCAAGATAGTTGTTGACAGAGTCCAAGCTTCAGATGAAAGCATACACAATGTTCTGCTGTTGGCCACAGGTACGTCACTATGCTGCATATGGCATAATTAATTAATATAGTGGGAAATCTCTGTATAATGAATTTTGCTGTGACTTCTTTCATACCAAACACAATTACAAAACTCTTGATATAAAGGCTCCTTCCGCTGTTACCGTTGTTTGTCCTGTAGTTTACATCACTCACTATTTTTATTCTTTTCATAACAGTATTTTTGAAGGAACCTTCTTTTGTACTTAAAGGTGTCATATCATTTCATTTTTCCCCTGAGATCAACTTAATATATTAGTCATGGTCTTGTGCACCAAAAATATAATTTAGTTTTTTATGACCATTTCTACTCTCTTAGAGTACAACAGGCTGAATTTTTGCTGGTCCACTTTTAAGACTTCTGTGTAAACACCCTCTTCGTATGTGAAATGGGATAATGTTTACACACAAGCTGTGGGTTCAGTATAGTTTGCCCCATCCTTCAAACTGTTTTGGACTGAAATGATCAGCAACCTTAAAAATAAACTTAAACCACTAGTTTTTAAATCACTGGGATTCTGTAGAAAGATATCCACAGTGATAGGTGCAACACACAGCTTGAACAGCACATAGTTTGAATTCTTGGTGAAATTCTTGTGTTGTTTAAGCTTAATTCATGAGTTCGCCTGCCTATATAATCTTTGAGTAATAAAGGGTATGTGGCTTGCTGCCCACAAAGGATGAGCTCGAGAAAGAGTCTCGACACAAGCTCTAAATTTACCGCCCCCATGGAACTACTTTATATATAGAGGAAGCTATGGGCAGGAACTCTTAGAAGATTTAGGAAGGTGATGGGGAGGTGGAGGGATGCCAGAAAGACTGTCGATAGAGTGAGGTAAGCGGCGGTTTACATACAAAGCAGCCTGCTGTTTGATTGGCAGATTAGATGAGCAAGTTCCTCACGAACTTTCGTTTAATAACTCCATTAGTATCTATCCTACTTCCTTCGTTTTACTTAACAGTGACTGGAAGTTTATGAACTTCGAAGAGGCATTGCTGAAAACTAAATGGGTCATTGTGTGTTAACGATTTTGGGTTTCTGATGTCAGAAATCGAGAAATTTTGGAAGGAGATGTTTTTTTCAACTTAGTTTCAATAGATCATTTTGGACTGGTGAGGAAGTTTTGAGTTTTTTAACTTGCAGTATGCTTTCATAGTACATTGAACTCTTTTATTTCAAAAGAGGAATGACTTTTTGATTTACATGTATCATGATATGACCCTTTTAAAGCAGAGATCTTAAGATAACCAATATGGTTTTCCATAAATGCACTTAACATTGTACAGTCACTGAATCCACATTGAGTCTGCCTTCAATAAATGCACTCAGGACAGTTATTGTTGACCACAGGTTGTTTTTTACCACCATTTACATTTGCAACTCTTCCATTTAGACAATGGCATGATCCTTAAAATCCTAGAGGACGAGTCCAAAGCATTCATAATTTCTGAGACACATCTATGCAATGGCTCAGCACCAATACAGTCGATGAAACTAGATTCTGAAAAGGTAATCAAACAGCCTTGTCAATCTTTTAACACATTGTAAACAAGATAAAAATGTATTTTCACTGTTCAGACTTGTTTACTGTTTTTAACTTGTTATTTTTAAAGACTTTCAGACCTTATCTAGAGCCCGACCGATATGGGATTTTTGAGACCGATACTGAGGGGGGAAAATTTACCGATTACCGATATGGTGGCCGATATAGTTCATTTTTGAGCTGGAATAAAAACAGACCTTTTCTGTGTGGATTTTTCACTGATTTTGCATATGACTATGCAAAGGTTCTCAGAAGGCTGCTTTATTAAATATTTTTATCAAAGAATATTTGACATTATAATGATACATTGTCAACAAATTCTAGAAATGAACACTGAGAAAATAAAGAATAAATAAAATTACAATAAATAGCTTAAAAAACATCAGTACTGTATGTTCAGTATCAGTCAGTTGCTGACCATTTAAACAGAGAATAAATAAAAATAAAATAAATAGCTAAATAAACATCAGTACTTAGTATCAATCAAATGCTGACCATTAAAATAAAGAATAAATAAAAATAAAATAAATATCTAAATAAACATCAGTATTACTGTTTAATATCAGTCAAATGCTGACTATATTAATACTGCCGAGTCAAGATAAACGGCGGCAGCGGTGTTACACCGTATTCTGCTGTACAAACTTTCGACGGTGGAAAACCAGACTGTTAAATATTACATTTTATAAATGCAACGACTGGAATTGTTCGGTTGAAGGGGGTACCAAACTGTGAATCCTTAACAAAACAGTGTGGTAAATATATGTTTACACATTAGCTTCCACTCAGCTGACAAGCAGTGAAAGTAGCTACGTGGTTAGCTAGATAGCTTTTAAGCTCGTTGCCACGGAGAGTAAAATATGGACCAGCATTGCGTCTCACCAACTAGGTAACAGCATAGCATGAAATCAACACTCAACAGACACAATCCACCACCGCACTGTTGTCTGATGAGCTGCAAAAAGATGCTCTGATGTTTACCTTTCAATCTGCTACATTACTGACTGCACTGACTAACTATAGCTGGCTAACAGCAAACAGACATTAGTGACATGTTTGTCAGGGACAGGGTTAACGTTATATTAGTTATATAAAATGATGGGGTCATTGTATATTAACATTCCAGTATGTATTTCACAAACTAGTTAGCAATTTACTGCGAAGACACCGCTCAACTCCGCATGGTTTAACTCCGCCCTGTCTACAGAACCACCGTCAGATCACAGTCAGCTCTGTAAACAATGGAGTCGGAGCGCGCTCTGCTGGACAAACTACATAATGACACCAATTCTAAAGCATTGTTTTCTGCATTATTTGTTCTGAAAAAAAGTTTTAATATCTGCGCATATCAGTAAAATATACGCCGATACGATATATCGGTGAAAGGCTAATATCAGCCGATAATATCGGCTGACCTGTATATCGGTCGGGCACTAATTCATATTCACTGCTCCTGTTGATTTTTCCTCCAGAGGAAGTTGTTTGTAGGATATCCTGGCCAGATGTCAGTTTTAGACCTGCAGAGATGTCAGGACTACAACACTTCCTGTCAGGATTGTGTTCTTTCCCGTGATCCATACTGCGCTTGGAATGAACATGGTTGCACGGCACAAACTAAGTATGCTCGATACATACTGTATATAGATGAATGTTTTTATTATAGTAATGCATTAAACCAGAAACTTGTCTTTAATTTTTAGATTTTTTAATTTTTTTTTCAGAGGAGGAATACAAAATATTGCTAATGGAGAAACGTATGTGTGTGAACAGAAATCAGGTATGTTGTGACATAAATTTAGGTAATTAGTAGTGCTTGCAATTACTACTTCCCATCCTTAAGGTTAAAGGGATATTTCACCCAAAAATTTTCTAATTATTTACACACCATCATGATACCCCAGGTGTGTGACTTTCTTTCTTCACCAGAACACATTTGACGAAAACAGTCACCGACAGTCAGCATAAACATCATCGACATGACACCAACTGTTAAATTCATGTCTTCTAAAGCGACACGAATGATTTTGGTACGAAAAATATAAATATTTAAGTACCTTTTTTAACTTTAATTCATGCTTCCGGTCAGCAGCGGTATGTGCGTGTGACGTAATCGCATTGGCATTTGAAACGCGAGAACTGACGCACGTGCGTCACAGCCGGAAGAGCAGAGCTGTTTACAAGTGAGGAGGAGGAACTCTGTACAGTATCTTGGTTGGTTTTGATCTGTAATGATCTGTTTATTTACTCACAATGGTGCGTTTGTGTGCTTATCTGGATGTCTCAACCGAGCGTAGAATGTGAGATTACGTCGGTATCATGGCAACGTGAATACGTCACATGAGAAACCGCTTGGACTCCACCCTATTGTGAAGCTTAACTTCACATTGGATTATAGTTAAAAAGTACCTAAATATTGATATTTTTTCCCACCGAAAGTAATCATATCAGTTTAGAAGATATTAATTTATCCACTGGAGTCGTATTGATGACATTTATGCTGACTGTCTATGATTTTTGGAGCTTCAAATGAGAAATCTCCATTCACTTGCATTTTAAGGATTACTGAGCTAAGATATTTTTCTATTTTACTTCTGGTGAAGAAAGAAAGTCATACAGACCTGGGATATTATGAGGGTGAGTAAATAATAAGAGAATTTTCATTTTTGGGTGAACTATCCCTTTAAGCAATTGAACAATATTGAGGGCAGGTGTGCTATAACTTTTCTTTGACAAGCAATTGGATTCACGATTTTTGCCTATAAAACTATAAAACAGGCAAGAACATCCCATAGATTTGCATTCAAGGACGGATCTGAGCTATATGTAGAGACCAGAATATCATAGAGACTTGGGGTTGGGCTAGTGTTTTATATACCATTTTACTAAGACAACATTCTTATTTTAATTCATTTAATCTTCAATGAATCTCTTTTTAGTGGGAAGATCCAGACGAGACTTGCAACAATTAACAGCAGTTCCACTAAGAATTCGACATACTGTGCCCCACGATGTACCAATCTACCTCTCTTGCCCGGTCAATTCCCATCATGCCACTTACAGGTGGTTACATGGGGACAAGAGCAGCCCATGCCAGCAGACCCAATCTGAATGCCTCCTCCTCATTCCAGCGATGACTGATGACAAATACGGCAATTACAAATGTATATCCCGTGAACGTGATTACACCAAAACTGTGAAGGAGTATGACCTCCCTAAGCCTGTTTTAAATGCTGCTTTCAACCTCAGAGCACAAGAATGGATAATGGCCGTATTTGTCACTATTGCCCTCTATCTTTGCTCACTTTAAGGTCAAGGTAGTTATATAAATGTCAGCGTTGATGGAGCCACAGTTTGAGAGAGAGAGACGCACAAAGCGGTCTGTGTGTGTCTGCGTGCCAGATTGGTGTGTGCTGAAAAGCAAACCTTTGTGTACTGCTGAAAAGCGGTGTCTTATTGTGTGACACTGAAAAGTGTCTGCCTCCCCACACCAGCAGAAGACTAGAATAATTTTATGCTTGCCATCTGTTAAGCACAATAGTCATGCTGCAGTGATGTCCAGAAGTCTGAGGCCACATTGAAAAAATTTGAAAAAATGTATTTTGAATAGCGTAAAGCAAACTAGATAGGTAAAGTTTGTCAGGTTAAACTTTAATGTTGGCTTTACAAAGCCTTGTCTGAAAGTTTGAATTATTTTTAAAAGTTTTAAGTATGATGGTTAAACAGACACTACAGTAAGACAAACAGCTAGCTAGCAAGCTCTATAGTCAGACAGTCCGTCACATGGATGGATGGATGGATCGATGGATAGTTGAAAGTGATCATCCCTATGCCCTTCTCCCTTCGAAGAACAGATCTCTTGATGTGGGCACTCTAAAGGGAGCATGAAAGTACTGTATGAATGTACCATTCAATAATAGTCTTGTAAAAGGGCTCTTTGTGAAAGAAAACTGTTTTCGAGTGGCGTCACCTTCCCGCAGTGCCCTTCAAGTGCTCAAAACGTCTCTGTTACGTACGTAACCTCGGTTCCCTGAGACGAAGGGAACGAGACATTGCGTGCTAACGCATATGGGGAGTTGTCCTTCCACACGACCTAGTTGAAACTTCTCTACAATAATGCCAATATTCTAATATTGTCTATGGTGTTTGAGCCCCGCCCTTTTAGGCGCAAAGCTGTCCGCTATAAAAGCAGGTGCACAAACACCATTCCTCAGAATTTTCTGACTGAGGGACAAGGAGTGCATCACTCGCACCTTCTTGCAGTTTTGCAGTGCGGCCAGTGTTCGCAATATTTCGTTCCCTTCGTCTCAGGGAACCGAGGTTACGTACGTAGCCGACACATTCCCTTACAACTCGGTACACTTGAGAGCATGCTAAGGCATATGGGGAACAGAATCACACCTCACTACACGACATAACCTCGCAGAGAGGAAACATGACGGCGCATGACGGCGTCCGATATGAGTATGCCGCAAGTGAGTGACCCTCATGTTGGGCCAGGAGGGGAGCACTCAGAATGAATATATGAACTATAGTCCTTCACGAATTAACCCCTTCACGAATCCAGTCGGGAAGAGAGTTTATTTATAATGAAAGTGCTTGAGACTTTATGGTAAATTACATCGGCCTGAATGCAGGCGGTTTTGTAAAATGATGGGGAGCCCGTATTTAAGGGGAGGGGCATAAGTATATGTTTGGCAAACGAAATGGCAAGTGCTCTAAACAGAGAGGACTTGTGAAGAGAGACGTTACGTCTAGGTTGTAAAACCTTGCGAATGTGTTTTGAGAAGACCATCCTGCTGCAAAACATATGTCAGATGGAGTTTGAATTAACAAGCATTCTGTTGGCCCATTTGAACATTTCTTTTAATGTAAGTCAATGGAATTTTTCCCATTTTTGATCATCCACTGTGCAAAAACCGTAAGTCTGATTAGTTAGAAAAGGGCACACTATTCCAGAACAGTCTGAAGGTCTGTGCCGAGTTTAGTGGATGTAGCTTGAAAGATTTTGAGTTACAGTCAATAATTTTGGTCTTTGTTTTGGGATTCTGAAGCAAAAACAAAATGTGGTCACTAATTAAGTGTAAGAAAATGTGTGACATTGGTCATATTAACTGATAATATAATTGGTATTGGAAAAACATTGTGTTAAATTAGAAAAATGCAAAAAGCATTTTCACTAGTGGGACCCGTAGTATAAAGCACTTTAAATCACTGGATAAGAGCACCAACTAAATGCCTTAAATGTCAAATGTGACTGGTTTGGCACCACCAATACTGTAAGAACTGTTGCTTTACTGTACAGCCACTTGAATTATGTTCTGTAAACAGGGATATTCTAGAGAAACATTTCTAAATTTACAATTAGAGAACAACGCAATATACAATAAATGGTAAGGACATGATTTTGTTCACAATGAATTGCCAATGAGAGGTTGTGTGTTTGTGTAATGGTAAATGGCAACTTCCTCCCCATTTGGATCATTTGTGAGATTGAGTCCCTTTATTATAATCTCTGGCTATTATGTATTGCTAGCTTAATCAGTTGTTTCTCTATTTATTTGTGTTATCTTAAGCACTTCTTTCTTATAACTTATTGTGATAATAGCAATGACCATTGTCTTTGCTTTTATGAAGTGAAACTTGGGGAAAGCATAAGGGTTGATGTGAACAGAAACTAGGGTTTTGTTATATCCTTGAACTCTCAAAGGAAGTATGGGGTGAAATCACTTGCATGTGGGCTTAAGTTAAATTCAATTTATGCTACATGAATTAGTAGGGAGCTTGAGGATGCACCTTAACTTTGTAAATGATTTTTTTTTTTTTACCACCACCAATATAAATGGCACCCCGAGTAAGTTTGATTGCTTTTGAGTAGGTAGGGAACAGGGAAGGAGTGCTTTGGGGAGTAGAAGAAAAAATCTATGCATGTAGAACTGTAAATCTAATCAATTCCTTAAAATGAAGGGATTTCATGTATTGTTTTGATATTAATCATACACAACATATTCACTCGTGTATTTTTTGCAGCAAAATGTTTTCATTTAATTATTTTTTATTTGATGTTTAAAGTTTGTTTGAAATGTATTTTTTCCCCTTTGTTTTATACTACGTCATGCATTTACTTCTATGCATGGCATAGTAGTGCATAGCACTGAATATTCTGATTGATTAATTGTTGTTATGAGCATGTAGAAATTGCAAGTAGGCTAAATATATTTAAAAAACACAAGTGCTCTTTTTAATTTTGTCCCAATATTTAATGGCCTTACTCATTATTTATTGAGTAGGGCAGATATAGATGGAAAAGGCCTGAATGCACAATATGACAAGAGTCACAGCTGTTCTAGTTTCAATGTATTCCAATGTGTACTATAATTCCATATTGGTAACACGTTATTTACTTTCTAACAAATCATGAACAGTGTGTTTCTTCAGATTAATTTGACTTTGGAAAGCATACTTATAATTTGTCTGATATGGTTAACACGGTGTATTGTTTGATTTATATATTTCTGCACTATTATCTCTGAAATATGCTAATCTAGAGCCAAATACCTCCTCTCTGGATGTGACTTTTAAGCCTAGTTATGTAATACTCTGCTATCTTACTATTTTTCTACTATTTTCTACTTACTTTTATGCATAGCTTTGATGTATTTTTCTCAGTTATGTTCATTATTGCTTAGTTAAAAATGCTAATACAATTTTATTTTTTATCACTTGTGGTCTCCATATGTACAAACACACCTAAGCACACTTGGAAGACACCTAAAATAACTTGTGTAGTTCAGCCAGGATCTCTCATGTGGTTTGGATTCGTCACTACTGAATGTTGAATAAATACCTTGATAAAGATAAAAAAAAAAATAACAGTGATAGTGATTGGTTATGAATCCACTAAAAAGTCCACTGAGAACGGCAGCATGGGAGACTTTTCAATAATTCCCTCAGTAAAGGTCTGAAATGATGGTTTAGGGAGTTCCTTTTTATAAAATTAATAATTAAACTTAAGAATGAGAATGGCTTGAGATGAAACAATCACAATGTTTTAGGTAGATAAACACATCCAGATCTCTTGGTGCAGTCTTTGAAGTCGAGCCATGTCCAACAGACCACCTATTGTTCTTGAGTATAAGGTGAAAATAAGAATCAGCGATTTATATTTTTGAGAGAAGCCATCATCACAAACATACCTTTTTTAATATTAAGTCAGATCCTTTAACATCACTACATTATGCTAAACTGTAGGGGTTAGGTATATTGGTTAAGTAAGGGGTAATGTACATTCAGCCAGTCAAATGTAAAAATGCATACAGTTTTCTGTGAGGGTTAGGTTTATGGGTAGGGTTAGGGGATTGAATATAAAGTTTGTACAGTAAAAAACCATTACGTCTATGGAGAGTCCTCATAAAACATGAAAACCCAACATGTGTGTGTGTGTTTTGGGCCATATTCTATTAAGATTTTATGGTTTGTATTGGTTTCCATTATAGATATGTATTGGTCCCTAGTGGTATCCACATAACATGCTACCAATAGAAGCAACCACATCACCAGTAGAGGGACAATTATATTTTCCATTAAAACCAACACAATTCCCATCATTAAAATTATTAGAATTTCTTTGAGGGTTTCGATTGTTTGTTTGGTTTTTTTAGGAACAGTTACCCACAATACAATTACCAAGAGCTGTGTAATAATTAAGTTTAAGGAATGTAATTTCACCTAGCAAATATTTTACCTATAGTAAAAATCTTTGCACTTGAATTGATTAATACTTTTTTGTTTATATGCTTGCTCATTTGTATGTTTACCCTTTTGGTTTGGAGTTTTAAGGATTCCCAAGAAAACTTGAAATCCCCCAAATTATTCTTTCTAATATTCTAATATGTTGTTAAAAATACTTTTTAGAATTTTTGTGATGGGGAAAGTCGATATATGTTGACAGGGCAAATGTAAATGTACTATAGGCCCGACAGAACCAGCAGGAAAAAAGGAAATATATTGTTGAGCCCTGCATGCAGTTTTTGAAAGGATATGAAGGATCTGGCAAAAGAAAAAGTGTGATTTGTTGTTTGTTTAATTCTTGGCCATAAAGTACACATTGTTTTCAACATATTGTTGAAAGGAAACAGAAAATGTTTCAGTTAAGAAACAAACTATAGTGCATATGTGGCCTGTCTCCTGTTATATATACTGAATCAGAGAATTTAGCCATATGTTCTTAATTTAAAGTGTTATGGCCAGAGGTCTGTCTAACTATTTAATTAAAAAGGCCTACGCTTTAAGATTTAAGGCTAAGTGGAGGAGTACATATGAGAAGGGAGTTTAAAAGACTGGCTAGGACAGTGATCCTACCCATAAATTATTTGCACTAGATGGCCAGTGTTGTTATAGAAGAATTCAGTGCCAACAGATGAAAAACAAGGAAGGGTGGGCACTGGAATATTCACAGCTTTCAACAACAGCTGCTAACCCTTTCTTTAAAGGGGTCACAGCAATAACAACCAACTTCTATACTGATCTCTGCTGGTAATAATACAATAATACAAAGATATGAATATTCTGCTGTGGCAGGTGTCAGCTAAATAGAAGCACAGTCACAACATTATCATAAAAAGGAAGAGAAAAGAATCAGTCTTTTGCTAAATATTTTAATACCAGATAAAGGGCTGTCACTGAAATTTACAGGGACCTGGGGTGGGCCCTCTTCTCTCCAGGCCCAATGAGTAGATTATTTTGGGGGTTTTTTGGGTTCTGGATATTC
Source organism: Myxocyprinus asiaticus (assembly GCF_019703515.2). Classification (NCBI taxonomy): domain Eukaryota; kingdom Metazoa; phylum Chordata; class Actinopteri; order Cypriniformes; family Catostomidae; genus Myxocyprinus; species Myxocyprinus asiaticus. Next base: position 12,547,286 of record NC_059391.1, read on the forward strand.
CATAGATTCAGTAATGGGATGTAAAGACCTGGAACGTGCTGTGAAATGACTTTTTGGAGCGTAATGACCCATAAATTGAACTGTTGTCTGCTTTTGATCGGGATCTAAATGAACTGTATGCTGAGCTTCTAAGGGACGATAAATCATATCCCTCATCTCCACTCACTGGGAAAGAAAAAAGGCCACAGAAATAATATTTCATGAAAGTGTAGTAGAACACTGCAGTGTAACACAATTCTGATATTTAACACTTTTAATATAACTTTGATTAATTGCCTTCAAATGTGTTTAGTTCCGGTCCTCGAATCTGATTGGATGAGAGACGTTCCAAAAGAGCAGCACTCAGTCTCTTTACTGTTTGTATCACTCCACTTGTGTTCATGGCATTCTAAACTAAAGTGTCAGAGCAGCGCAGATGTTTAAGAGCAGCACAGATGTCTAAAAGCAGCTAAATGTGTTTCTTTTCATTTATAACTGTGACATTAAAAGTTTTAGCAAGTAGGTTGCGACAAAAGACCATTTTATGTGTATTGAGCCAGTTTAGTTGAGTTGACATTCATTGAATCGGTGCTGTCAGTCAGCGAGCAGTTTCTTTGAAGTCATCGGCATTATTTCTCACTCCATGATCGCTCTGATTACTACTAAAGCAAGGAAATAGAGGTAAACTAACAGCTTCATCATTAAGGCTTATCACAGCTGAGAGACACAACAGACTGAGTAATGACACATACTCAAGGTGCTTATTTTACAGGAGTTTCCGCATTGGGTGGAGTTGTAAACATTCAACATGGCGGTGTTACGGAATGTCAGAGACAGGACCCAATTTAAAAACAGGGATTTATTAAATACATCAAAAAAGAGAAAAAACAAACTAAAACTCCCACGAGGGGGAAAAATAATTATAAACTACCCCGAAGGGGGAAAAGGGTTTATATCAGGAAGACTTGCAGACTTGAGTGAAATTCAAGATGACATTTATTTGATGAATACAAAACAGAAAATGTAATGTCTCTCTTTGGCGTAAACCCCGTCTGGCGGTCCGAAGAAGTTGTACTCGGAACCGTCATATCCTGACGAGATAGAAGGCAGGGGCGAGGAGCCTTCCGCTGTGCAGGACGGGACTCAACTGGTGGTGGTGGAGTTTGCCGTGTTAGCACAACTGAAACAGCAATGTGATAGAATGTGAGCAGACTTATAAAGCAATGGCTTACATGTGATTGGCTAGGAGTTACCTAGCTAGTGGTGCGATGATGTACAGCTGCTAGTCTTCCCACTAGAACTATGCTGCTCTTACATATCCAGGCTGGGGTAGGGAAAAGGCACAGGACTGACCGGACTAAGCTACGGGAACCAGGGAAGGAGTAAACAGAACGACTGGCAGGACCGACATGAGAGAAAAACCCCCAACAGGAAACAAGATGAACTGGCCCTGGACAGCAAGCACAAGGAGACTAAAATAGGGAGAGAAATTAACAGGTTAATAAGACAGGGCAGGTGTGACTAATAAACTAATAATGGGCAAACAAGGAGGCAGGGTATGACGTAAGACAGAGAGACACATGGCGATACAGAAACTAAACAAAGCCACGTGCTCTCACAAGACAACAAAACACCCGAATGGCATAAGCGCACATCGCCAAGACAATAAGGCAATATATGCCCATGCCAGCAGACAAACAAGATGAGAGAATGCATAGCAACGGCAAACAAAGCAAAGCCACGCATTCTCACACTAAAAGAAACCTGAGTGTACATCACGAGGCAAACGCCATGCGATGCACGCAACAGGCGACAAAAACAAGACAGGATATCTGTGCAAGAGTTCGGCCACACACAAACCGAAAACTCAGACCGAAGTGACCAAACCTCAGCACAACCACAGCTCGCGACCTCGGCGCGCAGCGCAGTGCGACGCGAGTGCGACGCGAGGCGCACCCGTGTTTGCGAGAGACAGCAAGACAGAGAGACTATTGACGCGAGTGCGTGCTGCCAAGATGATATAAGCTCGATGCACCCACATCAATAACAGACAGACATGGAGCATGTGTCTCTGGATCCCGACACAGACTGAAACTGAACCAGACAGGAAGTCAGGACCCAGACACCATACTCCAGCCATGAAACCAGACAGACAGAAGAACGCACGGCAGGGAATACAACCGAAACCATGCGCTCACACAAAGGCAGACAATGAAACATGGCAGACATGGGACGATGATGCCACGGTCCTGTCATACTAAAACCCAAATTGACAGAGTAACAGGACCATGACAGGCGGAGGAGATAATGAACAGGGTTACCGTGAAATACTCAGGGAGGACCCCACACGAACAACTATTTTTACACAGAGGAAATAGGATGTATTTGACCATCTTAAGCAAGCTGACTAACACTGCACTACACTACAGCTGAGGAAAAGAGTTAAACAGCTATAGCAGGGGTACTCATTAGGCAGACTCTGGTCCGGATCCAGACCGAAGGACAATTCAATTCGGACCGAGATCTAAATCTTTGTGCTAGTTATCTGACATCTGGCTAAGTGATTGTGTAGGCATACGCGCACGGAGCGGCAATAAAGCACGCTCAGGGCTACAGAGAAATATTTCTAGAGCGGGAATAAAGCGCATCCAGCCCTACCTGCTTATTCCCGCGCTGAACGTGCTTTAATCCCGCTCAGCACGTTGCCTTCCACCCCCCCCCCCCGCTATAGAGGCGGCGCATAAAGCCTGAACTGTACGTAATTGAAGACGCGGTTATTTTAACAACAGTAGCGGACATTTTTCGCTTAAACACACTGCAGAAAACAAAAATGTGAAACTATCTTCATCTGCCTGATGTGTGATTCAGACAGTTCAGCTAAACCAGGTTTGTGTCAGGTCAAGGTGATGTGCTGCTTTAGACTGTAACGTTTTTTCGGTCTAAATTTAGCTTCATTAATCAGCATGTTAGCCTTTCATAATAAACAAACAGATTTTTGTTCTAATTTTGTGAAAATTAATTAGAGATGTCATTATGTCATAGGTGACAAGGAACGCCTATTTATTTTTAAATTAAGCAAACAGTATTTTTATGCTTCACTGTTGTCATGTAAATTGTTTGTTTGTAGATTCTCATGGTCCATTTAGACTTTTACATTTTTATAAAAAAAAATAAATAAATAAAATTCTCAGGGGACACCCTTGAAACCCAATACAGCATTTTACAAAGTACTATTGCTGCCATTGTGGCAAGCAGTGCTGGAGGTAGCGCGTTATAAGAAATAGTTTTTTTCTAATTTTTTATTTACTTGTTCATTGAACTGTTGTATAAAAGCATTATCACACTTGCAATCATGCTGTATTACCCTGAATCAGTACGGCTGATTGCCTGCGGCTGAATTACAGCCGTGCTGATATAGGGCCATACAGCATTATTACGAGTTTGATATTGCTTTAGTATTCCAAATGTTAATACTTAATGGAATATTTCACTGAGAAATATACTGTACAAAATTCTGACATTTTTTACTCATGTTTTTCAAAACCTCTGTACTGTTTCTGTGGAACACAAAGAATTTTAAAGAATCTTCATGCAACTCTTTTCCATTCTACAACACTTCATACAGTACAGTATGTTGATGTATCTGTCAAGCTCCAAAAATCTTGATAAAAACACCATAAAAGTAGTACTTGCATCTCGTGCACTATATTCCAAGTCTTCTGAAGCCACACAGTAACATTGTGTGGTAAACAGACTGAAATTTAAGCTGTTCTTTACTGAGAAGTTTCCCTTCCACTGCATCTCTCAAATCAAATATGGTACCTGTAGCAAAGGTTTGACATCATGAGGTTTGGAGACAAAAGAAGCAAATGACATTGATGTCCTGTGCCATAAATGCCATTTATGATTTGAGAGTTACAGAATATTATCAATTAATAACATTTTAAATCATAGTCTGTTTGTTACACAAAGCTATGCTTTCAGAAGACTTGGAATATAGTGCACAAGTCATGGACTACTCATATGGTGCTTTTTTGTTATCCTTTTCCGAGCTTGACAGGTGCTTTGCTGATATAAGGGATTCTTTGGAATACTGAATTCATTAGAAATTTTAATTTAAAGGTTTGTCAAACTTGCAGTAATAAACCCTAATAGGTACACACATGAATAGCTGCTGTACTGCTCAACAACTGTGTCAACATAAAGTACATTTTATGTTTTCAGTAAAAAAAGACTCACTATTTGGTCATGGTAAGTGCGTGCTGTTACTTTTTTTTGCTGGCTTAAACCATTTTTGTGAGCAATCAGATGAGCTTTTGGAGTGTGATGATCCAAAAATGTAACTGTTGTCTGATCGGGGTCTGAATGAAGTGTAAGGAGAGCTTCCAAAACACAACAAATCAGTCCTTCATCTCAGCTCACTGTAAAAAATGATAAAAAATAAATAAATAAATAAATAAAAAAAATGAAGTTGAAGAACATGGCAGTGTAACACAATTCTGACATTTCAAACTTTATAATAACTTTAATTAATTGCCATTAACAAATTACAAATACCCATGAACAAATAAGGTTTGTTTAGTTGTGTTCCAGATATTAGTTCCTAATACTGTGTCTTGCAAGAAATTGGATAATTGAGATTATTTTAGTGTATTACTTATGTGATGTAAACAATAGTTTCCCATTATTTAAACTCATTTCTTCATTATTAGCTTAACAAGTTGGAAAGTTATTATGCAGCTATTCCATTTATTAGGTGATTCTTAGCTGAGAAATAACTAATTTAAAAATGTACTTGTTTTAAAAAGCTAAAAGATTTATAAAACAAACAATTTACATACTTTTATATGATTTTTATGTTAAGATAAAAGTTTTAAAAACAAAAGATTTATAGGCCAGTTGTCCTATTGAAGATTAAAACACACTGTAAATTACTGACATCACTGATTTGCACTGGACCAAAATCATGGAGAAACTCTGGTAATAATTACATGAGCCTGCATCCCCATTTAAAACTAATCCCAAATAGTGCTCTAGTTTTATGATTGTAATACGTTTTTCAATACTTTTATTTATAACTCTAAACTCTAAACCAAGTATTTATGAAGACAACAGTTTCATGGAACATGCAAGAAACATGTGTAATACAGTTCACCGAGAACATCTACTTTAGTAATGAAATAGTTGTATGCTGTCTTTTAAGAACATCTTATACTGATCTCCTTGATTCATACTGAATAATGAATTGATCAGAAAACACATTTTTAAAGTGTGTCATTAGTGAGGTAATGGACCCTCATGATTACGGGTATACATAATCAAGTGTTCAGAAATCTCCAACATATTTCAAAAAGTGTCAGCTTAAATATCAAGATTTCAACAAAGGAGACTCACTGTTTGGTGGTGGCAATTGCAAGCTATTATCTCTATTTACAGGCTTCAACCCATTTCCTGAGATGAGACCCAAGCATTGAACTGCTGTCTGCTTCTGATTGGGATCTAAATGAACTGTAAACAGAGCTTCTAAAGGACAATGAATCAGATCCCTCATTTTCACTGACTGGGAAAATATAAGTAATAACATAATAATTAATCATATGAAAGTGTAGTGTTATGTAATAGTTCTGACATAAAAATAGTAAGAGAATAAATCAATAACACTTCAGATTATAAAATAAACGTATTAAATGAATTCATTCATACTTCATATAATACAGTGGCCCTAAAAAGCATTTGGACACTTTTGCCACACTTAAAAATGTCTAAACCTTTTCTACCAGAAAGACTCGAAATATTTAAGAATTAATCAAGAGTACAAAGGTAGAATTTTTCCTTTGGGGTAAACCCTGTCCTGTGGTTCAGCGTTCAGATTCTCGCTCAAACCATCAGATCCTGCTGGAAGAGGATGATGGCAGGGGAGAGGAATTGAATATTGAATATAATTTATTGCCCCGCTAAAGCAAATTTATTTTGGATTCCATGCACAGCAGCCATTAACAACACAAAACACAGACATACACAATAGCCCACAAAAAAATAAAAATATATCAAAAATATAAAATGGAATTTACCCCTTACAGGACAGAACCTAAACTGGTGACGAAGGCATGGAGGGGGGAGAAAACAAACAGTGGCATAACAAGCAATGAAGAGCTGCGGAGCTTGTTAAGCAAAGGCTGGATTATGATTGGATGAGATACCTGAATTGAATGAAAGGCACAGTGCTGCTATGAGTCTTGCTGACAGAACTACCACTTACACCTCCATTTCTACCAGAAATACTTGAATAGAGAATTAATCAAGAATAAAGAGATAGAATAATTTATTTGGCGTAAGCCCCATCCTACGTTTCAGCATTCATATTCTTGTTCGAACCATCAGATCCTGCCGGAAGAGGATGATGGCAGGGGAGAGGAACTTACCCCAAAAGGGGAAAGTTGTAATTAAAATGTATACCCCCAAAAATAGCCAAAAAATATATTGAGAACAACAAACCAGGTCTTCAGAAGGTGAAGATATCCTTGAAACAGAAAGTATGGAACATACTGTATAACAGTATATGAAAAAGATACATTGTCCTACGAAAGTCATTGGTTGTGTAATACCTTACAAAGCATGGAATAGCATACTGAATGTGAAATGATGCCCCTTACGAAAGGGCGAGCATTGTTGTGCAGTATATTTGCAGAGGGTAATCAATGCTACGATGCATCTGAGCCATTGAAAAAGGGTGAGCATTGTTAGTGCAATACCCTTGAAAAGGATCACAGTGCTTTGTGAGACCTTAAAAAAGGTGTAGCATTGTTGGTGCAGTACACTTTAAAACCATAACAATGCTTGTGATGCGTATGAACCCTGAATAGAGTGAGCATTGTTTGTGAAAGACCCTTGAAAAGGATAACAATGATTTGCGATGCATCTGTGGCCTTTAAATATGAAGCATAGTTAGTACAATACCCTTGAAAAGGATAACAATACTTTGTGATGCGTATGAACTCTGAATAGGGTAAGCATGGTTTGTGCCATACCCTTGAAAAAGATAAACAATGCTTGCAAAGTTTTGAGCCTTTGACAAAAGGTGAGCATAGATTGTATGCCACCTATGTGAAAAGGGGTGTTGTGAATAATCTGTTAAATATGACTAATGCGACAAGATGCAGATCAGAGGTAATCATGTAATTGTGAGAAATAACGTGAAGTTTGATATCAAAGATCTGAGGCTTGTGTCAAAACCAACAACATGTTTGGATGATTTATGATGTCTGAGGATTCATTTGAATGAATATTATGGTATCTGCTTCAAAGGGTGCTATCCCAGAACAGACATTATCCCAATACAGAAGCACTTAAAAATAATTGCAAAATAAAAATTGCCAAGCACATTGTAGCAGAATTTAGGAGCATTTTACATTTATCACCAGCAGATGTATATATATTTAACCGTGTTGAAAAAATGTACTCTGTAGTTAATAATTCCTGTATCAATACGTTGTCGTAAAAGCCCCAAGCTTCAGAAGGCTTATTTTTGATCACTAATAGAATAATAGTTGCAAAAACCAATGGAATATGTCTCGCTTACTTGGAAAGGTTGCAAAAGGCATCTAAATAACAGAAAACACATCACATGATTGGAAATAATTGTAAATACACCCTTGTTTAATTTGATTATTTTATGTATGTTAACAACATTTCAGTTCAAAATTCAGTTCAGTAACGCCAATAAGAGCTGAGTTTATAGAGTTATAGAAGGTTATAGAAAGACCTTAAATGGCATTTCTTGACTGTTTGAAATCTTTATCATGACATATACTCAGTGACCACTTTATTAGGTACACCTGTACACCTACTTATTCATGCAATTATGTACTCAGCCAATCATGTTGCAGCAGTGCAATGCAAAAAACTTATCTTTTGTGTCTTGCTGATTGAGACCAGCTGCTCTGAGGAGCGTGAACATCAAGTAAACCGCAATATATATTCCAATATGAAGCGACTGTTTGGATGAAAAGCGAAGGCACAGCATGTAGTTGATTGTGATTTTCACTCACATGCAAGTGAACGAAAACAAAAAGCAGTGATGAACAACAGCTGAGCTTATAAACAACAAAAGTTTATAAAGCAGAGGCTGGATTATGATTGGATGAGATACCTGAATTGAATCAGGCTGCCTGCCTGACAGAACTAATGCTAATGCTTCCTTTTCTCTTCCCTGACTATATACATCTACTAAAAATGACCTTTAAACCAGCTGGTTCAAAGTCACTGCAAAAATGATAAAGATACATCTGAAAAAATGTCTAGAATTGTTAGTTTGTAAATGTCGCTTTATTTGACATTTAGTTATCTAATTCCAATGCAATGAAATTCATGCATTTTGATTGTGGCTTAAGTGTCCAGATGTGCCCAAAATATTTTTTGGGGGCCACTGTATATAAACAATAATAGGGTGTAATCATTAATTCATAGGTTTTTAAGAGATCTTTGTGATCACTGGAGAAATTACATTAAATTAATCTGCCAACATATGTGAACTCTAATATGACTCAGGGAGTGGATCACTACATGCAGCATTTTGGAACCAACTAACCAGGGTGCATGAGAAAAGGGGAGACTATAGCAATGTTGCATGTTTACAGTAAATCCCTCAATTAAAAATTTCAGATATATTTATCATCATGTTAAATATGATTTCTGTAAAAGTATTTTATTTCCAAATTCATAGCCTATAAAGAGAATCATGGGATTAATTCAGGAAAAATGTATAGAAAGAGGGAAATTGGAGTGAATTTTAGAACATGGAATACCGGACTCACCCGGAGTGTCTTGGGGAGCCACAGCTGGTATGTCACTGGGTTGACCCTTCTCACTACTGTAAAGGGGCCAATGTACAGATGGGTGAACTTGCTGGAATCTGTGTGTAGATGGAGACTTAGAGTAGACAGCCACACCCGCTGGCCTGAATTAAGAAGTGGGTCTCCTCTGTTTGGCCTGGTGCTGGTGTCACTGGGAAACCCGTATGAGTGATGCCCCAGCTTTCCTCCGAGACCTCGTACACCTGGCTATGGCAGCCTGTTTTTGTGATCAGTCAGAACTTGGAACTGGTGGAGTGCTTCTTCCAGCCAGTGCCTGCCCTTTCAACCCATTCAAGCTAAAAGACAAATGAGCATCTTTAACAAGGATCCTTTAATGAAGAAAAGTCTTTTTTTTTTTTTTAACAAGACCGTATTTTAACTGTGTCTAAAAATCTAAATTTTAGTAGTGTTTAAAGCATTCTACGCATTTCCCCCACAAACAATACAGTATATTTTTTCCTTTTTTTCCCCATTTTGTGAACTGCTGAGTAGCCTATGACTTATTTTTATGCAAAAAGACATCAACAATAATAGCCTTAAAATGATTACTACTTTCAATAACGTCCTTATGTCATGTTTGGCCATCAGTCACTTTTATCATAATTCTTCCGCGCCTTTCTCTACTTGTGAATGAAAAGTTTAGTTCAGTGCTGCTCCTTCAGAGAAAACGATACACTCGACTCTTGTCAATACCAGAGACTATGCAGAATCTTGTACACACGCTGCACACGATCTACCGCGGCAGGACAGCAGCAGGAAAGGATTGCAATAATTCCAATTAATTTAACATTTAAATATGAAACTATCCTCCATAAGGTTTAAAAAAGTTCAAATTGAAGTGAACTATGCTGTTTTATAAAATCCAAACTGAGAAAGGCAAAGTTCAACTTAAGACCAAGACTTCTTTATTAGGACATTTAAATAATATGCTAAATGTTTTACAGGGTTGTTTTGGATGTTTACATAAAGAGTACATCTGAAAGCCCAAAGACTGAGGAACTCCATAATGTTTGTAGACCGTAAAAAAAAAAAAATAAAAAAAAAAATGCAACAGACATTTATATACATGTGTGTGTGTGTGTGTGTGTGTGTGTGTGAAGAAAATCTAAAAGTTGATAGCTTTTCCAAATGAAGCAGCAAGGTTGGCTTCCCTGAAGGCCTCTGACACAGTCTGAAAAAGAGGAAAAGTTGGTCAACACATTAAAAGTTCAAAAAGCTTGCATTTTTAAGCAGGAAAGGCAGCGTCACAAATTACTAAAATATGAAGATGAATAAATAAAGCAAAGATTAGTGCTCATTCATCAGAATGTTTATTAGGCATTTCATAAAATATCGATATATCGATTGCTGATCGCCTAGTTTTTTCTCTATAAGTTTATGGGGCATCAATATATTAACAAAAGCCGGCATTTAATTTTGAACCATATTTCGTGCTTTCCATTCATAGTCAGTTGGCCTTCCGTTTAATGTAGTCTGGCATAATGGCTTTAAGAGACCACAAGGAGGTGATATAACATTCACTGAAGCCAGTTGCGGGTAGGACAGTCGATGCAGCAGGTGGTAGTTGTGAATCCAGACACCATACTCACAAAAGTTATGAAAGAATTTGTACTTCTTCAAGACTGAACAAAATTACGTTGATGAGTTTGCAGGTTAGTGTATGAAACTGGTGTATCTTCGAAAACTGATCAATTAGAAATGGCGATGTTTATTATGAAATTGCTCTGTATGTAGCCTTGAATAGGTTTCATGACATCAAGCTGTCAAACCACAAAAAAGATATACTTGCAACTGAAAATACATTGAGCCTATTTGAAAGATACATATACACAATATATCATCCAGTGATGGCTAGAGAAAATAATCTATGTCCTTTGATAATGATTTGGGTCGAATTTAATGGAAAACAATGCAAGTTTCTCTCTGTGGCGCTGCAGAATTTTGAGAAGCCTGCGGAGTCAGTTTGGCGTTTCTCGGCGGCGGTGTGTATACCTTCATAGAAAATAATTGTTTCTAATTTTAGAACATGCCACGTCGTCTGCCAGATGCATCTGGTGTGTGACCCACTTTAAGTTACCCTGCCACTCACACTTAACCAAACTTGTGTTGAGAAACATGTATGAAGAGACAAAGACTTTTGTGCAACAAGTTGCCCTATTTATACTGTAACCGAATAAAAACATTTTTTTAAAAAAATCTCGATAACCATCATGAAAATTTTCTGATAATCAATGCATAAAAAAGACAGATTCCCAAGCCAAATTTTTATTAATAAAAGGTAATAAAACAAGAAATCCATACACCACACAAGAGACACTTACAGGGTGGGCGTGGCACACTCTTGCAACATCCTCACATGATGCTCCATACTCCATAGCTAATGCAGCCTCATTAATCATCTCCCCTGCTCCCTGCAGAAAATAAATAATCATTTATGAATTATCATTTTTAAAAAATGATTTCCTACACAAAAACAGAATAAGCAGAGAGATTATTACCGTTCCCACAATGTGTGCTCCCAGCAACCTGTCTGTATCCTTGTGGCTGAGGATCTTCACCAGTCCATCTGTATCAGCGTTTGTCTTCGCTCTGCTGTTAGCAGCAAATGGGAATTTGCCCACTTTATAAGGCACGCCCTGCAAAACACAGCAATTACACAATTAGGGACATACAGGTGCATCTCAATAAATTAGAATATCATGGAAAAGTTCATTTATTTCAGTAATTCAACTCAAATTGTGAAACTCGTGTATTAAATAAATTCAATGCACACAGACTGAAGTAGTTTAAGTCTTTGGTTCTTTTAATTGTGATGATTTTGGCTCACATTTAACAAAAACCCACCAATTCACTCTCTCAAAAAATTAGAATATGGTGACATGCCAATCAGCTAATCAACTCAAAACACCTGCAAAGGTTTCCTGAGCCTTCAAAATGGTCTCTCAGTTTGGTTCACTAGGCTACACAATCATAGGGAAGACTGCTGATCTGACAGTTGTCCAGAAGACAATCATTGACACCCTTCACAAGGAGGGTAAGCCACAAACATTCATTGCCAAAGAAGCTGGCTGTTCACAGAGTGCTGTATCCAAGCATGTTAACAGAAAGTTGAGTGGAAGGAAAAAGTGTGGAAGAAAAAGATGCACAACCAACCGAGAGTACCGCAGCCTTATGATTGTCCAGCAAAATCGATTCAAGAATTTGGGTGAACTTCACAAGGAATGGACTGAGGCTGGGGTCAAGGCCTCAAGAGCCACCACACACAGACATGTCAAGGAATTTGGCTACAGTATTCCTCTTGTTAAGCCACTCCTGAACCACAGACAATGTCAGAGGCGTCTTACCTGGGCTAAGGAGAAGAAGAACTGGACTGTTGCCCAGTGTTCCAAAGTCCTCTTTTCAGATGAGAGCAAGTTTTGTATTTCATTTGGAAACCAAGGTCCTAGAGTCTGGAGGGAGGGTGGAGAAGCTCATAGCCCAAGTTGCTTGAAGTCCAGTGTTAAGTTTCCACAGTCTGTGATGATTTGGGGTGCAATGTCATCTGCTGGTGTTGGTCCATTGTGTTTTTTGAAAAGCAAAGTCACTGCACCCGTTTACCAAGAAATTGTGGAGCACTTCATGCTTCCTTCTGCTGACCAGCTTTTTAAAGATGCTGATTTCATTTTCCAGCAGGATTTGGCACCTGCCCACACTGCCAAAAGCACCAAAAGTTGGTTAAATGACCATGGTGTTGGTGTGCTTGACTGGCCAGCAAACTCACCAGACCTGAACCCCATAGAGAATCTATGGGGTATTGTCAAGAGGAAAATGAGAAACAAGAGACCAAAAAATGCAGATGAGCTGAAGGCCACTGTCAAAGAAACCTGGGCTTCCATACCACCTCAGCAGTGCCACAAACTGATCACCTCCATGCCATGCCGAATTGAGGCAGTAATTAAAGCAAAATGAGCCCCTACCAAGTATTGAGTACATATACAGTAAATTAACATACTTTCCAGAAGGCCAACAATTCACTAAAAATGTTTTTTTTATTGGTCTTATGATGTATTCTAATTTTTTGAGATAGTGAATTGGTGGGTTTTTGTTAAATGTGAGCCAAAATCATCACAATTAAAAGAACCAAAGACTTAAACTACTTCAGTCTGTGTGCATTGAATTTATTTAATACACGAGTTTCACAATTTGAGTTGAATTACTGAAATAAATGAACTTTTCCACGACATTCTAATTTATTGAGATGCACCTGTATATTATGGCAGAAATACAGGAGGACACATAGAAAATAAGTTATGACGACATTCAGCTTCAAGATGCCATGAAATTTGTTAGCTGTGAGGTCATCTACCTGCTAGTATATTCCAACAAGTTGAAAAAAAATTATTAGCAGATATACACATTTACTAGCAGATATACACATTTACTGTATCATACAGGAAAACACACAAAAATTATTTGTATAAAAAGTTTTTTGTCCAGTGAATGGCTCAGTAGAATGAGAATGTTCCCTTTTCCCAAACTATAAATACCATCTGCCTCCAATTAACACATTTTCTTGTCGAGTCGTGGTGCCATCTTGTGGTGTGTAAATTTGACTGTCCCGTATGCATAACTGGAAAGCTTTGAGGTCCGAAGTGGGGAATTTCAACTGCTTTGTATGGAACACGGCAATAGATGTCCCACCCCGACTTACAGTTTCAATAGGAAATATGTCAAAAATGCAACAAAAAACAAACAAACAAAAAAGTGTGCTTGTCAAGCCATTTCAAGGTGTCTTTAAAGGGATAGTTCACACAAAATGAAAATTCTCCTTATTTACTCACCCTCATGATATCCCAGATGTGTATGATTTTCTTTCTTCACCAGAACACATTTGAAGAAAAATAGAAAAATATCTGAGCTCAGTACATCCTTAAAATGCAAGTGAATGGAGATGTCTCTTTTGAAGCTCCAAAAATCACAGACAGTCAGCATAAACGTCATGGATATGACTCCAGTGGTTAAATTAAAGTCTTATAAAGCAACACATTCGCTAAGTGTTCTGGTGAAGAAAAAAAGTCATACACACCTGGGATATCATGGGGCGAGAAAATAATGAGAGAATTTTAATCTTTTGGTAAACTATCCCTTTAAGGGCAGGCAGAAGTTGATATGGAAAGGAATGTTAGAGTAAATATTTACCCTAACAAAATTTCCACAGCCACAAAACAATAAGGCACGAACATTCTTTACAGAGCATGCACGCACATACTCAAACATTCAAAAGCAGCCGCAGCACTTTCAGTCACAGCACTCAAGTACCGAACTGAATTGGTACTCGGTATTACCAAAACTGTAGAAAGACATTGTTACATTGTTTTATTTTAGTATCGACTTGGTACATAATACCAGTACCTTTGATATCCCTAGTCCCTACTCACTTCCTCTTTGAGTTGTTCCTCAGTTTTGCCAACCCAGGCAACCTCAGGGTGTGTGTAAATGACGGAGGGCACACAATTGTAGTCGATATGGACGGCTCCCCCAGCCATTCCCTCAACACATATGATACCTTCATCTTCAGCTTTGTGGGCCAACATGGGTCCAGCTACCACATCTCCAATAGCATAGATACTATAAAGAGATCAGAAAAACAAATTAGGAAATTGGGACTTCAGAAAGCATACTGTAATTTCTGAGTTGTGTATAGATTATGCAAGCCACATGTAAAATTTAAAAATTGGTCCTCTGTACTTTTAATGAATGTCCCTGGTCTTCTTGTTCACAATTCATCAGTGCACATTATTTGACAAAATGTCTGCTTTCATATACAGTTGTGCTCAAAAGTTTGCATACCCTGGCAGAAATTGTGAAATTTTAGCACTGATTTTGAAAATATGACTGATTATGCAAAACAACTGTCTTTTATTTAAGAATAGTGATCATATGAAGCCATTTATCATCACATAGTTGTTTGGCACCTTTTTAAATCATAATGATAACAGAAATCACCCAAATGGCCCTGATCAAAAGTTTACATACCCTTGAATGTTTGGCCTTGTTACAGACACACAAGGTGACACACACAGGTTTAAATGGCAATTAAAGGTTAATTTCCCACACCTGTGGCTTTTTAAATTGCAATTAGTGTCTGTGTATAAATAGTCAATGAGTTTGTTAACTCTCACGTGGATGCACTTAGCAGGCTAGATACTGAGCCATGGGGAGCAGAAAAGAACTGTCAAAAGACCTGCGTAACAAGGTAATGGAACTTTATAAAGATGGAAAAGGATATAAAAAGATATCCAAAGCCTTGAAAATGCCAGTCAGAACTGTTCAATCACTTATTAAGAAGTGGAAAATTCGGGGATCTCTTGATACCAAGCCAAGGTCAGGTAGACCAAGAAAGATTTCAGCCACAACTGCCAGAAGAATTGTTCGGGACACAAAGAAAAACCCACAGGTAACCTCATGAGAAATACAGGCTGCTCTGGAAAAAGACGGTGTGATTGTTTCAAGGAGCACAATACGACGATACTTGAACAAAAATGAGCTGCATGGTCAAGTTGCCAGAAAGAAGCCTTTACTGCACCAACGCCACAAAAAAGCCCGGTTACAATATGCCCGACAACATCTTGACATGCCTCACAGCTTCTAGCACACTGTTATTTGGAGTGACGAGACCAAAATAGAGCTTTATGGTCACAACCATAAGCGCTATGTTTGGAGAGGGGTCAACAAGGCCTATAGTGAAAAGAATACCATCCCCATTGTGAAGAATGGTGGTGGCTCACTGATGTTTTGGGGATGTGTGAGCTCTAAAGGCACGGGGAATCTTGTGAAAATTGATGGCGAGATGAATGCAGCATGTTATCAGAAAATACTGGCAGACAATTTGCATTCTTCTGCACGAAAGCTGCGCATGGGACGCTCTTGGACTTTCCAGCACGACAATGACCCTAAGCACAAGGCCAAGATGACCCTCCAGTGGTTACAGCAGAAAAAGTCGAAGGTTCTGGAGTGGCCATCATAGTCTCCTGACCTTAATATCATCGAGCCACTCTGGGCATATCTCAAATGTGCGGTTCATGCAAGACGACCAAAGACTTTGCATGACCTGGAGGCATTTTGCCAAGACGAATGGGCAGCTATACCACCTGCAAGAATTGGGGGCCTCATAGACAACTATTACAAAAGACTGCACGCTGTCATTGATGCTAAAAAGGGCAATACACAGTATTAAGAACTAAGGGTATGCAGACTTTTGAACAGGGGTCATTTCATTTTTTTCTTTGTTGCCATGTTTTGTTTTATGATTGTGCCATTCTCTTATAACCTACAATTGAATATGAATCCCATAAGAAATAAAAGAAATGTGTTTTGCCATTCCTGTAAAGCGCCGTTGACTAAAGCCTGCTCTAAATATTGGATAGTTTGATGCATGGGTTGTGTGCATAACAAGAAATCAGTCTGGGTCCCGTGGGTGCTGCGGGTGTTCTCCAGGAATACAGACCTCTAGGTTCAACCAAATCTCAATTAATAAAAACAAGTCCTGTCCTACATTATTTCCTGCTTAGTATTCTGTTCTGCTCAGCAAAACATCACATTAAAGAAAATATACTATACTCTCAATGCACTTTGAATATTGTTTCATGTTGTCTAGTTAAAAGCAGGAAAACTCATTTGAAATGTCCATACCTAGGCACTTTGGTCTGGAAGCGGCCGTTGACCGGGATTCTTCCGCGGTTATCCAGCTCGATACCCAAACTCTCAAGGCCGAGGTTCCCTGTGAAGGGGCGGCGACCGATGCACACCAACAGAACGTCACATGTGAGCGTCTCATTCTTTCCACCAGCAGCAGCCTCCACACTAAGCAACAGAAACAATGAAATGGGTAAAAATCTAAAAGCTCTATTACTAAAAGAACTCAAAGATTTTAAACAGCATCTCTAGAAACGCTGCACTCACGCCACATCAATCTTGCCGTCAGGTCTCTTGGTGGCACCCATCACCTTGGTGCCCAGTTTGAACTGCAAGCCCTGCTTCTGAAGAATTCGCTGGAAGTTCTTGGAGATCTCCATGTCGATGCCCATTCCCCCAACATGTCCGAGAAACTCCACGGCTGTAACTTTGGCACCTAATCTCTGCCACACGGACCCCTGAGAATAAATACAATGAATCTGCATTACACTCCATAAATCAACCTCAATTCAGAGCAATCATCATCAATACTCAAATATTACAACTATGCACTTTCATTTGCAAAAAGAACCATTTAGATTCAGGGTTCCCACACTATCTGAACAATTTTCATGACGTTACATGACCTTTTCAGACACATCATTCATACCAATTTGTGAACTGGTTTGACTGATTCACTGAAAAGAGTCAACTCAAAAGAACTATTTGCTCAAATATCGAACCTCACTATGGCTTGCAAGCTAATTTTAATCTACATAAGCTCTATACACTAACTAGATCTAGACATTATAACTAGAAAATAGACAGTAAATTTACTACAGAAATATCACAACCTTTCTTTGAATTGTTTTGGATTTTATTAATTTCAAAGACTTTCAAGGTCTGGAAAACACAACTTAAAAATTCCCCGATATACAGTATCCAAGTTTTCTATAACTGTGGGAACACTGTAGATCAGCACTAGGAATGGCAGATGAAACTCATTAATTTAAAGGTACAAATCTTTCAATTAGCCACTCACCAACTCCACCCCAATGACTCCAGCTCCAATCACAATGAGCTCTTCTGGAACCTTCTTGAGGGACAAAGCGCCAGTGGAAGAGACCACAGTGTCTTCATCAATCTTTCAAAATAGCAAGTAATACGATTAATACCAGAGTCTGAGAGCTTGACTCAACAACTAACTGTATTAAAAGTATATAAAGTTGCTATGTATAAATTGAGCCTCTTTGTATATTGCAGATGTACCTGAATCCCTGGGAAAGGGGTGACCTCTGATCCAGTGGCGATCAGGATGTTCTTAGTGTTTATGACTTGATCTCCATCAGCAGTCTTCGCAGTCACTTGATTCTTACCAGTTATTGTTCCAAACCCATTGACGTGAGTTACCTACGAATACCAGAAACATATTTAATATATAGGCAATCACATTGTTGACAGTGGCGGTCTGTCAGAGGAGGTTTATGACTTTATTCATGATAGACTTTATTCAATAATAAAAAAATAATAAAAATACATATACATACACACACACACATATATATATATACACACACACACATACATATATGTATGTAAATATATATGTGTATATATATGTGTATATATATACACACACACATATATATTTACATACATACACACGTATATATATATATATATATATATATATATATATATATATATATATATATATATGTATGTATGTATGTATGTATGTATGTATGTATATATATATATATATATATATATATATATATATATATACACACATATATTTACATACACATATATATTTACATACATACATACATACATACACATATATATATATATATACACACACACACACACACACACACACACATCTATATATAGTTGTGCTCAACAGTTTGAATACCCTGGCAGAAATTGTGAAATTTTGGCATTGATTTTGAAAATATGACTGATCACGCAAAAAAAGAGCTAACAAACTCATTGACTATTTATACACAGACACTAATTGCAATTTAAAAAGCCACAGGTGTGGGAAATTAACCTTTAATTGCCATTTAAACCTATGTGTGTCACCTTGTGTGTCTGTAACAAGGCCAAACATTCAAGGGTATGTAAACTTTTGATCAGGGCCATTTGGGTGATTTCTGTTATCATTATAATTTAAAAAGGAGCCAAACAACTATGTGATAATAAATGGCTTCATATGATCACTATCCTTAAATAAAAGGCAGTTTTTTTTCATGATCAGTCATATTTTCAAAATCCATGCCAAAATTTCACAATTTCTGCCAGGGTATGCAAACTTTTGAGCATAACTGTATATCTATATCTATATATATATATGTTTGGAACAATACACTAATGAAATCAATGAATGTAGAAAAACACTAAGACTGAGTCTCACTTTGTTTTGTTTGAATAAGTGTGCGATTCCTCCTGTCAGAGCTTTGACAGCCCCACTCTTCTGTGCCATCATCTTCTCCAGGTTCAATGACAGCCCCTGAACTAATGCACAAAAAATAATTAAGAGATCACTAATCAAATGTAATGACTATATATAAACTTTTTTGTGTAAACAAAACACATGTATTATAGTTTAAAGGGACAATCTCATCATTTACTCCTCATGCCATCCCAGATGTGTATGACTTTCTTTCTTCTGTTGAACACAAACGAACATTTTTAGAAGAATATCTCAGCTCTGTAGGTCCATACAATGCAAGTGAATCTTTATTTATGTTCTGCAGAAGAAAGAAAGTCATACGCATCTGGGACGGCATGAGGGTGAGTAAATGATGAGAGAATTTTCATTTTTGGGTGAACTCTCCCTTTAAATGCCCTCTGCCAGAGAAAAAGCATTCAAATGCATATTTGACATAGAAACATAAATATGAGCTTATTGCGTCATGCTGTCTTTATATTTAAGCTTACTTTCAATGCCTCTGCTTTCAAAGTCTTTCCCATGTGCCAAGTGATACAGGTAAGAGTTGTTCAGAAGAGCCTTAAATGAGAAAAAAATAATTACAGGAAGAGTTAAGCATTGTGAAAAGCTTGTTAGGATGTGCAGAACTCACTGTACCCTTATAAGAACATACCTTTGATGGGATGCAGCCCACATTTAAGCACGTTCCTCCAAGGGTCACATTCTTTTCCACGCACACTGTCTGTGAAAGAAGGTTGCATGTTACTAGCGCAGTCAAACAAAGGCTGGTGGCATATCAGTGATTTTACAGGGTGACAAAACGATACCTTAAAACCAAGCTGAGCTGCTTTTATGGCGGCAACGTACCCTCCAGGCCCAGAGCCCACAACTGTGACATCAGCATCGACTATGAAAAGACAGGGTGCAATTATTTTAATATGAACATACATTAGTACATATCACATTTCAAATGATTCGACTTACCATTAAAGTTTTTTAATAGAGGTGCATGGCCAATGGTTTGTTAAACTGTTTATGTAACAACACTATAGTCTATCATTACTAAGTATTCTTACTTGCTGATTTGTCTGCATACGTTCTTGCAGATAAGACTGTGGCACCGTGTAGCTTGCAGGAGAGGTGCTGACCTCGCTGTTTCGAAAGAACAAAACGGCATAATTTTATTTTATTACACAGACATATTGGTGTTCAAATATCCAACAAATGTATAAATAAGTCAGTATAATGGGGGAAAGAGACTGCAATTAATTGAAGAGCTAACACAAGGTCAAAATTAAGTTAATCAAAAGAATTAAGTGTTGCATTACTTGCATAAATGTGTTGCAATAAAGGCGAAAGTCATAATGTCATCTTTAGTAAAGAATTTTCTATCAGCTGTAAAGAATCACAACCAGACTTTACAATATTTTTAAACTACATCTAAGCAGCTCATAAAACAAAATTAAGGTAATGGGGAATTTTTGTTTCCTCCAATTTGTTGTTGCACTAACTAGAACTGATAAACCACAACTAGACATCATTAGTTACATAAACAGAAACATGCCAGCACTCTTTAACTGTAAAGTAGAACAAGCATGGTCAACAACAACAAACTTAATTACCCAACGAACACAGTATGGCTCAGAATGTGTCTCAAAACCTGGATCATCTGCCTACCTAGACAGCATTTTTTGCGAATCAAAACATTATTCTACATAGGTTATGCAGCTCACTGAATGTTAAATTCGAAGACAACAATGATGCACAAAATGCAGTCCATGTAGGAATCCCACTAGGTTTTGAAACTCAGCATAAATCTGGATCAGAGTGATGTAACATACATGGCATATGATAAAAAAGATTCACAGAGGCAGTAGCTGAAATAACACACCATTTGCATGTTTAACGAAAGGTTACACAACTAATTCTCGTTTATTTAAATATGCATTAGCACTTTCTAAAATGTAGATATAGACACATATAGATGCCTTTGGCTGAAGACATTTAAATTACTCCACTTCGTCTGTGTTTCTGTAAACCTTATTTACATAAGTTACGTTGCATTTCTGCAACGCTGACATGCAAGTTGGGCCTTGACAGTCATAACATTGCCTTTTCTTTTCAGAACACCTTCTTTTTGTTCTAATGGAGTGTCGATCTATTTAACTGGCATCTATCTGGACCCTTAAATAGTAATTACCGTGGCGAGTGTGCGGTATAGATGGTTCCAGGCCTGCATTTTGACAGTACGTCCCTTTCGAGACGCTTCACCTACAGCGATCGGAGCGTCCAAGGACTTGGCGATTTACGCATGCGCAGTATGGAGAGCGATCAGGCGTCGCTGCCCGATGATGTCACACATACATCATGTTACTCAACCCGCTGTAACTTTTTTAATGCTTTTATTTTGAACATAAAAATAGCGCATATAAAAATAAACAAATTAATAAATGAGTAAAAACTTATAAGTTAAATGATAATGATAATAAGAAAAACTGATAACACACCCTTGAAAAACTGATCTTTCCAATGATTTCATCAATAAAAGAGATGGTTTGATCACTTTTATGTTTGAGGTAGAATACAGGATTAATAAAATAATTTTTAATCAATGCAGGAAAGCCTAAAGTTGGGGTTTTTGCAACTGTGTTTATGAAATTGTCCACAAAGTGTTAATACTTTAAACATCCATCACATCCAATCCAGCATCCCGATTTAAAAAACAATACGGTTATAATCTCAAAAAATAAAAAGTTTATTATAGTTTGAGAAAACAAACAGTGATACTTCTTTGAAGTCGAATCAATAAATAAATACATTAATTAATTAAAATGTAAATAAATACATAAATAAACGGGGAAGAAGGTTACATTAAAAATAGAAATAAAAAGTGCCTTATGAACACGTGCTTTCCCTTTACATTCCTTACCATTGGAACTTTTCATTCAACATAATACGAATGCAACAGTTCCCTCTAATGGTTAGATGAGGCACACTCAGAAAACTTTTTTTTCTCCTTACAAACTGTTATGCACGATTACGAGATTAGCAGCTGCTCTTGCCTTCTTTTCATGTGCAGGGCAATGAACAGTAAGAGTCTACTTAAGAATGGAATAAAAGAGATTTTTCTATGAGTTTGTGGCCTAGTTGACATCAACGGGAAAAACCTTTTGTAGAACTATCAAACATTCATTCAACAATATTTTGTATTTGTATTTTTCTGTTAAAGAAATCATTTTCTAAAAAAAAAAAACAAACAAAAAAAAAAAAAAAAAAAAAAAAAAAAGAAGGAAAAAAGAAAGAGAGAAAAGAATCGAAAAATGAATGGATGCTGATGGGTATAGTTGCTAATTGTAAATTATAAACATATTTATATTTTTTATTTAATTATATAAATTCTCCTCACTGCTTAATAGGTGGCGATATGCACGAAAAATGCAAATACAAAAACAAAAGAAGAATGTGAAAGTGAAAGTGAGAGTTTCATAGTAAAAAAAGGACTTCAGTATTGATCTGTTTCTCACCCACACCTATCATATCGCTTCTGAACACATGGATTTAACAACTGGAGTCTTATTAATTGCTTGTATGCTGCTTTTAAGTGTTTTTGAGCAATGTATTTAAGTTCTGACCACCATTTACTTGCATTAAATGGACCTACAGAGATGACATATTCTTCTAAAAAAATCTTCGTTTGTGTTCTACAGAAGAAAGAAAGTCATACACATCTGAGATGGCATGAGGGTGAGTAAATGATGATAAAGAAAATTATTTTACACGTTGAGTGAACTATCCCTTTAAGCAGGCTAATGAACAAGTCACATGGTCAATTCCAGATCAAAATGGAATTGTCGCAAAATGCTTCAATTCACTTTTATTAAGATATCATTAATCATACATAATTATAAAACAATAAAACCCAAAACTATTTCGTCAGGTGAAGTCGTGCAGTCTCTTGTGCAGAAGAGAGCGTGACACCACCACTGCGCATGCGCTGTATCATCGCAACCATTGATATACTTGCAAGCAGACGGTGAGCCAGAGCCCAAGATGTCAACGACACGGGAGCAAGAGGCTGCAGAATACCTCGAGAAACACACAATTATTGACCTGATGGATAAATTAACTAGTATGGTTTTCTTCAACAGAACAGGTAGAAGTCTTTTGCCGCTTCTCTTCGTTTGACAACTTTATTAAGGTTTTTCTTTAAGCCACGATGTGGAATAATGACTATATATATATATATATATATATATAAAAACTATTTTGTGTAAACAAAACACATTTATTATAGTTTAAAAGGTTAGTTCACCAAAAAATTACAATTCTCTCATAATTTCTCTCATAATTTCCTCACCCCAGATGTGTATGACTTTCTGTCATCTGCTGAACACAAATTAAGATTTTTAAAAGAATATTTCAGCTCTGTAGGTCCATACAATGCAAATGAATGGGTGCCAAAATTTTGAAGCTCCAAAATCCACATAAAGGGCAACATAAAAGTACTCCAGATGACTCTGGTGGTTAAATCCATATCTTCTGAATCGATATGATAGGTGTGAGTGAGAAACAGATCAATATTTAAGTCCTTTTTCCTTCACTTTCACTTTCTCCTTCTTCTGTTTTTGGTGATTCACATTCTTCATGCATATTGCCCCCTACTGGGCAGGAATGAGAATTTATGACAAATAAATGACATTAATATTGATCTGTTTCTCACCCACACCTATCATATCGTGTTTAAACACAAAGATCTTCATTTGTGTTCTGCAGAAGAAAGAAAGTCATACACAACTGGGATGCCAGGAGGGTGAGTAAATCATGGGAGAATTTAAATTTCTGGGTGAACTATCCCTTTAAGGGGGGCTTGAGGCTAAATGCCACTGAAAATCATTTTTGTTTTAATTTTTTCAAGCCTTCATTTAAAATGTTGGGGTAAAAAATGGCCTCTTAATGAATTCTTCTATTTTTTATTTGTAACATCTGAGATAGGTTTTAATATTCTTTTCTAGGCCTTGTGTGATTTATCCCTTTTTAATAAAATAGTTAAATTCAAATATTTTACCTAAAAGGATGACTCACAATATATTTTTACACAGAAAAAAAAATGCCCTCATAAAGGTAAAAATGTCTCTGAGAATCAAAAGGAGGGGGTAAATATTGTCCCATAATGGTAGAATTAATTTATGACTGCTACAAACAGCGAATGCATGGCATTTTCATTTTAATGAAGACTAAATTCTGGTAGAAGTTGCACTTTTTTTGTCTGCATGTATATAACACATTAAAATGTAATGGTTAATGAATGGGGACATGCAAATTGGCTGATATTGTGACAACAACTTAGCATTTAAATATATATATCTATATATATATATATATATATATATATATATATATATATATATATATATATATATTTTTTTTTTTTTTTTTTTTTTTTCTTTTTTTTTTTTTTTTGCATTATACAATAAACAGAATTATATCTGTCAAAAAAATGTGACTACAATCAATTTCCTTTAGGGCTAAATCAGTATTAAAGCCTTGGGAAACAAATGGGGCACAGATGGCTCTGTTTCTTAAGAATTAATCAGAATGCACTGCTGCATTAACAATACATTACTCTTAACTGAATAATCACAAATAAACTTAATTTGATTCCAGTTAAAGTGTATAAAAATGAAACTAATGGTATGATAGTCTGACTCTGTATTATAAGCGCAACATACAGTAGTCTATGTTGCATTCCCACAGCAATGAAGACACTTGGTATCAAGAATTTCAATAAATTCCCAGATAGAGCTGGTAATAACAGAATAACACAGCACAAATTCATAAGAGAGGCGTAAGTAAAACCACTCCTTGAAGAAATATCAAGACATAATTTGAATTTAAAGGATGTTCTTTGAGCTTAGGAAACATTCGATTTTGTTCTCAATTTTTTTTTTTTTTTTTTTTAATTGATACCTTATAAAATGCATTCAGAAGGTCTACAGAATGGATTGCTTTTGCAGATATTTGATTATGTCAGCAAAATGTTATATCTTGAATGTTTTGTGCATGATACACCCTGCTTGCATTGGACAGATTAGTGTCTGCTGGCTAACTTCACACTTCTAAACTTTATTTATCCAGATCTTTCTTCTTCTCTTGATAGGAAAGAAAGGCTGCTCAGAAGTGTAGCAACAATCCAGGCATAGGTATTCATTCAATTATTCAATCTGACAACAACAATAAGCAATCCATATTTATATGGAAATAATTTTGTATGCATGTAAAATATATGATATAAAGTAAACCAAGTACCTTAAGCAAATAGTATCCATCCATCCATCCTATGCCCCTCTGAGATCTGTTTTTTATTTACTGACATATCAGTTATAAAAACAAAAACAAGTACCATAAAACATTAGATTAAAATCAAATATACAACACAGAGCATGAGCCTTAGAAATATATTTTTCAAGTCATAAGCCTCCAAATTCATGCGGTCATGCACTTGCAAACAGGGCAATAAACATACACTGGTGGCCAAAAGTTTGGAATAATGTACGGATTTTGCTCTCATAGAAAGAAATTGGTACTTTTATTCACCAAAGTGGCATTCAACTGATCACAATGTATAGTCAGGACATTAATAATGTGAAAAATTACTAATACAATTTGAAAAAAATGTTCAGAACTTCTTAAACTACTTCAAAGAGTTCTCATCAAAACATCCTCCACGTGCAGCAATAAC
Organism: Myxocyprinus asiaticus; assembly: GCF_019703515.2. Classification (NCBI taxonomy): domain Eukaryota; kingdom Metazoa; phylum Chordata; class Actinopteri; order Cypriniformes; family Catostomidae; genus Myxocyprinus; species Myxocyprinus asiaticus. Next base: position 12,572,949 of record NC_059391.1, read on the forward strand.
AGCTTTGCAGATCTTTGGCATTCTAGCTGTCAGTTTGTCCAGATACTCAGGTGACATTTCACTCCACGCTTCCTGTAGCACTTGTCATAGATGTGGCTGTCTTGTCGGGCACTTCTCACGCACCTTACAGTCTAGCTGATCCCACAAAAGCTCAATGGAGTTAAGATCCATAACACTCTTTTCCAATTATCTGTTGTCCAATGTCTGTGTTTCTTTGTCCACTTTAACATTTTCTTTTTGATTTCTGTTTGAAAAGTGGCTTTTTCTTTGCAATTCTTCCCATAAGGCCTGCACCCCTGAGTCTTCTCTTTACTGTTGTACATGAAACTGGTGTTGAGTGGGTAGAATTCAATGAAGCTGTCAGCTGAGGACATGTGAGGCGTCTATTTCTCAAACTAGAGACTCTGATGTACTTATCCTCTTGTTTAGTTGTACAACTGGCCTTCCACATCTCTTTCTGTCCTTGTTAGAGTCAGTTGTCCTTTGTCTTTGAAGACTGTAGTGTACACCTTTGTATGAAATCTTCAGTTTTTTGGCAGTTTCAAGCATTGTATAGCCTTCATTCCTCAAAACAATGATTGACTGATAAGTTTCTAGAGAAACTGTTTCTTTTTTTTTTTTTTTTTGCCATTTTTGACCTTATATTGACCTTAAGATTTTAACACATGCCAGTCTATTGCAAACTGTGGCAGACAATGTTAAACTTCATTTAACGAACCAAATAGCTTTCAACTGTGTTTGATATAATGGCAAGTAATTTTCTAGTAACAAATTAGCAATTTAGCATGATTACTCGAGGATAAGGTGTTGGAGTGATGGCTGCTGGAAATGGGGCCTGTCTAGATTTGATCAAAAATGACTTTTTTCAAATAGTGATGGTGCTGTTTTTTACATCAGTAATGTCCTGACTATACTTTGTGATCAGCTGAATGCCACTTTGGTGAATTAAAGTATCAATTTCCTTCTGAAACAGCTAAATCTGTACATTATTCCAAACTTTTGGCCGCCAGTGTATCTATCTGAATAATTCATGGCAGCCTAAAAATTACAGTTTGAGTGAGCATGTGACGGTTGTAACCATGACTTCAGATTGAAAGTTTTTATTTATTTATTTTTAGCTGCAGCTAAAGGATGCCAACTCTTGATGAAAATATTAATTCTACCCACTTAATGAGCTTGTATTTTATACATTATAAACATGAGCTTTATATTAGCATGCTCTTTAAGCAAAGTGTTTGTACCCTCTATAGATAACTGAAAAAAAAAATCCTTTTGCCATATCAACATTACTTGAGTGATTACCATTGCTGCAATATCAGAAAAATTTTGTTACTGTCCCAGATATAAGATACAATTTTAAAATTATTTGGATGCTGGATGGACAGAGGAAGGGACTAAATATCTCAAAATGACAATGATCTGTTTAATTGTAATTTACTATGCAAGTGAACGTGAAAATAATGACTATTTAAAGGAATATTCCAGGTTCAATACAAGTTAAGCTCAATCAGCAGCATTTGTAATATAATGTTGATTACCACAAGAAATTATTCGTCCCTTTTTTTATTTAAAGCACAAAAATCGAAGTTACAGTGAGGCATTGACAATTGAAGTGACTATACTTTTAAAACGGTGAGTATTTTATTGTTTACGGATTGGCCCCATTCAAGTGCCTCATTGTAACCCATTTTTTGCAGTTTTTTCCTTTTTTTTTAAGAAAAGGAGGGACAAGTTGAAATAATAATTATTATTTTTTTGGTAATCAACATTCAACATTGTGCCACAAATGCTGTTGATTGAGCTTATCTTGTGTTAAACCTGGAATATTCCTTTAATCTGGAGAAAAAGCAGTGCCAAAGTATAAAAACACTGAAGAATCTAAATACAATGGGCACTCTCCCCTAAACTTGTGTTTCTATAAAATTAAAATGAGATCTATGTGTGCAAAAATGTTTGTCATGTGACATTCTTACCTGTCTGCAGATTAATAACATCAGCAGTACAGCCAATGAATGTATTCATTGACTTAAAAATAACAACATTGACATAACAATGATCAATCTTAACTTGCTCTGAAGTTAAATTAGTTGCGTAATACCCTAAGCCATTAAATACCATTGTATACATACCTCTTATTTCAAGTGGGTTATGTAAGTCATAAACTTAAAGCTATCTTTGTTTTAATGATGATCAGTGATGAACTTTACACTCTCCTCTCCTGCCTAGCACCCTGATTTACTCACACCCTATAAAACTGAATTTGCCCTCTATAGATTGATATTGAACTTTCACCATTGCCCACATAGAGCGGCCCGAAAAGTATTTGAACACTTAAGCCCCCGGTATTCTGAAGAACAAGCGAAACATTTATGAAAAAAATTACTTTTTGGTTGTCAAATGAAGTAAAACATGCCCATAATGTGATGAACTATACACCAGTGGTTATACTCAGCGACACTCATGTGAACTTGAGGGGAACTCATTTTCACTAAAATTGACCCTGGCACTAGTTAGTTAAAAGTAATTGCAAAAATGGCAAGAAGATTTAAATTAGCTTTGAGAAAAGGTCTAGCATCATTTTACTGTAAGTGGTGACATGAAAACCTTAAGGTTCTATTTCTACTTGATCTAAGCCTTAAAGGGAATGTTTAGGGTTCAGTACAAGTTGTACAGAAGTTGTGACATAAAACAATTATTTTGACTTGTCCCTTGTTTATTTAAAACAAAACCAAAAAGCACGGTTAGGTAAGACACTTCAAAGTGAAGTGAATGGGGCCAATCCATAAAGGCTAACACTGTTTCAGAAGTATAGCCACAAGATGTAAACATTATACGTGTTCACATGATTTTATTGTGATAAAATCAGGGATTTACAGGTGTTACGCCATTTACCAGAACATTGTTACATCGTCTTAACAACAACGTTGTAATATTGGATATAACTTAACACAGATTAAGCGATTATCAAACTAAAATCATGTTAAAATATATAATGTTTATATCTTGTGGCTATACTTTTAAAATTGTGTATTATAATGTTTATGGACTGGCCCCTTTCACTTCCATTGTAAGTGTCTTACCATAACTGTACTTGTACTTGTACTGTTTTTGAGTCCAAATAATTTTTTGTGGTAATCAACATTATGTCACAAATGCTGTCCCTTGAGCCTAACTAATGCAAGGGCATACATTTTTTGTGGCTTAAATGTCCAAATACTTTCCAGGGTCAGTGTAAAAGGTCAAATAAAAGAGCAGCATTCACTGGTTAGTCACATCACCTGCAACTTTGAAGACACTGATGACGTACATCAGTACTTTGCTCTTTGTTGGACTGCTATGAAAAAATAGGGTTCACCAATTTGTGTGATACTGAAATCCCAGAGAACCCACTCAGCGTGCAGTTGCTTATCAAATTATAAACTTTTTATGTATGCTTACACAGGTGTTTCACTATGCCACTGCAATTAATACCACTAATAGTTGCACTAATGTGTATGATTGACACTGTAACTAGCACCATCATGATGATGAAATTCTGTTTTATGGTGCTGACATTTCATAAACGATACAATTTACAGTTTCCGGCCTAAACTTTAAGCATTCTGTGTAAATTTTAAACACACTGAAAACCCTAATAATTAACTTTTATTCAACTGTTTGAGTAAACTCGTTCCCTCAATTGTATTGAGTAATGGCGTCTCCAAAACTTGTGTAATTAAGTCCATTTAACTTGGTGTTCATACAGAATGAACAACTATATAAGCTAAGGTAACTAGATTCAAGTAGACTTAACTCAGATGTGCAATTTAAATGTTGTTGTTTCAGTTAAATAATTTTAATTGAATGGACTCAGAATGTAGGTCATTCAATAAAACAGCTTAAACAATGAAGATTATAACTGATTCTTGGTCAGTTGTTAAATAAACGTATTTCTTCACTGAAATGCATATAAACCTGTACTTCAGTTGCACATGCACAAGGAGAACTGAGATAGAGTTAACAAGGTCCAACCTGTCCAAAGGGGACACACGAAGCAACCATTTGCAACAAAACAACATAAATAATACTACAAAAGAGCTAAAACCTCTATGAATTCTAAATAACAACTATTTAAATACCCCCATATGTTTCCTTTGACCAAGAAAACATAATTAAATAAAGTGAAAGGCATTGTGGGTATTCCTCTTTAGCATATTTTTTTTTACTCAGTAGTTAGTGAATTATTAGCACTTAAAATCTTAAGTCTATGGATTTTTGATGAAACGTAAGTTTAAAGAACTTAGGTATTTGAGTTATGAGCTCAAAACTTGATATTTCAGGGATTGTGTAAAGACAACTTTTTTTTCAAGTTATGACAACATTAGGGTTTACAGTGCATTTTCCTTCCCCAAGTACAGTTTATATAACAGAGAACCATTATACACTGAAAAAATGTTTACCTAAAAATGTGCTTCATGTGGTAACATCTAAATTAACTGGTTTTATTCAAGTCAAAAACATTTAACTGAATACATTTTTAAACCAATAAAATTTGTTAAGACTTAGATCAGGTAAAAATAGCTCCTTAAAGGAGTAGTTCGGGTTCAATACAAGTTGAGCTCAATTGACAACATTTGTCGCAAAATGTTGATTACCAAAAAAAAAAACAAAACAAAAAAAATTTTTATTTCGACTCGTCTCTCCTTTTCTTACAAAAAAGAAGCAAAAATCGAGGTTCCAGTGAGGTGCTTACAATGGAAGTTAATGGGACCATTTCTTTTGAGGGTTTAAAGGCAGAAATGTAAGCTTATAATTTCATAAAATCATATACATTAATTCTACTGTTAAAATTTATGTAATATGTGAGCTGTAAAGTTGTTAAAATTGTCATTTTTAGAGTCATTTTAGGGTTTGTTGACATTACATGGTCATGTGGCAACGAAGTTGTAAAACTGGCTATAACTTTACACAAAAAAGGTTAGTAAGTGATTTTATCACAATAAAAACATGTTAACACGCATATTGTTTATGTTTTGTGGTTATACTTTTAAAACAGTGAGTATTTTAACAATCAAAAATTGGCCCCATTCACTTCCATTGTAAGTGCGTCACTGTAACCCACATTTTTACTTTTTTTAAAGAAAAGGATGGACGAGTTGAAATTAATTTTTGTGGTAATCAACATTCTGCCACAAATGCTGTCGCTTGAGCTTAACTTGTATTGAACACGGACTATTCCTTTAAGGAAACAATTGCAGGATTCCACTATTTACAGTGTATATTTAAAGTGGCCATTTTTTTCAGACTGTTTTGCTGAATGAGTCCCAAAATCTTAATTAACTGTCCATATTTTACACAAACACCCATAAAAATAGCAAACATCACTTTAACCTCATTTTTGGCCTAAATATGTGTAAATGTCATATACTAAACTTTTTGAAGTCACGATCCATAGGTTTCAACACTGTCTTCCTGTTTTAACTTTGTGAAATAGAACAGATAAAATGGTTTGAAACAAGTTAAATCCTCTTGCTAACTTGGACACATACAAATGACATCATTGCAGAGAAATGGAAAGGAAAGTAGAGCAACATTAACAGTTCAATGACAAGAACAATGACATGCTAATTGTGGAGGCAAATTGTGAATGTATGTAGGTGTGTGTGCTCTAGTACAGGTACTTGCAATGTCCTTCCATTGTTACTTTTTACATTTTTAACCTTTGGTTTACATGATTTTAATTGTACTTTAACTCTTTTTTCATCTTTATCAATGCTGTGAAATTACAACTTGGATAGGATTATGCTACTTTGGAGAAGAAAAACAAATCACCATTTAAAAATGCTATTCAATACATATATATAGGGCAAAAATAAGTGTAGTATCAAGAGTGTATTAGCATGCCATTTGGGGATTCATGGAAAGTATTTTTTAAATATATTTTCTTAAGTTTATTATCCGTCTCCAGCGCCAAAGCCACGAAAGGCTCCGTTGACTTAAATTTCGAAGGTTTGGAATTTGTGCATTTGCAACGGCTCAGTTTGGGTGTGTAAAATTACTACGGGCCGTTAATTTACACTGTTAGTGGCACGGATGGTGGGGGGGAGGGGGTCAAATGTAACCACCAAACTGGCGACAACATTGCTTGCCACATTTCGTTGGTCTCGAACATCCATTGCACCTTTGCGCAACAGCCGCTTCTCCGCCGAGAGGTCCTCACTGTGCACAAAGGCAGCTTCCGAGTGGGCAGTGTCAGCGCGAGCGGCGAGAGAAACACCCTCCGGACCGCGTCCCAACATCCGAACTCGAGAGTTCACCGAGTGAGCGTTGCTTTTCAAAAGGTAAGAACTCTACGAAAACATCTCACTGGATTTTTTTCACCGCGAGCTGCCCACTTGGGCCCGGAATCGTGCAGCGGACCAGTGTCGTTTCCTATCCTGCCCGAGCGTGGTTGTTCTTAGCAGAAAATGGCGTCACCGTTCGTGCTGGCTATGCAACCGGGGAAACCGCACTTGTTCCGCGCGCTTAAATTAGAATAAGAGTTGATTCGGACTCATCCTGACAGTCCGCATCGACAGAGCAAGTCGAGGGGCCTACTTGGGAGTGAATCTGACACTTCATAACAAAATACAGAAGAGGAGAGGACGCGTAAAGGCGGAAGGGTCACCAGACCTGTGCGCCAAAGCGGCTTCGGGAAGATGGCACAGCGCCGCAAAGCGCATCACTTTATCATTCGGACTTGCCCTATAATCGCACAAATCCTCTCGAGAGTGTTCGTTTTTTCACCGTATGTGTTTACGCGCATATATTTCGCTGGTTAGATGCTCAGAAAGCACCGTAAGTTACTGGCAACGTCGTCTTTTGTATCAGCCTCTCGCGTCAGCCCGCCTTTACGCCGCACTCACTCCCTGGTAAGCATCAGTCCATGAGCGTGGGCTTCTACTAATGCGGGTTTAAAGCTTCATTCTGCACACGGGCTCTCCTTCTCCATCAAGTTAATCTGGCCCATTGTGGTTCGCAATAGAGGAGATTTGGCCTGACAATGTAACCGTGTAAAAAGAGATTTACAGAATAATGGAGCGATGCAAATTGCTTGACGAAAACGCTAAATAGCCTGAATATCCGAAAAAAAAGCCGTCGATAAAATCTGCGCGTACATTTTGAAACAATTTAGCAAAATGGACCGTGCATGCGCCACGACGTGTCTAAATTGCGCATAGGGGAGAACGCAAACGAAGAACCCTGCCCTTTCCAACAGGTTTTCAAGCGATAGAAACCACAGGAATGACCGAAAATAACGTAAACATGTAGTTTTCAGTATGATCTTATGGATGGTTTAGTATGCATTCTCTCTTTGGCGGTCAGATGTGTCTTGTGAGCAACTGGACTTGGTGATGCTTGTGCTGCCAATGGCTTCGTGCGTTCCCGCACACATGAATCCACAATCCCATCATCATAAGTCTCTGGCGTAGACATGTGTTGAACTGTATGTCTGTCCTAGTCATGAAGAAGTATTAATGTGACATATCTACCCTAATTTGCTGACCGTCACTGCTGAACTTCTCTATCAACTTTTAGCTTTGATTTCCTAAATTTGGCCCACTGTTTGGACCCACTCGACGTGTTTTGATTTGGACTCCGATGTGAATTTCATAGTTATTTCCTCATGTTTGCTTTCTCTTGAACGTCTCCTTATTTGTACGTGAATGTATCTATCCGTAATATAGTAACTTAAAAAGGATGTTTTTGTCACGTGTGTGCTTCTGGTGATCCCACCGCGAGCACACATTTCTAACTAGAATAGGTCCTTCTTTTGTATAGCATTATTTTAGCCATTGTTTTCATACGAAACAAGTGATTAAAATGTCTCTGGCATGCTTTATCCCAAAGCATCAGGAGGGCTGGCACACATCGTGTACCTATCATTTTAAATTATTATTATTTTTTCCGGTCACGTGGCCAAAGTGGCTCTGATGCTGTTTGATGCTAGTGGTCATTTTAAGACCTTCTCGGCTGTTTAATAGTTAAGAACTGAATTTACGGTGTATTCACGCGCATACGTTGAATCGTTATGTGCTTTTGTTCTGTGTCAAGTGTTATGAAGTTTACAAAGTAGGCTACTTGCACCCCAATCAATGTATAAGGCACAAGATGTGCCAATTACCACCCGTAATATGAATCGTATCTAGCACATTTGTCTGCCATACGTCAAATTACGGTATTATAAAGCATTATTATGGTATTGTAGTGCATGATTGTGTTCGTTTGTGCATTTGGGCACGGACACGTGCTCTCTCGTGCACTGCTCGCGACTTCCTGCCTCGCCAGTGTTATTGGGCAAGCTGCTGGCGATGCAGTCAGGTGTAAATCCTTCAGTGACATCAGAACAGACTTCAGACAGGTTTTATTTGCGTTTTTAGGAGCATTTTAACTTTACAAACGTGTTATGCAAGCTATATAGCCATATCTTAAAAACAGTCGATCCAAACTAAAGCACATCAATACACCTTTGTCAAAAATGACCATGGTTACCATAATTTTCGCCAAAATACCATCGTACTCACAGTTAAGACCTTAAAAGTGTAGTTGTTAAGAAATGTCAAGCAGTGATAGTATTTGATCTAAAAGTAGTTTAAAGGAATATTCCGGGTTTATTACAAGTTAAAGTCAGTTGACAGCATTTGTGACATTGTTGATTACCATAAAAAATCATTTCACCTCGCCCTTCCTTTTCTTTAAAAATAGCAAATATTTGTTACACAGAAGCACTTACAATGGAAGTCAATGGGGCCAGTCCGTAAACGTTAAAATACTCACTGTTTCAAAAGTATAGCTACAAGATGTAAACAATATGCATGCTAACATCATTTCAGTGGGATAAAACCGCTTACCAACTTTTTCTGCGTAAAGTTATAGCCAATTTTACAACTTTGTTGCCATGACGACGTAACAGCGCGAACCCTAAACCCAAAATGACTGTAAAAACAATGATTTAAACAACTTTACAGCTCATATAATACTCAGGTTTTAACAGAAGAATTAATATAAGTGCTTTTATAAAATTATACGCTTCGCATTTCTGTGTTTAAACTCTCCAAAAACTGGCCCCATTCACTTCCATTGTAAGTGCCTCGTAACCTAAATTTTTACCTGTTTAAAATGTACAATTAAAAAGGAGGGACGAATAAAAAATTTTTTTGGTGGTAAGCAACATTATGCCACAAATGCTGTTGATTTGAGCTTCACCGGTATTGAACACAGATTATTACTTTTAACAGTGTCTTCTAATACTTGTAGTTGTTGCACATAGTTTTTATAACCTCATATTGAGAGACGGTGTGGAATATTTGGAACACTTTAGGCTATTTTCAAGCCACAAGGTTATTTAATTGCATAAAGGCGATTAAAAATGGGTGAATAACTTTAAACAAATGGTGAATAGTTACAGTAGCTAAAATATACCATTAACCATTTACATTTTAAGATAAAAATCTTAATCTTGAAAAAAAAAAAAAAAAGAAGATGGTTCCCATGTTATTTCTCAGCTACCCAAAATCACCAAATGATCATGGGATCTCCTTCAAACAGTGCAGGAGTTTTTTTCTTTCACATTTCGTTTAATTTATTTTCTTATGACATTAGTGACTAATACCAAGTTACTATGGTTTTATTGTAATAATGATAGTTCTCGTAAATTACTATGGTATTTTGATGGACACAGGTTACTTACCATAGTACATTTTTGTAGGGGCAGTGAGTGCTAAAATGAAGAAGATTTTTTCCCCCCACTTTAATCTATGTATAGTTCTGTTTTTACTTACTTGGAATCCAAAGCAATGTTCGTTTGGTAAAAGTCTCAGTAATCTACAGTACCTTTCATAGTGTTATAACAGAGCATGCAGACATATAGAAAGTGTTTATGAAGATCATAAACACTTCATCTCAGGGTCTCTATGTTTACATTCTACTCCTGTCACATGGCCCACAATACATTCATGAATCACCTCTTCTATTTGAAATGACATTGACAACAAATTATAGCATATTGTGGACCATTATATTCGTATAACAATTTTGTTGCATTTTATTTTGTTTGTGCTTGTGCATAAATCTTTATGGTAGCTTTTTAACATTCATCTAAGATATCAGTCAATGCATTAGTGTTTAAAAGCTCTGCAATCAAGAATGCTGTCTCAGTTCAGCTTGCCATGTTGTCACACATTATTCTTCCCATAATTTCAAGGCAGTTATGATGTTTGTTTGATTCATGACAAACATTTCCATAATTTATATTGTTTTGTCCTTTTATCACCTAGAAGTTATGCCTCATCTTGACGTTTATTGAAAATATTTCTTGGTTAATGGTGCGATGAAAGGGCTACATCAACACATGGTCATCACAGCGACAGCATTATCTGTTGATCTTTGTTAAAACCAACAAATGTTACAGTTGTGTTGACTTATTAAAAGCTAATTTTTCTAATCTTATGCACCCAGTCGTCTGACTTTTTAATTTTAAAGGGATAGTTCAAACAACAATGAAAAATCTGTCATCATTTGCTCACCCTCCTGTTGTTACAAAACCATATGGCTTTCTTCTGTAAAACTTAAAGGAAGATATTAAGCCTCAGTCACCATTCAATTTTAATGCATCTTTTTTTTCCTCCAATACAATGAACGTGAACAGTGATTGAGGCTGACATTCTGTTCCTCCTCTTGTTCCATAGAAGAAAATAAGTCACACAGGTTTGGAACAACATGAGGGTGAGTAAATGATAACATAATTTTCATTTTTGGGTGAACTATCCATTAAACTTGTGGTGAGACTTATGCTGCTGAAGAACTTGTTGTCATTTTCAAGGTTTCCCTTACATTTTAAACTAAACTCTTATGTTTTTCCAAGATTCAGTTTGAAGTTTTCCCAAAAAAAGCATTGAGAAGAAATGATTCTTTGCCTCCACTGATTAACTTTTTGATTTGTCTGTTAAGTTTGTAAAAGGGGCCTCTGAGATGGAGGTTACTAACACAGAAGATCAAGGAAGACTGACTAGTGACAAATGCTGCCAGACCGAGACACTCCAAAATTGCTGTTGCCAAACAACAGAAACCCTTCAAGAGCCTTGTGGCAAAAATCCAGGTAGGAACTCAGTACCTTAAAATAATAATGGTTCACATGCACTTCTTTATTTACTTCTAGATTAGATGTGGTGCTGTTTTCACCTCTTGGTGATGTCAGTGCCAACTTATGAAATCAAGATGTATGCATTCACTACACGTTTATTACAAAGATCTATCAGTGTAGTTCGATTTAGAAGTGATGTCTTATGGTGAATCGGTTGTGAAATGTAGGACAATCTCATTCTAATGTGTCGACCACATTTATTTTCATAATCATCAATGCTAAAATAAGATTACCTGCTCAGCAGGTTGTTATTTGTGTCCTGCAGTGTGGCTAATTTCAGTGACCTGGTGTTGTTTACCTTTATAGTAATTTATGACCATAAATAAAGACATGCTGTGGTTCTGAATCAGAGAGGGTCACATACACTGTCAGATGATTAGATGCCAACAGAGGATCGCAGGAGGATCTTCCTGTTGTGAAGAGCCAGGGTGTGTTTAATGTAAAGGAACAGTAAGCCATTTTAGCAAGATTAGCTTACATTATTATACATATTAAATGATTTAATGCACAGGTACTGCTTAATTCTCATTATTTTTGCTGCATGTAACTGAGCTGTTGATTTGTGGTGCAAACACAAGAAATATCAGTCTTTTCCAGGTAGATGAACAAAATTTTAAAATAGCAAAGATTCCAGAATAGGCAAGCAATGTGTACACTGTAAAATAAATTCTGTTAAAGTCACAGTAAAATACCGGCAGTTGTGGTTGCCAGATATTCACCGTAAAAATACAGTGACCATGTTTCAGGTCATTTTGATGCCTGTATATTTAAGGGTTCACTACCCTTTATAATATTAAATGATATAAAATTAATGTACTAAGCGTTTGGAACTAAAAAAAAATCTGCTTTTCACATTAAAATGCATTGTTAAACACTGTAGTAACTTCAGACGCCCACTTGATGTTTTTTTTTTTTTTTTTTAAATGTACTAGCGAGAACTTACATTACATTCTACAATGGTAAAAATAATATACTTGGTTCACTTGATCATGGAAATACTTGTAATAATTTTTAATGGAATTTTAAAATTGTGTTATCCAGGCCTGGAAAGGTCTTAAAAATTTATAAATTCTTAAAATTTATGGAAAAGTCATGGATATTTCTATAGTGAATATACAGTAGTCTAGTTATGCTCCGCTTTAAAATATTTCTTTGGCTAGATATTGCTGTTGTGTAGAGCTTATGTAAACTACAACTTGCTCGCAAGCCATAGCGATGTCCTAATTGTAAGCAAATCGTTCTCTGGAGTCAGTTCTTTTCAAAGCATTGGTCAGATTGGTCAAACATTGGTCTGAATAATTCATTAACGAATCAGTCTGAATCAAAATTATTTTAAAAAATCATTATCCATTAATTAAATGCCTGGAAAGGTCATGAGAATTCACCAGTCCAGCTAATTTGCTGTTAAATGTTAAAAGACATTTAAATAAATATTTAAAAGTGAAATTTATTTTAATTTGTGAAAGAAAATTATTGTTTAAATTAGCGAACTGTGGACACAGGTGGTATTTAATAGCCCATTCCCCTAGTTAATGTAATATTCTCATGTGTTCCTCAACTTTTAGAGGATTCAGATGGTGTTTTATGATGGCAGATGACAGTGAAACTTACTTTATCTGCAGTAGATAGTAGATAAATCTGGTAGTATCCGGTGATTCAAAGTTGGCATATTTGGTTGACATCTGGGGAAAGAAAATAACAAGTTTAGGTCACTACTATCAAAGTACAGAAGAGCTGCCTTGAGGAACAATAATAAAGTATTTCAGGAGTCCAAAAGAATAATACAGAGTTACAAACCAAAAGAGGCTCGTGTCCGTGGGGAAATAGTCTACTATTGTGTTTGTCCTGGCCTCAGTTCTGACCTCAGTTCCCTCCAGTCTTTATTAAGGGTGTCGTGGTTATCTAGCTTTTTTTGGACTAATATGAACCCTTGACCATAAAGCACCTTAAGTTTATACCCCACTTTTAAAGCACTCTACATAGTTGGACATTGTTTAAGGATTCCCTCCAGTCTTTGTTGGACAGGTTTCTGATAGCTTAAAATGGAGTAGTTCCATCTAGACGACAAAGTTCCTTTAAATATTTACACTCGGCTTGTTTTCTTTAAAAGCCTTAAAGCAAGAATATTGCACAAATGTTAGTCATTCGTTGCTTCTTTTCAACTGTGATGAATGTACAATTTGTTTCTGTCAGTGCCATTGCTTTTACATAATAATTTGTGGATTTGCATGAACTGTGGTCAAAACGAATTATGCATAAATTATACAAGAATTGAATTTACTATTACTGTTATTACATATTGTCTGTATGTATAACAAAGATCTGTTCTGATGTCATGCAAATAAAGACACATATGGGATTAAAATGACATATGGCTTTTATTCAAATAAAAAAAAAAAAAAAAAAAAAAAATTAAAGGGAGGTGAAAAGAAAGAAAGATCCAAAACAGTTTGTAAAGTCAATGGGGTGTGAAACCAAAAGGGGGCGTGGTTGTGACATCTTTTGTAATGGAGAGAGTAAAGTTCAATTTGGTGAGAATAGGTGGGCTTGGGATGATTTTATAGAGGGTGGCAACTAGAAGTCTCGCATGCGAATAGAATATATTAATTAGGGACACATGGAATAGTAGTGCCTTCTTTGTTACTAGACCTCATTATGGGTAGAGATTTCTTCCAACTTCCAAGTTCAAAACACTTGCTTTGGCATATAAAGCATAACACATCCAGTATATTATGTAGGCTAGTACTGCTTTGCATTTCTATAAGTAGTATTATTTTTTCCCAGCGGATAATTTTCTGATCTGCATTTTTACCATTTGTTGACCACAGCAGTCAACATGTCAAACTTAAGCACTTTTGATAGTCAGTATGCATAGGACCGTCTATTAAATGCCTTAAATGTAAATGTGTCCATGTAGAAGACTGAAATGTGAGGCATTGCTACGTGAAAATCTGTTTTTATCACCATATGGCTGTAAAAATGTAATTCTTCTTTTCTCTTTTAGTGCATGCGATTGAGCCTGGTGATCCTCCACTGCTTCAGCAGCAGCTCCAGACATCCAAGTCAGGAATTCATCAGATCATTGAGTGTTTTCGCACAGGTACTTCCCAGAACTTTGGTAGTTTAGTAAATACATTTTTTGTAGACCTTTTTTTTTATTTACCAGCATAAAGTAATTTTTCTGTCCTTGTTTTGATAGTCATAACCTATCAAAACATATTTTGATGTTTAAATATATAGCTATGTGTTCATTCATCCAACGTTCAGGATTTGGAACCAATGAGATTTCCCTGTGGGTGGAGCTACTCAGCGCATTATGATTAATTCAAATTTTATTAAATCAATTAAATATTTTAAATTAAATAAAGTAAAATATGAAATAAAAGAAATTAAAATCAATATACTTTTGTATTGTACTCTTGGTACTGTATATTTCCAAAAGTAACTATGTTCTCATTGCCTTCTTGCCTGCTTAATTGTGTTCTTGTTATTGCAGGGACCACTAAACTCAGACACATGCTGTTGAAGGAAGTTGACACCATATTTGAGTGCAAACTCTGTCGTAGTCTGTTTCGTGGTCTACCAAATCTGGTCACACACAAGGAGTTCTACTGCATTTCCCGGCAACCTGAGTCAGATGGTTTGTACATCAATCTACTTCCCTTCTCTACCCTGTGTGTCAATATTTTGACATAGTATGTCAATTTTGTTATTGATCCCTGGAGTATGAAATTTCCTGCTGTTGCAGCCTGTCCTCAGTTGGACCCATGAATATGATAGTATTTACAATTGGATGAAGTAGTGGTGAACAGATTAATCGGTTTTGCAGATCAAATGACACCGGAATTAGCGATTATCTGCAAAAATCAAGCAGATAGATTTTGTTTACCATATGTGTTTTTATGAGCTGTAAGCACAGACATTTCTAAATAAGTTCCAGGTGTACATCAGGCTTGTTTATAATTAAAAGTTCTGCTTTATGCACCAAGTTTTTTTCTGGTTATTATTGAGATTTTGGTTACACAATAAACTAAATCTGGAATTTCATTCATTCTCTTTTAGCCTCTATGTCTGTGCCAGTCACAGTAAGGAAAGACAAAGAAATTAGTCTCAATTTACTTTCAATAAATCGAGTTTAAAAACTATTGGTCAGTTAATCAGCTATCAGCCTTTTCCCCCACATTAGTTATCAGTATTGGCAAAATACAATATTGGTCGACTTCTAGAGTGTACCATGATTAAAAGATTGTAATACTTGGTGATGTTATTACTTTCTGCAGAGCCCTCACAAGGAGGGCAGAGCCAGGCCATCAAAGAACTTCTTCAAGCTATCTATCCACAGAAAGACAGAGAGGAGCATGTCATTCATCTGGAGGTCATTGAGACCAACCCCAATGCGGTGTTCCAGCACGTATCACCAGTGGACGTTCAGGACAAACATGATATCAATACCTCCCACACTGAGATCCCAGTACCCGAGAAAAAAAATCGCTGGAAATCTATTTTGTCTCCCAAAAAGTTTCAACAGTCAGATATTGAGGATGAGATGGAAACCGAACCAGAAGAGCCACCTCCTCAAGAAGGTCCAAGCTCTGAAGA
This sequence comes from Myxocyprinus asiaticus, assembly GCF_019703515.2. Classification (NCBI taxonomy): domain Eukaryota; kingdom Metazoa; phylum Chordata; class Actinopteri; order Cypriniformes; family Catostomidae; genus Myxocyprinus; species Myxocyprinus asiaticus. Next base: position 12,588,709 of record NC_059391.1, read on the forward strand.
GCCAGCAATGCCTGAACAGGCAGAAGGGGAGGAAGATGAAGAGCAGGGTGCCACTTCTGAGATAAAGGAGATGAGGATCTCCTGCTGCCTTTGCGGCAAAGACTTTGGGTCCAGGCGCAGCATACGCCGTCATTGCCGCAAAATGCACTGGCAGAGGCTAGAGGAGTTGCGCAAATTTACAGAGACACGCACAGTGCCCATCAGCCTGCTGTCTGTCGTGAAGGACAAACGTCCTGTAGATCCACCACCATCCCCTGGGAAGAGCTGCCCGGTGTGCAAAAAGTCCTTTGCGACCAAGGCCAATGTCCGACGTCATTTTGACGAGGTCCATCGTGGCTTGAGGCGAGACACGATCACGCCAGACATTGCTACAAGACCTGGCCAGCCTCTTTTACTTGATGCTCCTCCTCCGAAACCACCAAGCTCTCCTCAGAAGCAAGAGCAGAAACAGATCAACCTGACAAATTGCCGCTGCAAGCTGTGCAAACGGAAGTACAGCTCCCAGTTAATGCTTCGGAGGCACATGCGCATTGTCCACAAGAAACATGTGCTAGAAAACGGCACAGTCACCAGCAGCGTTATCTCGAAACCAAAGGCCAAAACAAAGTACGAGGGAAAAGATAAGGTTAGCTCAAATAAAAACTCTCTCTCCACCTTCAAAGACCGTAAGAAGAGTTCCTCATCAAAGACGAAAAAGGCGAAATCCACAGAGGACAATGGAGACCACAGTGTGGGTTTCGACTTCAAGAGGATCTACTGCTGGTTGTGTAAACGTCAGTTCAGCACCGGTCAGAATTTGAGGAAGCACATTTCTGAGCTGCATACAGATGGGAGCGACAGCATCTATATCAAGTTCTATCGCTGCCCCATGTGCAGGTACGAGTCACGGCGCAAGCGCGATGTTATTCGCCATATTACGGTGGTTCACAAAAAGTCATCGCGCTATTTGGCTAAGGTCATGCCGGCTTTGGAGAACCAGGCGGTGAAGAAACCAGCTGAGGCGGTCTTAAGCAGCACAACTAAAAAAACAAATCCAAAAGACGAGGGTAGTGGGACGCATAACACAGAGGACACTTACAAGCAGGAGCCACCAGAATCCCCCATGGTTCGTGAACAAGATCCTCTTCCCAAAGCAAAGAAACAAGAATCCCCAACGTCCCCCAATACTCGAAAGCATTCTGCTCTTACATCACTTAACACAGACAAACATGATTCTCCGCTTACCCCAAACTCATATAGACAAGAAAAAAACCTTCAGGAGTCCAAGAACCCACATGTCACTCGGAGTCATAATCTTACCAAGGGTCCACCCATCACCAGGAGCCAGGAGTCTTGCACTGAGGTTAGGGTAACGAAAAACTTTTCCCTCCATGCATGTGATATGTGTGGCCGGGCGTTTGCCAAAAAGGTCTACCTCGAGACACACAGACGGAGACATAGGACCGCCATCACAAGTGGGGACAAACTACAGGGAAGAAGCACTCGATCAAAGGCCCTTATTTGGTAGGTTGCTGCTCTGTCTTTAATGTGAGACACACATTATGCCATTCAATAAGGCTAGGGTATACCTCGTTTTTCATTTTCCATTCCATCTCATGCACGGTCGAGCACTTTAGCATTTTAAAGTATATTTGACCATGAGGCCATATGGATGCATTGGATGCCTGCGCACTACAACTGCTTTGTGATACTCTTTAGAACAGTCATGCCAGCCACATGTGCAGACGACATGCACAAACACGGACTGTCTGCATGTCTAGAAAAACTAGACTGCACGTGAACATTCCACACATTCTGTGCTGATGACGAAATTTGCTTCACTCGCACTATGTGTGTAATTTTATTAAAATTTTATGTGTAAAATTAGAAATTTGCTAAACTATACATTGTTTTCAAATACAGCTTTCTGAAAATGGCCACCATCTGCCTTCGATCAAACAGATATTCCTGCCCCCAAATCACGGCATTGTTCAACTCAGTGTTGTTGTGTCTCATGAGATGGGTTGGTCAAAACAAACAGAGGAATATTCATTGCGCCACAGAGACACAGTGTTTACAGTTCTCAAGAAACTTAAAGGAATAGTTCACCCAAAAATGAAAATGTTCTCATCATTTACTCACCCTTATGACATCCAAGGTGTGTGTGACTTTCTTTCTTCTGCAGAACACAAATTAAGATTTTTATAATAATATCTCAGCTCTTTTGGTCCATACAATGCAAGTGAATGGGTGCCAACATTAAAAAAAGTAATCCATAACACTCCAATGGTTTAATCAATGACAAACAGATCAATATTTAAGTCCTTTTTTGCTATAAATTCTCCTCCCTGCTCAGTTTCCACTTTCACTTTCACTTTCACATTCTTCATGCATATCGCCCCTACTGTGCAGGGAGGAGAATTTATAGCAAAAATGGACTTAAATATTGATCTGTTTCTCACCCACACATATAATTTCACTTCTGAAGATATGGATTTAATCAGTCAAAATTTTGCCACCCATTCACTTACAGAACTACAGAGCTGAAATATTCTTCTAAAAATCTTAATTTGTGTTCTGCAGAAGAAAGAAAGTCATACACATCTGGGATGGCATGAGGATGAGTAAATGATGAGAGTATTTTCATTTTTGGGTGAACTATTCCTTTAAATTTGTCTCTGCATATTATGCTGGGATAGAAGAAAGTATTTTAACACCGAAAAGGTATCACTATTATTATTGCTCATACTTAGTATTAACCCCTAAGCTTAAGTATCTCATACTCGTCCTTAGTACTCGTCCCACTATGTTTTTGCTGTGGACATGAATGATACTTCAAATGTGTGGCTTGTTGAGGAGAGATGTGGTGTGGACGTTCATGAACGTTCTTCGAAAAATTTTCTTTTGTATTCCACCGAAGAAAGAAAGTTATGCAGGTTTAGAACAACATGAAAACAACAGTTTTGGCATAATGATTACCACAGAAAATATTTATTTTTAATTAAACAAGGGACGAGCCCAATTTATTTTTTTGTGGTTATCAACATTATGCCAGAAATGCTTTCAATTAAGCTTAACTTGTTGAACCTGGAACATTCCTTTCACGTCTTTACCTACAGAAAGTATGTGATCACCTTTTCCATTTAAAGCATTCCTGCAATTGATTTTTAATGACACCATATTAAAATTTATGTAGATATCAGCATGTTGTTTTATCTTCAATAAAGAATAACAAGGATATTTGATTCTCACTCACTCATCTTTTCTTTCGTCTCTTTAGACTGTTGTCTCTCTGAATACGTAGCACATTTGCACTGGATTCCATGGATGGGTTTATCTCCATGTGAAAGAAGAGGAGGTGATGTGGACAGACTTTAGGGGTGGTACACAGAGGATGCTCTTTGCAGAAAGGGGTTGAATGAATTGAGATTGAACTGCACCAAAAAGGTTGTTCCAGGTTTGTTCTCTGGAGGGCGCTGTTACAAAAGAAATGTTATCCACCCTTCAAAAGGAGATTTATCTTCAGTTGATGTTCAAAATGAGTTGTTTTGACTGACATGTTGTTTATTATTGGGGTGGACAACTTGTTAAACATCTTCAAAATGAATTTGAATTAACTTCTACATGGATTATAGCCTACCACTTTTTTGTATTCTCTCCGACAGTCTAAAAAACACACAAGAATGTTTCATAAATGAGCTCAGTTGTTCCAGTGTAAAAGGTGTTGGAGGCGGCTCTGTATATCTTCCTTGAAATGTACAGCATGTCTAACTATTGTTAAATATTCATAAGTAGATAAGTTAATGTAACTCTGCTTCATATTTTCCTGCTATATGATCACCTCTCTGAATAACTAAGGATTGAAATGCTGCTAATTCATTAGAAAAGTTAGAAATGTACTCTCATATTTCTTCTACCCTTTAATTCAAAGTCTATATTAAGCTGCTCAGGATGTGTCTTAATTGAGAACCAAGATTTTGTTTGAATGTTTTTCTTTTTTAAACAGCTTAAACTTTGTGTTAGTCTTTACTAAATGGTTGCATCTGTGACTAAAACGAAATAGAATACTACTGTATTTGTTTAGTTTGGTAGCCTGTTGATAACTAAAGCTAACCAAAATGAATCAAGTTTTAGTAGATGGCTCTCATCATTGCTTTCATGAACTTATAGTTATAATGAAGTAACTGGCATTTGAGCAAGTAAATTGCAAATACAATTTCTTTTAGTTGGAGTGCATGCAGAATGCTTTACACCCTTTGTTTATGTGTACAATAGGGCTTGTTTTGAAATGCCAAAACCTAGATCCACGCTGAAGGTGCACACTCCTTTTTATTTGTAAAAGTATATCCTTGCTTGCAGTAGGATGATTTTTTGTTCAAATAAAGATAATAAAATATGTGTTTTCTAAGTTGTTCTTTTGAACTCTTTCACAAAAAAAAAAAAAAAAAAAAAAAAAAGGAATACAATAATATTTTGGGCACCATTATATAAATTACATTCAGAACTGACGTTTAAACTGTAGCTTTCCTTATTCTAAAAAAATATTTTATTGTATATGAAAGACAGTAAAGTTTCTAATAGAAACCTTTTGCATCTTGGGGGATACAGATATTTGAGAGGCTTGAGAGATGAGCAAGTAGTAAATCAGTCAAATATTTGTGAAAAATATTGAAAATGTAGTCCCTGCAAATACTGAGGTCATGTGACTTTGTATGAACCCTGGCTCTTACAATCTTTATTTAAAAGTAAAAATGCAGCATTTTCTTGAGAAGGCCGCTGACCTCGATTCAAAAACTTCTGTGTTTTCAATGTTATATTCATGATTTCTACAAGCAGTAACATTTTAAATAAAATCAATATAAAAACAACAAAACAAACAACAACAACAAAAAAAAAAAAAACATGGAAATGTATTATTTGGGCCATAATGCATTGGAAAATAGCATAATTTAATTTTATGATCCGTTTTAATGGTCTTGCCTTTTTAGAGTTCAAATTATAACAAGGTTGTCAGTTCCTATAGGAATGCTAAGGAATTATCAATTAATAATTTGGAACCAATTCTAATAGGATCAAACAAAAATAATCTAAATGAAAACAAAACAGGTTTTCTTGGAAATATTATTCAGTTAAAAGTCAATGTATAGGGTTTTTGATATAAATGTCACTTTCCATCCTGTTAGTCTTTAGTACTATCCTTTATTTTAATTTATAATTTTTTTTTGTTTTTTGTTTTTTTATGAAAATCAGTTAAGAAATTGATTTTATGAAAAAAGTCAGCAAGGGATTTTATGAGTTTTGTGATGTTTTGTGGTATAAGTTGGTGTTTTGTCACTAGAGTATTCCTTCCTTTTTTTTTTTTATTCCAGAAATTGGCTTGATAATATCAATATTTTTAAAAGTTTAAGTTTTAAACTAAAAGTGATAATTCACCCAAAAATGTAAATTCTCTCATCATTTACATTTGAAGCTCCAAACAGCATTTAAAGGATTTGGAAGTGAAAGTGAAAGTGGGGATTTATAGGGGGAAAAAAGGACTTAAATATTGATCTGTTTCTCACACACATTATAGAGCCCAAAATAGTCGTTTGGATTACTGTTATGCTACCTTTATGTGCTTTGTTGAGCTTTAAAGTTTTGGTCACCATTCACTTGCATTGTATGGACCTACAGAGCTGAAATATTCTAAAAATCTTTGTGCTCAGATGAAAGAAAGTCATACACATCTGAGATGGCATGTAAACTAACTCTTACTACCTCAATTTATTTCCATACTATTAGGTTCCAAGTGTACCTACGTTATTATTAATCAAGTTATAGTTAATAAAGTTCAAGTGCCTGTGCTTGACCACAGCATATCTGTTACAGAGTTTCAAAGGTCAACACATCATGGACCGTGTAAGTTCATGATATACACACTAGATGGCGCAATCGGATAATTCAGACTAGTGGATGTTAACCTACTCAATCTCTCCAACCAAAACTGCACTGATGTTTCTGCAAGTATTGTTGCTTATTTCAATATGAACTAACTGAATAAAGTAATAACTGGATTTCTGCCACTGACACACATTTATATAGTCCCATTTCAATAGCAAATGCTCATTACTTTGATGTCATACTGTTTAAAGAGCCTTCAACAAATAACACTTTTTTTTTTCTTCTTCTTCTTTTTTTTTTTTTTTTTTTTTTTTACTGCCGATGCGTGTTTCGCAATTTATTAACTCCAGTTTGGCTTGATGCGGCTCGGGTCGACGAAAGCATCAAATTGTCAGACCAATCACGACAGAGTGGGAGCATTTGCGCGATCCGCGAGAAGAAATGATGCGCTCGTGCGCTCTGCGTGCCTCTCTCGCGCGCTGTCACTCCCAGCAGCATCAAAGCAGCAGCAGCGATCAGTGCGCGAACAAACTGGAAAAGGAGCGCGAGCTCAGCCACCTGCAGGTATGCATGCTTTCAGTGTTATTTCTTTATGTTTGCTAAAGCAATGCAGTCAGCTGTGCTATTCTGAAATATTGTGTTTCATAATTGTTTAATTGTTGCAATGAAATTTTTGTATGGAACAGTATGCTCCTTGAATGTTTCGAATGGATGCTGGTGCTGTTTTTAAACTGAATGCAAAGCAATTTCACGAGTAGTAGAGAGAAGAAAAACAGTCTGGACGCTTTTTTGTCAGTTAAAATATTTTAAAGTTCCATGCAGTACCAACAGTATGTGCAAAGCAATTTCTTCATCTCTATAGAGGGACACTGACAATGATCTCTACTCTGATGCGTTTTTATGAGTAGCTACTTATGCAGCAGTCTAAGAATATTCATTTTTTTCCCCTGTTCGTTCACATTATTAGTTATAATAAAAAGAAACAAAGCCCTATCTGATGTGGCTCAATATATTGCTTTAATTTTTATTCATTTTAACAATCCTCAGTACTACTTTGTAATATTGAGGTGTTCTATATTATTCTTATTCAACTGAAGGAATCAGCATATAAACATTTTATTTTGACATTCAAGTTGAACTTATTCTGTTGTGTTTGTTTTCTTTGCTGCATTACTGTTTCTTTTACTGTGCTGTATCGACTCCATTGATTCCAGTCAGCACTGAAAGAGGCGATCTATGCAAGTACATATGCATAAGAGGAAATTGTAAAGCAGCATGGAAGAAGGAAATAAAGAAGAAGAAGAAGAGTTGATTAGCAACATACTAAACTTGTTGTGCATGCATATTGTATGTGTGTGTGTGTGTGTGTGTGTGTATGTGTGTATGTATGTGTGTGTATCCCCACCTCTGCCCCGTGTCAAGAAATTACTTATTTCATAAAGCTATTCAAAACTGAAGTAAAATACAGACAAGTTTTAGATACATATACTGTATATACATACAGTATATATTGTATGTAGAGATTTATGCAGAAACTGCAGGCCTATGCATGTTTTAAATGTAGATTGTCAGGTGTGTTTTTAGCAAGTACACAACTGCAGTGATTGCTTGAAGTGAAAGCAACATTTTTCACACTAAGCGGTTCCCTGCTGTTCTATGCATATGTGTGTTCTGATAAATAATGTGCTTGTTCTTTGCTGATGAAGGCATATTCCTCTGCTGTTCTCTCACACAGGGTTCTAATGGGCTGTGACCTTGGTACTTCAGGAGCTAGCAACTATGTGATTGCCTCATACTCCCACATCTCTGTTTTTGCAGTCCCCTTTCTCATTTAGCCCCCCAAATTTTCGACATCTCCTAGCCCCAACCCTACAAATCCAATGTTCTCCTTGGTGGATTCCAAAATTTGGTGTACAGTTCCTCCAGCAAGGGGCACCGATGACCCTCTTGAGATATTGCAGCTTTTCCCAACTGGATTCCCATCACTGTAATTGTACCACAAACTGCTGCTTGTACATTTGGTTCCATCCATAGCTTTATGCCGCCATGGTGAAGGCCTTAGAATGGTATGGTTGTCTTCTTATGCTGACGTGGGTGATCAGCTCAGTCAGCCAGCGCACTGATCCATTGTTACCCCCTGCCCCCGAGTATGCCCATTCCATAAGACTGGACGGTGACATCATCCTAGGCGGTCTGTTCCCTGTGCATGCACGGGGAGAGCGTGGCGCCCCCTGTGGCGAACTTAAGAAAGAGAAAGGAATTCATCGATTAGAGGCCATGCTCTTCGCCATTGACCTCATCAATAAAGACCCCGACTTGCTGCCCAACGTAACATTGGGGGCGCGCATTTTGGACACCTGTTCGCGTGACACGTACGCCCTGGAACAGTCACTTACCTTTGTACAAGCACTCATTGAGCGTGATTCTACTGATGTACGATGCACCAGTGGTGAGCAGCCCATCTTTGCCAAGCCAGACAAGATTGTTGGTGTGATAGGTGCAGCAGCAAGCTCTGTCTCCATTATGGTGGCCAATATACTACGCCTGTTTAAGGTAATTGCTGTCTATATTACACTATAGACATTAATGCAGTGAATGCATGCTCATGGGAAAACTTTGCAATCTCATAGAGATATTGCACTTAACCCTCATGTTCTGTTTGCGGTCAAAAAGGCCCAGGGAACCATACTTAAAGAGACTATTTACCCTAAAATCCCAAAAAATGAAAACTGTATCATGTTGTTTTTCATGACTTTCATGACTTTCTTTCTTCTGTGGAACACTAAAGGAGATGTTAGGCAGAATATTAGGTACTGACAGTGCAGTCACCATTCACTTTCATTGAATATGTTTTTCCGTACAATGAAAGTGAATAGTGACTGAGGCTAACATTCTGCCTAACATCTCTTTTTGGGTTCCATGGAAGAGAGAAAGTAATACGTTTTTGAAACAACATGAGGGTGAAATGATGACAGAATTTTCATTGTTGTGTGAACTACCCCAGAAAAGTATTGGGTTGATATTTTGTGTCATTTTTTAATAATAATAATAATAATAATAATAAAAAGATTATAGACAAAAGCAAATGAACATTTTTACTTTACGTATATTTTGGGTGTCAGAGAACCCATGTATAAAACATGAATAAATGCAATCCATTTTTCATATGATAAGATTTTCAGACTGGTGTACACACAAGTTCAGTGTGCTTTTGTAGGGGTCAGTATGACCCAAAACAATATAAGATATTTGTCAAATTTCTGAAAAGTGCATGTTTACTTTGTTATACATCCTCATGTCATCCCAGATGTGTATGAATTTCTTTCTTCTGCAGAACACAAAGGAATTTTTTTTAGAAAGATATCTCAGTTCTGTAGGTCCATACAATGCAAGTGAATAGTGACCAGAATTTTGAAGCTCCAAAAAGCATATAAACGCAGCAAAGAAGTAATCCATATGACTCCAGTGGTTAAATCCATATCTTCAGAAGTGACGTTATAGGTGTGGGTGAGAAAGACATCAGTATTTAAGTCCTTTTTTACTATAAATTCTCCTCCCTGCCTAGTAGGTGGCGATATGCACGAAGAATGCGAATTGCCAAAAACAAAAGAAGAATGTGGAAGTGAAAGTGAAAGTGGAGATTTAGAATAAAAAAAGGACTTAAATATTGATGTCTTTCTCACTCACACCTATTATATTGCTTCTGAAGACATTGACTGAACTACTAGAGTCATATGGATTTTTTTATGATGCCTTTATGCGCTTTTTTGGAGCTTAAAAGTTCTGGTCACCATTCACTTACATTGTATGGACCAGCAGAGCTGAGATATTCTTCTAAACATTTTCATTTGTGTTCAGTAGAAGAAAGAAAGTCATTCAAATCTGGGATGGCATGAGGGTAAGTAAATAATTAGAGAATTTAAATTTTAGGGTGAACGAACCCTTTAAGCTTTAATAATACCAGCCTCATATTACATATTGAAACATATGAAGGAACTTTAGGGGAAAATAAATGTTAATTTTGAAATTGCTACAATTATTTTTACACATACTATATCATTGGGGTCTCTGGGATCACCAATTGACAATAAAATGATTCACAACTAGAGGTCGACCGATATTGGATTTTGCCGATATTGATAACTATGGTTGAAAAGGCCAATAACCAATCAATTGACTGATAGTTTTTTAAATTAATTTATTGAATGAAAAAAAATAAATAAATCACAGGCATAGACACAGTGGCTAAAAGAGTCCAAAATAAATGAGATCCCAGACAAAGTTTACTGTGCAACCAAGATCCAAATTATAACCAGAAAAAATGTAAGATCTTGTGCATAACACAAGACTTTTAACCATAAACGTCCCCGAAATACACCTGGGACTTTTATTTTGAAATGTGTGTGCTCCCAGCTCACACAAACACAAAAGGAAAACAAAATCTATTTGCTAACTTTCGTTATTGATTTTTACAGATAACAATAGCTCCAAGAGCAGCTGTCTGTGCCAATTAATCTGCAAAACCCCTAGTCACAATACAACATGAGGGTTAAGCTCTATTGACTTAAACGCATCATCACAGAAAAAATCACTTAAAAACCAATACTCACACTTGTTTTTTGGCAGCAGGGTCTTGACTTTAGTGGATGTAGTTTTAGCCTGTAATATAATCTGTTTTGAAGGCTAATCAATAATCATTTGAGTCTATGAGCAGTAAACAGGGACTACTTACGATTATAAATAAATTGAAATGTGTCCTACTTTTAAAAAGCATCTCAAATAGCATTGAATCACTGAATCTGAAGATGCATTTTTTTTTTTACGGATTCTCCTAAACTGATTAATTTGCTGTTATCTGCTGGTTAGGCTGTGCAAAAATTCTCTGTTTTTGGGTCTCCAAAATACTTCCACTGGGTTATCTTATGTTTCATGTCTCATTAATAATTGAGTGTCTGTTGCATTTACTAAATATAGCCGGCTTGTAATTGGATCAAAGAAAGGGTGTTGTATTTATCTGAAAAAGACATTCACGTTTTCAACTGCAAAGCAAATCAAACACACCATGACTTCATCTGTAGGAGAGATTTTGAAAATAGAACCTGTTTTTGAGAGAGAACGATATGCCTTTTTTTCACTATTCATGGATTTTAATTTACTGTTAATCAGATCAGCAGGTTGTGTTTATCAGATGGTAGAAGTTCTTTTAGAAAGAAAATGCTTAAAACATTTATCTATTCTGAAGTGTAATCTTCAGGGTTTGAGGCCATTGCATGTATCTTTGAAGCACTAGCCATGCGGCTGAAGAGACATTCCTCTGCATCTGTATTGTTCTTCACCTTCAAATCTATCATTTAATTCAGATATTGATTGTTTTTCACATAGTCACAAGTGTTCACAGATCAATTTAAGCTGAGGCTGTAGATGTTTGATTCACTTTGCTGCACATAATGCAGACATGGTTTGTTTCTGAAACTTTAGAGTGTACCTGATAGTGTAGAAAATGTGTAATTAGATGACTTTCCCCCAAAATTCTACCTTTGCATCTTCTCTGTTTTCTCTGCTCCTTGCTTTCATTGATCGGAGACTGCACGTTTGAAAGTGATACTCGACTGAAAGTCTCAAACTCTTGATGGGAGGAGTCATTGAGTTTGTTTCTGCTGTGGATTTATGTAGCTCAAGTTTGGTAAGAGCCTAATAAGAGAAAGTGGAGAAGAAATAACATGTATCATCATAAATACGACATTGCCAAAATGTGCAGGTTAATGGGGACACATTATGGAAAACAGAATATTCCTTGCTATTTTCTAATAAAATTCTACAATTATTTGTATTTGCCATAACAAAACAGACCTAGGGGTGGGGGGGCGTTGCCCCTCTGGCCGTGCCTTCCGGCAGGCTTTCCCCGCCTTTCGAGACCTAGGCAGGAGACAAGGGGAGGGAAAAAAGGAGAGGGAAAGGGCAAGGCGGAGCGACACTGAGAGAGAGAGAGGAGAGAGAGAAAAAAAATTGCTCGCCGGTTCCCAGACACGCCGTCGCCTGGACCTCGACCACTCCTTCACCCTCTGGTGGCGATATGCATGAAGAATGGGAATCACCAAAAAACAAAAAAGAAGAATGTGGAAGTGAAAGTGAAAGTGGAGATTTATAGAATTTTTTTTTTTTTTTGGATGAACTATCCCTTTCATATCACATTTAAATTAAATATAAAATTTTAGTCATATGTCATCAACAATTTAAAACAAATCCAAGTTAAGATGGACTTTTTAACAGTTGTCCAAACAGCAATTGAGTTCAGCAATGGAGCACTTTATCACAGACGGGTTAAGGGGAAGTCAAGTATAATTCAAGCTGTCACACTGACTGCATGTATATTTTAGCAGCTTATCTGCTCAGATGTGTGAAATATTTCATGAATATTTCATGAAGGGGAAGAATAAAAGAGACATCACAACCCCTTTCAGATAATGACTTTGCATTGGTCACCGTAGCGACAGACTGTGTCGGGCCAAAGGTAATACCTGGCTAATTCATCTAGCTTATAACTCAGTCAAGTGAGGCTAAAGACACTGCAACCGTTTCAGACATGAGATCACAGCCAGACCTTGAGTACTGACAAAAGGTGATGTTGAGGACAACAGGGACACGTGTTAAATAGAAATTGAACAACCTGGGGTTAAAGGGATAGTTCAGCCAAAAATGAAAATTCTGTCATCATTTACTCACTCTCATGTTGTACTAAATCCAACCTGGTCTCATAGTAAAAACTTTACTATAACTACATTTTTGCAAAATGACTTTTACATGCCTCGTTCTATGTATCTCTGCAGTTTTCTAGTTAAATAATTGGGGCGTAACGATCCATCGATCTGGATCGATGTATTGATCCAATAGCCAACGATCCAATGTTATTGATAGGCCTACAACACGTAAATATAAGATGCACCCTTATTTGGGGGGCCTGGGTAGCTCAGCAAGTAAAGACACTGACTACCACACCTGGAGTCACAAGTTTGAATCCAGGGTGTTCTGAGTGACTCCAGTTAGGTTTCCTAAGCAACCAATTGGCCCGGTTGCTAGGGCAGGTAGAGTCACGTTGGGGTAACCTCCTTGTGGTCACTATAATGTGGTTTTCGCTCTCGGTGGGGTATGTGGTGAGTTGTGCGTGGATGCCGCAGAGAACAGCGTGAGCCTCCACATGCACTACATCTCTGTGGTAATGCGCTCAACAAGCCACGTGATAAGATGCGCGGATTGACGGTCTCAGATGCGGAGGCGACTGAGATTCGTCCTCCGCCACCCGGATTGAGGCGAGTCACTACACCACCATGAGGACATAGAGTGCATTGGGAATTGGGCATTCCAAATTGGGGAGAAAAGGAAAAAAAAAAAGAAAAAAAAAAGATGCATCTTTATTTTAATACTCTCATGTCAGCCACGTCGATGAAGCAACCTCATTCATTTACTTTATGAGCACTAAATATGCTTTTCAGGTGGACAAGGATGTGCGCAGGGTCTGTGAAGCCAAATTGAATCTGCTATTCATGTGCGCGCGTCAACTGAGCTTCCCGTGAAAGGTCTGACTCCGGACCAGTGACAGGATCAGTGCACGCGCATCAACCGGGTGCTCCTTAAAATGCGAGCTCTCATGACAAACGCAGAGCGGCTCAGATGCGCGATTAATTCGGGCTTCCATCTATATATTGTTGCACACGTGACCCATTTGAATTTTACAAGAGAATCTGCTATTTAAAAGTACCATGGAGCAGTTCAACCATATAAATATATATATATATATATATATATATATATATATATATATATATATATATATATATATATTTTCTGTGGAAGGGACAGGACTAAAAAATGATCAACCAATCATTGCATTCGGTCCGAATGTAATGATAGGATGGCCTTCCTGTCTGTCAATCTATATTTGTATACCGCCGCGCAACTTGTTCGTGCAGACAATCACACGTCATCAGCGTGGGTTCCTTGACGCTGTGCAGAGCGAGCACGAGAATGGAAGGCGAACCGCAGCTACCTTATGTTCCTCCTGAACCACCAGTAAAAGGAAACCGTTGCGATCGATTCCACCAACACGTCTCTCCTCCTGGCGCTTAGACTCTGTTCTGTGTGTGTGTGTTCATGTGTGATAGAGAAGGCGTGGCTTTGGAGACACCTTTGAAGCGAGGGCGGGCTCTATGCTTTCAAAGCTAGCTTGCTAACTGCTAGCCTCTCTGGATTACACACCCTAGCTTTATACTTGCTTTTAGTGTTACAGTGAGGCACTTACAATGGAACTGAATGGGGCCAATCCGTAAACATTAAAGTACTAAAAAGTTTAAAAAGTATAGTCACAAAACATAAACAATATGCATTTTAACATGATATTAGTGTGATAAAATCACTTACTAAAGTTTTCTGTGTTTCGTTATATGCAGTTTTACAACTTAGTTGCCATGATGACAGAATGTCAGCAAACCCTAAAATGACTGTTAAAATGAAGGTTTAACCAACTTTACAATTTAAATAATACATGAGTTTTAATAGAAAAATGATTGTAAGTGCTTTTATAAAATTAGAATCTTCATATTTCTGCCTATAAACCCCCCAAAATCAGCCCCATTCACTTCCATTGTAAGTGCCTCACTGTAACCCAGATTTTTGCTTTTTTTTAAAGTAAAGAAGGGTCGAGTCTAAATAAATGTTTGTGGTAATCAACATTATGCCACAAATGCTGTCGATTGAGCTTAACTTGTATTGAACCCAAAATATTCCTTTAGTTGAGAGAAAACTCAAACACTTTTAAGTGTTGAGCTACGAAATACTAGCAACCGCTGACCAATAAAATTTTCAGATCATAAACAACATAACAGAATATAAAAACATATAGATATGCCTACTAGTGAGACAAAACAAATACACATTTTAAATATACTATTTTATATATGCTACCTACAGTAAGTTCTATATAATACTACAGTTGTGGTCCACAAATGAAACCCCAGTCAGTGTCATAATGATGTTCTGTTACACCTTTGAATGGCTCTGGGATTTTCACAGAAAGGCAACACAATTATTCATCTACATTATTTTGGTATGTCAGTTGTCTCACTGGCATATTAAAGTCATGCCAGATGTCAGATCATTGCAGCACATTATAAACAGTATATGCAAGAATAAATCTAATAAAAACAGTCTGCCCAGCCCAGTTTTCTTGTGTTGTTTAGAAATAACAAACACACAAGTAGTTGTTTCAAACCATAGAGATCTGAATGAATGCATAATGCAGTGAATACATCAACCACTTTCTCACAGATAAAATTAGCTGATAACAAACAAAAGTACATAACTAGGCATTTTTCACTCAGAAATTAAATTGATCTCAAAACAATCAAAACCTGAATAGACCTGTTGCATTCAAATGTAAACTGTGCACCTGTAAAATGAATCGCGAATAAAGTCTGAATGTGGATGTGCATGTGTGTAAATCAGCGTGATTTGTTTTGCATTCAAGCTATGATTGCCACCTCCAGGTCCCCATTATGACATTAGATTAGCTGAGGCGTTGCATTGCAGGCTTAATCAATAAACAGCCTCGGCTCATTGGAGAAACGGAGGAGGGCAGATATTCATTCTTTCCCATTGCCAAGGCTGTGAAAAAAGCATCTGTGTTTTCATGCCAGCCTCCTACTCCAACTCTCTTATACCGAGATAAAATGTGGTCAATGTACTGGTATGACTGTCACCATGTTTTGACTCAGTGGAGAGATATGAGAGAGGGGTCAGCCCACCTGAGGGTTGAGGGAGGAAATTAGGTTATTGAGGGTGAAGCTTTGAAAATTCTGTGCATGCTTCTTAAATATCCAGAAGAAAGAAAATTGTACTGGTTTGGAACAATATAAGGGGAAGTAAAATATGACCGAATTTTTGGTGAAATATTCCTTTTCAAGCTCAATTTCAAGTTCAATGCAAGTTAAACTCAATAGACAGCATTTGTGGCATAATGTTGATTGACCACAAAAAATAATTTCA
The DNA here is from genome assembly GCF_019703515.2 of Myxocyprinus asiaticus. NCBI lineage: Eukaryota > Metazoa > Chordata > Actinopteri > Cypriniformes > Catostomidae > Myxocyprinus > Myxocyprinus asiaticus. The sequence goes on from NC_059391.1 coordinate 12,604,606, forward strand.
ATTTGTCCCGCCTTTTCTTTTAAAAAAAGGCAAAAGAAAATCTGGGTTTCACTGAGGCACTTACAGTGGAAGTGAATAGACCCAGTCTGTAAATGTTAAAATACTCACTGTTTCAGAAGTATAGCTACAAGACATAAACAATATATGTGTTAACATGATTTTACTTTGATAAATTAGATTACTAAGTTTTTCTGTGGAAAGTTATAGCCAATTTTACATCTTTGTTGCCATGACGACATAACACCGTAAACTCTAAAACAACTGTAAAAATTACGATTTAAACAACTTTACAGCTCAAATAATACATGCGTTTTAATAGAATTAATGTAAGTGCTTTTATAAAATTATAAGCTTCACATTTCTGCCTCTAAACCCTCCAAAAATTGGCCAGATACACTTCCATTGTAAGTGCCCCACTGTAACCTTGATTTTTGCTTTTTTAAAGAAAAAGTGGAACGAGTCTAAATAATTTTTTGTGTGGTAATCAATATTCTGCAACAAATGCAGTTAATTGAGCTTAACTTGTATTGAAACCTGAATATTCCTTTAAGAGCACTCCAAAATCAATAAAACAATTAAATGTTCGTGAGTTGTATGTTACTTGCAAATTAATTTAATTTAATCAGAATGCATAGCTACTTTTGAACAGCCGTCAAAGGAGAAAGATGCTCTTTATCCAAAGTGTAGGATATCTGTCACACCCACTCTAAGTAACACCCCTCTAGGATGATTCTATTGGCTGAAAGAACTTTTAAAATCTTCTGCAATTGCTGTATAATTAATGTTGTCTCAACTTTTAAATATGACAAAGAATAACTTCTAAATTATGTCACATATCATATTATTAAACAGAAGTTATAAATGTTAAAATTCATTTTCATCACATTTCTCCTCACTGTTGCCACCTAGTGATGGTTGTATTGAATAGAACTTTCAAGTTACTATCTTATTACATTGAAACACTTTTACTATAATGCATGATTTGAAACACAATACATTTTAATGCTTGTATTACATAACCAACTACATACAGTATATGTAAATATACAACTACAACCACGAAAATGTACACAAGCGCCACGAAATGATGTGGCTGCTTCAGCTATTGTGTTTTTCATCTCACATTTGATTTGATTACACTATCTGTAAGGTTTAGGTTTAGGGTGTGGACGTCGGTTTTGTTCATTAAAAAAAAAAAAAAAAAAAATCTCACATTTTCTTTCCTCACTATCGGTTGGGTTCCGGTTAAAGGTTTGAGTTAAGGAGGTACCTGTAGGTTTAAGTCATTTAAAAATACTTGTTCATACTTGTTTAAAATGGCAGTTTTTAACATTTTAAAATTCCACTCCTATTGCCCGTCATTCCACCCCTCTTCTGCCATTGTTCAGATAAGCAGGTAGTCCCGAACTCACTACATTTGTTGAGCCAATGCTTATGTATCAGACCACTCAAACAAACAGGGCAGTGATTTTGAAGTGCCACAGATCCACAGTGTTTACAGTAAGGCAACTGCTGTAGTTTTCTTTACACTATATATGGGATAGGTGGAATTATTATTATTTTTTTTTATTTTTATTTTTTTTGGCATTAAAACAATTACAGACTTCACTTTTAAAAGTTCACCCAAAAATGAAAATTCTCTCATCGTTTACTCATCCTCATGCCATCCCAGATATGTATGACTTTCTTTCTTCTGCAGAACACAAATTAAGATTTTTAATAGAATATTTCAGCTCTATAGGTCCATTCAATGCAAGTGAATGGTGACCAGAACTTTAAAGCTCCAAAACTTTAAAGCTCCATATGACTCCAGTGGTTTAATCCATGTCTGTGTGATATGATAGGTGTGGGTGAGAAACAATATTTAAGTCTGCACTAAGAATGTGAATCGCTAAAAACAAAAGATGAAGAATGTGAATGTAAAAAAAAAAAGGATATAAATATTGATCTGTTTCTCACCCAGACTTATCATATTACTTCTGAAGACATGGATTAAACCATTGGAGTCGTATGGATTATTTTACGCTGTTTTTATGTGCTTTTGGAGCTTCAAAATTCTGGCCACCATGCATTGAATGGACGAACAGAGCTGAGATATTCTTCAAAAAATCTTAATCATACACATCTGGGATGGCATGAGGGTGAGTAAGTGATGAGAGAATTTTCATTTTTGGGTGAACTAAGTAAAAGTTTCAGTATATTTGCTATCATGCTCATGCTTGATACATGACAGAATTAACTGTGTGTGAATAATTGCCACATAATGTAATGCTGCAAACTGGGGTACATTAAATATTTAGAAAACAGCAATAAAAGTGTCAATACAACAGCAAAAACTTCTGCAGTTGGACTTCTTCAGGTTGTTTACTTGTAGTACCAGCAATTTCACCTGTGGAATAGGCCGTGTTTCAGTTTGTGTACTGCAGTACTTGTCATACTTGCATCAATTGTTTTTTTCAATTGTCACAATTTCGTAGTATTATTGTTTAGATTTCATCATAGATGGATAGTGACTGTTGTCGTATACAAACTCAATCATTTATATATAATAACAGAGACAATGTTATAGAAATAACTTACAATTGGTCAACCAATATTGTTTCCTCAAGCGGACCTTGTTAGTTCAGGTCAGTATTAAAAATGTCTTGATAACTTAATAACAGTTCATTAGAGAAATAACAGTCTCAAGACTGTATACACTCTAGAGAATGAGTCATGCCATAAATCATGCCTTTTTGTCACCAAGTGATCCACAAACATTGTTTTCAGCCTCAGTGTTTCAGAGTTTTAACAAGAACCATTTCAAGGTTTTATTTGTATATATGTGTCATCTAATATTTAAGTTAGGTAGTTTTATCCTTGTGTGCTCTTTAGGCCAGTATTGCTACACCGCTACTTAGTAGCACTAATATACAGTATATAGTAGTATATAGACTTGGCAATGTGAAATAATATGAAGACAATGATTCAAGTCAACACAACTTTCTATTGCATTACTCATTGGACTGAGTCATAAACTGAATCAGTTAGACAAGACAAGCAAAGAACTGCTATGTGTTCTGTATGCTATTTGAAAGCTATATTAAAAAGTGTAAATGGTTGTGAATGTAAATGTTAGTGGAGTTTAAATCTGTCTAATTACTGACTAATTGTTCATATGACAATGTGTATTTAAATCGTCTCGGTTACTGTCCTAACCTCCGTTCCCTGATGGAGGGAATGAGACGTTGTGTCGATGAAGTGACACTAGGGGTCGCTCTTGAGAGCCCCGAACACCTCAGATCTTTGAAAAAAGGCCAATGAGAATTGGCGAGTGGAATTTGCATGCCACTCCCCCGGACATATGGGTATAAAAGGAGCTGGCTCGCAACCACTCATTCAGGTTTTGTGCTGAGGAGCCGAGACAGGGTCCCGGCCATTTCAGCGGGTAGTACAGCGTTGTGGCAGGGGGGACACAATGTCTCGTTCCCTCCATCAGGGAACGGAGGTTACGACAGTAACCGAGATGTTCCTCTTCTGTCACTCACTCGACGTTTTGCACATCAACAGGTTAATTGAACTTCTTTTCCTTTCATTTATTTGAACTTCCTTTCCTTTCCTTTACTTTCCTTTCCATGAATTTCCTTTCCTTTACCTTCCTTTCCATCTCTTTTCCTTTCCTTTCCTTTCATTGAACTTCCTTTCCCTTCCCACTCTTTATTTCCTTCCCCCTCTCATTTATCTTGTCTCAGTAATCTTAAACCCATCCATAAAGTGTTGTTACAATATAGATCTGATAATGCAATTTAGTGCTTCTGTAACCTGTCACCCCTCTTTAATGTAATATCTGGATTAGGATGCCAAATTAATTGCAATCCCACGGCGATCTCTCTCTGTCTGTACGGAATACATCCCCCGAGGCCCTGTTAATGAGAGCTCTTGCCTCAAATCGGTCAAGTGCACCCAAACATATGACAGCAGTTGAATAAAACTCAACCTTGATGACAGCGGCATGTGAGTCATCACCCCACCCCCCACCACATACACTCACAAACACACTAAAATCGATCATTCAGTTTGCAAAGCATGTGGTTGAGCATGCATATGTATGAAAAGGATCCCACAAGTGGATGCAGTCGATTGAACTTTTGTATCCTTGCAAGTGCTGCCATTTTTAGATAAGCCACTGCAGCCGGTACCAATATTTTTCAAGTTGTCAATAGAAATGTCAGTCCTTTAAAAAAAAAAAAAAAAAAAAAAAAAAAGCTTAAATAAGTTTATGCATTAGGTTAGCTTTACTGATAAATCGTTTTAATTTTAGCTGGGAAAGCAAAAACTGGTTGAATGAGTATTTCTTCACTTTTCTGTCACACATTGATTATGTGAAAAGAATGTCAAAAACGATGACCAAAACACTTTTTTTTTTTCACTAAAAAATCCACACACTTAATTCAGTTAGAATGATATTGCTACTTCAGTAAAAGGTGTGAATTAGCAATATGCTGTGTGGTCCAAATTTCTGAGACCACATTGGAAATCTGGTATGTAAAATCCTATTTAAACCTGAAAATAAACAGAAAGTTTTAGTATTTTGAAAAATAAATAAATAAAAATATAGCATCAAGCGGCAATTATCAGGGCCAAGCACTTATGGAAAAATGACAAAAATAATCAGATTTGACAAGAAAGATCCCGTGGAACCCTAACTCAAACTCAAACCCTAACCCTAAATCAAACTCTAACCCTAACTGCCTCAATCACAGTAGCAAAATTTTATTTTCTTAAGTTATAGTGCCCCCTAGCATAAAATATTTATGAAATTTTGCATGTGACCTCAGAATGTTCTCTTGTTTATGTTTTGTTAAGTTTGAATTTTTTGCTCTCAAGATACAGGCCAATAAGTAATTACAGGCCACACCCAAAAACATATTCTCTTATATCTTCCGAATGACTTAACGAATCAAAATTATTTTGATACATTTTTGTCAGGAGGGTCTGTAGATGATGTATGCTAAATTTTGTGTGAATAGAGGAAACTGCCTAGGACGAGTTCGAAAAAGTACGTTTTTTGAAAAATAAATAAAAGTGGTTGAAAAGTTTTCATGCGAAAATTGAAATCCATCTGCCATATGATTTGGGGCCACTGAAAGATTTGGAGAAGCTAAGAAAATTATTCTAGCCTATGCAGTTCCAGAGTTATAAGAAAAAACACAAATAATTATTGCTCATTATAGCACCACCATGTGGCTGATTCTCACAAAATTGTATATACTGCTTCACGTAGAGGCCCTTCTTGTGTATAATAATTTTCATGGCCATTCACAATTTAAGTTATAATGTGCTGAAATTTGATTGGCTGCTAGCAGCCATTTTGTTTATATTTTTCGAATCAATATGTTATGGATATGTTAGCACTTGAACCAAAGAAGGGCATATTTAATTTTTACTTTGTCAATCAAACGGCTGCAGAGTTATGATTTTTTTTTTTTGTAGTGCCCCCTATGGGCAGAATTCTACAAAAAGCAATTACAGGGCCAAGAAAACCGTCAGCATGTAAGGAAATATGATTGGACATTTCTGATAATTATTTTAAGAAAAGCTGTAAAAAATTAAATAAATAGAAATGGTCATAAAACAAAACATTTCATGATAACTTTTGACCAATAGTTGGCACTGTCACCGAATTTGCTGTCAGGGTTTGATGCTAATGAGCAGTAGCGGTTCTAGCTTGTATGGCGCCCTGGGCGAAACCCGCTTCAACACGGCCCCAAAGCTGTTGAAATGCTGTTCAAGAACCAATGCATAACAAAGATAACTCTTTGTTATGAATGTCCCTAGATGACACATGCCAAATTTCGAGCAAATTGGACTTTCAGCCTAGGAAGAGTTTGAAAAAGTAGGTTTTCAATGTAATTCAAAATGGCATACAGGAAGTATGGCTAGTTGTGGCAAATTGAGTATCAATGTACTTGGCATGACCCAAGGAATCTTAAGACAGCAGTCGCAGAAATATAGGCACAATTATTAAAAGATACCAATACCATGAACATTAGTTCGGAATTTAAGGAGAGGGTCTCTGATTAATGTGTTGCTTAAAGCGCAAGCAAAATGTATTAGAACAAATTAAAGCATGAAAAAATCAGTGCATCGTTTCTGTGCTCAACAGTCGCACAATAAAAATATTTTAAATTGTCTGTTTTGATAAATAGTCATGGATGTCAAATAAATAAAAAATAAGGGTAACAGATTATATCAAATAATGTTAATATTTATTGCACCAATAGATAAAAAATCAAGTGCAGGCTAAAAGATCCTTGATTAAATAGAGCAGAGTCATAGAATGACAAACAATCTTTTTGTAGCGTGTTAAGGCGGTATACGGAGGCACCTCTGCTAGTCATGCTCTTTCACGAGAACTGTTTTGTATCTATTGCGGAACACACTGCAAAAGTTAATTTAGTTATATTTTTGCGTGTGACTTTGGCTAAGTTCTGTTCATGGTTAAATGGTTTTATGGAGAAATAACACATTTTATGGGTATACTAAAGCAACATTAACATAATAAATTGTAATCGGGGAAGAAGTAACAACAATGAACTTACTGTGGTCAGATGGGTGCTAACAGTTTGGAATGACACTAAGCCAAACTCAGCAGCATCCGTCCGTATTTATCCATGGTTCATGGAGTGAACTCAGCAGCATTAAACAGTAAGCGTTATCTGAAGTTACATTTTCTATTGTTGACCAACATCGCTGACAGGTGCTGGTTTTACAGGCTTTTTTACCAGTGTGTCGGTTTCTTAAACACTATAACCAGGCTTTTGAACTAAAATTTCAAAACCATAATGCCATTTATCAAAAAGCACACCCATTTCCCTAAACTATAAACACTATTCCCCTGTTTTGACACATGAGTCAGATTTGTTGAACTGTCACTGCAAAACTCTACACACAAATCCCTTCAATTCTCATTGCCTACACCATGTGGTCATTTAGAAAGCACTAGCATTCAATATTGTTCACTCAAGTCAGCACAGCTTGAGCTCAATTAGCACACAATTACCCAGGTGGAAACACTAAGAGTCAAAATTTATCACATACCAATCAGAACCTTCAATAGATAGATAAAAGGGCCCGAGACAGTTAATTCAGTTTTGGAACAATGGATCCAGAGAGACATGAAGGAAGAGGCCAAGGACACCGGAGAGGAGGAGGAAGAGCAGTAGGGAGTGGAGGAAGAGGTGAAGGAAGAGGAAGAGTGGGAGGTGGAGGAGGAGTAGGGAGAGGAGGAGGAGGATGTGGAGGTGGTGGAGGAGGTGGAGGAAGAGAAGGAGGAAGAGGAGGATGATGAAGAGAAGGAAGAGGAAGGGGAAGGGTAAGGGCAAGGAGACAAGCAGTCTCGGATGAAATTCATGCCACTCTAGTTGACCATGTCCTTGTCCATGGTATGACTATGAGGGAGCCAGTGCAACCAGAGTAGCCTCGCTACGTTGTTGTTTGGGATAACGTCAGCTTCCATCGCGCTGCTCTGGTTTGTGACTGGTTTACCAATAACCCGAGGTTTTCCAACATCTTTCTGCCTGCATACTCTCCCTTTCTAAACCCGATTTTCGGCATGGCGGTGGAAAGTGTATGACCGAGAACCTCACATCTGTGTTCACCTCCTCCAGGCCATGGAAGAAGCCTGCCTAGACATTTCAGTTGATGCATGCCAGGGGTGGATCAGGTATGCAAGAGGATTTTACCCCCACTGACTGGCTAGGGCCAATATAGCCTGTGATGTTGACAAGATTCTCTGGCCTGTCCCAGACCAAAGACGTGATGCTGGGGCAGAATAATTTTTTTGTTGTTGTTTGGTGTATTGTACTGTACAGTACATTAAGGAATAAAAAATTTGCAAATGTATACATTTGTTGTGTTTTTTGTTGTGTTCATCATGTGAAAAGGTTTTTGAGGGGGAGAACCACAAGCAACATAAATTATTACCGATTTTTGTAGTATTGTTTTGAATTTATCTCACCAGTGTGTAAGACTATGTTGTTGTGTGTGTATTTTTGAGGGCTTATATATCATGTCTGAGGGCAAAGTTAGGTTTTTCAGCAAGATTTAATGGTTTTGAGTGGAGAGCTTCATTTTGACCTGAAAATAGGAAGTTTGGGGAATTGGGTGAGAAGTTATGGATTTGTGTTTAGAGTTTCGAGAAAAGGAGGCATAATTTCAAGAAATGTGTTTAAGCAATCGAGAAAAACTGTAATAGGTTAATTATTACAGGGCGGTTTATAGTAAGTAGATAAAACACTGCATTTTTTTGTAGATACTCTGCTTGTGTATAGTAATTTCTATAACCCTTGGTCATTCCCAATACGAGTTATAAGGTGCTGAAATTTGATTGGCCATTGCCAGACATTTTTGTTAATTGTCGAATCGATTTTTTAAGAATATGTTAGAATTTGAACCAAAGAAGATGCGTATTTAATTTGAACTTTGTCGCTCAAACCACTGCAAAGTTAACACAGATTTTTAGTTGTATGCCCCCTAGGGGTGGAATTGTACAAAACTTTGCTGACATCTTCTAAACGTCTTGTGGACTATGTGTTTAGTTTAGTTTAGTTATGTTTGGAGTTTGCGTTGAGTAGATATTGATCAATTACTCAAGTCGCATTAAACCAAAGGAATTGTATCGTTTATATCTTCACAACGATTTGACGTGTCAAAATTATTTGTATTACTTTTTGGCGGGGGGTCTGTAGATGATGTATACCAAATGTAGTGCCAGTCGGACGAACGGTCTAGGAGGAGTTAAAAAAAAATGTATTTTTTAAACATTCAAAATGGCTGAAAAAAATTGATGGAGATTTTGATTCTAGCACTTACGGTTGCAGAGATATGAGCCAAAACGTAAAAGTGTTTTGGGATTTGGGACCATCCTGCCAAGTTTAGTATCTCCATGGCTGACAGTCTCTGATGCCCAGACACTTTTAAGGCAGAAAAAAAAAGAATAAGAAAAAGAAGAAAATCACAAAATCCTGACAAACACAATAGGCTTTCAGCCCTTCAGGCTTGAACCCCTAATAAGAAAATCTTAACAAATACAATAGGGTTCCAGCACCTTCGGTGCTTGGCCCCCTAACTAAGTTGATGCAGAATTATTAAGGAATATTTAAGATATTGAAGACCAGCCAAGATTATCAATCAAATGTAAGAAAAATGGTGATGCTGACCATGGTAACTCCCTTGCACAAAAAATTTCAGATTTCCTTGCTTCCACTGATACACTTCAAGATGCTTTTTGGATTCCCAAATCATGCTGGGATAAAATCTGGTTTGGATCATCTGGTTTTGCACAAATATGTGGAGTTTATTTGCAGTGTTGTGATTCATCTCAAAGCAAGCTGGTTTGGTTCATGACATAGAATTAGCATATATAGAATAGAAAGTTTTTGAAATCCTATGGAGAAAGTGAATTGAAAAAATACATGGAACTAAGGCTACTGAACCTGTAATGTAATGGAGTCACAGAGAGCAAGGGTGTGGATCCAAAAGCAGTTTAATAAAGAAAGGTTATAATATAACACAAAGCAAAACTCAGATCAGACAAAAAACTAGAACTGAAAACTCATATTATGCACATCCATTGAAGGACAAGAACTGACAAAGACACAAGAAACATGAGGGCATTATATACACAAAACTTAACAAGGTTAACAAGACTAATTAACAAGACACATCTGGGAGCAATTATAGGAAACACAGAGACAAGAGCACTAATCAAGGATTTCAAAATAAGAGACATGCCAAAACAAAGTTAAAAATGAAAACTACAGAGTTTGTTACAGAGCCCCCCCCCCCCTTTAAAGAGTGGCTCCTGATGCTCCTGAACACATTCACACAAAAAATAGTCTCCACATAGTCTCCACAGAAGGAGAACAAGTGGAGCTGAAGACCATGGGGAAGCAGGACACCAAGGAGCTTAGATAAAATAGGGGATCCAGATGGATATGGAGACCATGGAGATTTAGGAGCGGACGCTGGAGACCACGGGGGACCAGGAGTGGATGCTGGAGACCACGGGGGATCAGGAGGACGACCAGGAGGCGAGGACCGACCAGGCGGATGGCCAAGAGATCAGGGCAGATGGCCAGGAGACCAGGGCAGACCAGACGGATGGCCAGGAGACCAGGGTGGACCAGGCGGACAGCCAGCAGACCAGGGTGGAGCAGGCGGATGGCCAGCAGACCAGGGCGGAGCAGGAGGAGGGCCAGTAGACCAGGGCGGATGGCCAGGAGACCAGGGCGGACTAGGCGGATGGCCAGTAGACCAGGGTGGACCAGGCGGATGGCCAGCAGGCCAGGGTGGACTAGGTAGATGGCCAGGAGACCAGGGCGGACCAGACGGATGGCCAAGAGAGGCTGGCAGGGCCCAGGCAACAGGAGATGTTGGCAGGGACCAGACAACAGGGGACTCAGAGGGCTCAGTGGTCAGGGCAGCTGGGGGCTCAGAGGTCAGGGCAGCTGGGGGCTCAGAGGTCAGGGCAGCTGGGGACTCAGAGGTAAGGGCAGCTGGGGACTCAGAAGTCAGGGCAGCTGGGGACTTAGAGCTCTGGCTCAGGCATGCACGGTGGCTTATTGTCCATGGCAGGCGTGGATGTTGGCTCGTGGTCTGTGGCAGGTGTGGTCAGCTGGACCCCCGAGGTGGGAACCACCGATGTTGAGTCCACCGAAGCTGGAATCACCTGAGACCATCGAGGTTGAAACCACCGGAACCACCGGAGCTGGGACCACGGAGGTTGAGACCACCGGAGCAGGGACCACTGGGGTTGAGACCACTGGGACCACCAGAGCTGGGACCACTCAGGTTGAGATCTCCGCTGTGACTGGGACCTCTGCCACCTCTGGGTGAGCAGCCACAAAGGGAGGAAAGGCCGCTTCTGGAAAATAGGGAGCTGCAGCAGCCTCTGGCGGCTCTAGGAAAAATACAACTTTTCTCCCTCTCTTCCTTCTTCTCTTCTTGGAGGTCGCAGGCAGAGGTAACTCAGGCATGGACTCAGGCATGGACTCAGGAATCTCACCAACTGTAAGATCCGATCCTTCTAAGTACGTGGCAACGCTAGTAAATTGTGCCAGAGATCGTCCCACTCTGCCATTTGGCATATCGGACTGGATGGGCTCTTCCAATCCATGCCTAAAAATGTCCTTCAATACTACCTCATCCCAGTTCAGCAGATTGGAGAGCTAACAAAAGTCAGACACATATTCCTCAATGGGGCGTGCTCCTTGATGGAGGCAAAGGCGCTCTACTGCTGGATCCATTGTTGGTCAGTTCTTCTATAATGTAATGGTGTCACAGAGAGCAAGGGTGTGGATCCAAACACAGTTTAATAAAAAATGTTATAAAATAACACAAAGCAAGACTCAGATCAGACAAAAAACTAGAACTGAAAACTCACACTACACACATCCATCGATATTTGTTCTTGGAATCTACTGTATGTTAACATGCATAATCATGTCCACGTATTCATGAAATGTTATGTTCATGTATTTAGTGTGAAAACACAAGCTCTATTAAAAACCTAGTGAACTGCCTACGTAGATAGCCTTTAAAGGCGTCATTTATTGCCAGCTTGTTTCGAATGTGAAGGCAGAAAATTATGCTGTCTTCTAATATACCTTGTTTTTGCCCACTTTAAAGGCAGCAACTCATGTATCTTTTTTGGAGAAAGCAGTCCAATATTGCATTGCAATAAGCTCAGTGAAATAATAAATCCAAGATGGCAAATGAGTTGATTGAAATACAGTATTGATTATAAATTTATTTCATTCAAAACCGAAAAATATATATACAAATTTCATCTAATTAAAAATGACATATTTAAGTGCTCAAACGGTCTTATTCATGAAGCACGAGCAACATTTTTTTTTGGTGTGAATTGTATGTAAAACTATTCAAACGTTATTTGTCGTGTTGAAGTGAATACAATAATTGACACAAATTCTGGAGAGATTTACAGAGAAATTAGTTCTGCTCATGTTTCATGAATAAGACCCAAAGTGTTTTTATGCTTATTAGGGTATCATGTCATTAGCTTAGCAACATGCTAACATCAAACACAATAAAAATCAATTGTAAGTCAAATCTCCTATGCGCCTCTAAGGAGCACTATTTGTGTGGTGCACAGATTTGCTGCCTATGTAGAATGTTAAACATCAGTCTCTTATTGGGTTCCTATTCAGTTAGCGTGCTACCTTAGGAGGAAGCTGCCTATGTTGGCAGCCAGTTACAACACGGAAGCTCACTTTGTTTTGCAATAGCTCATTCTGTCATATTTAACCTCATTAGCAATGTTTTATCATGATGCCATGCAAATAGAATCTTGTGATTTCCGCAGTGTGGAAAACACGGATGGAATCCAGATCATAAAGTGCGGAATATCATGGCAATATCAGTTTGACATTTAGGATTAAAATTCATGTTTGAATGCACAATTAGTTAAACTGAAATCACAATATGTCCTTGTCTGATTATTAAAACACAAAAGGCTGTGATTTAATTAAATATTTAGTGGGTATTTACACTTAGTCGGTGTGTTTTTGTTGATCGGATTGCCTTCCGATCATGAAAAGATCAAGTGTAAATGCAATCTAAGATGGATTCGAGACGGATATAAATTTGATCACTCAAACCACCTCCAGAGGTCTAGTGTAAATAAATGCATCTGGCTGTTCAAGACTCATATGGAAACTTTACTCCGCCAAAAGAGCGCTATGTCAGCAAAGGCATGTGAATAATAAAAGATGTTAATGATTACTTGCATATGCCTCATGTTGCACAATAAATGATAACAAAACGAAGTAAACAAAATAACAGGCAGAAATATCTCTAGCATATAAATATGTAATATTCACTGTAAAATAATAATAATAAATCAATAATATTATATTTAAGCAATATCTCACATTTTTAATGCTCTGTTGTGCAGCACTTTGTTACGACAATTTTTTAAGACAAAAATCACTCCAATGTTGTGTTTTGGATTGTGCTGTAAGGAGCTGTATAACGGCACTTCATTTGAAAAAAATAATGCAATGTTATGTTGAAAATGTATTTTTATTAATATATATATATATATATATATATATATATATATATATATATATATATATATATATATATATATATATATATCATTCATTTATACACCCTTTAGATGATAAAATGTAATTATAGAATTTAATATGAAAAAAAACACTCAAAGCATTGAAGTATTCGTCATTGTGCTTTTAAAACTGTGAGTCCAGTTTTTGTCTGCATTGGCAAAATCGTGACACTTTGTGAGGGATAGACCAGTTGTTCACTTTTTCTGTTTATGCAAATGTAAAGTTGTCCTTGCAGACTAATTTTGACTCAGGTGAATAGATCTGCATAATAAGTGTAATGAGGTAATAGGTCAGCATGTGTCTGAGACCTGTGGACCTACACATGACTACACATCTTAATTTTGTGAGGTTTATTTGTCATGCAAACATTCCTGCAAAATTAGGAGGTGAACCATAACACTGCTCTTTATCTAAGAATGAAACACTAATTTTAGTGGCTTACAGTATATTGGTATCCCTGTGCCTGCTTTAACGGAATAAAGGGTATGATGACAGAATTGAAAGTTTTGGGTGAACTATCCTTTTAACATTGTTTATGAGTGTGCATGCACAGAGGTCTTCGTTAGTTCAAAATATTGAATTCAAAGATGTTTCATCCCAATACTGTGACTTGCCCCCAAGACATATCACACTCAGCATGGAGCCTGCCATACCCACCACAAATTATACAGAAGAGTTATCAGAACTGTAGTGTGATTGTGTGTGCGTATGTGTGTTTTACACTGACCCTTTGAAAAATCCATGGGACACCTTTAGAATTTCATACATACCAAGATGGACATTGAGGTTTTTTTGGCTCTCTCCTCTCTTCTCTCTCTCCTTCATTTCGTGCTTTAAATGAGTAGATTGTTACTATGAAGAATAGTTTAAAGAATAGTTAAATGAAAATTCTATAATAATTTAGTTCATTTTGTTGAGAAAGAACCTGAAATGTAATTTCATTCTAAATCTCATCAGCCTCTCTTGACAATATGTCAGTTTAAAAAATAAAAAAAATTAGACTAAGTTTTAAGTTTTAAAGAATATGTGATATAATTTGAAAGAAAGCATATCAACTGAACTTTTAAGAAAATTCTGCATTTTTTATGATAGAACTTCTGATTTTTTATGATGAACTTTAATAATAAGAACTAAAATGTAGAAACAACGTATGAATGACGAATTCATGATGAATTTATGAATGAATACAAAATTTAATCTATACATAGAAACAAATTAAAAACAACAGAACAAAAAAATCTAATTAAGAAAACAATGCTTTTTCAGCTTTAAAAAAATTACAGGAGTACTATTAAGTATTCAAGTAAACATTCAGAATGAAATTTAATGTAACATAAAACTACTAGCTACTGGTCTTCACTGATTGGTTATATTCTATTAATACATTTAAATCTACTAAATTTATCGAGCCAAGAGCAGTGAGTGGTTTATTTGTTTTCTTGCTTAATTAATATTAACAACATACAGGTGCATCTCAATAAATTAGAATGTTGTGGAAAAGTTCATTTATTTCAGTAATTCAACTCAAATTGTGAAACTCGTGTATTAAATAAATTCAATGCACACAGACTGAAGTAGTTTAAGTCTCTGGTTCTTTTAATTGTGATGATTTTGGCTCACATTTTACAAAAACCCACCAATTCACTATCTCAAAAAATTAGAATATGGTGACATGCCAATCAGCTAATCAACTCAAAACACCTGCAAAGGTTTCCTGAGCCTTCAAAATGGTCTCTCAGTTTGGTTCACTAGGTTACACAATCATGGGGAAGACTGCTGATCTGACAGTTGTCCAGAAGACAATCATTGACACCCTTCACAAGGAGGGTAAGCCACAAACATTCATTGCCAAAGAAGCTGGCTGTTCACAGAGTGCTGTATCCAAGCATGTTAACAGAAAGTTGAGTGGAAGGAAAAAGTGTGGAAGAAAAAGATGCACAACCAACCGAGAGAACCGCAGCCTTATGAGAATTGTCAAGCAAAATCGTTACAAGAATTTGGGTGAACTTCACAAGGAATGGACTGAGGCTGGGGTCAAGGCATCAAGAGCCACCACACACAGACATGTCAAGGAATTTGGCTACAGTTGTTGTATTCCTCTTGTTAAGCCACTCCTGAACCACAGACAATGTCAGAGGCGTCTTACCTGGGCTAAGGAGAAGAAGAACTGGACTGTTGCCCAGTGGTCCAAAGTCCTCTTTTCAGATGAGAGCAAGTTTTGTATTTCATTTGGAAACCAAGGTCCTAGAGTCTGGAGGAAGGGTGGAGAAGCTCATAGCCCAAGTTGCTTGAAGTCCAGGGTTAAGTTTCCACAGTCAGTGATGATTTGGGGTGCAATGTCATCTGCTGGTGTTGGTCCATTGTATTTTTTGAAAACCAAAGTCACTGCACCCGTTTACCAAGAAATTTTGGAGCACTTCATGCTTCCTTCTGCTGACCAGCTTTTTAAAGATGCTGATTTCATTTTCCAGCAGGATTTGGCACCTGCCCACACTGCCAAAAGCACCAAAAGTTGGTTAAATGACCACGGTGTTGGTGTGCTTGACTGGCCAGCAAACTCACCAGACCTGAACCCCATAGAGAATCTATGGGGTATTGTCAAGAGGAAAATGAGAAACAAGAGACCAAAAAATGCAGATGAGCTGAAGGCCACTGTCAAAGAAACCTGGGCTTCCATACCACCTCAGCAGTGCCACAAACTGATCACCTCCAGGCCATGCCGAACTGAGGCAGTAATTAAAGCAAAAGGAGCCCCTACCAAGTATTGAGTACATACACAGTAAATGAACATACTTTCCAGAAGGCCAACAATTCACTAAAAATGTTTTTTTTTATTGGTCTTATGATGTATTCTAATTTTTTGAGATAGTGAATTGGTGGGTTTTTGTTAAATGTGAGCCAAAATTATCACAATTAAAAGAAACAAAGACTTAAACTACAGTCTGTGTGCATTGAATTTATTTAATACACGAGTTTCACAATTTGAGTTGAATTACTGAAATAAATGAACTTTTCCACGACATTCTAATTTATTGAGATGCACCTGTACTTATCAGTAGCAGGTCTATTAGGCTACATTTATACTTCAAGTCTGAAGTTTTGATACAAATCCGCTTTTTTGTCCCACTGTTAACGTTCACTTTAGACATTACTGACTGTATTTACATTAATACACCAAGACGGGCATTTTTGGCAGATTTCTTAAGTCTTTAAGTGCGTCTTAAGACCATTTAAGTGCGTATCTGCTTTACCATGAGCGCTCTCGGAGCACAAGCGCATGGAAACGAGGAAATAAACACCTTTTAGATAACGGGAAAAAAAGTCAATCTTTAATATTTTTGTTATTTGTTCTCTATCCACTTTCTCTTTTGACCTGTTATCAAGATCGACCAGTGGTCCTCTTGCGGTCAACGTAATGAGCACCCCTGATGTATACTATGACATAAGATTATTGTTGTCACACATGACTCTATGAAAGAAATCCCTTATGTCTGCCACCATCAGTTTTTTGGCTGAGGGTCAAAAAAGAGGGTCATTCAGTGTTTCAGTGAAAAAGACTAATAATAAAGAGAATTTAGTTATTTCTAAAAAGTGAGGGGGACATGTATATATAATGATATCAGATATAATGGTTCCTACGGCTCTGTTTGTGGATCTGTATTTACTGGGTAATCCATTATTTTGTAGAGGTGGGTTAAAATTAAAATTTTCTTATGTTTTGTTGGACAAGAAAAGCTAGCTTCAAATCATGAGACCCAAATTTGGTTTCCCAGCATTAAAAATGGTAAAATGTAACAATTTACAGATGTAGCCATGCAGGGCCATCTTTAGGGCGGTGCAACCAGTGCATTCGACCATGCCATGGGCCCCGCCCTTTGCTTGGGATGGCCCTAGAGCCACATCATGAGCCCCATATCTCTGTTATTTAATTGTATATAGGGTCTTGAAAATGAGGATATAAGTGTTTTCAGAATCTAAAAGTATATTAAGATATATTTAATATAAGGCTGTCAACTGATTAAAATTATTAATCGAATTAATTACATGGTATGCCGATTAATTAATCGAATTATTCACAGTTAATCACATATATAAATATTTGCTGAGAAAGCACCTCAAATAACCATCATTCAATATATAGTGATTAAATAATTATAAATAGTTATATTTAAATAATTATATACAGTACTATATATATATATATATATATATATATATATATATATATATACACTATATTGCCAAAAGTATTCGCTCACCCATCCAAACAATTGAATTCAGGTGTTCCAATCACTTCCATGGCCACAGGTGTATAAAATGAAGCACCTAGGCATGCAGACTGCTTCTACAAACATTTGTGAAAGAATGGGCCGCTCTCAGGAGCTCAGTGAATTCCAGCATGGTACTGTGATAGGATGCCACCTGTGCAACAAGTCCAGTCATGAAATTTCCTCGCTACTAAATATTCCACAGTCAACTGTCAGTGGTATTATAACAAAGTGGAAGCGATTGGGAATGACAGCAACTCAGCCACGAAGTGGTAGGCCACGTAAAATGACAGAGCGGGGTCAGCAGATGCTGAGGTGCATAGTGCACAGAGGTCGCCAACTTTCTGCAGAGTCAATCGCTACAGACCTCCAAAGTTCATGTGGCCTTCAGATTAGCTCAAGAACAGTGCGTAGAGAGCTTCATGGAATGGGTTTCCATTGCCGAGCAGCTGCATCCAAGCCATACATCACCAAGTGCAATGCAAAGCGTTGGATGCAGTGGTGTAATGCACGCCGCCACTGGACTCTAGAGCAGTGGAGACGCGTTCTCTGGAGTGACGAATCATGCTTCTCCATCTGGCAATCTGATGGACGAGTCTGGGTTTGGCGCTTGCCAGGAGAACGGTACTTGTCTGACTGCATTGTGCCAACTGTGAAGTTTGGTGGAGGGGGATTATGGTGTGGGGTTGTTTTTCAGGAGCTGGGCTTGGCCCCTTAGTTCCAGTGAAAGGAACTCTGAATGCTTCAGCATACCAAGAGATTTTGGACAATTCCATGCTCCCAACTTTGGGGGAACAGTTTGGGGATGACCCCTTCCTGTTCCAACATGACTGTGCACCAGTGCACAAAGCAAGGTCCATAAAGACATGGATGAGCGAGTTTGGTGTGGAAGAACTTGACTGGCCTGCACAGAGTCCTGACCTCAACCCGATAGAGCACCTTTGGGATGAATTAGAGCGAAGACTGCGAGCCAGGCCTTCTCGTCCAACATCAGTGTCTGACCTCACAAATGCGCTTCTGGAAGAATGGTCAAAAATTCCCATAAACACACTCCTAAACCTTGTGGAAAGCCTTCCCAGAAGAGTTGAAGCTGTTATAGCTGCAAAGGGTGGGCCGACGTCATATTAAACCCTATGGATTAAGAATGGGATGTCACTTAAGTTTATATGTGTCTAAAGGCAGATGAGCGAATACTTTTGGCAATATAGTGTATATATATATATACACTGGCAGCCAAAAGTTTGGAATAATGTACAGATTTAGCTTTTATGGAAAGAAATTGGTACTTTATTCAACAAAATGGCATTCAACTGATCACAATGCATAGTCAGAATATTAATAACGTGAAAAATTGCTATTACAATTTGAAAAAAAAAAAATGCAGAACTTCTTAAACTACTTCAAAGAGTTCTCATCAAAAAGTCCTCCACGTGCAGTAATGATAACTTTGCAGATCCTTGACATTCTAGCTGTGTTCATCCAGATACTCAGGTGACATTTCACCCCAAGCTTCCTGTAGCACTTGCCATAGATGTGGCTGTCTTGTTGGGCACTTCTCACGCACCTTACAGTCTAGCTGATCCCACAAAAGCTCAATGGGGTTAAGATCCATAAAACTCTTTTCCAATTATCTGTTGTCCAATGTCTGTGTTTCTTTGCCCACTCTAACCTTTTCTTTTTTCTTTTTCTTTTTCTGTTTCAAAAGTGGCTTTTTCTTTGCAGTTCTTCCCATAAGGCCTGCACCCCTGAGTCTTCTCTTTACTGTTGTACATGAAACTGGTGTTGAGCGGGTAGAATTCAATGAAGCTGTCAGTTGAGGACATGTGAGGCATCTATTTCTCAAACTAGAGACTCTGGTGTATTTATCCTCTTGTTTAGTTGTACATCTGGCCTTCCACATCTCTTTCTGTCATTGTTAGAGCCAGTTGTCCTTTGTCTTTGAAGACTGTAGTGTACACCTTTGTATGAAATCTTCAGTTTTTTTGACAATTTCAAGCATTGTATAGCCTTCATTCCTCAAAACAATGATTGTCTGATGAGTTTCTAGAGAAAGCTGTTTCTTTTTTTGCCATTTTTGACCTAATATTGACCTTAAGACATTCCAGTCTATTGCATACTGTGGCAACTCAAAAACAAATGCAAAGACAATGTTAAGCTTCATTTAACGAACCAAATAGCTTTCAACTGTGTTTGATATAATGGCAAGTGATTTTCTAGTAACAAATTAGCAATTTAGCATGATTACTGAAGGATAAGATGTTGGAGTGATGGCTGCTGGAAATGGGGCCTGTCTAGATTTGATCAAAAATGACTTTTTTCAAATATTGATGGTGCTGTTTTTTACATCAGTAATGTCCTGACTATACTTTGTGATCAGCTGAATGTCACTTTGGTGGATTAAAGTACCAATTTCCTTCCAAAACAGCAAAATCTGTACATTATTCCAAACCTTTGCCACCAGTATATATATATATATATATATATATATATATATATATATATATATATATATATATATATATACAGTATTTACACAGTGCATTCATAAAGCATTCAGACCCCTTCATTTTTTTCACATTTTGTTATGTTGCAGCCTTATGTTAAAATGCTTTAAATTATTTGTTTTTTTTTCACATCAATCTACACCATACCCCATAATGAAAAAGCAAAAAAAGATATTTGATAACTTTGCAAATTTATTAAAGGAGCAGTATGTAAGATTCAGAAACTCTTGTTATTAATGACACCTGTGGCCGTTAAGTGAACTGCAGTCTGTAGCTCGTGATCATGTGTACTCTATAGGGAACAAAACAAAGAGACTGAACGTGATTCACCGGCTTCATGGTGACAGATGAGGTAGCATAATTAAAATTACACAGTTATGATTGTTTTACTACAAATTTTGAGACTGCATATTATATTCGACTCTTCAGTGCTGGAACAGGGCTAAAACAAAGTGTGGATATAGGTCTGGCTATGCGAGACTGTAGTTTGAAGTAATCACTTTTCTTTGCATGATACATTGACTGCATTTATACGATAGCCTATGTTGGCATTAGTTAGCTAGCCAGCTTTATCAATAGCTGTTAGCTAAATTTGGTGGATGATGACAGTTGCTGTTTATAAAAGAGTATGTACATTATAAATATGTTGACACAATGCAGTATTGATGTGATTCCATCACAACTGTCATTTTGATATATCGATGCACTATTGTTTTATAATAATAGACTGTATATATTTTCTGTATAACCAAGTTACGTTACACTAATGAATGGAGCTTTTTGCATTATCTTGAACACTGTCTAGCATTCATTTCATGTATTATTGTAGTTTACCTTGCTGAATAATTACAGATTAACATTGTCAGTTACTGTGAATCAGCAAACCTGACTTTTAGTATAAAGAGAAGATTGTTGAAATTATTTGAAAGTTAGGAAGTTAGGTAGCTTGCAATTCGTCAGCGTTAGCAGGCAAGGTCAAGTTAGCTAAAATTACACAGATCAATCCTTATGGCACTATATTTCACATGCTTTGCAGTTATGTAAGCTTACCTGTCCAATAAGAAGAATGCCAATTCAGGGTCGGTTTTGATCCCCAAAACCGAACGAATGTCCCTCCAGGAATCAAATACCCTGCTGATGTTCACTCTAGTTTTCGCTCGACCACGATCACATTCCCGCTTAGCCAGATGGGAATGTTTTTTTATTTTGGCTTACTCAGAGTTTGTGTAGGAGTCGGTGTTGTGCTGGGAGCTGGACATTTGCTAGATTCCATCTCTAAGTTAACGTTACCTAGTGTTGCAGTTTGTTGTCGCTGTTGAATAGCGGAGCAAGCATAAACGTCACATCCTTTGGATTTTCCCGGCAAAAGCGATCCGCTCCCTTCACATGAAAATCAGTCTACAGGATTTAATAGGCAACCTAGGAAGTCCGGGAAGGGCTCATTTTTTAAGTTGCATTACAATCCGTTCACACATTGGCAAAAAAAAGGCGAATATTACATGAAAAAAGTTATATATTGCACCTTTAAACAGAAAAAACTGAAATATCACATTGACATAAGTATTCAGACCCTTTGCTTTGACACTTTAAATTTAACTCAGGTCCATCCCATTTCTCTGAATCATCTTTGAGATGTTTCTACACTTTGATTGGAGTCCACCTGTGGCAAATTCAATTGACTGCACATGATTTGGAAAGGCACACACCTGAAAATGCATATCAGAGCAAAAACCAAGCCATGAGGTCAAAGGAACTGCCTACATAGCTCAGAGACAGGATTGTGTTGAGGCACAGATCTGGGGAAGGCTACAAAAAAATTTCGTCTGCACTGAATGTTCCCAAGAGCAGAGTTGCCTCTATAATTCTTAAAGGTGTTGTAAGCGATTTTAGCATTCTAAAGCTTTGACTTGACTGAGCCGTTGAATTTGCCACGCCCCTCATTCCAAAACCCTGCCCTCCAAAGATAATTTTGAGACCAAAGCCTGGCATAAGAGCAGCACTGTTTGTTCCTGTGGCTGTTGAATATAACAGTGGCACAAAAGTGCCCTCAACTGACAAACATTAGGAATCATAGGCTCAATGATCTGCTTCAAATGAGAACGAGCATAATGACTGACAGGTGAAAAGCATCGATGTCCGCCATCCGCTGACACATATTTGTTTGCTGTTTACAAAGTAATACATTATATATATATATATATATATATATATATATATATATATATATATATATATATATATATATATATATATATATATATATATATATATATATAAATATAATATAAATATAAATGTATATATTATCTATCTATTTATCTATCTCTATATGTATATATATATATATATATATATATATATATATATATATATATACAGTTGTGCTCAAAAGTTTGCATACCCTGGCAGAAATTGTGAAATGTTTAAATCATAATGGTAACAGAAATCACCCAAATGGCCCTGATCAAATGTTTACATACCCACTGAATCAAAAATTGACATACCCATTACATTGAATGTTTGGCCTTGTTACAGACACACAAGGTGACACACACAGGTTTAAATGGCAATTAAAAGTTAATTTCCCCACACATTCAAAGGTATATAAACTTTTGATCAGGGCCATTTGGGGGATTTCTGTTACCATTATGATTCAAAAAGGAGCCAAACAACTATGTGATAATAAATGGCTTCATATGATCACTATCCTTAAATAAAAGACAGTTTTTTTGCATGATCAGTCCTATTTTCAAAATCAATGCCAAAATTTCACATTCCCCTTCTGTCACTCATTCGACGTTGTGTCGATGTAGTGACACTAGGGGTCGCTCTTGAGAGCCCCGAACACCTCTGATCTTTGAGAAAAGGCCAATGAGAATATATGGATATATGGCACATTTCCAGCTGCTTTCTCTCCTTCTGCGCGATGAGTGCAGATTTCGCCCCTGGGTGCTTCGACAGAGCTAAAAGAGTGTATATTCCTGCTAAAGAGTATATTTTCTCTATTAGAGCACACACATTGACATTGAATGTCTTTTTAAAGATGTGTCTTTATAAAGATGCCTTTCCGTCTTTGTGTGATTCCTGGATGCGGTCGCTATCTCTCTGCTTCCGATGGCCACGGGCACTGCCTCACGTGTCTGGGCATTGATCACACTGAGGCAGCGTTCGTGGATGGTTCATGTTCTCATTGCGAGAATATGACCATGGCAACGTTGTGGTCGTGGCTTTCCTTCTTCCAGGGGAAAGCCACTCTAGCCGCCCCCTATGCCTCGCCTTTTACCTCTGGGTATGAAGCCGGCCCGGCTGGTGCTGGAGGCGATTTGGGGGCTGATCCCGATGTGATGCAGGAGCTGCGCTCGGCGACCGACCTCGCCCTCCGGGTGACGAAGGTCACAGCACGAGCACTCGGGCAGGTGATGTCCACCCTCGTGGTCCAGGAACGCCACCTGTGGCTGAATCTGGTCAAGACGAGGGACGTGGACAAGGTTCACTTTCTCAATGCCCCCATCTCCCAGATCGGCCTATTCGGCGACACCATTGAGGACTTCGCCCAGCAGTTCTTGGCGGTGAGGAAGCAGACGGAGGCTATACAACACATCTTGCCCCGGCGCAGCTCAAGTTCCCGTATCCCGACTGCTCGCTGAGGGTGTCCCCCTGTGGCGGCAAAAGCCCAGGCGGATCCACCTAAGCCCAAGCCCAGTTCTCGGCCCCATCATAGAGCCCCCCACAGGAAGCTGACGCCCCCCGCCTCACGGGACCCGGAAGGCTCCTAAGTGCCCCGAGACGGACGACCCAGGGAGTGAGATGTCTGCTGCAAACCCGGAGCTGGTATCCAGACCACTCCATACCCCGGTGGAGGGCCAGGAGGTAAATCCTTTCCTTTTATATTATGTTCACCAAACCCCGAACGGGCTGTGGAACCCACATTCTCAAAAGAGCTGTTTCCTCACTCCCTGGGTCACATAGCCTTTGTTTACGACCGCCGTTATCACGGCAACCGGGCACTGAGCACCTGCGACTTATACATTGCAAACGCGGGCCCCCCGCCTTCACGCGTCCGGTCGCACCACACTCACACCCATGGCCAGGTGGTTGTGACAGACTACGAGGACGGTCAAAAAGTCCCTCCTCCCTGTCGCCGACCCCCCCTGGATGCCAGGTACATGGAGCAAGGTAAGTGCTTCGAGGGTCCCCTCAGCACAGCCACGAGTTCAAGACGAAGTGAGGCTCCTCGACGTGGCATCCCCTGCTCCCTCCCGCCGCGAGGCCCCACCCACAGGTACATTAAATGCGATCATCCCCTTAGTGCCCCTCGCCCGGAGCTTGGACATGTGGCTAGCGCTTTCCAACCTGTCGCGGTGGTTGGCCAGTACCATCCGACTTGGCTACGTGATTCAGTTCGCCAGGCGCCCGCCCCGGTTCAGTGGCGTCCGCTTCACTTTGGTGAGGGGCAAGAACGCTGCCACCTTGCGTGCGGAGATCGCGACCCTTCTGTGCAAGGGTGCGATAGAGCCTGTCCCTCCAGCCGAGATGAAGAAAGGGTTTTACAGCCCTTACTTCATTGTACCGAAGAAAGGCGGTGGGTTGCAGCCAATCTTGGACCTGCGAGTTCTGAACCTGGCCTTGCACAGACTCCCGTTCAAGATGCTGACATTTTGGCATGTGTCCGGCATCAAGATTAGTTTGCGGCGGTAGACCTGAAGGACACGTACTTTCACGTCTCGGTTCTACCTCGACACAGACCCTTCCTACGGTTTGCTTGCGATGGCTGGGCGTATGAGTACAAGGTCCTCCCCTTCGGCCTGTCCCTGTCCCCTCGCGTCTTCATGAAAGTCGCGGAGGCAGCTCTTGTCCCGTTACGGGAAGTGGGTGTCTGCATACTCAACTACCTCAATGACTGGCTGATTCTAGCTCACTCTCGAGAGTTGCTATGCACACACAGGGACCTCATGCTCAGGCACCTCAGCCGGCTAGGGCTTCAAGTCAACTGGGAAAAGAGTAAGCTCTCCCCAGTTCAGAGCATCTCTTTACTCGGCATGGAGTTAGACTCAGTCTCGATGATAGCGCGCATCACAAGTGAGTGTGCGTGCGTGGTGCTGAACTGCCTGAAGTCATTCAAGCAGAGAACAGCGGTTCCACTGAAACACTTTCAGAGGCATCCTCGACGCTGGACACGCCACTATGGTTGATGCATATGAGACCACTTCAGCACTGGCTTCAGACTCGAGTACCGAGATGGGCATGGAGCCGCGGCACACATCGCGTGGCCATCACGCCGATCTGCTGCCACTTGTTCTTGGACAGACCTTGCATTTCTACAGGCAGGAGTTCCCATACAGCAAAAGTCAAGGCGCGTCGTCATTATGACAGAGGCATCCAAGCAAGGCTGGGGCGCCATGTGCAACATGCACGCAGCCGCTGGCTCCTGGACAGGACCGCGACTGTGTTGGCACATCAACTGCCTCGAGTTGCTGGCAATATTGCTCGCCCTGCGGAGGCTTTTGCCATTGATCCGGGGCAAGCATGTGTTGATCCAGATGGACAACACAGCGACAGTAGCGTATATAAATCGCCAAGGCGGCTTACACTCACGTCGCATGTCGCAACTCGCCTGCCATCTCCTCCTATGGAGTCAGCGGCGACTGAGGTCGCTGCGGGCCATTCACATCCCGAGCAACCTCAATGCCACAGCGGACGTGCTGTCACAGCAGGTGACACTCAGGGGAGAGTGGAGACTCCACCCCTAGGTGTTCCAGCTGATTTGGAGTCGGTTTGGAAAAGCACAAGTAGACCTATTTGCCTCCTGAGAAACCTCCCACTTTCCGCATTGGTATTCTCCAACGGGGCCCCCCTTGGCCCAGACGCGCTGGCACACAGCTGGCCCCGGGGGCTGCGCAAGTATGCATTCCCCCCTGTGAGCCTACTTGCACAGACCCTGTGCAAGGTCAGGGAGGACGAGGAGCAGGTCACCCTTGTGGCCCCGTATTGGCCCACCAAGACTTGGTTCTCAGACCTCACGCTCCTCACGACAGCCCCTCCCTGGTGAATTCCCCTGAGGAAGGACCTTCTTTCTCAGGGACGGGACACCATCTGGCACCTGCGCCCAGACCTCTGGAACCTCCACGTCTGGCCCTTGGACGGGACGTGGAAGACCTAAGTGGCCTACCACCAGCAGTGGTAGACATGATCACTCAGGCCAGAGCTCCCTCCACGAGGCAGCTTTATACCCTGAAGTGGCGTCAGTTAACGAATTGGTGTTCTTCCCGAGCTGAAGATCCTCAGATATGCGCAGTCGGGTCAGTGCTTTCCTTCTTGCAGGAAAGGCTGGAGGAACGGCTGTCCCCCTCCACCTTGAAGGTGTATGTGACCGCCATAAAACCGCCATTATACTCTAATGATGATGCGTGAGAGCAGCACTGCAGTTTGTGCCTGACTGAGGAGAGGAAGAATTACACAGCTCACAGTCCAGATACACTCTAAACATTCCAAACAGCTTCAGGTGATGTAGATCGCAAAGTATGAGGGAATTATAATGCAAAAATACAAAATAAGTAAATACAGAAGCACTCTCATTGTGGAATAAGTGGAGCTGGAGCTGCCGCTCCACTGAAGCAAAACTTGCATGTCTAGCATCTTTAAAGGAAACACACTGGCGTTACATCTTTAATGTAGTTATATTAAATGCATTTAGATTTATTAAAGTTCAAATAATATGGAAGCAGATCATGTAAATAACTACAAACTCTGAAACTTTTTTCTGTGCAGTCAGCGCCTCTTCTATGAGTTGCGCGAAGTGGCGTGATCTAAAGGGGGAGAGACTGAAACTGCACCCGCTGAAGCACACTCTGTTGTGGGGACGCTCATCCCTCGAGCGCACACACTTAATGCAGCTAGATTATAATGTGATAGCTCACGACTTATTGAATCATAATATATGTGTCACTGTGCATTTCTTATCGTGAAGAAAATTGGCAGTATGCAGCTTTATTAATAAGAGTTTGTTTTTTTGTGAGTTAAAGATGGATTGAAGTGAACAGAAAGGTGAGAGAGGGTAGTCTTCGCACCATTATACACTGCAACAAAATAGGTTTTGATTTGTTCTTGTTTTGGCTTGTTTTCCTATATAAATATCTAAAACTCCTTTAAAACAATGTACATTTTCTTTAGCAGCTCTACTGCAGAAGAAAAAATTGTTATCTGAAAATGTTGAATATAATATTAAAAATACAAATATTTAAAAATATCTAAAAATCCTTTAAAAAAAGTTGCATTCACCTGAGAAGCAGCATATAAGATATATAGACTTGCTTTTAGAGAATAGATCTTGAATATAAGTATATTTTTCACAGACAAGGAGTATGAATGTCTGGGTCCTGACACAGACTGGAACCGAGCTAGACAGGAAGTCAGGAACCAGTCACCACACTCCAGACATAACCTGTCATTCGCAGAAGTATAACCAAGTGAAAAAATACACTTATATACAAAATACACTTATATTTAGATACATTCTCTTAAAGCAAGTCTAAATATCTTATATGTTGCTTCTCAAGTAAATGTATCTTGTTTTAAGGATTTTTAGACAATTTTAAATGGAAAACAAGACAAAAACACTTGATAACAATAGTGTTTTTTTTTTTGCAGTGAATTTTTTATTGAATTAAACTTAATAAAAAGTTTTTTTCCTTTAGTTCAGAGAATGTCATTTAGAGGTATTTTCTAAAAGATGATTTTGTCCTCTTTATTGTTAGCTAGCATGTTTAATACAACTTTTTATGTTGGGGCACAAGCCGAATAATCGGTTAAGAGCTAATGATTAATCATTGCAATAATCGCAGAATAGTCAAATAATCATTCTAATAATTGTTTGATTAATCGATTATCAAAATAATCATTAGTTGCAGCCCTAATATATTTATATATATATATATATATATATATATATATATATATATATATATATAATATTATAAATATAATAATTCAGATAATTAAAATGCATTACATTATTGTAGCAGACGAGTACAGCATTGATAAGATAATAAAAAAATTGGCTTTACATTTACATTTACATTTACATTTATTCATTTGGCAGACGCTTTTATCCAAAGCGACTTACAAGAGAGGAAAACATAAGCGAATCATCTTAGGAGACAGTGGTATAAAAAGTGCTGTATTACAAAGTATCACTAGCATCATAATAGTATTCAAAATAGAATAAAGTGCAACAGAAATTTTTTAGAATCCAATATAATGTTTATTCACATCATTTTGAACATAAGCCAAACATTAGCCTACAGTTCACAGCAATCCATTTTGCAATTGAATTAATCAATCTTTCAGGGAAATATTTATTATAATGGCTTGTCTAAGGACGCATCAGTGTACACCTGCATCAGACAGATAGTTTTGGAGCATCTCACTTTGGTTGCATTGCATCATAAACATGCCATTTTTAGGTCGCTGTGTCAAGTTTAACGAAGTTTGAAACTTAGAAAAACACACCTTGAGATACCTGCGTTTGGATTTGTGCTCCATCAAGCTGTGTTTTAACACTGAAACGAGAGTTATTTTTAACTGTCTGCTGTGGGTAAGTGTGGTTTGTTCTCTGTATAAGATGTTTATTGCCTAAACAGCTTGAGTTTCGCTTACTGAACCCTGGAGAAAACAGGTGGTACTTCAAACTTGAATTGATCCGATGGTAGGAATATTCCTTGTTACGGTCCGGGGACATGATTAATTGCATTAATTTCTTAACGTGTTATTTGTTATATAATTAATTGCATTGAATTAACACATTAAATCGACTGCCCTAATTGAATACTTCTGGAGTTACAGTAGATGCACTCCAATTTTAAAAAACAACAACACAAAAACTTGTTTTTCCCCATTTTTGGACTCGCACCATTGGCATACAATGCAACAGAGTGCTGAAGTCAAATTATTTTAGTAATAGACCCTCTGTATAAAAATAAAATAATGATGCTGCCATCTTTCTAAGGTTATTTTTTTGCTCCAAAATCATTGTCGAAAATGGTCATTTTGACCCCACTCTACAAAATCATGCATTACTCAATACATTTTGATCCATAGCATTTATTATTTTGGCTTTATAATCATGTATGTGTATCTTTTCAGAAAAAAGTTATGTGAAATAAAAGAATATATTATATAAAATAAAATAAACATTTCAGCTGGGGAAGTTTCTGAAATTTGGTTGATTTAACATGGAATAACTTAGTAGCAAAAACGTCTTGGTTACTGATGTAACCTCTGTTCCCTGATGGAGGGAACGAGACGTTCTGTCGATGTAGTGACACTAGGGGTTCGATCTTGAGAGCCTCAATCACCTTTGCTTAAAATAGAAAAGGTCAATGAAAATTGGTGAGTGGAATTTGCATGCCACTCTCCGTCCCGGACATACGGGTATAAAAGGAGATGGTGTGCATCACTCATTCAGATTTATGCTGAGGAGCCGATAGAGAGTCCTGGCCCTGTCAGCGGCCGGTTCAGCACCGCGACAAGAGGGACCCAATGTCTCGTTCCCTCCATCAGGGAACAGAGGTTACATTAGTAACCAAGATGTTCCCTGTCTGACACTCACTCGACGTTGTGTCGATGTAGTGAAACTAGGGGTTCCTATAGGAAATGCTGCAGGTGCTGAACCGTGTCACGAGGCACGGAAGAGTGGACACGGGCAAGCTTCTGCGTGCCTCGCAGCGAGCGCTCAACCATGTCGTGACCTTTATAGGGCTTTACTAGATCAGTGTTACTATCAGAAATAATTAATAATTATTTCTTTAGTTATTAATTAATATTTAAATTAAATAATAGAATCTAACTCATTAAAACCTCATATGGGGCTCCAGTAAATGTAGTGCGCTACGTTTAGGAGTGGGTTTGGTTATTAGCAATAATTAATAATTATCAAAGATAATTATTAATTATTAAAATCAATAGAACATTGATTTGAATCAATGTTAGCTTTTTTAATCAATTATCAAAGATAATCGTTAATTTTTAACATCGATGAAACATTAATTAAAATTAACACTAGCTTACTGATCCTTCAAATTCAACAATCATCAAAGATAATTATCAATTATCGAAAAAATCAATAGAATATTAATTAGGATTAAGATCGCCGGGGCACCACCCTGGAATCAGGGACTAATAACCAGATAGTATAACAGTCTCAATATTAGATTGTTCTCTTAGGAAAATCGACATCGATTTTCGAAAAAAAAACAATGAAGGCTTGAATCCGAGCACTGACATCCCATCAGCATTTGACACAGGTGTATGCAAAACAAACCAAAACACTTCTCTTTGAAATATAACAAAGTTTATTTATGCAGTAATATCAATTAATAATACAATGCAGTCAATAAACTTCCGACTTACAACTACAAAGTAAACAGTGATATGATTAGATATGGAAACCAAAATAATCCTATAACACATGAGGAATGTGTGTGCGTGTGTGAGAGAGAGAGTGTGTGTGTGTGTAAGGAGGGACGTGCACAAAATGGCGGATGTGACTCTCATGGAGAGTATGTCACACGAGATTTCCGGGCAGAGAATATGGCCGCAAATGTGGGCGGAGAGAAACCGGTCAATAGCGTCTACCAGTTTGCCGCGTGTCTCCGCTTGTACGATAATTTAGGGACAAAGCTGAGCTTTATCACGAAGTTATCTACTAGCCAAAAGTGTGTGCGAGAATGTTTGTGAGGGGTCGCGTGTGTGTGGTTAGTGTGAAAGAGAGAGAGAATAAAGTGACGGCCCCAAAGCCGGTTTCGCGATCGTGGGAGAGAAAGCAGCTGTTAGTTTATCACTTAGAGACACGGTGGACGGCTCGTAAACCATCCCGCGGTCTTTGATTCTTTAATGGATAAACTCAGTGTCGGCCTCACCCACAATGGCGGAAATACACAACAGTCCAATCTGGTTGGACTACAACACAGCAGATCTCATTCATGATAACCGTACATTAAAGTAATACCTTGAGTATTATAACAGCAATGAGAGGACTCGGCGGTCCATAAACTGCATAAGCAATAACCTTGATACACAAGAACAACACACTATAATATTCTATCTCTGCCCAGACGTAAACCTCTTACTTGAATCGCATGAGGATGCAGCTAGAATGTGTGTTCATCTGTC
This sequence comes from Myxocyprinus asiaticus, assembly GCF_019703515.2. Classification (NCBI taxonomy): domain Eukaryota; kingdom Metazoa; phylum Chordata; class Actinopteri; order Cypriniformes; family Catostomidae; genus Myxocyprinus; species Myxocyprinus asiaticus. Next base: position 12,635,683 of record NC_059391.1, read on the forward strand.
CTTTAACTCCGACTCAGTTCCTCGAGGCTCGGGTGATGATGGGAGGCCGTTTCCTCACTCTGTCAGTGGGCGGTACGGCTGCTAATTCTCGGTGGGCTGGCGGAGAAATCAGCGACGTCGACTTGATTGAAAATGGAAGAGAAATCTTTTCTCTTCACTTCTGCAGGCAAACAGATGAAGATGTGGATTGCTCAGCGGTCTCCTTCAGATCCATTAGAGTGTTCGGTGGAACACAGAGTAATCTCAACTCGTTCAGCGAGATGGAGATTGTATGGCCACAGTTTCAAGTCGGACATTACTTCCTTGTGCCACGAGGCTACACCTGAGAGCAGCGATAAGCTGCGTCTACGCACGGTGAGCAAAGTTGCTGGAAGCAAATCCTGGAAGCATTTCAGAGGTATTTCTACTCCTGATGATGTCATGGTTGAGGAGCGTTCTGTCGTGTGCCTCATCCAATAGGAGTTGAGAGTTCGATCCTTTAGTGAGCAAGGCTTCATGGGATTTGTAGTCTGTTTTGGACTCCCTGTTTGATTTTGGTGTGGTTTTTATCTGTAAGATTTATGACTGTGAGCCTCAGTCAGGTTTTATGACTGTTAGGCCTGCCTTTGTCTTCTATCTGAATACATGAGGCCCAACACCTTCCAGTGAGTTAGGTAAGGTGTCTCCCTAGTCCCGTTAAGGGGGGAGAAGGCACTTACCCGAGCAGGCTACCGGCGGTGCCTTTCTTAATTTGCTGTTAAGCAATCTGCTGCCGAGCACTTTCTAGAATAGCATTGGGAGCTCTTCCCACTCCAGGAAGGAGAGCACTACGGAGACCACATCCTGCCGGCGGGAGGTTAACATGTGGAGCATACCTCACATGGACTTACCAACGGGGAAGTACACATATGGAATGATACCACAGGAGGACCCTATCTACAGAGAGGGTATGCAGCACAGTGGCCAAGACAGAGAAAGCTCTGACGAGGGCAAACACAGGTTTCACCTAAGGGGGAAACTGAACAGTGGAAACTCATCATACGGGATTACCAAAGGGTAATCACCATGCATGGAGCCCTGAGCCCAAGCACATGGGCTCACCTAAAAAGGGGAATACCACGAGTACTGGGCCTGGTGGCGTTACTCCTCCGCCAAGTTCATCACCGGACAGTGATAAAGAATTAAAGAGGCATCCAGAGTTCACCGGTACGGGAACTGTTGTGGACAAAAAGCGCACATTATCACCTTTGAAAAAGGGGAAAGGCACAATGCAAGCGGTACACCCAGGCGGCCGCCTGGTCTACCTGCTGTTACCGCACTCGGGTCACACTCGGGTTGAAACCGGGTCTGTGTAGGTTATAAAACCTCGCAAAGGTATTGGGTGTAGCCCAACCCGCAGCTCTGCATATGTCTGCTAGAGAGGCCCCCCTTGCCAGTGCCCAGGAGGATGCAACATCTCTAGTGGGGTGCGCCCGGACCCCCAAGGGGCACAGCAAGTCCTGAGACTGGTATGCGAGAGAAACGGCACCCACAATCCAATGGGCCAACCTCTGCTTGGAGACAGCTTTCCCCTTCTGCTGTCCTCCAAAAGAGACAAGAGAGCTGCTTGGAGCATCTAAAGCTCTGAGTGCGGTCCAGATAGATGTGAAGGGTGCGAACTGGACACAGCAACGACAAGGCCAGGTCTTCCTCCTCTGAAGGGAGTGCTTGCAGGTTCACCACCTGGTCCCGAAAAGGAGTGGTGGGAACTTTGGGCACGTAACCGGGCTGGGGTCTTAAGATCATGTGACAGTGTGCCAGCCCGAACTCCAGGCATTCGCTGGTAACAGAGAGCGCTTGCAGGTCCCCCACCCTCTTGATGGAAGTGAGCGCCACCAGGAGGGCCATTTTCAGAGACAGAGTGCTGAGCTCGGCCTGCTCCAGGGGCTCAAACGGGGCTCTCTGTAAGGCAGGTAGGATCCCAAGTGGGGATCAGGCGCGGTATAGGAGGATTCAATCTCCTCGCGCTTTTGAGGAACCTGTTGATCAGGTTGCGCTATCGTGAGGGACTGCCGTCCAGTGTATCATGGTGAGCTGCTTTCCTTCCTGAAGAAAAGACAGCACAGACCCGACGGCGCATCTCTGTGGGTCTTCCCCACGGGAAGAACACCAGTTAGCGAAAAGATGCCACTTCAAGGCATACAGCCACCTCGAAGAGGGGGCCCTGGCCTGAGTGATCGTGTCTACCACTGCTGGGCCAGTGATACTGCCAGCAACTCTAAGCAGTTGATGTGCCATTGGAGTTGGGGCCCTGTCCAGAGCCCCGACACTGCCTGCCCGTTGCACACGGCGCACCAGCCCGAGTTCGAGGCATCCGTCGTGACCACAACGCGCCTTGAGACCTGCTCTAGGGGAACACCTGACTGTAGAAACGCCAGGTCTGACCAAGGGCTGAAAGTCTGACGGCACTGTGGCGTGATGGTCACACACCAGGTGCCGTGGCGCCATGCCCACCTTGGGACTCGAGTCTGTAACCAGTGCTGAAGCGGTCTCATATGCATCAACCCGAGGGGGAGAACCGCTGCACAGGATGCTATATGCCCCAGGAGCCTCTGAAATTGTTTCACTGGCACCGCTACCGCTGAAGGTCTTCAGGCAAGTCAGCACTGACTGAGCATGTTCAGTCATAAGTCGTGCCCTGAGAGTGACCGAGTCCAACTCCATACCAAGAAAAGAGGTGCTCTGCACAGGGGAGAGCTTGCTCTTCTCCCAGTTGACCTGAAGCTCGAGTCGGTCGAGGTGCTGAAGCACAAGATCCCTGTGTGCACACAATAGATCTCACGAGTGAGCTAGGATTAGCCAGTCGTCGAGGTAATTGAGAATGCGTATGCCCTTCTCACTTAGCAGGGCCAGGGCAGCCTCTGTGACCTTGGTAAAGACGCGAGGGGACAGGGACAGACCAAAGGGTAGGACCTTGTACTGGTATGCTCGTCCCTCAAAAGCAAACCGAAGAAAGGGTCTGTGTCGAGGAAGGATCGATACCTGAAAGTACGTGTCCTTCAGGTCGATTGCCGTGAACCAATCCTGATGTCGTACTAACGCCAGGATGCGCTTCTGTGTTAACATCCTGAACGGAAGCCTGTGTAAGGCCTTGTTCAGGGCACGCAGGTCCAAGATTGGGTGCAACCCTCCCCCTCTCTTGGACATGATAAAATAAGGGCTGTAGAAGCCCTTGCGCAACTCGCCTATGAGGACGGGCTCTATTGCTCCCTTCGCCAATGGTACTGGAGCCGGGGCCGGCACCGCAGGGGAACGGCTCTGGCGAGAAGCAGATGGGGTGCGGGACCTCGGTGGCCTGACCGTGGCAGGATGTGTTTAATTGCCTCGGTCTGCTTTCTCACCATTGAGAACTGATGGGCGAAATCCTCGACAGTGTCGCCAAAAAGCCCCCCTTGAGATATGGGTGCATCAAGAAAGCGGACTTTCTTGGCATCACGCATCTCCACAAGGTTGAGCCACAGGTGCCGCTCTTGGACCACAAGGGTGGAGGGCATGCGCCGTGACCTTCGTCGCGCATAAGGTGAGGTCGGTTGCAGTGCGCAGTTCCTGCATCAGCCCTGGGTCGGTCCTACCCTTGTGCAGGTCTTTTAGGGCCTTGGCCTGGTGGACCTGCAGGATGGCCATGGCATGCAGGGCGGAAGCGGCCTGACCCGCGGCCTTGTAAGCCTTCATCATTAAAGAGGAAGAGATCTTACAGGCCTTGGAAGGGAGCGCCAGGTGGCTGTGCCCTTTTTATACCCGTATGTCGGGGGGCGGAGAGTGGCATGCAAATTCCACTCGCCAATTTTCCTTGGCCTTTTCTATTTTAAGCAAAGGTGATTGGGGCTCTCAAGATCGAACCCCTAGTGTCACTACATCGACACAACGTCGAGTGAGTGACAGACAGGGAACAGCCATTTTAAGGGTGGAAAATAGGAAAACAGGCATATTAAATGTTTCATTGCATGAGCCCTTGACTAAGATTTTAAGTGGACTTTAGGGAGAGAGGAAAAATAAATAAAAGTGTAGAATGTGTTTCCTCTAAAGCACATTGTGTTCAAGTATCATATATAGTTTTTAAAGAGGTTTATTAACTGTCCTTGGGAGATCAAAATTCAAATGTGACTGAATACAGAGGATCAAATAAAAGATTCGAAAGTCTTTCATATCTCAATGCAGGCTTATTACAGACAACTTTTCACCACAAATTTCTAAAACTTTTGCTTTAAGTCGATAAGTAAGCCTTAAACTCTGCCTTTCACATCGGAGAACAGAAGCTGCTCTGTCCTATTTTATAGTGTTGGTCTGCTAAAAGAGAAATGCCCTGGCAAAGCAACGTCGCCAGCCACAAGTTAATATTTTTTGACCTATTGAGCAGTGTTTCAGCATGACTACATAGGTCACATGTCTATGAATCTCTCAGGATCATCCAAGCAAACACCTTTTTAAAAATGTGACAGCCAGAGCAACTCTAATTAATCAGTTTCTGACACAGAGTTTTAGTTACTCATTTACAGCACAGAGGCATCAGCATGGGTAATAATGCAGGTCATTGCTTGCAGCTCGCTCAGTATGGCATATATTCGGCTCGGCTTATGCGGTGGGATTCAGATCTTCGGGGAAGGAAAAACTCAGAGCCCCTTTCCTCATCATTAAGTTTTAAACAGTTCTGTGTTGTTCACCCAGCCTGTCCACTAGCTTAATCACTAGCTCAGGGTGAAACAAGGGATAGAGGGAGGACTTTCAGAAGAAAACAAAAGCACGTTTAACGAGTTTAACGAGTTAAAGAGGCCTTTTAAACTGTCACTACTACATACCCAACCACAAAGTGTTGGTTCCCAATCCAATTTCGCTTAATTTCCGGTTCCTCAAAGGTGCACTTAATATTTTTTTTTTCTCTTTTTTTTTTTTTTTTTTTTAAAACACTTAAATAATAATAATAATAATTTTCTCAAATATGTTTAAAATCATGTACACTCACATGAGATGAAGACTCCAGTTATATCAGTAGACTAACAAAAGCTGTTTTATTTTAGCTGGAGTGGGTTGCCGCATGGGGCTGCCATGTTGAGAATGCATGATTGAAAACTACTAATTTTATCTCTGTAACACTTTCGCTTATGGTTTAGTTTTTTTGTGAGATGCTGCAGCTGAGCCACTAGGTGTCCAAGATGACAGCTGCATTGACCAGCACAACATAAACAAAAAAATTCACCACTGAAAATTCCACAACATACTTTCATGACAACTTGAATTAATTTGTACGTGATGGTGAAATTGTAAGATATTTACAACTTGGCTCGTACAAAAAGCTACTTTTACACCAACCTATCAACAAACAGTACTTCAAATTGATACAATGAATACAGGCATAAAATTATCTATAGCCTCTTATCCAACACTTTTTTTTAAGAAAGGAAACTGTCATGGGTTTTGGGGAGAGATAAGGACCCAAACGCAGAGATCAAATACCAAAAATACATTACTAATAAAATAAACAAAATCCCACGAAGGGGAAAACATAAACTACCCCAAAGGGGACAAAGGAATCCAAACTGGGGCAGAGGGAAAGAGGACCAACTGGAACAGGAAGGTGACAGGATGACTGGATTGCAGAGGAACAATACACAGGACTGAACAGAGAACATTACAAGACGAACTGGCACTGGACAGCAAACACGAGGAGACTAAAATAGGGAGAGAAATTAAGAGGGTTAATCCGGGGCAGGTGTAAACAATGAAAAAATAATGAGCAAACAAGGAGGCGGGGTGTAACATCAGACCGAGAAGCACGCAACACTTTAGAAACAATAACAAAGCCCTCACAAGCTCTCACAAGCAGGCAAAACATCCGATTGGCATGAGCGCACATCGCCAAGACAATGAGGCTATATACACTCATGCCAATCGACAAACAAGATGAGAGCAACACTTGTGTGAGAGTTCGGCCACACGCACACCCGACACCTTACCGAAGCTCAGCACAAACAAGAAGACAGCTCGCGACCCAGGCACACGGTGCAAAGCAAGTGCAATGCGTGTCCGTGGATGCAAGAGACAGACAAGGAGTATGAATGTCACCATACTCCAGGCATGAAACACAACAGACAGAAGAGCATTCGGACGGAAATAAAACAGAGACCGTGTGCTCACACAAGACAGACAGAAGAGCGCATGGCCTGGGAATAAAACAGGAACCACCCGCTCACACGAAGACAGACATGTGCAGATAAGGCCACTGCCTATCAGACCAAAACCCAGACTGACAGAGAGACAGGACCGTGACAGGAAACATCAGTGAACAAATTTGGTTACTCATTCTATATTTATGTATGCAATACAAATAACAGATGTATGCCAAGAACCTGTCATTTTAATTTTTTTATTTGTATAGCGAATATATATATATATATATATATATATATATATATATATATATATATATATATATATATATATAAAATATAGGGAGGAAATTCTTCGCCACCGGAAGTCCATTGCGTGAAATTCACAATCACAATCTTATTGAGATGACTGTATTTCGCTTGTGGAATTTTTCCGTGTGAAAGTACAGTAAATGTGACCACGCCTTAAGGGGGTAGATTTATGGTTAGGTTTAGGTTTGGGTTAGGGATTAAACTTCGGAAAATGGTAACAAAATAATTTGTTGGTTCGTTTATTTTTCTATATGAGAGTAAAAGCAGTACGCTCATATGATTTCTCATACTATTACTAAGACTTGTCATTAGACTGGGTTGAAATTCCATTAACAATTATGATTTTAGTAATTTTTAGGAAACATCAAATAATCTATTAGGGCTACACGACATATCGCATTTATCGAAATTTCGCAAAAGTACATCTTGTAATATGCATATTGCAAGGGCCTGCGATAACAGAATAATTTTAATACTTAAAAAGTAACATTTATGGTGTTGCAGAAAGCAGAGTATAAACTGGGCACGTGATTGTCACTTGGTATTTGTTCGTGCAGTGTGCATACGCGCCAATCCTATGAGTGCTCTGGGGCTCGAGCTCAAATGGAAAGGTACTAAATATTCCACATTCATTTTCTTCAGTGTCATTTCAACATTAACGGATTGGGCAATTACATGAGAGATGACAAATTTCAGTAAATTCAGGGGCAGATCATCCAATGGGTTTTAGGGGTGTGTGCCCAGTGGGCCAGGCCACTAGAGGGCCCACGTGAGCAAAAAATAAAGTTGATGTAATGGTGCGCAACAGCGAAATGTGTCTGTATAACTCATGGTCATAGGGTAAGAACATAGGGCAAACATACTCAAAAGACTACTAATTTGGAAACATAGATCATTTTTAAAAGTAGCATTTATTGCAACAAAACTCTGCTCCAAATGTGTTTATATAACTACATGTTGTCTTCTGAACAAACAGTGAGTGATTCTCATGAACCAAGGGTAGTTCCTCCCAAAAATGAAAATTGTGTTATCATTTACTCATCCTCTTCTTTACACACATCTCCTTTTAGGAGGAAAGAATGTCAGGCAAGTTTGGAACAAGATAAGCATGTATAAATGGTGACAATTTATAAGTACTGTATACATCACAATAACAGTTTTTGGTTTATTTCAAGTCGGTAATGACCGAGTCATGACTCTTCTTCAGTGAGTTACTCAGATGTTAATTCAGTAACCATTCTGACTGATTCAGTGATTGAGTTAGCTGTTTTAGACTGATGCAGTTGATGACTAATTTGTGAGTTGTTTGGACTGATTCATTAAAAAGTATTTTATTGCTGAATCAGACTACAATGGTTGTACTGTATGTTGTTGCATCAAACGCAATAGAAATCTGTGTTGTCTATTTATTGTCTTGGTATTATTTTGCAGCACTGAGTCTTTCTGTCTTATTACATTCAATTTCAGACTGCAAGCTCACAACTCAGCTAAAACATAATTTATTTTGCTGTGGTGCTGTAGATTCAATAGTGCCACAGGTAAAACTGTCAGAGTATTTTAGGATGGTGTTCTGTTAGTCCATAACAAAGCAAGAACCGTTAGCTGAACCAATCATAATTCTTATTTTCTAAGTATTTTAAAGAATGCAACATAGCTGATTCTTGGTTCCCAACCCTAGTGCTGAGATTCTTTTTTGTCAAGTACATTACAGTATATTGCAATACATTTATTTTTGTACCAGAGGCCTTCTCACTAAAGCAACTTACAGTGAACAAATCACATTACTGGCAAAAACCAAGGCAGGCAGATGAGTAAATAGAAGGTAAAACAGACAGTGGCAGACAACTGCAGTGTGATGCCAGGGTTTTATGTATGGGGTTAAATCCATTAAATAAAGTGAAGAAAATGAATTTGGTTGAAACATTCTATAAAAGCCTATTTTTTAGTGCTTTCCCATTTTAAATGCATCACTGTGCTCTGACGTCTGTGAAGAAGACACAGTTATTAATAAGTACTTGACTAACACCTTCAGCAGTCTTTTGCTTTCTCATGCTGATATGTAGAAGAAATGTGTTTAAAAGGAAGTGCAGGTTTTGATTAAAGTGCATTGACTTTTCACGGCTGAGCTTTTTGATGTTAAAAATAACTGGTGAGATACAGAGGTGCAATATGCTGCCACGTGTGGTTTTTTTTTTGTTTTTTTTGTGACGCGTGTGAAGAGGAGCTGTTATTGCAAAGTGATAATTAATCGGATCTTCGAACTACCTGATTTAGAAATCCTAAGGCAAGACTACCCATAAAGCTAACACTTTCATTGATGAAACATTATCATATACATGATTTAAAGTGGAAGCTTTTTCATCTTGAATACAAGAGGTATACTATATGTACCCTTTGGTTAGGATTCATTGAAACATGTCAAGTAATGTAGTATGTAGTAATGTCTTTATTAATTGATGGATATTACAGAAATAGGTGTTTTGACCCTAGGCTAAGCAGAAAAGAAAAAAATTAATCAGGGAACTGCCTTGCCTTTTTTTTTAGCCAATCAGAAACGCTCTCTGCCTGTTAGTCAGTTTGTATGTTCGAGTTTGCCACCATCGGATTTACTGACAAGTCTTTGGAGGGTGACGGTTTTTTTGCACTGTTTATCTATTTAATCATTATTTCGTCATGTCATATTCATTAATTTTAGTCGATGGCATGTAATTTTAGTCAGAAAAATAATATTTTGGTTGACAGTAATATAAGAAGTTGTAACAGACAAATGTTAACCAGATATTTATACATTTTGACAACTTGATAAACATTTATTTATTGAAAGAGGACTCAAACATATCAAAGATTTATGAACATGAAATATACAACGTGAAAACTTTCCTTTTTTGAAAACCTTTTAATAAAAGCATATAATGAGTACTGTATACTGAAGTATTAGCTACAGTGTTGTTTGAAGTTACAGTGTTGTGAATTCTCCATGCTTTATTTCAATCATAATTTAAAACCAATCCTAAACGACCCTAAAGAGATCAAATAAGAATCAAATGAGGTTCTACTCATGAAACTGAAATTCCTACAGGGTTTTTGGATTCCTGTTTTATTCTCATTGTGTAATCTTTATCTGAACTCTACTTGTGTTATAATGGAATGGTATTTTAAACTGAACAGTCACTGGACAGCTATAGGAGCTTTTAAAATTCTAATTGATTTTATTTTATTTCCTTTTGATGATGTACTGGGACATTTTGTCCCATAGGTAATAATAGTCCTACTGGGAACTAAACTAGTGGTTCAACTGGTGGATTGTAACCCAAAAATAGGTTTCAGGTCTGTTCTGACCCTATATTGGCAAAAATGTATCTGTCACTTGGTAGTATGGCTAATACTAATACAATATTTGGACAAGTGTTTGTTCATGTGTTAGGCTGGTTGTTTTTTAAGCATTTACAAAACAGCCAATTCAGCCTGCCGAATTAATAATTTTGAATTTTGTTAATTGTATAATGCAGTTAATTTTTTTATATTTCAAAACAATATTTTTTATTTTATTTTAACTACATTTTTGTTTGCTTTAGTATGTTGATTTGGTACTGTGTTGGGCCGCCACTTGATGTCCAATGTAAAAAATGGGTCCTGTAGCAAAACCAGTTGAAAACCACTGTGTTGTGTTGTAATCTTCAGTAGAAGAAATTCCCATTAGCATCTGCTAGAAATGGTTTTAAAATATGGAAATCCAATAGCACTCCTCTACACATTACTCTAGGATTCCTTGATGCTACAAAAGTGTTGAACATGCCCCGTTTATAAAGGTTACGTTGTAGTAAAATAGGGTGTCACATTCAATTGCCATTAAATCATGGAAGTACAGTTGAGTAGTTTCCAAATTGAAGGCTGAATGGAAGTGGAAGTGGAAGTGGATGGCTGGCATTGTGCCTGCATGAGGGGAACCCTGAGTTTGGCACCTTGGCAGACCAGCTGTTTGCTGACTGGGCACAGGGCGTACTGTATTTTGGAAGCAAGTGAGAATTTACCACATATAACGTCACAGATTCTTTTGCGCAGGTTTAACCTTGCCTGGGGCCTTGTGGGTAATACCCTTACATTCATACGCACCGGTGCACTGTGGGTAGGGAACACTTACCCTGTCCTAAACCAGCAGTGTTGGCGAAGCAACATTGAAACTGTAGCTTGTCACACTGCAAGCTACTCATAATTTAAAGTGGTTCATCCAGTAGTTAAAGAAATAGTAGTTGTTCCAAAACCACATAACAGTTTATAGTAAAAGAAGTCTATACGGCTAGTGCATCATATTGAAAATGATCACATGGGAATCCTGAGTGTTTTCTGACTGTACTGTAAGAGTCAAACTTTTCCAACAGTTCTTAGTATTTACAATCCTCCATCTGTCACACATCATTTATTTCATAGAATAACATTGGTATTTTCTCATTTAATGGGATGAAAGCTTGACATACAGTTGACATTTTTGATGAAAGCACAGTAAATATCAGTGATTTAAAGTACTTTATGAATCCACTTTCTGGGTCTTCCATGTATGTGCTGACAATACACTGTCCACCACCAACTCCATTGTCAGAGCACAAGTAGTAACAAGCACTTCAATCGAAACAATAGCTGAGGCTAAGGTCCATGAAAAAATAAATATTGGTTTGAACGAGTGGAACAGTCACTTAGACAGAGTGGCCTACCTTATGTTGTTGAGTCATACAGCCTTAAGGTCATTTCCTTCTCTGTTTTCTTCAGGCAAGTGAAGTGTTACAAAGTATTTCTGATGGCTGTGCTAGAGCTGCCATTGCCCCTGGATGCTTTACAAGACCTATGAGAATTACTGTGAATGTGTCTTAGGATGCATAAAAATAATGCTAATTGGTGAAATGAAGACCTATAAGAGTTGAGATGTCACAATGCTTGTAGTACGATTACAGAATGGTGCCTACATGCTACAGTTGTTGCAATACCAACATTTCATTGGTCAATATCAATTTGATTTGATTTCCAAAGTAAAAAACTAATGGGTCATTCCAAGACAATTAAACCAGAGGTCCTCTGCTACAATTTTTACTGGTGAAGGAAATATATAAATGGTGATGAAAGCCAATTTATCAATATTTATTGAGTATTTCAATTTTTTCCCCAGTTAAACATTGGAAAAAACACTTTTTAAACATAGTTTTCCCCAAGTTTGAGTGCCTAAATCCAGAAGTATTAAAGATAGTTTAAAATCCTTTTAGACTCTGGTTCAGAACAAGCTTTTCTTTTTGTATCTTCCTTTTTAATGCCCTATGTGGTTACATTCAAGAGATACTGAGATCTCAATGTGGCTCAGTGTGTTATTATAAATTGTTAAATTTGAATTTAAATTTTCAATGGTCGAAAACCAAATGTGGGTCACATGGTATCAAGCTAGTTTTTCTTTTACAACAAAAACAATGTCTTAATGACAAACAATGTTAAAACTAGAAATGTATCTTTTATTTAATTTCACATAAAAACAATAATGTCCAAAATCAAGAGTTCAAAAGTACACTATTGTATAAAGGTGGTAGCTCCATATTACTGATACTTTAGAAAGATTGGTATTTTTTTATTTTTTATTGTAGTATGTGGTATTTTAATTAGTATGTTTTTTTTTTACATCCCTACTACATACAATTTATGCTGCTTTAAAGAATATAGCGAATCCATTGATTTTGATGGTGTGTCGCACGGGACCCAAAGTTGAGGACGTGTTCATTTTTAACTCTTATGTAGGTGTCCATTGAACAATGAGAATGGCAGAAAGGCATGTTCAGCTGTGCTTTCGGAAATTCAATTCACCGTACTATCACTTGATTTCAAAATGACTCTGCTCATTCCACACCCTCAAAATAAATCTTACTTATTTCATTCCAGCCTGATCTCATTAATATACGTAGCTATTTGTACGTTAATATTTGTAAAATTTAAACGTATGTTTGTATGTTTGGATGTTTCAAAGCATCTAAAACGTAAACATTTGTACGTATTTACAACTTTAGAAACGTAAAATATTGATGAATCCACATTACAAATATATTTGAATACATGAATCGATTATAAATATATTTGTACATTTTTACTGTTTAATAGATATTTTAGATCCCTTAACCCTACCCCAACCTCTAAATATGACCACATTTCAATAATATAAAAACATGTAAAAAGTAGATTAATGTACAGTAGCTATAAATTTTGATACAATATATTAATTTATATATGTTGTACAGCCACTAATCCCACACCTACTCCTAAACCTATCCATAACCATTTATTAAGAAAATAAAACACGTAAAAGGCAGATCAATTTAATCACAATAATTTGTTCTGATAAATGGCAAAATTCAGTACAAAAGTAGTCCAAAGGGCGATGTGGTGCATCCAGTGTGCTTCCTGATGGCATACAATGGCATTGTGTGAGGTGGAGAGTAGAATTTAAATTATTAATAGCAGTAAATCTTCTCCTGATGCACTCCATAACAGTGCTGTCATATCTCATTCAAACGTCATGGTTACTTGTGTAACCTCCATTCCCTGATGGAGGGAACGAGACGTTGTGTCGATGTAGTGACACTAGGGGTCACTCTTGGGAGCCTGAGACACCTCTGATCTTTGAAAAAAGGCCAATGAAAATTGGCGAGTGGTATTTGCATGCCATTCCCCTGGACATACGGGTATAAAAGGAGCTGGTATGCAACCACTCATTCAGGTTTTATGCTGAGGAGCCGATATAAGGTCCGGCCATTTCAGCGGGTAGTTCAGCGTTGTGGCAGGAGGGACAAAATGTCTCGTTCCCTCCATCAGGGAACGGAGGTTACACAAGTAACCATGACGTACCCTATCTGTCACTCACTCGACGTTGTGTTGATGTAGTGACACTAGGGGTCCCTATACGAAATGCCACAATTGGCTGAACTGTGTTACGTGAACTGGCGGTGTGTGGTGGGCAGACTACTGTGTGCCTCATAGCCAGCACACCAGGTCGACACGTAACCTCCCCCAACATAGTGATGAGTGTCGAACGGCCCTTTTTGGGGACAAGTCGACTACCCAAAGATAGAGACAGGCTTAACCCAGTCGTGGCCTCTTTTCCCCTTCTCTTTTTTCCACTCCCTAAAAAAGAAGGGAGATTATCCGGCTGGGCCTCCAGGTCTAGTCGGGGGGTGTCCCTCCCAAGGGGAAGACACAGCGGAGACCACACCTCGCTCAAAGTGAGGGGGGGGGATATTTAAGTGGAAGGATACGTCACATGGTCTTTCCAACCATGTGGAGAGTCTTCAAGGTAGATCCTGCCCAATGGGGAAGAAGCCCATTTTGGAGGCGTCTGTCGTGACCACGACACTCCTGGAGACCAGTTCTAGAGGAACACCTGCCCGTAGAAACGAGAGGTCGGTCCAAGGGCTGAAAAGACGGTGACAGACTGGCGTGATGACCACGCGATGTGTCCCGTGGTGCCATGCCCATCTTGGGACTCGAGTCTGAAGCCAGTGCTGAAGCGGCCTCATTTGCATCAACCCGAGCGGGATGGCCACCACCGAGGATGCCATATTCCCCAGGAGCCTCTGAAAAAGTTTCAGTGGAACCACTGTTTTCTGTTTGAACGCCTTCAAACAGGCCAGCACCGACTGGGCGTGCTCATTCGTAAGGCGCGCCGTCAAGGAGACTGAGTCCAACTCCAAACTGAGAAAAGAGATGCTCTGAACCGGGAGGAGCTTACTCTTTTCCCAGTTGACCCAAAGCCCTAGTTGGCTGAGGTGTGAGAGCACCAGGTCCCTTTGTGCGCACAACATGTCTCGAGAGTGAGCTAGGATTAGCCAGTCGTCGAGATAGTTGAGAATGTGAATGCCCACCTCCCTTAACGGGGCAAGGGGCAGCCTCTGCGACCTTCGTGAAGACGCGAGGAGACAGGGACAGGCCGAAAGGGAGGACTTTGTACTGATACGCCTGACCCTTGAATTCAAACCGCAGGAAGGGTCTGTGTCGAGAAAGGATTGAGAGGTGGAAGTACGCATCCTTCAGGTCTAACGCCGCGAACGAATCTTGATGCTGGACACTTGCCAGAATGCGTTTTTGCGCCAGCATCTTGAACGGGAGTCTGTGTAAGGCCCGGTTCAGAATCAAATCTGGGGCAGAACTACCCTCGTGCAGTTCTTTCAACGCCTTGGCTTGGTGGACCTGCAGGAGAGCCATGGCGTGCAAGGCAGAGGCGGCTTGTCCAGCAGCGCTGTAGGCTTTAGCCGTCAGGGACGACATGAGCCTACAGGGCTTGGACGGGAGCTTAGGGCATCCGTGCCAGGTGGCGGTGCTCTGCAAGCATAGGTGCACCGCGAGCGCCTTATCCACCGGGGAAATTGCTGTATAGCCCCTGGCCGCCCCGCCATCGAGGGTAGTGAGAGCGGGGGAACTTCGGAATCGGGGCCGGGTAGTAAAAGGTGCCTCCCACGATTTCGTCAGCTCCTTGTGCACTTCCGGGAAGAATGGCACTGGAGCGGGGCGTGGATGCTTTGAGCGGCACCGCAAGCCCAGGAACCAATCATCAAGCCGCGAGGGTTCAGGGGAGAGCGGAGGGTTCCACTTTAACCCGACGCTCGCGGCCGCCCGGGAAAGCATGTCCGTCATTTCGGCATCGGCCTGTGACTGGGCAATCGTCCCCAAAGGGGGAAGCCCAGCTAAGGCTTCTCCAATGCTGCGCTCGAGAGCGCATCATCTTCGTGGGCTCTGAACAAGAAGCCAGACTCACCGTGAGATGAGCCGGCGAACTCATCCGGAAGCCCGATTGGGGCAGACGAGCGTGCCTGGGAATGGGAGGTCTGCGGGGGGATACCTGGCGGATACGATCCCATTGGGGTCCCCAAATCGCCCCCAGTGCTAGCCGCGCTGGCCTCATACCTGTAGGTAGAAGGACCAAGGCGGGGATCCGCTGGGGATCGGTGCGCAAATGCAACGTTGCCATGGTCATGTTCTCGCAATGAGAACATGAACCATCCACAAACGCTGCCTCCATGTGGGTCGCGCCCAGACACGAAAGACAGCGATCGTGACCAGTTGAGAGATAACGACCGCAACCAGGATTAACACATAATCGGAAAGGCATCTTTAAAAGGACGCGTCTTTAAAAAGACGTTCCGTGTGTGCCGCTCTTTTAGAGAAATATATACTCTTTTAGAGGAAAAAAGCTCTTACAGGAAATATACTCTCTTGTTTTTCTGCCGAAGCGCCCAGGGGCGTTCTCTGCAGTGCACCAGTGCAGAGGAGGGAGAAGCCGCTGAAATGCGCCATCAGATCCAGCAGAGGTGAATGAACAATAGGATTCAGCTCAATGAGTATGACCGTTCGGCTCCGAAGAGAATTGCAAAGAGTGGTTGCATACCAGCTCCTTTTATACCCGTATGTCCGGGAGAGTGGCATGCAAATACCACTTTTTTGAAAGACCAGAGGTGTCTCGGGCTGCCAAGAGTGACCCCTAGTGTCACTACATCGACACAACGTCGAGTGAGTGACAGATAGGGAACATATACATCGCAGAATACGGCATGTCGCAAACGGTCACGAGACACTTGAGAGCCAATGAGCATTTGACATCACTTCCATAAAACTTGTCGTTATGCTTGAGGCAGCAATGTTTTAATTTTGAAAATGAAACCAACGCATGTTGACGGTTACAGCAGGTGCGACGACGCTGCGTGGGATGGAGCCGGATATCGTTGAATAAAAGGCTTGAATTTGGGTCTGTTCTTCACAGAAAGAAGTCTGAAGATTTGGATTATAGCTAACAAATTTCTGGATTAATTTTTATTATTGTTTTATGGTGCTTTTTGTGGTTTATTTTGTTTTTTGGCATATTCTGAAAACTCCTTTTGTGTGCCATGGCAAACAAAAATAAAATAAAATCTTAAATGATTAAATGATTACAGAGTTTTTATTCATTTTAACACTTTAACAATATGTCAATTTTGTATGTTTCAGTGTCTATGCAAACATAAGAGAATGCATGTTTGCTAGAACCAATAAAAAAAGAAAAGAATACATACATACTGTATGCACAGTGACTGTAGAAATGGACGTTATGTACAATTGATTATACATTGCATTCCTGTAGCTAGAGCTTGGCAGTAGAAATGCCAGAGTCATGGGTTCGATTCCCAGGGAATGTGTGAACTGATAAAATGTATGCCTTGAATGCATTGTAAGTCGCTTTGAATAAAGCATCTGCCAGTTGCATACATGTACAAGATTGCATATGGAAAGTACTGGGAAACTTGAAGTAAATAGTCCAGCTCTGTTCTGCTGTCTGAAAGCACTGTTGTCTTAAAGCACGGTTTGATAGTCTCAGCTGGGCACTAGTTGTGGCAGCTGCATTGGAGCGTTGGAGCACATGGCTTGGAAATTTGCGGCTAAAGTCCAGCAATTACCACACCAGGGGGCTCTATTACACCAGCAGCAGCCATGGCCAAAGATAATGAGCCGCAGCTACAACAAACAGAGCTTCTACTGTAGGACATTCAAACGTTCACGCAACTCTGCCAGCTGGGCCCATGGAAACTGTCTGATTAACTACAATAGTGCCAGAAAATCTGTAAAAGTTGAATGGGGAGAACTGTAAAAGCAATGAACATTGAGTCTGTTAGAGGCTTATAGGGCTTAAAAGATTATACAGTACCTCAATATTTTCAGCCTTCTGATTATATTCTATATTGTATCTTGATAGATATGTACAGTATTTGCTCTAAAATGATTTAGACTGTATTTGAAACAATGTAAAATTACATTTATGCTTTTGTCTAAAGCAACAGGACATTTTCAGTCAGAGGAACCATACAATTGTATCTAACTGCCATTGTTGCCAAGTAGATTCAGAATGTTTAATGTAAGAACTTAAACAGTAAAAATGTAAAAAATTATTAAGGCATGCTTTCCACTGTTTTTGTTTTGTTTTTTACTAAACACTTGGACCAATGTTTAATACTTTTCATTTGTATGCACCAATATGAGTACATAATAATAAACAAAAATATTTTCATTATTTTCTACAAAAACATTTTAATATTTGAAAAATGCCACATAGAGACTTCCATGAACATGTTTGAGTGAGGATGCAAATGAATAATTGAATCAGAGATTTTAATTGATTTCTTGAAATGGACAATAAGAACTGATTTATTCACATTTATTTTAATTTATTCTTTTATCCAAAGAAACTTACAAATGAGAAATGTTTCAGTCAGAGGAACAATACAATTTTACTAAACAGCCATTGTTGCCAAATAGATTCAAAATGGAAAAGAAGAACTTAAACAATAAAAATGTAGTATTTCTTTTTATATAAAGGCATGTATTCTACTCTGGTTTTTACTAAATGAACTCTTAGAAGAATATTTAATATTTTTTATTGACATTCACCAATATGAGCACATAAGTATAAACCACAATATGTACCTACATACTGTATATTTCTACTAAAACATTTTAAAATATAAAAAAATGCCACACAGAGACTTCCATGAACATGTTTGAGTGATGTCGCAATATGAATAGTTGAATCAGAGATTTGAATTAAATAATTAAAACTGACAATTGTAACTGATTCATGGAAATGAATAAAACTTAACAACTTTAATGCTGTTTTTGGTGCTGAAATTAGATGCAATTAAAACATCTTATACACCGATCAGCCACAACATTAAAACCACCTGCCTAATACTGTGTAGGTCCCACTTGTGCCACCAAAACAGCGACAACCCGCATTTCAGATTAGCATTCTGATATGATATTCTTCTCACCACAATTGTACAGAGCGGTTATCTTAGTTACCGTAGGCTTTGTCAGTTCGAACCTGTCTGGCCATTCTCTGTTGACCTCTCTCATTAACAAGGTATTTCCATCCATAGAACTGCCACTTACTGGATGTTTTTTTGTTTTTAGTACCATTTGGAGTAAATTCTAGAGACTGTTGTGTGTGAAAATCCCAGGAGATCAGCAGTTACAGAAATACTCAAACCAGCCCAACTGGCACTGGTGTAGTATACTCATAAGTCAAAGAAGGCTCGTGAAACTAGTCTAAAGTAGTCTAGTCTTTAGAAAACTTTATAGCCAAAAAAAAAGTTATATCACCAGCAAATGTATTGCAAATGTTCAATATATCGGCCAACCCTGGAGGGTTGTTCAACATCGTTTTTGGACCTGGACCAATTAAAGATCATTTGCACAGTCAGTTTTTAGTTTCAAGAGGGCTTTTATGCAACGTTTGGGTAGGTTAATGTAGCGAACCAGTTACTGAATGTTGTGGTATTTTTTTTGCAGTCAGCCCTTTTCCTTAAAAGACACTCTGCACGAGTATTTCAGGTGAACGTGTTGGAAGTTATGTCAAGCAACCACAAGACCCTCGGGTTTTGTGGTTTCTATATACATTAATATGTTGAGAGCACCTTCGAGGTTTTTAGATGGAGCTTTTAAGTAATGTGTTGAGGCAAAAATGCACTGCATCTGACTTGCGCTGCCTCGTTTTCCTCCTAACTTGGACATTCTCTTACTTCCTCTCTTGCTATGAGATGCTAAATCTGTGTATTTTTCTGTGGTTTTTATTGAACACAATTTGTTAAAGATGAGGCAATACACCCAGAAAGTCAATATCACTGACTCTCAGTGGCTGCTAATGATTATAGGACAAAATCTACTAGTGCCATATTATAAAATCACACAGTTGTTTATTCTAAGAAAGGTTAGTGTAATTTATTAAGCAGAATGTAACTATTAAAGCATTTTTGCACATATTTACAAAATATTTTTGAAAAAGGCTGGAGCATAACCAGGGTAAAAAATAACCAGGCACCAAGCACCACTTCATTCATACAGTTTCATACAGTTTCACCCTATTAATGACCAAATATGCAATTATTTATGGTCTGTCAATTTTCTCAATTCACTCGCCATTGTCCGGTGTGGCAAAAAGTTATTTTAGACCCACAGCATAATGCTTATAAATCAATGTCTGCTTTAGAAACATATCTAATTAAGAAGCATTATTAGCAGAATACAGCACAAAACATATAACAAGATTTTACAGACTGCTTGTGTGACATCTCTGCCTATCCCTTGAGGTGAACACATTTCACTCACACTTTAAAAATGCTGATTGGCTGTGGCAGTTTTCATCTTGTTCCTTTACTCCATCAATTTCATTACGGCAAACCGGTTGGAGCAACGTTCACATCCTTTGACAACTGCAGTTCTGATTGGCCCTGGATAAAATCTTAAATTCCTCCCAGGATGTTATATCTGGCCTCTGAGTATGTGTGTATGTGTGTTAGTGGTTCCATGCGCTTGTGCATTTGCAAGGGTGACGGATGCTCCCAAAGCCTGCGGGTGATTCATCTAAGGCCAACTGGAGGAAGATTGACAGGCTTCCTCTTGCCCATGACAGATGGGACTGGTTTAGCTATAGGAAATGAGGAGGCTCTGAATGCATATGGTGTTGAGCGAGCTAATTTTTTATTTTTATTTAACAGCTTTCATTTAACTATTTTTGTGTCAACCACCGTCAAGGTTCTTAAAAATATTTTTTTTCCGGATTTTATCTTAATTGGAAAGTATTGAGGGGTGAGAGGGGTGAGAGAAGAAGAATGGGATCAGGACATGACCAATTGGCTCCTGAGCATGTGCATGGCTTACATCACCAAAAATCTGACCTTATGATTTTTTGAAATCACTCTTCCTTGCTTCCCAATTTATTGACTTCAAAATTATATGTTTTTTCACCATTTGAGCATCAAGAGTACATCCACTGACTGCGTTTACATGCACAAGAACATTCCTATATTAATCAGAATTTGGTCATATTCCGATTATGAATGTGTCATGTAAACACATTAATCCTATTGCAAAAACCAGATAAAGCCCAAATTCCGGTTTATATATTATTTTATAAAACAGCTGGCAAATGCCTGTATTAACCAGAATTTTGGGTCATGTAAACACCATATTCGGATTATCCACTAAAATGGAATATTCCTTTACAGTATGCCTGTGTATGTAGTCATGTTTAAGAGATAATAGATACAGACAGTTGTGAAAAGTTAAGCTATAGAAGAAACTCATTTTTGGTGCAGCCGTGTTTTTTTTTTTTTTTTTTTTAAAGAAATGAACAATATACAGATGGCAAGAGCATTGTAACAGTCTCATGGACTACATTGCTACAAGCAATGTTTTGTTGAATTAAAGAGTTAATTAAATTAATGTGCATAATTACTAAAAATGCATTTTAATAAATGGCAAGAGGAAGCATCTCCAGTATATACAGAAAAGAATGGCTGGCAAAGAATATTCCAATAGCTATGAAGCATGTAATTCGTTTTTTTTTTTTTTTTTTTGTGAAGAATAAAGGCTTAGCCAGAATATGGGCTTTAATCAGAAAATGAAATGGAAAGTCATGTAAACATGGTCACTGTCTGTCCACATTAAAGCCTTTTTGATGGAATGTACTCGGATCACATTTAAACTCCAGACTTTATTCTCAAGTATTGTGTGAGGGATTTAACGTTGCTCATTTCAAGCACAGTCATAAAACATGGTGGTAATTTGCAGGTTGGTGATGGATGGGGCTGTCTCCCAACCTGTACCATTTACATAACCCAGTCTGTTTGGTATGGAGGCGGCAGAGTTGAGGCTTTCCTTTAATTACCACGTATTTCCTGCTTGCGCACACCAGCTTCTGTTTTTTGTACCTCAGCCAGAGGCTACATTTGTAAATGCCAGCCAAATACCACAGGTAGCTGTCTGACAGAGCTCGAACAACGTTCTGGCACATTTTGTGCGCTTGGCTAACAATAACGTATCTAGTTCATATCAGTCTCAGACTTGATTCCATGTTCTACAGAATCATCATCAGCTAGTTTCTCTGCCGAGCTCCAAAGGCCCGTGATCAAAGAGAACCAGGATGTTCTACACACTATTGCTAATCACATAGACAGTTTACCTCTCTCTGAGACTGGGGAATATGACTTTATTCAGTTACCTCTATCAGAGAGATCCAAGAGAATCTGAGGCATCCAAATTTGAGTCAGGGCTTCACATAAGAGGGTAATTGTATCTCTCTTTGCTGCCTCCATCTCATTCCAAGTCACAGTGGGCAACTTTGAATGCTGACCAGGGCCCTGTAGTCTTGCCTAGCTGGATCTTTGGCCATCTGACCGATACGTAAAGTGACCAACCACAGTGTGTCTATTTATATGCAGTTTAGGACCAGGGTTTCAGAATGGAAGCCAATTTCAGTCACCACTTCAAAGATAACGACTTTGAGTACTCGGGACTGCTTAATGATAACTTTTTCACTAATGTTATTTAAAAACATTACTTGTCTAGAGACAAAAAATTAAATGTTTTCAATTGTGGTGTAAATATAATTTATTCAGAAGCAATATTCTCATCAATATTCTCAATTAGTCACTCGTATCCCCAGAAGACATGAAACAATATTGTTGCTCTTGGCAAATACCTTTAACAAACACTAAAACAGGTAGTTAAAAGAATAGTTCACTCAAAAAATTTAATTCTGTCATGATTACCTGACCTCATGTTGTTCCAAGCCCATAGATGAGAGAAATTCAAATGGAACACAGTGTTAGGCAGAATGTTAGTCCCAGTCACCATTCACTTTCATTCATCTTTATCCCATACAATGAAAGTGAATGGTGACTGAGACTAACATTCTGCCTGATATCTCCTTTTGTGGAGACTGTTGTTCTATGAACATGCGCTTCACACACGCCTTTCGCTCTTGCACAACATCTCTGTGTTTACAACAGCTTCTCCCGCTTAAAGCATTCAAATGCGCTCCTCTCGCTAACGTCGACGGGAGAGATTGGGGTGAGAGGGTCCCCCTGGGAGTTGTGGGCCCCTGGGCCTCAGCCCGTGTAAGCCCATGCGTTAATGCGCCCCTGTATAGGAGGCTTTCTAAAATTTCATACCTGTACTGTATCGAGTTAAAATTATGTTTGTTGATTGTTTGGTTTATATGGGAATAAATGTCTGAACTTTTTGAACGAGCCATGTCGTAAGATATCTCACAATTTTGTAATCTTGTGCAAATTATTATCATGAGTCAACTTAGGTTGGATTTTGGTCATGCCGCCTACCCCAAGTACTCACTCTACCTTTTTCTCTGTGGTTT
The DNA here is from genome assembly GCF_019703515.2 of Myxocyprinus asiaticus. Lineage (NCBI taxonomy): Eukaryota > Metazoa > Chordata > Actinopteri > Cypriniformes > Catostomidae > Myxocyprinus > Myxocyprinus asiaticus. The sequence goes on from NC_059391.1 coordinate 12,658,318, forward strand.
TCAGCCTAGCTACAGTACCTTGAGTCGCTAGTCTCTGAGGATCTGACGTCTGGGTTCATTAATGTGAAGGTAGCAGTTGAAGGCATGTCTTTTTAATAATTAGACAGCGAGGCAAGCCAGGAGAGGGGCATATTTCTTTCTAGTGTGCTGCCAGATACATTTCCAACAAAAAAAAAATGTGTTGTAGTTTTGGGCGCCATTGAGCAGCATGAAAAAATATTTGCACAGGACAAGAAGATGGCAGTAAATCTTCCTGTATTAGGTACCTAAAGTCCACACGGGGCATTAGATCACACTGAATAGGCCTCTAAGATGACAAAGAACATTTTTTATAATACTGTGAAAGTGTTGGGTAGACCTAATCCATGCAACTGCTAGAACCACATAAGAAATTGCTATAGACATGAGGGCCTAAGTGACTATACTCAAGTATTCATGAGTTTAAGTATGCTTTTTTTGTCTTCTATTGTTGTACTTTGATTGTAGGAATTATACAGCAGGCGCAGTAAAGATTAGAGCTCTTAGAGCAGAATCCGATGCCTTCAAATGCTCTGAGAATAGAACTAATGCAATGTAAATCTGTAGGTTGGAGTCAGAATAGGTGGTCATTACTAAAGATGCAATTAACACCTGAACCAAAGCAGTGATTCATCGCAGGTAGCTAATGCTACAATCATTATAAAGTACTTTGGTGTTCCATGGTTTATTTTACACTACATCAAAATATAGCTGTTTGTGAAGTCTAATTTGTCGTTGTTCAAATTCCTGGGTTACAGATCCAGTAGAATCTGTAAGGTTGAGGATGTGTCCTGTGTGATTCTCAGCAATAGTCTTTCTATCCATCAGAACTTTCTTTCTGGAATGACTGAGATGTTTGTCGTTCAGACATCATTGGGCTTTGCTGTGTGTGCTCACCAATTAAACCCAAATTCAAGCCTTTTATTCAACGGTCTCCGTCTCCATCTGCCGCAGCACCTACTCCTAAACCTAACCATAACCATTTATTAAGCATATGAAACATGTAAAAGTCAGATAAATGTAATCACAAAAATGTATTCAGAAAAATGGCAAAATTCAGTACAAAAGTAGTCCAAAGGGTGATTTCAATTTTCTGAAAAAAGCATTTCCTTATATGGTTCATTAGTTGAGACCTTTGCCAACAAAGATGTCCATTTCAAATTAATTTATTCATTAGTTTTTTTAAACTAAGATTTTGAATGTGTTTTGTCCCTTATCTCAACAATCAGTAATTTATTAAAATAAAAAATCATTTATTTTTTACAAAAAGAAGAAAAAATTAATACAAGTTAGTATATTAATATAAGCTGTAAATGAGCTATGCAACACGACCTAGGAAAGGGACGATGAGTTAAAAGTGCCACATCGCCACATCGTTCATTTCCAGTATAAACAGTTTTTTTGATTATAATAGAAATTATCCTGTTTCGTGCAATCTAGTTTTAGTTATTCTGTAGGTATAGTAAAGGCCAGTGTTGTAATACTCGAGGTCAGTCTCGAGACCACTTTTTGAAGGTCTCGGTCTCGTCTCGGAATCGACTGCATTTTTGCTCAGCCTTGTCTCAGACAAAGAGGACTCAGGATTTTATTTCAAGACTGGTCAAGTCCACAACTGTGGGGATATCACTAAATTGCCTGTGCATTGCCAGATTTATCTGTTAACATCACAATGTTTGTTTCCCAACTACTGTGCCCACTAGTGTGCTGTGAAAGATTGTCAGGTGTGCCATGGAAAATGATCAAATTCCTCAAAATAAATAAATACAGTATTTTGCCGGTATTTTAGTGAAGAGTTTTAAAGTTGCCAATTCAGTATATTTTCCATTACAAATTATTTTATGCAACCAGTTTAAATATTTTGTCCATCATAACATTATTGTTCTAACAAACTCTAGTCCGCTGTCAAACGCAACTCCTCACATGCCCACAAAATGATGCTTCATCATCACACTTGTAATAAAAACATTCAGTCAGTGAACCGAATGAATGAATAGAATACAACAGATGTATTGTTTTACTTAAAGACTAAAATCTGTTTATTTGTGCACAGCATAGAGTTACAGATGTTATGAACAGATGTGGCTTACTTGTCGCGTTTCTCTCATCAAACATAAAAAGAATATGAGAAACTGTTACATACGATTTATAAAAGCAAATTCTCCTGTTTTAAACAAGTCCTAAAACACAATGATTCAATGTGTAGATTCTGAGGTACTGTAATCTTCATGGAGCGCGTTTGACATCTGAACCAGTGAATGGAGGCTGGGCAGTTGCTCCCGGATCCTATAGTGCCTGCCAGATCCAACCTCTGTCAGCGCGACTTATGTGTTTTTTTTTCTTTCTATCAACAAAGCGATTTTGACCAAGTCAACAAAGCGACTTATAGTCAGGTGCAACTTTATTTCCGGAAAATACATAAAAGTAAATAAATAAATAATAACAAATATATTTGCTGTGCTGTTGCAAGAATTAATTTGCAAGAGCAAATCTACAATTTGGAAAAGACACAAATTTGTTGTTTTTCATTATCCAATTAGCACTCTTGGCATCTGTGACCTCATTATACAGCGTTACTTGTGTTTTTTGCATAGCCGAATTTCAAACATTACGAGTTCACGCTACTAAGACAGAAAACATGGAAATGTTCTTGAAAAGGAAAACTATCAACGATGGTTATGTTGGATAGTGGTGTGCCATGGGATTTTTAAATCGTAAAAAGTGTGCCGTGGCAGAAAAAAGGTTGGGAAACACTGAAAGAAACCACAAAGAGTTCATCTGCAAAAAAGCATCCAAAGAAAACACACAGCAGCATGTAAATTCTGCAATGCAATGCTTACCGAGACAGCTGGGACCACGTCAAACTTTTATCGGCACTTAGAAAGGAAGCATAAAGAAAGATAGGCTAAGTGTAAGGGATGCTAGCAAAGCTAGCTAGCTAACGTTAGCAATCTGCCTCTTGTTGCATTACATTCAACTCGGAAAGTTACTATATTGTTTAAGACAGAGAAAAGTGAAGACTTAAGTATTCAGTACTTAATGATGGTTTCTAGGGGAAGAGTCATCCAGAAAACCTGATGTGATGCTTGCACAAAAATGTTATTGTTTTAGGTGGATGGTAAAACTTGGAAAAGGAGTGTTGGATAAAGATGGTTAAGTTGATTTCAGCTCCGTAGTGTTTGTTTGTATTTGTTTGCTCATAGAATGCAAAGGAAAATTCACACACTTACAGCTCACCTCTACAATGACTTTTGATTATTTTATCAAGACATTTCTCATGGTATACTGATACGCACACACACACACATACATACAAACATACATACAAACATATATATATATATAAAAACAATTTTTTATTTTTTTTATTTTTTTTTTATACATTTGCAAAGATTTCAAACAAACTACTTTCACGTTGTCATTATGGGATATTGTTTTTAGAATTTTGAGGAAAATAATGAATTTAATCCATTTTGGAATAAGGCTGTAACATAACAAAATGTGGAAAAAGTGAAGCGCTGTGAATACTTTCCGGATGCACTGTATACTACCTGTCAAAAGTTTGAAACACTTGTTTGAAATGTTTCTCATGATCTTAAAAATCTTTTGATCTGAAGGGGTATGCTTAAATGTTTGAAATTAGCTTTGTAGACAAAAATATAATTGTGCCACCATATTAATTTATTTAATTATAAAACTAAAATTTAATAATAAAAAAAAAGTTTTTGAAATTGATGACTTGGACCAAATAACAAAGAAAAGCAGCCAATAAGTGCCCAACATAGATGGGAACTCCTTCAATACAGTTTAAAAAGCATCCCAGGGTGATACCTCAAGAAGTTGGTGGAGAAAATGTCAAGAGTACATGTCTGCAAATTCTAGGGCAAAGGGTGACTACTCTGAAGATGCTAAAATATAACACAGTGTTTATTTATTTTGGATTTTGTTTAGTCACAACATAATTCCCATAGTTCCATTTATGTTATTCCATAGTTTTGATGACTTTACTATTATTCTAAAATGTGATAAAAAAATTATAATAAAGAATGAGTAAGTGTTTTAAAACTTTTGACCGATAGTGTATATATATATATATATATATGGAAATAAAAGAGGTGAATGAAGAGGAATCTTCATTTGTTTTCTGTGGGTTTTTATTGGATGTGGATCTTTCAGTTCAATTTGAGGCGTGCCTATGGTTTGCATGTTCCACGTTTTATCGTAAGTGTGTCATGCAGTGTGGGACTCGCACTGGTCTAGTCTTGGTCTTGACTCGGTCTCGCCCTGCCTTGGTCTTGGTCTTGACTTGGTCTCGGTTTAGGTGGTCTTGACTACAACATTGGTAAAGGCACTGGAAATGATGGGGGAATGGAATTTGTGAAACAAACTTGATCTTGCGTCACACACAAGCTTTTGTGCTAATCGCAAAGTTATGGCTCTGATTTGAATAAAAATTTGCTAGAGTACAGTTCACTTAGCGCAGTTGATTACATTGTCTTACTTCTAAAGTGCCAGTAATAATTCAGCCTCACTCAAGTGTTTAAGATTACCAATTGAGAAGACTTTTCGAATGATTATAAAGCTATTCACATTACTGCCTTTAGCCAACCTGGCTGCATGCAATCTTTCCATCTCTCCTGAGGATGTTGCCATCCTGTGTATCTACATCTTTTACCATGGGCTAATTGCGGATATCTATTTCATTCAACCCAAAAAATAAAGTTTGACTATTGAAGCTCCAATCATATTTCTCTGTGTGCTCACCCAGAGGGTGACTTATGCTAATGTCATTGCTAAATTGACAGTGTTGCCTTTGAGAACGCAAATCCTGTTTGCTTCTTCATGCTGACAAAATCTGAGTATGATAAGCGCATCCTCAAGGCCTTTGGCTCATTATAATCCACTTAATGCAAATTCACTCATTTGGAGTATCAGAATTAGTATGAGCTCTGCTATCTTCATTAATTAAAGAATTGTATCATCATTTTTTGGTTGAGGTTATCTGCAGTGGCCCCATTTGATGCTGAAATCACATTTCAGGTGCACCAACATCTCCTCCTTTGGCAATACTGCGAAAATAACCATAATTATATAAGAGACTTAAAGGGTTAGTTTGAACAAAAATGAAAATTGTCATCATTAGGCTACTCATCCTCATGTTGTTCCAAAACCATATGACTGCCTTTCTTCCGTGGAAATCAAAAGGAGATGTTAGGCAGAATGACAGACAGAATTTAAAAGAACTTAAAGGATCAGTGTGAATATGGTGCCAAAACGTACACAATCCAGAAGGTGTGCTGGTCTCAGTGTCTGTTTCTGTTTGTTTCTGTCTCTTCTCTCTTTCTCTCTCTGTCATTGTCTCTTTTTTTGTCCTCTCTCGGGAATCCTGCTGGTCCTCACAGATGCCAGATACTTGAATGGTGGCACACCTGTGCTGTGCCAGAGGAGAGAACTACAAATTGAGAGGAGCATGGAGTCTCTGAGGAAAACATTGTGTGAACAAATTTACCAAATTTAACTCTGGTGTTATAACATTACCAATGGGGGGGAAACAAACATGCTGATAGTGGGACTGAACATTCGGTTCTCAGCCATCTCTTTGTTTCATCTTATCCTCCCCAAAGCAGGTTTTCACTTTCATTTACTTCAGATGTGTTCTGCCTAAGCAAACAGCATTTATCAGCTTGAAGGGCTGAGATATCTCTTCAAGCAGAACATTAGTGGATATATTTGTCCCATCTTATATACCAACATCTGTCACTTTCGGTCTCGCTGGTGTTAGCGTAACCGATTTAAAGATGACTGTAATACATCAATAGTGCCTAGTTACTCCGGGACAAATTCAATAAACAGTTCCACTCCACTTTTTAAAGCAGTATTTCTGCGCAAAACATTACATTTTGTTCACTAACCATCTGCAATCCAGTTTAAGCAGGCGTTAAATGTGCAGAAATAGTGCTGCAGGATGAGTATAAAAAAAAGTAATTATCATTCTTTTCAGCCCAAACATGCTTCCTTTCTATGTAAATTAGGCTCAGTATAGATTGAATTCATATTCAAATTTTAAAAACTCATCACTGTTTGCTTGGAGCAATTAACACTTGTGTTATCACTGCCCACAAAAAGTAGCTGTTAAACCGAATTTCATTTATAGTTCAATCAAGTTGTAGTTCACCCAAAAAGGAAAATTCTTTAAGAGTTTTCTCACCTTCATGGTGTTCCAAAAAGAAATGGAATATCCTGGTTCGTCTTCTCAATACAATAGCAGGGGGTAGTGATTCACTGTCAAGCTTAAAAAAGGAATCATGAAATTAATCAATGCAGCTCATGCATTCAAAGTCTTCTGAAAGCATATGAGAAACAACCTGAAATTGATGTCATTTTTCAGTAAAAATCTTGATGTCTGTCCATTGTGCATTATGCGGAAGCTCATTCACATTTTCTTGTGTTAAAAGCGGTACTGCTTAAAGCTGCATTTGTGCTAACAACAACACAAATTCTTGCACGAACAGTAAATTATGTCTGACTTTTTATTATTGGGTGAACTTTAAAAAAGATGTTGGTGTGCATTTTCTATTGATTATACCAGTAATAATGACAGCGGTGACAATAATGACAGTGATAATGACAGCGGTCATTATCACTGCTGTGTACATTCCCCCACAAGCCGACACAGACCGGGCACTCAAGGAACTGTATGGGAGTATAAGTGAGCAGGAAACCGCGCACCCTGAGGCCGCGTTCATTGTGACCGGGGACTTTAATAAAGCCAGTTTAAAATCAGTCGCACCAAAATATCACCAGCACATTAGTTTCAACACACGAGGGGACCGGGTTTTGGACCATTGCTACTCTCCGTTCCGGGATGGCTACAAATCCCTCCCCCGCCCACCATTTGGCAAATCGGACCACTCTTCCATTCTGCTTCTGCCCGCTTACAGGCAGAAACTGAAACAGGAAGCACCCACCCTCAGAACGATCCAGTGCTGGTCGGACCAATCAGACTCTACGCTACAAGACTGTTTTGATCGCACGGACTGGGAGATGTTCCGGTCCGCCTCTGATGACGACATCGAGCTTTACGCTGATAGCGTAATGTGTTTCATCAGAACGTGTGTAGAGGAAGTGATTCCGACCAGAACTGTGCGAATCTATCCGAATCAGAAGCCGTGGATCAACAGCGATGTTCGCGCGGCACTTAATGTGCGGACCTCCGCTTTTAATTCCGGGAACGCGGAGGAGCATAAACAAGCCAGTTATGCCCTCCGAAAAACTATCAAAACAGCAAAACGCCAGTACAGGAGTAAGATTGAAGGACAGTTTAACACCACCAACTCTAGAAGCATGTGGCAGGGAATTAACATCATCACGGACTTTAAAGGGAATAAAAACTCCGCCATGAACACCGCTGCCTCTCTACCGGATGAGCTAAATACTTTTTATGCTCGTTTCGAGGGAAATAACACCGCCCTCGCGGAGAGAGCTCTCACGGCCGAAGCTACAGAGGTTAGTTCACTCTCCGTCTCTGTGGCGGATGTAACCCGATCCTTCCGACGGGTGAATATCCGCAAAGCCGCGGGTCCAGACGGCATTCCGGGCCGCGTCATCAGAGCGTGCGCGAACCAGCTGGCTGGTGTTTTTACGGACATTTTCAACCTTTACCTCTCTTTGTCTGTAGTCCCCACATGCTTTAAAACATCCACCATTGTGCCTGTTCCAAAACAATCGAAAATAACTTGTTTAAATGACTGGCGTCCTGTTGCTCTGACCCCCATCATCAGCAAATGTTTTGAGAGACTAATCAGAGATTACATCTGCTCTGTATTACCACTCTATCTTGACCCGCTGCAGTTTGCTTACCGCAACAACCGCTCCACTGATGATGCCATTGCATCTACAATACACACTGCTCTCTCCCACCTGGAAAAAAAGAACACTTATGTGAGAATGCTGTTTGTAGACTACAGCTCAGCATTCAACACCATAGTGCCCTCCAAGCTAGATGAGAAACTCCGGGCTCTGGGCTTAAACAGCTCGCTGTGCAGCTGGATCCTGGACTTCCTGTCAAGCAGACGCCAGGTGGTTAGAATAGGCAGCAACATCTCCTCATCACTGACCCTCAACACTGGAGCCCCGCAGGGCTGTGTTCTCAGCCCACTCCTGTATTCCCTGTACACACATGACTGTGTGGCAACACAAAGCTCCAATGCCATCATTAAGTTTGCTGATGACACGACGGTGGTAGGTCTGATCACTGACAATGATGAAACAGCCTACAGAGAGGAGGTGCACACTCTGACACACTGGTGTCAGGAGCACAACCTCTCCCTCAATGTCAGTAAGACAAAGGAGCTTGTGGTGGACTTCAGGAGAAAAGACAGAGAACACAGTCCAATCACCATCAATGGAGCACCAGTGGAGAGAGTCAGCAGCTTCAAGTTCCTGGGTGTCCACATCACTGAGGAACTCACATGGTCCGTCCACACTGAAGTCGTTGTGAAGAAGGCTCATCGGCGCCTTTTCTTCCTGAGACGGCTGAGGAAGTTTGGAATGAACTGCCACATCCTCACACGGTTCTACACCTGCACTGTGGAGAGCATCCTGACTGGCTGTATCTCTGCCTGGTACGGCAATAGCACTGCCCACAACCGCAAAGCACTGCAAAGGGTGGTGCGAACTGCCAAACACATCATCGGAGGTGAGCTTCCCTCCCTCCAGGAAATATATACAAGGCGGTGTGTGAAAAAAGCTCGGAGGATCATCAGAGACTCCAGCCACCCGAGCCATGGGCTGTTCTCACTGCTACCATCAGACAGGCGGTATCGCAGCATCAGGACCCGCACCAGCCGACTCCATGATAGCTTCTTCCCCCAAGCAATCAGACTTCTGAACTCTTGATCTCCCACGATCAAAATACATCAGCCCTGCACTTTATTACTCTTTTATCTCACACCGGACTGTCATAAATTATATTACTGTCATTATATTATGTCTCTCTTAACAACTGATTATCAACCGACAGCCTGAATGTCAATACAGTACAATACTGTACATTCTATATATATACTTTTTTCATATATATTTTAATTTTTATTGAATAATGTGTATCTATATAGTATCTATATAGTAAAAAACAAAAAAACAGCATATTGTATACTGTACAGTGTATGTTATTATTTGTATATTGTTGAGTGTAATTGTGTATAACAGATGTTTAAATTGTGTTGTGTTAATTTGATGTTTTAAGTTGAGTGTAATTATGTATAACAGATGTTTAAATTGTGTTGTGTTAATTTGATGTTTTAAGTCGAGTTTAATTATGTATAACAGATGTTTAAATTGCGTTGTGTTAATTTGATGTTATTGTAAATTGGTATATGTCTCATCACTGTCACGACTGCTATGTTGATCGGAACTGCACCCAAGAATTTCACACACCATTGCACTTGTGTATATGGCTGTGTGACAATAAAGTGATTTGATTTTGATTTGATTTTGTAATGCATCAAAGATAAAGAAGAGCATTAAAACTAGGCTCATCTTGATGCACAGTGTTGACAAGCGCACTTTAAAGAGCCGATTTAGGTGTCTGGATTGCAGTGGTGGAGTGATGCTGTACAGTGAGTAAAGTATGCCAGATCGTAGTAGTCTACTGCATCCTCCACAACCAAGCTCTCAGAACTGTCCCAAAAAGATCCGAAATTGTGGCATGCAAATTGTGTTGTACTGATTTTTTTTTTTCTTTGTTTTTTTTGTGTTTTGCCATCATTTGAAAATTTCTTAGAGACAGTCAGGTGGTAAATTGGCACTAATTCAAATAAATAATGCTATCAGCCAGTGCAATGAATATATTTTAACATCTACATTCATTCACTGCATCAGCCTGGAGTCCTTTAAAAGATACAGTCATGTGTACAGCTGGTGCACACTTGCTTTTATGTGCTGAAGATGCGAGACGCAAGCAGTAGCGGAGCACGATTCCACACTTCCACTAAGACAGCAGTCTCTGGAGAGCGCTCTTTCAGGCAGAGGTGTGAGGCTGAAAATGGCACACAAATGGCAGTTCTCACATGATGCGTGTTTGAGTGCTGCAGAAGCAGGTTGTCTTTGCCTGAGTGAGAATTGCATTGCAAAAACCTGAGAAATAAGCAAAAATAGTTGTTGGTTTCTGGTGGATTCAGCCACACTGGAAGTGCTTGTGAGAACGATTTAACTTGTCCACAAAATCTGAGGCTCGCTCGGTTCAGGTTTATCTAAATCCATTGCGTTGTCTTCTTTAGAATGGACTAGAGATATGTTGTCATTATATTAACATAAATATGCTCTGCGTTAAGCAGCTAAACAGCGATAATTAAAGGGATAGTTCACCCAAAAATTTAAAATCTCTCATCATTTACTTACCCTCATGCCATCCCAGATGTGTATGACTTTCTTTATTCTACAGAACACAAACACAGATGTTTAGAAGCATATCTCAACTCTGTTGGTCCATACAATGCAAGTGAATGGTAACAAGACCTTTGAAGCTCCAAAAATCACATTAAGGCAGCATAAAAGTAATCCATAAGAAACTATATTTATAGGTGTGGGTGAGAAACAGATCAATAGTACATTTTTTACTATAAATCTCCACTTTCACTGTCACTTTTACATGCTTTCACATTCTGAAACGAAGGTGAAAGTGGAGATTTCGAGTAAAAATGACTTAAATCATGTTCTGTTTCTCACCCACACCTATTTATATAGTTTCAGAAGATATGGATTTAACCACTGGAGTTATATGGATTACTTTTATGCTTCCTTTATGTGATTTTTAGAGCTTCAAAGGTCTGGTCACCATTCACTTGCATTGTAAGGACCAACAGAGCTGAGATATTCTTCTAAAAATCTTTGTTTGTGTTCTGCAGAAGAAAGAAAGTCATACACATCTGTGATGGCATGAGGGTGAGTAAATGATGAGAGATTTTTCATTTTTGGCCGAACTAGCCCTTTACAGTAAGTACTATGTAATTTTTTTGCTCATACATGTAAAAGACAGAACAACTTCCTGACTTTCTCAAAAATGTATTTTCCAAGTCACAATTTTTTTTAATGCTTTTTATTTGTAGGCACAGTAGAGAATAGGGGTGATATATACGTTATAAAATTAATCATAGTATATTATATGATTGTTTTTATTCTGTGGTATTACAACAGTTTTATATTACTGTACAAGTGCATTTATATCATTGTACCAGTATGTACCACAATATAAAATTTTTTTGCTGGAAATTCTACACATTTTTTTTTTTATATTTGAATAACCATGTGGTAATACCTATTTTTAGATAATCCAGTGAATTAATAAATTTAATTAATGTATTAATGTTAATTCAATAATAATGTTTTTGTTAAGTTAATATGCAGTTTTTCTTTTTTAACCAAAATCACCTAAATGCACACATCACATTGTAATTACAACTTCTCAGGAATTCTCGTAAGTAGGAGCTTCCCAGGAGGACTGTAAAACAGCCAAACAAAACTTCTATGTCATAGCTTCAAGCTATAATGAATGGTTTGAATGTCACCTTGCAACCAATTAGGTACACTAAACATCAGAATGCAGAAATCTTTTGTACACATTTCGGACTTCATTATATCTTATTCACTTGGTCAGACTGTAGGAGAAAGTGAGAAGGTTGACATCTGTCTGTCAAAAAAATAACTCTGACATTTTCCCACCATCCTCTAGATACCCTAGATCAAACAGTAAACACAGTGCATGAAGCCAGCATGACAAAACATACTGATTGCTAAATAAATATCACCTCAGTAGACCAAACCTGCTCTCTAACACTCATGACATCTAGACCATGAACCTGATGCATATTTACATACAGCTTAGCAGCCACATCTGATCTAATTAATTATATCCTATTGGTTTGAATCAGCAGTGGCACAGGAAGTTCTGTCATGGGCTATCACAGGGAGGTCTATAATACCTCATCTCAATGGCAGTTGCTCTGCTGGCACATGCAACTCTGGAAGTATGCAACATGGATACAAGGTTATTATCCACCTGAACCCGGAAGTGTTCCATGCAAACTGCTAAATAGAAAATATGAGGTCCACACTGCTGATACATCACACAGTCATGACGACTGTCTTTTGACATTGCCTCACCGGTCAAAGTTTTAGTAGCTGGTAGATGATATGAAGTGATGGCCCATAGTTAGTTACGCTGACACAATTTATTACTTCAAGTTTTTAGCACAAGTTTTGCCTGAACTAATTTTTACTCTAACTGACACTTAAAATTGTTGTTGTTCTCTGTCTGGATCGCTAGCTCACATTGTTTCTTATGGAGGCCAGAACCAGAAAACAGCCTATCAGCAATCAGGATCATCATGGTGCTATCCAGTGCTTGGTCAGGAAAACTGTGGATTGGTTTTGAATTAGTCAAAACTATCATAGCAATTTAGTTTTCATTTGCCTTCCCTCTATGATTGTTGTTTTTTTTATATTGATTTTTATAAGATGGATCTTGAACTAAAATCAATATTAATCAATAGAGAGAGATGCTTTTTTCAAAATGGTGTCATTACAGTATGGCATCAACCAGTAGGTGCTAACTGCTGAAGCTAACTGGCTAAATCCTGACCCTTGTGACTATGGCAAATGGGACCATATTTTTTCTGTTCCTGGAAACATGTAGCTCTTCAGCATTATATGAAACTTCCTTTGAGGACTGCCACTGCATATTTATGGTGTGTGTGCACATTTGTATGTGTCGAATAAGGGCAAGGCATGAAAATGAAAGAGTGAGTGATTAAGCACAAGTATCTCTCACTCTGCAGCAATTTGTGTCCACTTCTCTTGGAGGGAGTGTTTTAAATAAAGGTCTTTGGAGAGGTTAATTAGTATTGTCTGAATGCAATCTATCAGCAGCCAAGCTTTTCTAGATTTGACAGCTCCATTATGGAGGCAAACACAGATAACTGTGTGCTTCGTTTCGATGAGATAAAAGAGATAACAACAGGTAAACAAAAGATTTAATTCTCAGATACAAGGCTTTAAAATTCTACAGTATTTTTTCTTTTTTTTCTTTTTTTCTCCCCTTTTTCTCCCCAATATGGAATGCCCAATTCCCAATGCATTCTAAGTCCTCGTGGTGGCATAGTAACTCACCTCAATCCGGGTGGCGGAGGACGAATCTCAGTTGCCTCCGCGTCTGAGACTGTCAACCTGTGCATCTTATCACGTGGCTTGTTGAGCGCGTTACCGCGGAGACATAGCGCGTGTGGAGGCTTCACGCCATCCACCGCTGCATCCACGCACAGCTCACCATGCGCCCCACAGAGAGGAAACCACATTATAGTGACCACGAGGAGGTTACCCCAGTGACTCTACCCTCCCTAGCAACTGGGCCAATTTGGTTGCTTAGGAGACCTGGCTGGAGTCACTCAGCACACCCTGGGATTCGAACTCGCGAACTCCAGGGGTGGTAGTCAGTGTCTTTACTCTACCCAGGCCCCCCAAAATTCTACAGTATTAATTTTTGTTGGTATGAAGATTGTAAAGTAATTCAAAGAACCAAGAACTTGATCACATGGTCTCTGCAGTGTGAGCTACTTTGAAACTGTAGCTTCCCAAGCTAAGTTAGTTAAGCTAGTTAAGCCACTGTACAGTCAAGCTACCTTTCTCTAGTAGTTAGCTATACCACAAGCTTTAACAAAGGCACAATATCTTTTTTAACTATAGAACTATCAGGTGAGATAATTTATTATTGAAATCAGAGCGTTATTAATCAAGGGCAAAAACAATGACGATTTTAGGATGATAGCTTTTAACCTGAACTGAATAAATTTTCACTAAAAAGAACTAATAACAAGGACAGCTCCAAATTTATATAGTTGAAATTATAGCAATGAACTTCAACATATGGAGCATTGAATGAACAAACTGAATCACTAAAATTAATTGGCCTTCCCAAAGATACTTGAGAGAGAGAAACGATGTTTATTTGTTGCCTCAGCTTGCTCGACTGTAAAGCTGTGTGGGTAAAACAATGTGATATAAAAAATATGCCAAACTGTTATAGATATCTGTAAGATAGTGTGACGTCTGTATGTTGTAGGCTATGTGATCAATTGGAGTGCCAGAGCAGTTTGTTGGCAATATGGAGTACAAACCACATGGTGCATCCCTTGAGAAATCATTGAAAATCAAGACTTTCTCGCTTTCAATTTCATTCCCTACCTCCTAGACAGAAGATGTCTGATGACCACAATAGCGTCTGGAATTAATGTATGATTTGTTCTTCATTCTCTTCTGTGGTCCTTGAAAAGCAAAATCACAGACAGTAAAATGATTCTGTCATCTGAAGCAGCCAGTTGAAGATGAGGCCACAATCATTTATTTCAACTGCTTAACCATATTTGCGTTCTTGAACTTTCTCAAAAATGTTGCTATACAGATAAGCCTGTTTTTTAGTTCCCATAGAGCTGATGCATGTCTTCTTTTTGATGATGAATTTATTTTTTCCATTAACATGCAAAATGAACCATATGTAAGCCATTTGTAGATTGATTTCACCTAAACGTGTAACACTGTTGCTCTGTGGTTCTATCAAAACATTCCTGTTTGTTTAAGCAGCCAATCCAGCCTGACATAGCACATTGGCTCAATTTAGGGTACAACTATCTGTTTGTACAAGCAATGGAAGATTTGGAGACTTTTATGGAATCTGTTTAAAAACATTGATTATTTTTGCAATTCCACTTGACGTTAGTCAAGCAGAAATTACTCTGTCCATCTTTGAGCTTTTCCTCATCAGGTGTCAAGTTTCTAGAACCGGAAATGGTCCCAATTTATATGTGTCCTTAACTACTATGGACTAACATACATACAAAACAATGTATTCATTGTGAAACTACATGTTGTTCTGCAAAATTCTCATAAGATTCACTTTTGCTACCTCTGAGGTTGAGGTACATGTAGATTTAAGAATAGGGGTAGGGTTAGTGTTAGGTTTAGGGGTAAGGTTAACAGTATAACTACAGATGTAATTAAATGCAGGAACTTTAAAGGTGAGTGCAATGCAACTACAAGCACATACAAATTATAAGTACATTGTATCAAATGCTTAATTACATAGAGTTAAATACATATAATATATAGTGGATCCCCGAAAATTATATGTACCGATACCACTTTTTCTCTTCCGATCTGATTCCGATATCGGAAATCTCAGTATCGGCCGATACTGATCCTGATCCGATACCAGTGTTGTTTTTTTTTTGCATAATCAGTTTAGAATATCTTTACATTACTGTGTGGAACTAATTGGGTGTACTCTTTAATATGTAAAGAAACAAAAACCTCTAACTACACATAGTATACTGGATAATATAGCAGTAAAATTAACAGTAATTCCAGTATAAGTCATCAGTAGAAAATAACCCATTATTTTTTTGTTTGTTTTTTTTTTTTTTGTGAAATTCTTTGTGACTTTTTTTCAACTTGTATCTGGACTTTAAAGGACTCAGATCTCTATTTTGTTCAATTTAGTTGTAAGATATCACTTAAATATTATTATAATTTGTAAACAAATGATAATAATAATAATATATTATAATAGTAATATATAGTAATATATCTCAATCGTGCACCTTTAACTTTTAAACCCTCACGCTTTTATCTTGACATTCTAAACTCTCCAGGATGTGTCTGTTTGTAGGCAAGTTCACAGTAGTTTAATTCGCTTCTTATTCAAATTCTGGTAAAAAAGCACCTCCAGTGCCATTCTAAATGCATATTATAAGTGAACCGAACTTTTGAGCATCTACATCTGAGATGTTGTTCGCGAGTAGTGCTCAAATGTTGCACAATGCGTGAAGGCTAAAAATAGCCGCGAGTGTGTGTGTAAACAGAGCAGCGCCATTCAATAGCGTGCTGGAGCTGCGCATGCATTTTATATATTTACTTATTAAACACAGCCTTTTGTGATTCACAGAGCATCTTCAAGTGGCTTTGAATAAAATGCACGAGTCATGTGAACTACTTTAATGGTGTTTTAATGGTTCTTTTTTGTCATTTCTGGAGCTTGACAGTAACGAACATGACTAACACACAGTATCGGATTTGGATTGGGCTCGGCGGGCCGATACCCGATCCATCTAAAAGCTTCAGTATCGGAGCCGATACCGATCCAGGTATCGGATTGGTGCATCCCTAGAAAATTATGAATCCAAAGAACTATAGGTTTTGAACTCAATGTAATTTGCAATAGAGACTGCAAATAAATTGTTTTGCATTTTTGAATAGTGTTATATAAAAAAATAATAATAAAAAAATGCATATTACAGTGCTGATGAAGGTAAATTTGCTTTTCCCCAATGGAAATATTATATTATTTTATGTAAAATCTGGAATTTGATTTCCTTTGTAGCTGCTTTGGGAACACTTTTTTTTGTCTGTTTTGCATCTCTTGTGGGTCTGTAATATTTTATAAATCTGAAAAACATGAGCGTTAAATTAAATTCTGCAGGCATTAATATGAGAGTCAAACCTTTAACATGCACCAAAATTCAAACACTGGGGGCAGTCAGAAAGTAGGCATTTGAAATGAGACACAGACATTTGAGCTCTTTAAAGTTTCTGTCATTCTCTTAAACGGCTGAATGAAGTGTTCCAGAGCCAGCTTTGAGGTTTTACACAGTCTGCATCATTTTAGTTAGGCCATGAACCATCTAAAATGCCTCAGATGAACAGAAAAACATGAATTTCACATGTTAATCTTATGTAATCACATGTAAATAGCATGATTAATAGCACATTGACATGTGAAATGTTCCAAAACCACACAAAAATCATGGGAAATTCATATGGTTTATCTGTAAGGGTGTGCCATACAGAAAATCGACATTTTATACAGAATGTTCTGGTACCCTAAAATCAACCCCATTCTTCCAATTTACTGACAAGTGCCATCTCCCATCAGATATATACTGTATTTACCTTTCCCTGTTGTGCAGCTTCAGAGACCCAGGTTCTCATCCCTTGGAAACCAGAAAATAATTGCGTTCACAATCAATGATGAGCACGATACTGAGGTTGCATTTTCCTTTTAAGATTTCATTTCTACTCTATTGATGGATAGATATCGGGTTGGGGTTTGGGTCAGAGTGTAGGTCTAAAAAATATTGATTCCTGTTGACTGTATTATATAATTTACAACTACTGTAAAAACAACTCTCTTTACAAATAGCTTTTGGTGCCTCTCTGTGGACATTTCAGCTGGAAACAGGAGCTCACACGTATACATTCAGCTGGGGGCAGTGGTTCTAATTTTGGCAACCACAGACTGATTTCAGCAGTAAAACTTTCAACCTGCTGTCAGTGAATTCACAGTGATATCAGTCTGGGGCATATGGATTGCTGATTACTGATTTGTAAATACAAACTTATTTGCAGTAATGCACTTACAATGGAAGATTGGGCGTTTTCACACCTAGTTCGTTTGAGCACTCCAAGCGCTCTCATAGTGTATAACTTGTATATGTGAACAACCCAAATGATCTTAATGTCCCCTAAAAGGACCCAAAAGCAAACTGTGCTCAGACATCTTCAAGAGGTGGTCTGAGTACGTTTCGTTTGTGGGTCCTTTTGTGGTTTGATTGATTTGTGCGATGTGAAAACGAAGAGGAATCAGTCTGCTTTGCATTTCGTTATGACATATGTACCTTGAGGCTTACTATACAAAGATGCATTACATAATCGCATGTCTGCAATTTATTTGATCTGTTATTGTGTTATTCATATTCCAATCACACACTGTCCAAATAAGATAATTTTAAGCGAATATAGAAATACCATGAATACCTTCCCAGCAAATACCCAACGTTCCCCTAACGTTAGCATATGGTTACCATTTGGTTATTTTTTTGGGAACCAATTCCTAACATTCTAAGAACGTTCTCTTTAGGTTCTTTATTTTATAACCATAAACTAACGTTCCCAGGACGTTCTGGGAACCAAAAATTGTTAGCTGAGATGACCGCGCTTTTATGTCTCATTTTCTGTTCTTGTAGTATAATGTGAGCATTCCAAATGAACTGTGGACCATCTTCACACATAGCAGAGCAGCGCGTAAAGAAGCCCTGATGCGCGCACTGTTTGAGGATGTTCACACCAAACTCCTGCAAAAATACAAGCGAGGATTCTGATAGAGGAGACGCTTGCTCCATTTCTGTGGAGATGATAGATGAAGAAAAATATTTTCGAATACACGCAGAATCTCAAATGTTTTCCTTCATGTGAAATAAGGGCTTGTGAGTTTTATCGGAGAGCCTTAACATAACGTGTGAAAGTGAAGAATGTAGGACAGAAATATATTGCTATTGCATAAAATAATATAATTGGCTGGGTTGTCTGAGTTTCATAGGCTAAATAACAGTGTAAATGTAAAGTTGACCAAAAAGAGACATATTTTAAGTATTTGGAAATGTTTTAACATTTAAAATAATACTTTTCATGTCATTCTATCCCCGTTCCATATTTCTATATAATAAAAAGTTCAATAATTATTTTTAAAACCTTAAAGAAATAATATAGCATAAATAATATTGAAATAATAATAAATTATTAAATGATTCCTAGTTAAATATGAATAAATTACTTCTTAATATGTATGTGTATTATGCATACATGCATACACCTTAAGAAGTATGACAATTTATCATCATAATCACAATTATAAGTTTACAAGTTATTGCTAGCCAAATTTCATAATCTTTACAGCAAGGAGGTCTGAGTTCTAAAGGAGTTGTGGTGTGAACAACAAGGGTTCTGAGACCACACAAATGCGAAATGGGCCATTTGTGAACACCAAAAGCACTGAGGTAATTTGCAGCCGGTTCCCTTTCTGGTTCACTTGAACTGAACTGAGTTTGGTTCATTTAAAATGTACTATATGTGAAACCACCCTATGGAACCAGGTATTCCTGAGGGTTTAAAAGAGATGAGAAGCTTGCATTTTTATACTAATTATTTTGTTAAATATGCTGTATTGATTGATCTATAAAGTTCTCTAAATTGTCCTTTTTGAGCTGGGACTACTTTTTTAGGGGGATGTTCTTTGTGGATAGTTACGACACATCCATTTCTTGCATCCATTCTGGTACACAAAATGAGAACATTTTATTTCAGCGTTTAAATGTTGCCTTATACACTAACAAAATGTTAACCTAAAAAATTTGCTTCATGTGCTATCATCTAAATTATCTGGTTTTATTCAAGAAATATTATTTAAAATATTATATTATCAATATAATATAAATATTTTTAAGCATCACTGAATCAACCTGAATACATTGGACTACACCAACATCACTAATTTTTACGGGTCAGATCAGGTAGAAAAACAGTAGCTTCTCAAGGTACAATGCAGATTACCATTTTTAATCAGAGTAGACTTGTGCATTATTGTACAGTATTTTTTTTTTTTTTATATTTTCTACAAGCGGTTTGAACTTGGCCTGTCACAGATGTTCCCCTTCTGTTACTCACTCGACATTGTGTCGATGTAGTGACACTAGGGGTCGCCCTTGGGAGCCCCAAACACCTCAGATCTTTGAGAAAAGGCCAATGAGAATTGGCGAGTGGAATTTGCATGCCACTCCCCCGGACATATGGGTATAAAAGTAGCTGGCTCGCAACCACTCATTCAGATTTTTTCTTCGGAGCCGAGCGGTTGTGTCAGCAAGCTGTCTTCCACTAACGGTCCATTCACCTCCCAAAAAGCGTTTGCTGTTGGATATACGCCGCATTCCAGCGGCTTTTCTCTCCTTCTGCACACATCTGTGCAGATTACGCCATTACTTCGACAGTGCTAAGAGAGTTTATATGCCTGCAAAGAGTATATTTTCTCTATTAGAGCAAACACATTGACGTCAACGTCTTTTTAAAGACGCGTCTTTTTCAAGATGCCTTTCCGTCTTTGTGTGATTCCTGGATGCGGTCGCTATCTCTCCGCTTCCGACGGCCACGGGCGCTGCCTCACATGTCTGGGTCATAATCACACTGAGGCAGCATTCGTGGATGGTTCATGTTCTCATTGCGAGAATATGACTATGGCAACGTTGCGGTCGCGGCTTTCGTCCCGTGTTCTGTCAGGTACGAACAGGTAAGTTTGGGAATACGGACAGCTGGCCGGGTGTATCACTTGCGTATAGCGCCTTTCCCCTCCAAATAGGCGAAGATATGCGCTTCTTTTCCCATGCGAGTTCATGAACCTGTGAACCCTGGATGTCCTTCCTCCCTAGCCCTGTGGCTCATGAATTCAGCAGAGGAATTCACAGCCGGAACCAGTATGTGTGCTAATATGCCCTTACTGAGGTAGGTGCTCCACAGGTGCCGGTTACTCCGGTAACCCCCTGTGATATATTTTCCGCAGTATAGTCTCCCTGTCGGCAGACCTGCATCTCCCTTCGACAGAGCCCTCTCTGTCCCGGTCGCCGTGTTTGTAGAGCTCCTCCCCTTTCAGGCAGGACCTACCTCCGCGCCTCTTCCATGTGCGGCTCTGAGCCCACATGACGTGCTTGCCACATGTTACCTCCCCTCCGGGCAGGATGTGGTCTCCGCTGGGCCTTTTCCCCCTGAAAGTATAGGATAGGAAAAGAACACCTTCCCCGGTGCTTATATTGAGCATTAAAATGGCCCCAGCCGAATAACTGAATACTCTGTGGAGAGAAAACATAGAGAGAAAAGGCAGCGGCTGGCATGGCCTGCTCCCATACTAGATACGTCTCCCCCCCCCCCAGGGATGTGGGGAACTATATGATGTGTTTTGGGGCATTTGGGGAGGCTACGTGCAGACCGATGCACCTGCTACTACGCACGCAGCAGTCCACGTAACATGGTTCAGCTAGTTGTGGCATTTCGTATAGGGACACCTAGTGTCACTACATCGACACAACGTCGAGTGAGTGACAGAAGGGGAATGTCTCGGTTACTGTCGTAACCTCCGTTCCCTGATGGAGGGAACGAGACATTGTGTCCCCCCTGCCACAGTGCTGTACTACCCACTGAAATGGCCGGGACCCTGTCTCGGCTCCTCAGCACAAAACCTGAATGAGTGGTTGCGAGCCAGCTCCTTTTATACCCGGATGTCCAGGGGAGTGGCATGCAAATTCCACTCGCCAATTCTCATCGGCCTTTTCTCAAAGATCTAAGGTGTTTGGGGCTCCCAAGGGCGACCCCTAGTGTCACTACATTGACACAACATCTTGTTCCCTCCATCAGGGAAAGGAGGTTACGACA
Organism: Myxocyprinus asiaticus; assembly: GCF_019703515.2. NCBI lineage: Eukaryota > Metazoa > Chordata > Actinopteri > Cypriniformes > Catostomidae > Myxocyprinus > Myxocyprinus asiaticus. The sequence goes on from NC_059391.1 coordinate 12,679,633, forward strand.
GTAACCGAGACGTTGTTGATAGAGCTTAACTTGTATTGAACCTGGAACATTAATTTAACCAAATTTAGAAAATAATTTTATATGATCTTGCTATGTTTAACCTATTAATGAATCACATGAGACTAAATCAAACTAATTGCTTTATTTTTATGGTGCGAGTCAAGTCTAGTGTTGGCATATAGGATATAACGTGCTACATCTCCTATGTAACACACCATATAAATAACACATAACCCAACACCCTCTCTCACTCTCACACATGCACACACACACACATCTGTTTTTGCAGACATGTTCACTCATGTCAATACATCCATGACATTTGTATTTACAAGCCTGCAATCCAGGGTTGTGGATGAAAAAGTTCCGGTGCCTGATTCGCCTATGAGTGGCATTTGTATTGCGGTCTGGTTCTCTGCTGCACCATTGCGATGCATGCTGATGAGTCGAGCCTCTGGGGCTCTGGCTGACAGTCTGGCCTTTTGGCTGAGGAGAAATCAATCAGGCCGTCAATCGCCACCAGAAGCCATTACGCAACTTGCCTGCTGGCAGACTTCACCGCGGTTCTTTGTACCCCAACACAAGCTGATTTGTCTTTGTTACCTGGTCTTGTTTCACCTTTGCCTTCTCCTTGCAGGTTGGCAGTAGTTTGCATCAATAGCTTTGGACAAAAGATGTTTGGAAGCTGCATAGATATAGCTAAACCAGGGCTTGAATTGTTTGAAATGGTTCTTCATTATCCACTTAATGATTTTTAATTATTGCTTTATTTCTTCTTTTTTAACTCTAGCCTTTCCCTGGCTCTCAAGAGCAGATTACAGTCTTGGCTTTGGATAAGAGAAAATGGAATTTCTGAAATCTTTTCTGTGTTACAATTTACAATCTTCTCTCTTTCTCTCCTCCATAGATCCCTCAGATCAGCTATGCATCCACAGCACCGGAGCTGAGCGATAACACTCGGTACGACTTCTTTTCCCGAGTCGTGCCGCCTGACTCCTATCAGGCCCAGGCCATGTTGGACATCGTGACAGCTATGGGCTGGAACTACGTCTCCACACTGGCCTCTGAGGGGAATTATGGGGAGAGTGGTGTGGAAGCTTTCGTCCAGATCTCACGAGAAACCAGTAAGCTTCCAGAGAAGATTTTCAAATACAACAATGTTCTATATTATCTCTGAGTGTACTTCTCACTTCACTGATTTCAACTGATTGACTGACTGAGATACATTTTTTCAGGTGTGATGTTGCTTTGAGTAAAAGGGCCATATTTTACACTGTTGTAGCAAGTCCACTTACAATGTTAGGTCTCTGGCACAAAAAACAGTGTTAACTTAGGCTAGGTCTACGTTAATACTCTTTTTTCTTTTTTTTTTCTTTTTTTTTTTATAAACACATTGATTTCACTATGTTTACGCTTCTCATGCACACTGAAATGGTGTTGTCCTCCATGATCATGGAGACTTTCAAAAAAGTTTTTAGTACTGAAAATCTTTAGTACTGCATACTTTGGAAAACAATGTTGTTACGAAACAGAAAACTGATTACCCCTTTTTTACTCATAATAAAACAGGCTGTTTTTGGTACTGTACCTGTGTTCTATAGGCTTCTATATGTAAATTACCTCTGTTATGATTGGCTAAGATTGATATGCATATTTGATAAACGTGGGCATGATTATGTAAATATACTTATGATTGCGATTATCAGTGATATTATATTTTCTAAATAACCCCGTTTTTGCACCTTAGTTTGAATAAATAGCCAAAGTAGAGTGGGGAGGAAGTTTTCTGTTGTTTTTTAAAAAAATATTTTTATATAATATTATGTTTCATATATATATGAATATATATGAAACATAATATTATATAAAAATATTTAAAAAAAACAACACAAAACTTTCTATGTATACGTATGTATACGCATTTGGCAGGTCGCGACTCGCAGCAGGTGCTAATTTTAAACACTGGGCTACTATTTAATATTTTTGTCAACTTCCCAGCTCCTTGGTTTTGTCATTTCACGATATTGTTAAACATCATCTGTCAATGAACGTTATTATCAGCAGTGGGATATTTGTCAGATATCGTCGATATCCAATTACATCGTCCTGTCGCCCAGCCCTAATATATACATATACTGTATATATATATACATGTATATGTATATATTGAGCACTTTATAAGGAACACTATAGTAATACTGGTTAGGGCTTCCCTTTGCTCTCAAAACAGCCTCAATTCTTCGTGGCATGGATTCCACAAGATTTTAGAAACATTCCTTTGAGATTCTGGTCTATGTTGACATGATTGCATCACACAATTTCTGCAGATTTGTCAGCTGCACATTCATGCTGTGAATCTCCCATTCTACCACATCCCAAAGGTGTTCTATTGGATTCAGATCCGGTGACTGGGAAGGCCACTGAAGAACAGTGAACTCAATGTCTTGTTCATGAAACCAGTTTGAGATGACTTTTGCTTTGTGACTTTTGCTTTGTTGCCATTAGAAGATGGGTAAATTGTGGCCATGAAGGGATGCACATGGTCAGCAACAATACTCAAATAGGCTGTGGCATTCAAGTGATTATTTATTGGTTTTAATGGGCCCAGAGTGTGCCAAGAAATCATTCCCCACATCATTACACCACCACCACCAGCCTGGACTGTTGACACAAGGCAGGTTGGGTCCATGGATTCATGCTGTTGACGCCAAATTCTGACCCTACCATCTGTGTACCTCAGCAGAAATCAAGATTCATCAGAGCAGGCTACATTTTTCCAGTCTTCAACTGTCCAGTTTTGGTGAGCCTGTGCCCAATGCAGCCTCAGCTTTCAGTTCTTGGCTGACAGAAGTGGAACCTGATGTGGTCTTCTCAAACCAGCCCGTCTGGCACCAACAATCATGCCATGGTCAAAATCACTGAGATCAAATTTTTTCCCCATTCTGATGGTTGATTTGAACATTAACTGAAGCTCCTGACCCATATCTGCATGATTTTATGCATTACACTGCTGCCACATGTTGGCTGATTAGATAATCAAGTGCTCAGTGAGTATATATATATATATATATATATATATATATATATATATATATATATATACATACTTTTTCTGCATTTTTAGAGAAATAATATTATATAAAAATATATGTAAACGTACAGTATATATATATATGCATGTAACGATACACAAATTTCACAATACGATACAATGAAATAGCCTCACGATACAATACGATGCAATACGATACGAGCACCCACAAATGTTTCACTCAAACATTCAAGGATTCGACATAAATGTCTTTTAAATTATAAATGCCACAAAAGTGTCTGACATTGGCAAAAAAAGCAGAGCTCTAAGTAACTTAAACAGCAGCACTGCATTTATTTTGTTTGATTGTTGAGAAAAACTAATGTGAACTCACAATTGTCATGTTTATCTTGAGAAAATAAGTTTGTCTGCACTCTAGTCATTTATATTTGTATAGAACTTTTCACAATACACATAGTTTTATAGAAAAAAAGCAGCTTTATAGAAAATCATTCCTTGTTGTCTGAAAGCCCCCGTGAACAAGCTGAAGTGACTGTAGCAAGGAAAAAACTCTTTCAATGTTATTTAGTCGTGAAGAAAAAAAAAAACCTTGAGAAGAAGCTGACCTCTGGTTTATGATATATGTACATAGTCCAATATTATTTAGCGGCTTAAGCAAAAATCGATCAGTGCACGCAATTCTTTTTTCCTCCTTCCTCCTGTTTCACTTTGCATGTAAACTTTACCGCCGTTATTACCAGTGGATAACATGTGCACAAGTGTTGTTCTCAAAGCTGTTTACATTTCAAAGTCAAAAGTAGATAATTATAACTCTAATGTAATCGCGGGATTCTTATGTAGTCAGACTTTTGAATAAGCTGTTTTTTGATAGTTATTAATCATAACTTATTAGCGTCTTGCTGTGCATGTCACGCTCAGTGCTGGCTGGGAGTTGCAGCTGTTAAACTTACTGCTGCTGTTTCTCCTTCACAAATCCACCAGTTTGCACAGTGATGTCGGCGTAAATAAAAGGAAATGTATAATGTACTGTAGCACCGGGATATGAAATCATTGTTTGGCAAATTCTACAAGCTGTACCACTACAGTACAGTCTGCTTGGCGTTTGTCATCGATGTTCTCGCCTGTGTGTGTTGCTCTGTTTTCCCGTGAGCGTTCAGCACCGCCTCTTGTGGGAGGAGATTGTTCCGCAGCTCTCAATATTGAGCTGCTTGGTTTTAATTACACTATAATGTGTTTATTTATCGTATGATACATATGGTATTTTATAGTGAGCGTCGTATCGTACGATTCAGTACGATACAATATTTTTTTACACCCCTAATATATATGTATCATAAACCTTTTTTGCATATTTAGTAAATGTCTACATAGTATATCAAACTCTTTTATTTCAAATATGAAAGAAATTATAATTTTTTTTTTTTTTTTTTATCAGTGATACAGTATGTCCCCTTTAATATGTCTAGCTTTCAAAAAGAGGATTTTTTTGTAAAAAATTTTACAAAACCTCAAAAAGCACAAATTTAAAAATGAGGCAAGCATTAAATTTGTTATACTGATTTGTGGTGCAAAGCCTTTTTTGAGCTTGCTGACTGATGTTGCTGTACACAAAACATTCCAGACACTGAATTACATGCTATGACACAGAGATGGAGAATTCGCCATCTTGGAGAATTGAATTCTGGAGAATTTGCCGTCTCAACAGAAGAAAGGTCAGGCAGTTTTAAAAAATAAGGTTGTACAGCAAGGATACTTCTAAGAACTTCAGCCTCCATCTTGCATTCCTTCAGCTCGCATCCATCAAAGCAGAGCTGAGCTTACATTTTGCAGTGTTGACCATTATTCAGTGATTTTACAGAGAAATGAATAGCCAAGGTAAAGAAAGAGGTAAGAAAGTTGAGAAATAAAAGAAAATACAAAAAGTTTCAGCTTTTAGTATTCAGTTGTGACCTTGTGAAAGAAAAAAATGGAAAGAACTCACTCCAGAACTAAAAATCTGTATTCACACTCACTCCTCCACTCTTGAGTTCTTCTCTGCTTCAGATTCCTCCATTCACAGTAGTTATCCATAATTCACTTCACTTCACATCACATCACATGGATCTTAACAGCCCACAATTTCACTCCCACACAACCCTACAAGAACAAATACAAATACAGAGTATTAGCACTCATCCAGGGGTAGCCACAATTACAAAGAAAGAGTGTTAAAGGAAAAGAATGGACCTTAATGTAGCAGAGGGATGTACAGTAATTACAGGAACAGGTCCAGTAATGGACTCGCCGTGTCGTCCCAGAAGAGTATCGTAATGGCGTCATGGTTGTGCTGCATGATTGATTTATTATTGCAGCGTATCTTGCTTGTGCTCATGTAGACACAGACATGCTATATTAATTATGTTGTAATTATGGAAATACAATTAAAAGAAGGGACACGTGTGCGATTAACACACTCCATACCTCTGGGCTCATCAATTGTGTTTGTCCCTGTGTGCATGTGTGTGTGTGCATGTGTGTGTGTGCATGTGTGTGTGTGTGTGTGTGTTTGTGTACAGCTGTCTGAATTAGTGTTGATTCTTTCTTTCTTTCTGTATGTCTGTCTGTCTGTCTGTCTGTCTATCTATCTATAAGGACTAAAGATTTGTTTTTCTGGGGCATTTTTTTTACCTTTATGAGAGCATATATTTTCACTCTAACAAAAATCAACAAAATCTGTAACAAAATCAATTTGTTACAGTAATACACAATCTCAAACTGAGAATTTATTACATGACTTTTTACCCTGAAAAATTAAATAAACACAAACTCATAATTTATGCCATTATATGTATAACTAGAACTATATTGATAGAATAATAAAAAATAAAAATATAAAAACGAAAACATCAGAATTTATTACATCTGCATTTTTTTGCTCCCTCATTTCGAATTTCAAAAGTCATTTTTGGTGGCATTTTTGCCCTGAGCCCTCCTTAATTGTTGACCCTTTATTGTACCATGGTAATACCAGATCATAATACTGTATTATTTTGATATAACGTAGTGGTACAAAATAATTACCATATTCATAAACCATGGTATTTACATGGTACTCATGGGTACTTAAAAAAAAAAAAAACATTCCACAACCATCCACAATGTTCACTAAGCCTGTAGTGCCTAGTTGTTGATTTTGGCCAAAAGTGAATGACAGCATGAAGTCATAATAGCTTCATTGGAAGGCCACTGTTTAACCATATGTGGCGGAACAGCCTTTGTACTCCATATCAAAAAATCATATCAAATACAGCAGCAGTAACTAATAAAGTATTATGCAGACCCAGTTTGCAACTTATTTTCCTTCATAACAGCTAATAACAGAGGGGAAATAAAAACTAAGAATGTTTTTCCTCCTGATGGCACAACTTTATGCTGCAAAATTCATAATGAATGCCTCGCAAATGAGCCTTTGACACAATCCACTCCCTCTTGCTTTGAAATGTGCCCCTTATCTTGAGTTAAAAATCAAACAGTATCCAGAACGGTAATAACTGGCAGTTAATTATACTCTTGAATAAACAAGCAGTAACCAGATGCTATTAATTTTCATCTTTCTGGCTGATTGGCATGCAGTGGAGCCTTGCAGTGTGGCAAAGTGACCCACTCCATCATTTGAAAGCCCACTACATCATTACCGTAGTGTTTAGGAGGCTATACTCACTACCACTGCAATGCAATCTCTATGTAAATGGCACATAAGCAACAATAATCATGAAAAATTATGGCAATATACAATTTGCTGCTCCAGATAAAAAAGCAGTTTTATGGAAGGGGAAAACAAACAGTTGTTTTTCCTCGGGGAACAACCACGCACCCATTCATGTTCGGTTTGCCATTATGAGTTATTTAAAATGGTACAATCTGTCACTCCGAGATGTCTCATCAGCCTGAGTGATCTTGTTACATGATTGTAGAAATTGAAACTCTGTGTGTGACTCTTTCCTTCTGTTCATGTGTGATACAGTAAAATAAACATACTGCCTTTGTCCAGACTGACTTGCAGAATATTGCAATGGCACTGTTAAAAGTGTGAACCTGCAAATGGTACATAAAGGAGCTATTTCTACCTGATATAACCCTTAAAAGTTGTTTTATCGGTGTAACCTAATGTATTTAGGTTGGTTCAGTGACGTTAAAGGAATATTCCAGGTTCAATAAAAGTTAAGCTCAATCGACAGCATTTGTGGCATAATGTTGATTACCACAAAAATGTATTTCGACTCGTCCCTCCTTTTCTTTAAAAAAAAAAAAAAAAAAGCCAAAATGAATGTTACAATTTTGTCACACTAAAATCATATTAACATGCATAATGTTTACATCTTGTGGCTAAACTTTTGAAACAGTGAGTATTTTAACATAAAAAAAAATTGGCCCCATTCACTTCCATTGTAAGTGCCTCACTGTAACCCAGATTTTTGCTTTTTTTTTAAAGAAAAGGAGGGACGAGTCGAAATACATTTTTATGGTAATCAGTATTATGCTACAAATGCTGTCAATTAAGCTTAACTTGTATTGAACCCGGAACATTCCTTTAAATATTGTTTTTGACATGAAAAAAAAAACAGATAATTTAGATGCTACCCCATGAAGCACATTGTTTTCAGTGTTGGGACTGCAATAATGCAATAATGACCAGCTGACTGTAGATTAACCCATATTTATTCAAGCCAAGAATATTGTTTAATATAACAAAATCAGAATATTTAGTTAGACTTTGCATATTAAACTAAGATTGAATAAGTATTTTCTTCTCTAAAAATTTACTTAAATGGCATTTAAACCTACCCCATCAAAATTACATGGCAAAAGATTCATTGTTGGACCAAAAAAAGGTTGTTGACTTGGTTGTAACATGTCCTACTTGGATAAGTAACATTAAGCACTCTAAAATTGCTACAACACAGTTTCACTTTGAAATCTTAAAGTTAGGATGTAGCTCAGTCATCATTGCACAACCCAATTCACCTCAGACCAACAAAAGAATTTCAACATTTAAGAGACGGTTAAGTCTAAAAAAGTGGGATTTTAAGCCAGAAACTGAGAGAAATGTGCCCCGGGTTAAAGTCTTCTTCATAGCATTTCTCTCCCACTGCGCTGCTACACCTGAAGCAATGCACAATACTGTTCCCATTTAGCTTAGTCGGCTGTCCCATGATGATCTAAACAAAGCATAGCTGGATGTCCCGCTTCTTTTTTGCTGAGCTTGCTATTGTGAAAAGCCTGTCTCAGAATCAATTACCCACACTTGCAATTTTACCACAGATAATGTGACCGGAGTCTGTTATTCAACATCCTACCCTCACAGATTTTCCCTCATGTTAAAGATGCTTACTGAGCCCTAAATAACAGCAGGGAGCCCAAGTCCTGTTCAAGTAAATGCATAACCCCAATATAATGTTGACCATCTCTGCACGTCAGCTTTTATGACATAAATCTTCACCCAGGATGCAAAGTCACCTCATTGGCTGGGATAAGCCAATAATGTATTAAGAGGGACTTTGCATGATGTTAAAGTGAGATGAAATTCAGCCCTACCCAGAACCACCTCAGCTGAACCTTTCTCTCTAAATTTACAGAATTACTATGAGGCATTGAGGAAGGATCGGGTGATCTTATTAGTAGAGGTAGACCAAGTTATCAGTTTTACTGATTAATTGGTGCGGATAGTTACTTTTTGAAACTTTTCTGGAAAAAATAAATCTGTGCCGATAGTTGTGATTCTACAGTTAGAACGTTCTACAGTATAACAGTGGCCTCTAAAGGTGAAATAAAAACAATCACTGACATTTCGTAGGGATTTACTGAATCTTTAATCATTGACAATATTCACCCATATTTATCCTTACTTCAATGCATATTTTTTTATCTTAATTAGATAAATCGTCATGGTTACTTGCGTAACCTCTGTTCCCTGATGGAGGAAACGAGACGTTGTGTCGATGTAGTGACACTAGGGGTCACTCTTGGGAGCCCCAAACACCTCTGATCTTTTTTTAAAAGGCCAATGAGAATTGGCGAGTGGAATTTGCATGCCACTCCCCCGGACATACGGGTATAAAAGGAGCTGGTATGCAACCACTCATTCAGGTTTTGTGCTGAGGAGCCGAGATAAGTTCCCGGCCATTTCAGCAGGTAGTTCAGCGTTGTGGCAAGAGGGACACAACGTCTCGTTCCCTCTATCAGGGAACAGAGGTTACGAAAGTAACCATGAGGTTCCCTATCTGTCACTCACTCGACGTTGTGTCGTAACCCTGCAGGGGGTGGCACGTCCTGAGCCTGATATGCCATCGTGATGGTGTCAATGACTCAGTGGGTGATCCTCTGTTTGGAGACAGCGCTTCCTTTCCTCTGTCCACCAAAGCAGACAAAGAGCTGCTCGGAGCTTCTAAAGCTCTGCGTGCGATCCGAATAGATGTGTAAAGCTCGCACCGGACACAACAATGCCAAGGCTGAGTCTGCCTCCTCCTGGGGCAGCGCTTGCAGGTTCACCACCTGATCCCTAAAAGGGGTCGTGGGAACCTTGGGCACATAGCCCAGTCGGGGTCTCAGGATCATGTGAGAGTAACCCAGACCGAACTCCAGGCACGATTCGCTGACAGAGAACGCTTGTAGGTCCCCTACCCTCTTGATGGAAGTGAGCGCAGTCAGGAGGGCAGTCTTCAAAGAGAGTGCCTTAAGCTCAGCTGACTCCAAGGGCTCAAAGGCAGCTCCCCGTAGACCCTGAAGGACTACAGAGAGGTCCCATGGGGGGACGCGGCGTGGTCTAGAGGGGTTCAACCTCCTAGCGCCTCTCAGGAACCTGATGATCAAGTCGTGCTTCCCCAAGTACTTACCATCTACCGTATCGTGATTAGCCGAAATAGCGGCTACATACACCTTCAAGGTGGAGGGGGACAGCCGCCCCTCCAACCTCTCCTGCAGGAATGAAAGCACCGATCCAACTGCGCATCTCTGGGGGTCTTCGCATCGGGAAGAACGCCACTTAGTGAACAGACGCCACTTCAAGGCATACAGGCGCCTCATAGAGGGAGCCCTAGCCTGAGTGATCGTGTTTACCACTGCGGGTGGTAGGTCACTTAAGTCCTCCGCATCCCGTCCAAGGGCTAGACGTGGAGATTCCAGAGGTCTGGTTGCGGGTGCCAGATGGTGATAGAAGGTCCTTCCTCAGGGGAATTCGTCAGGGGGGGGGCTGTCACGAGGAGCGTGAGATCCAAGAACCATGTCTGGGTGGGCCAGTAGGGTGCTACTAGGATGACCTGCTCCCTGTCCTCCCTGACCTTGCACAGGGTCTGTGCAAGTAAGCTCACTGGGGGAAATGCATACTTGCGTAGTCCAGGGGGCCAGCTGTGTGCCAATGCGTCTATACCAAGAGGCGCCTTGGTCAGGGCGTACCAAAGCGGGCAGTGGGAGGATTCCCGGGAAGCAAACAGGTCTACCTGTGCTCGATCGAATCGACTCCAAATAAGCTGGACCACCTGAGGGTGGAGTCTCCACTCTCCCCTGAGGGTAACCTGACGTGACAGCGCGTCCGCTGCGGTGTTGAGGTCGCCCGGGATGTGAGTGGTTCTGGACTTGAGGTGCTGCTGACTCCAGAGGAGGAGACGGCGGGCGAGTTGTGACATGCAGTGGGAGTGTAGACCGCCTTGGCGGTTGATGTATGCTACCGTCTCTGTGTTGTCTGTCCGGACCAACACGTGCTTGCCCTGGATCAACAGCCAAAACCTCCGCAAGGCGAGCAATACTGCCAACAACTCTAGGCAGTTGATGTGCCAACGCAGCTGCGAGCCATTCCAGGAGCCGGCGGCTGTGTGCCCGTTGCATACGTGCCCCAGCCCGTCTTGGAGGCATCTGTTGTAACCACTATGCATCTGGAGACCTGCTCTAGGCGAACCCCTGCCCATAGAAATGCCAGGTCGGTCCAAGGGCTGAAGAGGCGGCGACAGACCGGCGTGATGGTCACGCGATGTGTCCCGCGGCGCCTTGCCCATCTCGGGACTTGAGTCCGAAGCCAGTGCTGAAGCGGTCTCATATGCATCAACCCGAGCTGTGTGGCCGCTGCTGAGGATGCCATATGCCCCAGGAGCCTCTGAAAGTGTTTCAGTGGAACCACTGTTCTCCGTCTGAATGCCTTCAGACAGTTCAGCACCGACTGTGCGCGCTCGTTCGTGAGGCGCACTGTCATCGAGACTAAGTCCAACTCCAAACCGAGAAAAGAGATGCTCTGAACCAGGCTCTTTTCCCAGTTGACCTGAAGCCCCAGTCAGCTGAGGTGCCGAAGCACGCAGTCCCTGTGTGCACACAGTAACTCTCGAGAATGAGCTAGGATCAGTCAGTCGTCGAGATATTTGAGGATGCGGATGCCCACTTCCCTTAGCAGGGCAAGGGCTGCCTCTGCGACCTTCGTGAAGACGCGAGGGGACAGGGACAGGCCTGAAGGGGAGGACCTTGTACTGGTATGCTTGGCCTTCGAAGGTGGTCCCATTGAGGTCCCCAAATTGCCCCCAGTGCTAACTGGCACAGCCTCATACCCATAGGTAGTAGGACCGAGGTGGGGAGCTGCTGGGGTGGCTTGCTTTCTTATGAATGCAAGCCGCGACCGCAATGTTGCCATGGTCATATTCTCGCAATGAGGACATGATCCATCCACGAACGATGTCTCCGTGTGGGCAGTGCCCAGACACGTATGACAGCAAACCATTTTACAAGAGGCATTAGCTGGACCAGCTTAAAATGTTGACTTTCCCATTCAAGTATATAGGAGCTGCCTACTAACTACATATAGAAAATAGCTACCTGGGTGGGTGACCAAGATGGCCATACAGTAAAATGACTTGTCTTAAAAGGACTTTAGTATTAAGAGAGTGGAAATGATACCACGTTAGCTGGATTGAAACCTGTATTTCCCAGATGAGCATCGGAAACACATACACTAACCACCTGGAGATGCTTAAGCTTTGCAAGTTTGCAATTCTGAATGCAAAATGATCTTGAATTGGTCTGTTTTAATAATACAGCTACACTTTTATATTCCTAATGGGCTAGATCTTCTTGGAATCCAATGATTTCTGAAAATGAATCAAGCCCTGGAACATTTTAACCATCGAGTATCCTGACCTTGGCTGTTGGATTAATTCAAATCAATTATATTGACTGTACGTTTTCTGTGCAAGACCGACAGATAGCACACTTCAGTGTAACAAATTTAAGATCTCAAAATTGCTACCCATGTCTGGGGAGCTTAAAGTAAAAGAGTTTCATGTTACATTCTTTTGAATGATTTATCTGTATTGATCAGTAAACTCAGGGGCAGAAATAATGAGATTTTGTGTCAGTACAGCTGTTTTTTGTCATTCATCTTGCTGCGTACTTGCAGTATGTGGAGACTTGTAGAAAACACTAAGGATCAAAAGTATAATATAAAAGTGCTGAGGTCAGTGAATATTTACTACTCAGTTTAGTTATTGTATATCTGAGGCAGTGTTTGGGAAGTTTCTTTGAAACAATAACTTTTCATGCATTATGCTTCAAGTAACTACTCAAGTAACTTAACTACTTAAGTAGTTAAACTACACTGAAGCTTAAGAAAGGACAATCTCTTTAAATTTAAATCTATCCGATTATATCATAACTTTTTATTTTAATCATAGCTGTATTTTTTGGGCACTAAACAAATTAAGGTTTTTGAATAAATTAACAATCTCTTTAGTAGATTGACATTATTCAAATTAAACAGATAAATATACACTTAATACAACTATTAAAACTACAAAACAGTAATACCATAATTTACATAACTGAGTCAAAAACAGTAATGAATTACATACTAAATATTTTGCTTAAAAATAAAGTCCTAAAATTCAGCAAACTTTTGCGCAGGAACTCGAATCAGTGATTTATTTATTTTTTTAATCAGTTCTTTTCACTTTATTCAGGGTTGCTGCAGAGTTTTTAAAATCAAATGTAAGACTTTTTAGGACCTTTTTCAAGACCTGAACAAACAAAATTAATACCGTATCCCCATACCAAAACAAATGGATTTGATTCGTAGCATGGATTTATTTTAACTTTAAAGGCACTTTAACTGAAATACACCGGGTACTCTTATTTTGAAATGTTTGTGCTTCACTGCTTCTAGCTGCTCATTCAAACAAATAAGGGATATAAAATGTGCCATTGTCATATTTCATCAACACTATGTCATCATCATCAACAGTTGATCATTAATGATCACTTATCATAAATTTCTGATATATCCTAATGATTGTGAACTGCTCTGCAACAGCTGAAAACAATCACAAGCCCCCACATGCTTGGAGAAAATACAACAGTGCTGCGTTTTCACTTTGAAGGATGCAGCGCATGCATTTATTTAATTAAATCAAATTATTTTTAAGTTTGATCATCACATTAGGTCATATCACGATTTCTGTCTTTCCGCCCCCAAATTTAAGACCTTTTTAAATGATAATTAAGACTTTTGTTGTATCATTTAAGATATTTAAGACTTTTTATGACCTTCAATTTTGGAAAGCTAAATTTAAGACATTTTAAGACTTTTTAAGGATCTGCGGGAACCCTGTTATTTAGATTGCATTTAGAAATAATGCCACATGTATGGAACAGCAAACACATTTTCTTCTTACTTTTGAGATTTGCAGATGGCATGCATGACTTCTTAGCAAAGTGATGTTTTGAAATCAGACACCAACAAAAAACTCCCATTAGCGTGTTTCCAGAAACAACTTGTTTGTCCCCCTGGATCCCAAAATTCATATTTAACAAACAAACTAAAAAGAAACACTACAAAACTCAAATTCACACTAAACAGACATTTGTCTGCACACAAGCATGAAGCAGATCCCCAGAGCTGCCGTTCCACTTCAGTGGCATTAGTTGTGCCAGACTGTAGAGGCCGAGAAGAAGTCTGAGAATGGGGTCAAAATGTCAAGGCTGAGGTAAATTGCAAAACAAAATGCAGGCTTTTCTGTGAGATAAGGGACTATGGTGAGTTTCACAGTTCTAGACTTCACTCACTCAAAGTTGAAGGAAATTAGTTCTTTATTCTCAAAAGAGAGAATCCATCTGTGTTTAGTCACTGTAGATTTCAAAGCACATTTTCATGGATAATGTTTTCAAATAACAAAACTGGTTGACTAGGAACCAGTGAACCTCCTTCATTTAGTGTTCTTCAGCTTTTAGTTAATTCCAGTTTTCATAAGTTTCAACAAATGTTTTTCTACTACAGGGCAATATTTCAAGGGCAACTTTTTACAATAAGGTTGTATTTGTTAACATTATTTATTAAACCGCTCTCTGGAATACTCAATTCTGATTGGTCAGTGTTGCCACCCAGTGGTCAGTTATTGCTCTGTTACAACCGCACATCCGGGGATTAAGGCGTATCAAATCACTCATCCGGGTTCTGCGAGCCATCTCTCCTGCTTCTTGGATCACTGTGCAATCTCCACAAGTAAACCGCTGCTCCCACGAGCACAGCTCTCACTGTAGTCACCAATAAACAGTGTTGGTGATGATTATGATCTGGCCGTTGGCACTCGTAAAGAAAAAAAAATTCTCATACTGTTGATGTGTTTTCGCCTTATTTAGCAGTGTAAATCTGGCAAACGTTTTTATGTTTTCAAATTTACAAACATGCAAAGTCAAGTTTTAGTCTAATAGTTTGGATATAGTTAATTCAATGTCAAGTTGATGGAGGAAAAGTGCATTAAGAAAGAGGGAGGGTAAGAAAGAGAAAAGGTATTGCAGTGGTATATAATGTAGTTCATAGTAGCCAGATTGTGTTTTTTATATAATGTGTTGTCAGATATTATTATTCACTCCTTTTTAGAAAGTTGGCACAACTGGGGGAAAGACACAACCACGGACACATTTTTGTTTGCTGTTTGCACAGTCTAGTGCTGTCACAGAGACTGATTAGGTATCTCAGGACACTTACTGTATTTCAGTGATATCTTTCAGGATGTAGGAATATTTTCTCCATGCCAGTCCATAAAAATAAAAATATTAATAATAAGGCTTACAGCACCTTTAAGAGAAAATCGATGTAAATGTGTGTCATTAAAGAGGGCCCCATTCCTGTACTTTGCCTAGGGCCCCCAAATCACTAAATCCAGCCCTGCATAAGAGCATCCTATGTGGAAGACTTTTTAGTCAAACCATCTGACACACATAAATTATCCACCCCCTTCACATCTGACACAACAGTTTTAATTCATGTTTCACCTTTGCGGTTTAAATAAACCATAATTGTCACATACTTCAACAGTGCATCTTGAATTATTAGGTTTATTATGAAAATATCAATCAATCAAGTTTCAACAACATAACGACAAGCGCTCTGATGTAATGCAGTTGGCAGAGACAGAGCTTTGAAGTCATGTTTGAGTGAGCAGGACATTTCATTTTACAAATCTGTCTTGTTTCGATTCCTCTGTCCTCGTTTTGTCCTTGTTTCCTTTCCTTCCATCCTTTCCTCGTTTTCTAAGAGGGTGGAGCAAGGAAATGAGGAAAGGAAGCAAGGAAACGAGGATGCACAATTTCAGAAATGAGAATCACCCCTAGATTTTCTGGGCCAATACTGATAACTATGGTTGTAACGTTGGGTAACAGGGAGAGGAAGAGAGGAGTCGCAGGAGTGACTTAAGATATTTAATAAATGACGCTGGAGTGGAAGATATCAAACAAGGAATCAATACAGCAAAACTACACAACTGCAATACAAGAACTGACAGGGAATGGACAAAACAGGAGGGTGTTTATACAAAGGCAGATGATGGAATGGAGGATAGGTGAGGATGATTGGAAACAGATGGAAGTGATGAGGGCATTGCACTATTGGAAATGAAGTCTGAGGGAAAACTTCAAAATAAGAGTCCTTGGGAAACATGAGGGAGACAGTCTGTGACAATGATGGCCCAGAGGTGCAGAACACAACACAATTTACAAAGCAAGCAAAAGTTCACTACAGAAAGAAATCAAGCCACAACACAGAAAAATCAAGCTACAACACACATAAATTAAGCAACATAATAAAAAAAATTCAGCCACAACACAATAAAAGTAAGCCACAACACAAATAATCCACAACACAAAGAAATTAAGTCACAACACAAAGACATTAAGCTACAACACAATGAAATTAAGCCACAACACAAAGATATTAAGCTACAACACATGAAATTAAGTCACAACACAAAGAAATTAAGCTACAACACAATGAAATTAAGTCACAACACAACAAAATTAAGCCACAACACAAAGCAAATAAGTCACAACACAAAGCAATTAAGCCACAACACAAAAAAATTAAGCCACAACACAACGGAAATGCACCCGACCACCAAGGGACAATGTTGAGAGTACAGGACACGATAAGACATTCCCACTGTGAGCAAAGGAAATTTAGATTTTAAGTTATTATTTTAATTTAACTAAATACATTTTGCTAAAGACATAAGTGCATTGTGAAGCTGAGGATTGTAAATAACACTCTATATTATGGCGTTCCCTCCAGGCAACATAAAAGAATGTGGCTTGCTGTGTCAAAATAAAACACCTGATTCATGAGTCCTTTCTTAATCTTTGTGTTGCAGCTTAATTTTGTTGTGTTGTGGTTTCATTTATTTGTGTTGTGGCTTGATTTATTTGTATTGTGGATTAATTTCATTGTGGTGTGGTTTAATTTATTTGTGTTGTGGCTTAATTCATTTGTGTTGTAATTTCTATGTGTTTTGGCTTAATTTATTTAGTAATTTATTTGTGTTGTGGCTTAATTTATTTGTGTTATGAACTTTTGTTTGCTTTATCAATTTCAATGTGTTGTGCACCTCTGGGCCACCATAGATTACCGATAATTCACTTGTCATTGTGGCCGATACGTTTATGTTTAAATTTTTTTATGTTTACATTTTTAATCTTTTAATAATATTTTAAGATGAAACAGCCAGCTAATGAAATAAAAGCTACTCGTTTAAAATTCAGGGTCATTTAAAAGGAGTACCGCTGCTCCCTATATGCATATTATGCAGTCTGCGTAGGGCACCAACTCCCTAGGGGGGCATCATCTTACCCTAGGGGGGCACAAGGAACTCTACTGGCTGCCCTTCCTCGCATGTATACTTAGGACCCAATAGCAGCCGTGGAACACAGAAGATGGTCTCACAGCTCGCACCATGACAAATTATCGCCTCCCTCCCCCCAAAACAATGTAACAAGGTTAAAATAGTCCTCACAGAGCGACATAAGCTTGTCTTGCAACACTAGCCTAGCTCTCACTGTCAGATATGATGTGTGTGCCGCTGTATGCTGCCCAAGACCCTGCCTGAAGTATAGAAGCTGCAGGCAGTCAGAGATTCTCAGCTGCAAGCAAATAAACCATAACAAATTGTCAGCAAATATATCTACGGTAATTCCACTATCTGCATGATAATATTATATTCTGTCATAAATTATATTCTCTTATCAACGCACTGGCAACTTACTATCAACCGACAGCCTGAATGTCAATACAGTACAATACAACCTACTGTATATTTTATATATACTATATATACTATTTTTATTGTATAATGTGTGTTCTATATTGTGTGTATTGTATACTGTACATTGTATGTTATTATTTGTATATTGTGTTGTGTGTAATTATGTGTATATTAGATTTTAAATTGTGTTGTGTAAATCTGATGTTTATTGTAAACTGGTATATGTCTCATCACTGTCACGACTACTATGTTGCTCGGAACTGCATTCAAGAATTTCACACACTATTGCACTTGTGTATATGGTTGTGTGACAATAAAAGTGATTTGATTTGATTTGATTTGATAATAATATATTTTTGTATCCGGTTATCAGCCAATAATATATCGGCTGCCGATATATCATGTATCCCTAATAGGTGGTCTGATGTGATCAAATGTGGTCTGATGTGATCTAATGTGGTCTGATTTTGTCTGCAGGAATCTGATGAGGTCTAATAGGGTCTGAAGAGGTATAATGGGGTATGATGTGGAGATGTGCGTAATGACTAATTTCACTGACGTTTAAACGAAAATTTTGGAGTCGACTAGTCTAAAAAGAAACCAACCTTCAGAAAACAGTCAAAGAAATTGTGTTTATGTGACCCATTTAAAATACTTAATCTATTCCAAATCTGAGGCCTTTATCTGTGATGTGCTCGCCTTGCATTATCATCATTATATAGGCTATAGAACATGACACGCATTCACCTTTAGCAAATACAGGTTTATTTATTGAAAACAATTGAATGAATAGTGCAGGACCAATAGTGCAACCCTAATTGCCTGTTCTAAATGGAATTCACCAAGTAAAAGTTACTTAACATATTAAAACAGTCAGGACATTGTTGAAAATAATTAACAGGTAAGCCAAATCTATAAGAGAGAAAAAATGTGCTGAATAGTTGCACGGATTTCATGACGTGCAGTCGTGCATTAGCCATTGATCTAATATGAGAGCTGTTCTGTAAAGAACATTAACCAATAACAGTTATGATGTAAAAAAATAAATAAAAAATAGCTATTGGATAGAAAAAATAGGCCTGTGATGTTGCCTACAATAAACCTAATGTATTCTAAACATGACATTATCACAGAATAAAAGATAGTTTAACCTGTTAATCAGTCGGCACCTCGTTGAAAATAGCCTCTTTAATCAACAGATGAAAAAAATGGCATTCCTTGCCTAAAACAGCCATTATCTAGGCCACTTACTCAAAAGCATAAATTTTTGACGAAAACAATTAACACGTCGACATGGTCCAGTTAAATATGGGACTTGATTCACCTGAGGTGGCTATCCTGCGCTGCGATGGGAAAATAACTAACAAGCACACACAGATTTGAAGAAGACTCAAATGTGAAAACATCCGACTTTCAAACCAACGTTTCGGAAATCTGCTTCCCGCGAGTTTTCTTGTCTTGAGAGAGGACTTTTTCCTGCGCGCTGCAAGTGAGATAGGGAAGAAGCACGCACAGCCTGCGGTGAAATGAAACTTGGTATCATGTATCTGCTCCAGATATCCTTTTTTTTAAATAATATTTGTATTATTAATTATATTTAAAATGTGTAACATTAATATGACAGTAATTTAAGTGTAGCCTCTGTAAAAATATAAAGCCAAACGTTAATGTGTAAAAATGTTGAACAGTTAAATGGCATAAAATATTAACCGACTAGTGATTCCAGTGTCGACTAGCAGCATCAGAATCAACTAGTTGACTAGTCTCACACATCCCTAGTCTGATGTTTTTTCTGTGGGTTTGCTGAGGTCTAGTGTGGTCTGATAAAGTTTCTATAAGGTCTGATGAGGGTCTAATGGGGTCTGATTTTGTCTCTAGGCAGAATGATGAGGTCTGGTGTGGCCTGATGAGGTATTATGATGTGATGTGATTAAGTAGCCTAACATTAACCAAGATTAATATGTGCTCTAAAAGTATTCTTTATTGTTAGTTTATGTTAACTAATGTAATTAAATAATGTTAATGAATACAGCCTTGTTGTAAAGTGTTTCCTTTTCAAGAGAATTATAGCTTCGTGATTAAAAGCAAGTGAATGCCCTATGTGCTCAGTGTGACCCCACTTTTTATATTGAAACAAGACCTAGATAAAGTAAGAATATTTGAATAGTTAAACATTTATTGTGATTTCTGTACCATTAGCAGTACCAAAAAGAATAGTAAAAACAGATAATAGCATCTTTCATTGGCAGGGAAATGCCTAAAATTCACACCATTTGTTGAGTCAATGTTGCTATGTTGGGCCACTCAAACAAAGCAGTGGTGGAATCAACCTACGAATGGCTTACTTATAGTTTCCTTTAAACAGGAATAGGAGAAAGTATTTTAACATCAAAAAATGTTATGCATTACCTTTTTAAATGGTCATTGAATTTATAGTACTCTAATTTTGTGTTTATAATCCCTTATAATCCCTACAAATAATATGTGAATATCTGCCACCTACCTTTCCTTCAAATGTGCAAATATGCAGATATACACTTAAATCAAGCCAGGCTTTCATTAGCTGAGTAGGCTGCCATACCATTGAGTACGTCAAAGGTGGTAATCCCTCCACAGACAGTAACTGTTTTAAGAAATTCAGAATTCTGAAGTCACAAGCTATATAGAAATGCATCTTAGTTAAAGAATTGAACTGTGATGATATAGTGTAGCAGCAAATACTGCTGGAGGTGACTAGGGATAAAATTGAATTCCATACTCCTACCTTTACCTTCTCTCTGCATTAAATCCCATGGATTGGGTGAGACAAAGTGACCAGATTTGCAGTCCTGCAGTTTTGTGGTTTTGATCCTACCAAATTTCAGACTTTGGATGAGGCTAAACCTGCAGTGCTTGTTATTGTGAGCCTTCAGGGCATTATTCGCAATTTTGCATTAGATACTCTATGAATCTGTGAGGCTCTTGGGTTTGTGGCAATTAATGCCAGCTGCTTGTTACAGTTTTTGGCTATGGCAAACATAATTGGATGTTTAGATCCAATCCACAGTATAGTTGCCTCTGTGGAACATTGTAGATGCATAATGCTGGGAAACAAGTAATTTTAAGGAAGCTGAGGAATACAGGGAAATTTGAAGTGGTTAGGAAGTGAGGGAAAGAGTGAAAGACCGAAAATGAAAAAGAGAGGAACAGGTTAAGAGACGAGAGAATCTGCCCTCATTAGCCCTCTCTAGCTCAACTGTATTCCAAAACGGATGCAGAGATTCTGAGCATCAGCACTGATTTTTCCGTTTGAAAGCCTCCCTTTCCTGCAGGATCTTGCTGTGTATTTTTAGCTTTTTTCAATACAGTACAAGGCGATGTTTAAATGATGCACCTCTGATACTTACAGTATCTTAATGGCCTCAGCAGACGTTGATTAAGCCCGTAAGCCTCTGCTCACTGTTCCCGGTACACCAAGGAATCTTATAATAAGCCACTCATGAGTTCTGTAGCCTCACAGTTCTGCTACAGCATTTCCCTAAGAAAACAAACAAACAAAAAATTCCCACATCAAATGAGCTGAGAGAGATTGCTCCTGTCCATTTAAAATATTAGAGGTTATTTCAAAAAACCCTCTCTTCGGGCTCTACATTCTCAACGTGGGTTTGCAATCGTTAAAAACTTTGAACCTTTTAAAAAACTTGTGTAAGTAGAGCAAAAACTTAGATGCCGTGACACATTATATTACTCATAACCTGGAGGAGTGGAACTTCTTATTTGCATGAAATAAAAAAAAAAAATAAAAAAAAAAAAACACTAAAAATGTTTGGTAGGTAACCTAGAAAATGTACTTCATGTGGAAACATCAAAATTAACTAGTTTTATTCAAGTCAAAGTTAACACAGGTGCTTCAGATGCATTGGTCCATAGTGTGGGAAACATGGGTTTGAATCCACTCCTGTTTTCACATCAATTTTTGTCATCTCACCACTTTCACTGTCAGTAAAAAAGGTAAGAAGCCTGAGAAAGAATAAATGGCTATATGAGTATGAGTAACTATATGAAGAATATTATACTAACTCAACAAAATGTCTTGGTTACTTTCGTAACCTCTGTTCCCTGATGGAGGGAACGAGATGTTGAAAGCTGTTGCGTTCCTTGTAGCCAGCACACCCAGCCGTCACGTAACCTCCCCCAATGTACCTACGAGTGTCGTACGGTCCCCCACACCCCGGGGACAAGTCGACTGCCCAAAAAAATGGGGACAGGCTGCCCCAGCCATGGCCTCTTCTCTTTTTTCTCCCCAAAAAAGAATGGAAATCTTGTTCAGCTAGGGGCCATAAGTGTCCGCATCAGGGAGGTGTCCCTTCCCAAGGGGAAGACACCGCGGAGACCACACCCTACCCGAAGGGAAGGTAATTGTGTGGAAATACATCACATGGTCTTACCGAGCTTGTTGGCAGTGTCGCACATGGAGAAGTCCCCGTGGTAGGTCCTACCCAGAGGGGAGGAGCTCTACAACACAGCAACCGGTGGCAGAGGGAAATCTGCCCAAGGAAGACTGGGTTTACCAACGGGGAAACCGTCTTGCAGAAGATACATCACACAGGGTTACATACAGGCAACCAGTGCATGTGGAGCACCTACCCCAGCACAGGGCCTATTAGCACACGTGCTGGGCCGGCATAGAGTTTCTCCACCAACTCGCCTGCCACAGGGCTAAGGAGGAAGGACATCCAGGGTCCACGACTTCATTGACAAGGCTGGGTCTGCCTCCTCCTGGGGCAGCGCTTGCAGGTTCACCACCTGATCCCTAAATGGGGTCGTGGGAACCTTGGGCACATAGCCCGGTCAGGGTCTCAGGACCACGTGTGAGTATTCTGGACCAAACTCCAGGCACGTGTCACTGACAGAGAATGCCTGCAAGTCCCCTACCCTCTTGATGGACGTGAGCGCAGTCAGGAGGGCTGTCTTTAAAGAGACTGCCTTTAGCTCAACTGACTCAAGGGCTCAAACGGTGCTCCCCGTAGGACCACGGAGAGATCCCATGAGGGAATGAGGTGTGGTCTGGGAGGATTCAACCTCCTTGTGCCTCTAAGGAACCTGATGATCAGGTTGTGCTTCCCTAAATACTTACCATCAACTGCATTGTGGTGCGCCGCCATAGCGGCCATGTACACCCTCAAGGTGGGGGGGACAGCCGCCCCACCAGCCTCTCCTGCAGGAAGGAAAGCACCAACCCGTCTGCGCATCTCTGGGGGTCTTCACGTCGGGAAGAACACCACTTAGCGAACAGACACCACTGCAAGGCATATAGGCGCCTCATAGAGGGAGCCCTAGCCTGAGTGATCGTGTCTACCTCCGCGGGTGGTAGGCCACTTAGGTCTTCTGCGTCCCATCCAAGGGCCAGACATGAACATTCAAGAGGTCTGGTCGTGGGTGCCAGATGGTGCCCCATCCCTGAGAGAGGAGAACCCTCCTCAGGGGAATTCACCAGGGAGGGGCTGTCATGAGGAGTGTGAGGTCCGAGACCCAAGTCTGGCTGGTCCAGTAGGGTGCCACTAGGATGACCAGCTCCTCGTCCTCCCTGACCTTGCACAGGGTCTGTGCAAGTAGGCTCACTGGGGGGAATGCATACTATTGCGGCCCCAGGGCCAGCTGTGTGCCAGCGCATCTGTTTCCCGAGGGAAGCTTCGGTCAGGGTGTACCAGAGGGGGTAGTGGGAGGATTCCCGGGAAGCGAACAGGCTTACCTGCGCTTGACCGAATCGACTCCTAACCAGCTGGACCACCTGGGGGTGGAGTCTTCATTCTCTCCTGAGTGTGACCAGCTGTCTGCCGCGCTGTCGAGGTCGTGCGGGATGTGATGGCTCGCAACGACTTGAGTCGCTGCTGACTCCAGAGGAGGCCACCTTGGTGGCTACTGTACGCTACCATCACACGTGCTTGCCATATTGCGAGCAACTCGAGGCAGTTGACATGCCAACGCAGTCGCGGCCCTGTCCCGGAGCCTGTGGCTGCGTACCCATTGCACACGGTGCCCCAGCCATGCTCGGAGGCGTCTGTCGTAACCACGACGCACCTGGGGTACTTGCACTAAGAGGACTTCTGCCCACAGGAATGCAAGGCCCGTCCAAGGGCTGAATAGGTAGCGGCAGATCGGCGTGATGACCACGCCATGTGTGCCATGGCTCCATGTCCACCTCACGACTCGAGTTTGATGCCAGTACTGAAGCAGTCTCATTTGCATCTACCCGAGCGACGTGACCACCATCGAGGACACCATATGCCCCAGGAGCCTCTGAAAATGCTTCAGTGGGACCGCCGTGCTCTGCCTGAACAACTTCAGGTAGTTCAGCACTGATTGCGTGCACTCGCTCGTGAGGCACGCCATCATAGAGACTGAGTCTAACTCCAACCCGAGAAAAGAGATGCTCTGTACTGGGGAGAGCTGCTCTTTCCCCAGTTGACCCGAAGCCAAAACCGGCTGAGATGCCTGAGCATCAGGTCCCTGTGCACACACAACAAGTCTCGAGAGTGAGCTAGAGCCAGTCAGTCGTCGAGACAGTTGAGGATGCAGACGCCCACTTCCCTTAGTGGGGCAAGGGCTGCCTCTGTGACTTCAGTGAAGATGCGAGGTGACAGGGACTGACCGAAGGGGAGGACCTTGTACTGGTGCGCCCGGCCCTCGAAGGCGAACCGAAGAAAGGGCCTGTGCCAAGGAGAAACCGAGACGTTGAGTATGCGTCCTTCAGGTCTACCGCCGCGAACCAATCTTGATGCTGGACGCTCGCTAAAATGCGTTTCTGCGTCAGCATATGAATGGGTGTCTGTGCAAGGCCCGGTTCAGAACTCGCAGGTCCAGGATTGGCCGTAACCTACCGCCTTTCCTGGATGGAAGTCTCGGGCGGTTGTGCCAGGATGCGGCGCCTTGCGGGCATAAGGGAAGAAAGGGAACTCTCCGTACCCAGGAACCAATCATCAAGCAGCGAGGGTTCAGGGCGGGGTGGAGGGGTCCACCATTAAGGCTGCAATAATGAGGTATGCCATGCAGCATGTAAAATTTAAAAGTCTTTGAGGTTGCTGCAATTTTCGGTCTTTACATTTGAGCAAAACGTGTTTACTTTGCAAAACAGGGTTCTGCAGTGTGAGCATTTCTCTCACATTTGAGAGGGCAAATATTTGTGGGTTCATTAAAAAGCCACGTTTTAATTCGTATGAGATGGCGAAATTGTAAGATATCGGACAACTTGGTTCATACAAAAAGGTACAACTTTTATAACCATACAAAAACCAACCAATCAACAAACAGAATTTCAAATCAATACAATACAGGCAATTTTACAGGTAATACAGTCATTTTTAGCTAGCCTCCTATCCAAAACTTTATTTTAAGTAGGAATGTCCCAGTACCGATACTGGTAATTGAATTGGGTCCGATACTGCACGCATGTACTTGTACCCATGTGCGTAAAAATGCTCAGACACCAATAACCACTAACATCTGATGTACGAATGTCATTGCGTAAATATTCAGCGCACAAATTAAATTTGTGATATGTCCTAGTGTGATTATTAAACCGCAAAGGCTGCAATTTAATGAAATAAATACAGTATACAGTCTGCACGTGCTGCATGCTTCAAAGTAATGTGTGAAGCTAGCTGCTCATACACTGAAAGCACTGTGTATTATTGGCTCTGTGTGACTGGTAGATGACAGAGAGCAGAGCACTCATTCATTCTACAGCATGCAGAACATACAGACTACAGTGGGTGTAAACATCTTATTATAGAGCACAAGCCCAAGCTGGTGTCTTGGATGAAATTCATCAAATGTATTACTGTGAGGTAGAGAGATTCCGCAATCCAATCTGTGTGAGTTATATACCTCCATGCCTCCCAGACACTAATAAGCCCATATCAAGAGGTAAATGGAGCATTTGGCTGGTCGCCCTCAGTCCAAATGTGTAATTTTGCTTCAGATTACAGCTCATCAGTGAGTGAGAATGACTCTCCCGACAAGTTTTACTGTGAACTCAGACCTTTTAAAATTCCCATTTTAAAGTGTCTACCTCAAGGCAAGACATGAGAGGGGAGCAAAACATCGCCTTACAAAAACTTCTGTGATGTGAGGCTGTATGGTCCAGAGACTATGTTAAATAAAACTAGTTCAAAGCGGTATGAACGTTGTAGCCAGCAGCAAACTCTCACTCTGACACGCGTCAGTTTATTTCCCGAAGAGTTTCTCAGTAACAAAAGCTTATCATACATTATATACAAGGCAAATTTCCAAAGACCCTGTGGATGGTGAATGCTCACCGAAATTACTCATGGACATTTTCTGTGCCAGGCAAGCAGCATCTTTTTTCCCTTCTTCAGGGAAGGCATGAATACTTGTGCAAGCCCCTGCATCTAAATGATAGATGGCCAGATATGGTATTAAATATTTATCACACAAAGGTGGTCAGATGGATTACTTTCTTCATCTCTCTTCCAGATAGAGGAAGTACCTCTGTTTTAAAAAAAAAAGGGGGTAGTTTGGTTGATTTAAGGGGAAAAAAATCTTTGGCATCAAGTATTGAAATCTACTTGATATAACCCTTAAACATGTGTAAGTTAGTTGTAACCGAATGTATTCAGGTTAAGTGAGGTTAAATAATATTTTTGATATGAATAAAACCAATTAATTTATATGTTAGCATATGAAGCACATTTTCAGGTTACCATAGTTCATATTAAAACTTTTTATTGCAGATTTGTACACACACACACACACACACACACACACACACACACACACACACACTAGTGAAAAATTATGAAGAAGTTGTGATAATTTTGTGACCAAAAATATCAAATTTCTTTGTACATTCATATTCATCTTCATTTATTTTTATATATTTCGCTTTTATCCAAAGTGACTTACAAAATGAGGAAGGATACAACATAATAATTTTAGCCTACAATCTTTCGGCAAAAAAACCCAAACAAACCCATTTACTGAGTCTACCATTGCCTGTACAGCTAGGACAGCTTTGAAAGTAGCTTTTATGTTAGTACATACATGTATCTCCTCAAATGTTTTCATGAAACCATCCTGTCTCAAAGTATTCCCATATGCCTCTGATTTCTTTTCATCTTCCGGTTTTCATTTGTTTAGTCAACATCAGAGAAAGGGAGGGAGACAGATAAGAAGAAGTTAGGAAAAGAGAGCAGACGAGAGAAAAATTCTCCATTGACGATGCCTGGTGTGATGAAAAACCAAGATGTTTCTCATAGTTTGATAATGTGTGCGGAGCTGGGCTGAAATTGACTTGCTCAGCGATCGGAACCTCCCACGCCTGCATTCTGTGTGACAGATTGCCTAGTGTTGATAAGACAGAGGCAGTGGTGGGATCCCTGCTCTGATTTTGGCAAAGCTTTCTCTGTAGCTATCACACGTAATATCTCTGAAGCTGCATGGGCACCAACACTGAGGGCTTGGAAGCTTTTATCTAAAGCTTTTTTAAAGGATTTTTAGCCATTTTATTCATGGGTCAATGATGTGACGCTCATTCTTTTCAATTCACACACACACACACACACACACACACACACACACACACACACACACACACACAAACACAAACAAAACAATTCACCAAATAAAATAAAACTCTCATTAAATGCTGAAATTCTAAATGTTGCAAAATGTTGGCTTAATTAGTTTGAAATAATATCTCGTTATTATTTCTTAATAAAAATAAGTAATGTAGCAATTTTGTTTTTTAAATATTATTAATATATTACCTTAACAACCCTTTGGTGTCACAGTCTGTCTCCCTCGTGTTTCCTATGACTCTTATTTTGAAGAGTTCCCCCAGACTATGTTATCCAGTATGCACTGCCCTCATCACTGCGATCTGTTCCTTATTGTTCTCACCTGTTTTCCATTCTCTCATTAGCTTTTGTTTGTATAAATACCCTTTAGTTCTTGCATTCATTGTTCAGTTCTTGTTTGTTGTTGTTTTGAGTTCCTGTTTGTTGTTTCACTGTCAGCAGTTTTATTAAAGCCTGCAAATAGATCCTACGTCTCCTGTCTCATCTCAGCAACGACTCATGACATTTGGATTAAAGCAGTGGCTAAATGAGAAAATGGTACTATTGATTTTCACTATTGATTAATATACTGCAGATTTTTTTTTTTTTAATTATATAAAAAATATTTAAATTATAAAAACAAGTTGTAGGTTTAACATTTGTAGTCAGTTCTCAATATTTGGACTAGAATTTGTAAAACAATTGCTCATGTTATAGAGACAACTGAAGGAAAATTAAGGAATAGTTCACCCAAAAATGAAAATTCACCTTTATGACTTTCCAAGCCTATATGACTTTCTTCCATGGAATATAAAAACAGGATTTTTAAAAAACTCTTCTTCAAAACTTAGAGAGCTGTTCTCTATACAATAACAGTTTATAGTAACCATGTATGTTAAGCTCCATAAAGGACCAAAAAAACAAAACAAAAAAAAAAACACCAGGAAAGCAGTGCATATGACATAAAATTACCTCCCCCCCCCACCTTTTTTAAGCCATACAATAGCTTTGTGTGATAAACAAACCTGAAACAGGACTGTTTTTACTATCCCGCTCCCACAAGTTTCTATCTTGCACATTAACACTCCAGCTGAATTGTACTCCATGTTCACCCGCTCTCTGCCCCCATTGATTTTCTTCCCGACTGCTCCCATTCCCACAACACTGGATTTGTTTTCCACATAGGGCAAAATCCATACAAATAGTATATAAAGAATGTTTTATTGTTCTGTTATTGCTATTATAAGATGACGAGTGATATGATGCCTGACTTGATGATCTGACTTGCCTGAAGTTGATTTCTTCAACCTTAATTAACAATTTTCCAGTCTGAGTTTCACATCCTTTGATAAATCACCCTCCGAAGGGCACTTTGAAGGGACAACAGTCATGATGGTCATGCTGTAAGATCGCTGTAAGAAATGACTTTTTATCTATCCTTAATTTTCTTTTTCATTTTTATGTAAAGCACTTTGAATTACCATTGTGTATGAAATGTCCTTTATAAATAAACTTGCCTTGCCTTGCTTCAAATTGAATTCCATTAAAAATTTCCATTAAAAGTGATTTCCGAATGACCCTTATTTTTGAGTCCCACACCTTTTAGCCCTCCTAAGCTCTCACAGTGGATTGTAAAGTCTTCTTAGGGAATAGGGCACCCAGTGTGCCAACACTTTGCTATACCATTCTTCTAAAGCCCCATTGACTACCTGCATAGCCTGCTTTAAATATTGGATAATTTGATGCACGTGCTGTGTGCACATGCATCCGTGGGAATGCAGACCTCTATTGGACGCCAATGACTTCAAACGTGTCTTGGGGTCAAACATCATTGACGTCGAACATGATGCGGCATATTTTACTTGTGAATACTTTTATGACGTTTTTATTGTGTTAAAAAAAGCTGTTTTAAGATTCTAACATTTTTCTTTTTGTTTTCCACTGAAAAATAATAACAGCATACAGGTTTGGAATGAAAAAAGGGTGAGTAAATAAAGACAAAATTGTCATTTTTGGGTGAATTTTTCCTTTAAAGCTTAATAAGGCTTTAAAGCGTTAATAGATCTGACATTTACAAAAAACAATTATCATTCCACATGGACACTATCCCGATTATTGGACATTTTCGTGTGTCTCACAATGTATATAATTATTCCACCTCAGTCAAGACATAAAAGCTTCTAGTAAATGCCAAAACATTGACTTTGCTGCAGTAATGTGCTTTAAAATGTTCCACTTGTTATGAATAGCATTTAATTCTCAAAATACACATGACATTAACATAAACAATTGCTATTAAATTATCCGTCACCCTCTTAACATCTTTTGCACAGTAGATATTATGTAGCCACTGGGAAATCCTGCTGATTTTGCCAACTTTATATGCTCGTCTCTTCTTCTATTGAACTGTAAGGCTTTAATTGGGAGACCATTGCAATTTAATCCTCTTCTCCACACTTCTCACCCTAAACCCCTTCATCCTGCTGCGCCTTTTCTCCCTGCTCAGTAGACTCTATGCTCCAGCTTTCTGTCAATAGAGTACAGTTTGATGGAGCGAGAGTTATCATGCAAAAGCGCTTCTTTTTTTTTAGTTGGTGGGGTGACAGCAGTGTTAGAGGACACCAGCGGTGACAGAATGGAAGAGAAGATCAGGCACATCATTGTGAGGCCAGCTGGCAGTGTTGGCTGGGGCAGAGATAAAGTATGGTAATTTAATATTACTGGTCTCTTGATATTATTTGGAACAGATATGGGGATATAGATATCAATTTCATGGAATACAGCTGTGGGAAGTAAGTAGAATGTGTTCCTGGATCAACATCCTTGTTGGTCTTGGAACAACATTCCAATTAATCAGTCAGATATTAGGGTTACAATAGAGGAAAACTGATAGTGGGATTTTGCTGATACCGATAACTAAGGTGGTGGAAAAGTCTGATAACCGATCAATTGACCGATAGTTTTTAAAATTGTTTTATAAAAAAATCTTAGTCTTTCCTTACTGTGACAGGCACAAATATTGAGGCTACAAAGAGTAAAAAATGAATACAACCTCAGATGCAGTTAATTGCCCTAGTGAAAAAGTAATATACCAAATTCGATTTAAAATACATTTATTTAATGATAAGTATGTTACTAATACGGTAACATATCTACGTATGTACTAATTTAAAGTAACATGTAATTGACTTATTTCATGCTTTCTTCAAATGCACACAGAGAAACTTTGATCTCAACAAATTAAGTGGAATAGTAGTATAGCTTTTACAAATGCAATTAGGGGAAGTATACATTAAGTTCAAATATAGTGTACTTTAAGAAAGTACACTTGTTAGGCACTTGTTTCCATCTTATGATTCTACAACTTGTTTGAACAGTGAAGCAATTGTCATAATGTTCTTCAAGCACACAATTTTTTTTAGTAATATGACTGAAATATTTTAATAATATATATACTCTATACTGTGTATTTTAAATTATGCCATGTCTGTTCTGAGAACTTTTAAAAGTGCATATATCATTTGCATTTCAACATACTGTACTGTTATCATACTAACAGAGAACAAACTCTTTATTTGTCTGTATTATAACTAGGATGTCTTATAACAAGAAGTTACTAACGCTATAAACTTATTAATTTAAAAATAATCATTAAAAAATTATTTTGAATATTTTTTTTTAATTGCACAATGCACATTCCTTAAAACACAAGAGTGATACTAATTTTACATGTGCAGCAGTCACCACACCAGAACCAGTTTTGAAGTGGTTGGCCCTCAAACAGCTGGTTGTGACATCATCACAACAACATTAAATAGTCAGTATGCAGAGTGTGTTGTACACCCAATTTATACCCACCAGCTTCCAAAATTGTCATAATCACTGTGATTAGTTATTTATCTACATAAATATTAGTCAAAAACTGTCCTCTTACACAATTCGAATGTTGACGCAATCAAACTAAAAAGATTCAAATCTGCTTCCGCAGAGAGCGACTGACTATGTGCTTGTCATTATCTTCAGTTTGCACAAATGCTGCTCAAATTTTTTTTCAACAACATGAAATGCTGTCTGTTAAACCATTGATGATGATACTACTGGAACACTGAATTGGTTCAACTGCGTGTTCTTGTGTATGGGTTTCTCCTCTTTATGTATCTATTAAAGTCTCAATCAGAGAGTTTTTGTTGTTTATGTATGCATTCAACAACATTACACAAGTACAGTATGCCCTGTGCTTTATTCCATTTTTAAAGCAGCATGTTGCATTCGACATTGTGTGACTTGAAGAGGTAAGGGTCAAAGTAATCTCCTCATCCCCAATAATAGGGTACAAAGCTATATTTGTTCATTAACAATCAAAGGGAATCTTGTCTTACATTGAATTAAGACATATTTCCCTCTTGAAAGAAGAAAAAACACAAAACCAACAGAGAATTTAAAACTGTAAATTTGCTTGTTAACATTGTGCAATCAGCATTCAGTTCTACAACTGTCACGCAAGTCATATCATATATGTTATAACTACCTACATAAACATCTTGACTGTGTATAATGGAGCATCTCCTTATGGTTCTACACGCGTCTACAAATAACACAGAATGGCAGTGACAGCTAGCCAGCGTGCCCTCATCCACTTTTATTTATTTCTAGCAACTAGTTGTAAGTTAGCCACTGTCAGCCAGGGGCCTTTGTAGATCAGTGATTAGATGGACCAATCACTTTTATTTGTGCAAAGGGCAAATTGGCACATTTACCTATTTAAATAAAATGTCAGGTGTTAAAACTACATAGAATTATAATCATTTCCAGGAATATACTGTAACATCTGTTGATGTTTCTGCTTGAGGACTTGCTATTGGCTGTTGTGTTTGCATAATTAATGAGGTATGTCTGTGTAGTTTTTAGGGACTGTTTGTGGGTTTTATTAACTAACATTGAAAAGTAATTGGGGTTATGTTTTGAGTTCAGCTTAATGTTAAATATGTTGTTTTATGTTATGAAAAGTGGTTGTTTTTTTAGTTACCCTGGGTGAGATAGGTGTGATCCTGTGAAAATCAGTGTTTTCATTGTTGTTTAACAATGGTTTAAGACTATGGGGGACTGGGTAGCTCAGTGGTAAAAGACGCTGGCTACCACCCCTGGAATTGCTAGTTCGAATACCAGGGCGTGCTGAATGACTCCAGCCAGGTCTCCTAAGGAACCAAATTGGCCCAGTTGTTAGGGAGGGTAGAGTCACATGGGGTAACCTCCTCGTGGTTGCTATAATGTGGTTCATTCTCGGTGGGGCACGTGGTGAGTTGAGCGTGGATGCCGCGGCGGATGGCGTGAAGCCTCCACATGTGCTATGTCTCCGTGGCAACGCGCTCAACAAGCTGCGTGATAAGATGTGTGGGTTGACGTTCTCAGACGCGGAGGCAGCTGGGATTCGTCCTCCGCCACCCAGATTGAGGCGAATCACAACATGACCACAACGACTTAAAAGCGCATTGGGAATTGGGCATACCAAATTGGGCATACATAATTGGGTGAAAAAGGGGAAAAAATCCACAAAAAAAAAAAAAAAAAAAAAAAAAAAAAAAAACAGTGGTTAAGACTCACAATGCTTGGTCCACCAACTTTCTTCCCAGTAATACCCATGCTATAATACTTCTAATACAAGTGTATGTCCAGCACTCTTACAGTGTAATGGATTTGCAATTTTAATGTCACCAAAGTAAATTATAGTCAGTTTTGTGTATTTCAGAAATTAAATGCAAGGGTAGATATTTAAAGTGTACACTTGTGTAAAGTGTAAAGTGTATACTTGAAATAGTTCAATTTTAGCACAACCAAGTATACTTAACACATCTTTAGTAGCACCACAGCACTGCTTTTGGCAAACTAAAGAGCATTAAGTACAAAATTAGTTGTTCCAATTTAGCAGACTTTAAGAATACCAATTTATAGCCTGCCAGCAATACGCTTTAGTATACTGAAGCACCCACAAATAAAGTGTGCTTAAGTATATTATTTTTTCACTAGGGTGTTCAACCAAAATCCCAACAATAACCAGAAAAAATGAAAACTTAGTGCATAATGCAGGACTTTTTACTATAAACAAGACCAGAACACGCAAGGGACTTTTATTTAGAAATGATGGAGACTTTACAAGCTCCATTACAATTACAAAATATGCACTGAAGTGAAGATAAAAATATGGATGAATATTGTCAATGATGAAAGATTTAAGTATAGCAAATCCCCACATGATTTTTATTTCACCTCTAGGCCGCTGTTAATTGGTAGAATCAAGCCGTTCTAACAGTAGAAGACAGTTAAAGACAAATAATGGCCTGTATGATCTCATTAAGGCTGCTTGGATTGTAGGTAGTCCAGAGGTAACAAATATGTCTCACCAAGTTCAGTTTAGCTCAGCAAAAAAAAAAAAAGGGTACGATATTTTTCCTTGGCACGACACCCTGGAAGAGAGAGCTTGTTCTTTTTAAATAATGTTACATTTTGCGTTTGCCTCTAATGAGGATGGGAACTGCTGATATGTCTGAAATACAATGACATTTCTCTGTTTTGGAATAGTCTGAGACATCAGTACTCTAAAAAGAGATCAAATATTCATTTATATGTATTTTATTCAGCAATGCTCTCTTAAGTGAGTGGGCTGAACTTGGTCACTAATGAGGGTGTGCAGAGGAAGTCAGTATGATATAATAGACTTGCCAAAAATGGCTATCCTGCAACAAGGCCTTTGATAATTAATAATCCACTTAAATGAAGAGATATTGTTATACTCAAAGCCTATTATGACTGCTAGGTGCTCATTGTTGCATTCTTTTCTTACTTAGTAGGTCCTCATGGTGGCGCGGTTACTCACCTCAATCCGGGTGGAGGTGGACAAGTCTCAGCTGCCTCCCCTTCTGAGACAGTCAATCCACGCATCTTATCACGTGGCTCGTTGTGCATGACACCGCGGAGACTCACAGCATGTGGAGGCTCATGCTACTCTCCGTGATCTATGCACAACTTACCACGCACCCCATTGAGAGCAAGAACCCCTAATTGTGACCGCGAGGAGGTTACCCCATATGACTGTACCCTCCATAGCAACCGGGCCAATTTGATTGCTTAGGAGACCTGGCTGGAGTCACTCAGCATGCCCTGGATTGAAACTTGTGACTCCAGGCGTGGTAGTCAACGTCAATACTCGCATGAATGCAGTCTTAACTTAAGCCACATTAGCATAAGTGCTCCTCACTATTTCTTAGACCAGTGATGTCTGTATTTTGGCTAACAACCCGCTAAAAAGAACAGCTTAAACCACCATGGCTGATTTGCTGGTTTTAGCTAGTTTAATCTGGTTTATCTGATCTCCCATCTTGGTGAAGCTTTTTTTAAGCTGCTTTTATGCTGGTCTAGCAGGTTGGCCAGCTGGTCTTCCAGCCAAACAGCTGACCAGTGCCCAAAATCACTTCTAAAATAACCAAAATGGACCAGCCTAATCAGCCCCACCAGGATTTTGCAGAAATTTTTCTTGATTATTGTGGCCCAAAATTACTGAATTTGCTGTGGCTTTTCAAAAAAATTGTGATGCCATTTGCAGCGTTTTTTTGTTTTGTTTTTTTGTGTGAAATGGCTAATGCGAGTTCAATTGAAGACCCCTAATTATTTTTGTGTCAGTAATTTCTGCCTCAGACAATGCAAGTAAACTTTGGTAAGGTTACTGTAGTAGACCTACAATAAAACTGTAAACTAAAAACACAAATGAGAATTTAAATTAGGCTTGTCGCAATCATTACATTGCCTGATCGCAATCATTTGATTTAACCACAATTATTTAAAATAACCATGATTATTGAGCACTTTAAATTCTAATCACATTATACTATGCACATAAGGGAATTTTAATAGATTAATAAAATGGCATGAATGATGCATTTTTGTGTCTCAATTTATAGTGCAACAGTGCATTATGTGAGCACTCCAAATTAACTCAGACTGTTACCCACATGCAACACGGACTGCACTCAGAGAAGCTACAAAAAAGAGCATATTAGTTACACGCACCATCTGTGGTCCCGCAAAAGTTAAAATAGGATTTTGATTGTGAATGCAAACCTCTTCAGTTTCACTTTAATTTAACCTTTGTGTAATGGCAAATGCTCTTGGATGTTGTGGGTTCAGACACACAGTTTTATTGACTGGCTCGTCTCATGGCGAGTTCGACCTCTTATTCGGAGCCCGCAAAAGTGATGAGCTTTCGAGCGCAGCATCGGAGAGCGGGCTCGTCCAGTCGGACGTGGAAGCCTCAGCTGGGCTCCTCCCTTCGGGGATGATTGCCCAGTCACAGGCTGATGCGGAGATGACGACATGCTTTCCCGGGCAGCCGCGAGCGTCGGCTAGAGTGGAACCCTCCGCTCTTCCCTGAACCCTCACGGCTTGATGATTGGTTCCTGAGCTCCTCTCGCCACTCAAAGCCACACCCCTCCCCCGTTCCTTTCTTCCCGGAAGTGCATGAAGAGCTGACAATGTCATGGGAGGCACTATTTTACTGACCGGTCCCGATCTTTTCAGCTTCCCCACCCTCACTACCCTCGATGGTAGGGCAGCCAAGGGCTATTCGGCAATCCCCCGGTGGATAAAGGTGCTCGCGGTGCATCTATGCCTGCAGAGTGCTGCCACCTGGCGCGGGTTCCCAAAGCCCCCATCCAAGGCCTGTAGGTTTACGTCATCTCTGACGGCCAAGGCCTACGGTGCTGCTGGACAAGTGGTCCAGGTGGTCCAGGAGCACCACCTTTGGCTCAACCTGGTCGAGTTGGGTGAGGCCGACAAGACACGGTTCCTTGCTGGCCTATTTGGCGACACCGTCAAGGACTTTGCCCAGCAGTTCTCGACGGTGGAGCAGTAGACGGAGGCTATCTGGCATATCCTGCCCCAGTGTGGCTCAAGATCCTGCACCCTGTCTGCTCGTCGCCAAGGGCGTCCCCCTGCGGTGACTGCACCGGCTCCGCTGCAGCCCGCCCCTTCGGCCCGACCCCGGCATGGAGCCCACCGCAGGAAGCAGACGCCACCCGTCTCGTGGCCGCCAAGAACCCGTGAAAGGCTTCAAAGAGCCCTTGAGACGGGCGACCCAGGGACGACGAAACCCGCTGCTCTGGATCTGGTAAGCAGACCTCTCGCAATAGCGGTTTCCTTGTTCCCTGGGTCACGTATCCGGTGTGCACAGTCGTCATCACAACCACTGTCCACCACTCTATTTGGCAGGTTTGGCGCTCCAGCGGCGGTCTCCCGCCCCTGAGTGCCCAGCTGTGGCACAAATCTGCCCCCGATGTGACAGTCTCCATGGGTCAGGAGGACAGGCCTCTTCCTCCCCCGTCCCAGGCTGTTCCGGGGGTGGTCACAAGGAGCCAGGTAAGTGCTTCAATGTCCCTAGACTCAGCACGGCCACGACATGGTGTGGCACCTCGAGCTCCGCCCCGCCACGAGGCCCCACCTGCCGGTACGTCCGACAACGTTGTCCCTTTGGTCCCCCTTGCACCGAACTTGGACGCGTGACTTGCGCTTTCCAATCCGTTGCGATGGCTGTCCGGACCGTCCGACTTGGCTACGCGATCCAGTTCGCCAGGTGTCCGCCCAGGTTCAGCGGTATCCACTTCACCTTGGTGAAGGACGAAAATGCTGCTACTTTGCGAGCGGAGATCGCTACCCTCCTACGGAAGGGCGCGATAGAACCTGTCCCTCTGGCCGAGATGAAGAAGGGGTTTTACAGCCCCTCCTTCATCGTACCTCTGGAATCTCCATGTCTGGCCCCTGGACGGGATGCGGAAGACCACCCGCAGTGGTAGACACGATCACTCAGGCTAGGGCCCCCTCTACGAGGTGCCTGTATGCCTTAAAGTGGCATCTGTTTGCCAAGTGGTGTTCTTCCCGACAGGAAGACCCCCAGAGATGCGCAGTCGGATCAGTGCTTTCCTTCCTGCAGGAGAGGTTGGAAGGGAGGCTGTCCCCTTCCACCTTGAAGGTGTACATTGCCGCCATAGCAGCACACCACGACGCAGTCGATGTTAAGTCCTTAGGGAAGCACGACCTGATCATCAAGTTCCTAAGAGCCTTTGCAGTCAGCCGAGCTTAAGGCACTCTCCTTGAAGACTGCCCTCCTGACTGCGCTCACTTCCATCAAGAGGGTAGGAGACCTACAAGTGTTCTCTGTCAGCGAAACGTGCCTGGAGTTCGGTCCGGGCTACTCTCACGTGATCCTGAGACCCCGACCGGGCTATGTGCACAAGGTTCCCACGACCCCTTTTAGGGACCAGGTGGTGAACCTACAATTGCTGCCCCAGGAGGAGGCAGACCCAGCCCTGTCATTGCTGTGTCCAGTGTGCTTTACGCATCTATTTGGATCGCACACAGAGCTTTAGGATCTCTGAGCAGCTCTTTGTCTACTTTGGTGCACAGCGGAAGGGAAGCGCTGTCTCCAAGCAGAGGATTGCCCACTGGCTCATTGATGCCATAACTATGGCATATCACGCCCAGGACA
Organism: Myxocyprinus asiaticus; assembly: GCF_019703515.2. Classification (NCBI taxonomy): domain Eukaryota; kingdom Metazoa; phylum Chordata; class Actinopteri; order Cypriniformes; family Catostomidae; genus Myxocyprinus; species Myxocyprinus asiaticus. The sequence goes on from NC_059391.1 coordinate 12,717,313, forward strand.
TGCCGCCCCTGGTAGGGCTATGAGCCCATTCTACCAGGGGTGTAGCGGCCTCCTGGGCCCTGGCCAGGGGTGCCTCTCTAACAGACATTTGCAGAGCAGCAGGCTGGGCAACACCCAACACCTTTGCAAGGTTCTACAACCTCCAGGTGGAACCGGTTTCGTCCCAGGTAGTGGCACACAATACAAGCAGATAAGCCCGGGATAGCCGGCCGTGTGTATCGCTTGCACATAGCACCTTCCACCTCCTTTTGAGCTGAAGATGTACGCCATTAATTCCCATTAGTGTTCACTTTGTTCCCTGGTTGACTTCCTCCGAACCCTGTGGCAGTCGAGTTTTCGGAGAGACTCGCTGCCGGCCCAGTACACGTGCTAACTAAGAGTCCCGTTCTGGGGTAGGTGCTCCGCATGTGGCAGTTCCCTGTAAGGCTAACCCCATGTGATATATATCTTCCACTAATTCATTTCCCTGTTGGCAAACTGCGTCTTCCTTGGGCAAAGCCCCTCTGCCCCAGTCTCCATGTTTGTAGTAACTCCTCCCCCATTGGGTAGGATCTACCTTGAAGACTCTCCACATGGTCGGAAAGATCATGTGATGTATTTTTCCACTTAAATATCCCCCCCCTCTTTGGGCGAGGTGTGGTCTCCGCAGTGTCTTCCCCTTGGGAGGGACACCCCCTGACTAGACCTGGCAGCCCAGTCGGATAATCCCCCTTCTTTTTTAGGGAGTGGAAAAAGAGAAGGGGAAAAGAGGCCACGACTGGGTTAGCTTGTCTCAATCTTTTGGGTAGTCGACTTGTCCCCAAAGGGCCGTTTGACACTCATAACTATGTTGGGTGAGGTTACGTGACCATCGTCAAACCCCGAGATCATCATCTGTCGGCACAACCCTAATGTGCATTTCTCTCTATAAATTAGCAAAATGTTCAGACAGTCTCCTTGCTGGTTTTACCGACACATTCAGAATCATTACCACTTTTGCCGGTGTCGCTGCGGCTCGCTTCGTGCGTTCACTTGTAAAATGTATATTTTATATAATTATTAATTATTATTTTTACATTATTACAGTTTAATATTTCTCTGTAATGTACAGCAGTGTTAGCAATTTTACTTATAACATTCTTTCTCAGCCCTGGAACTCAAACCATTTTCTGATGCCCCCCAGTATATATATATATATATATATATATATATATATATATATATATATATATATATATATATATATTTAAGTAATTAAATTAATATCATAAACATGTGACAACTAGTCAACAAATGGCTTAAACTAACGCCCACTAGTTGACTAGGAAAATCTTTGGTTGGGAGCAGCCCTACAATTTAGTTTGTTTTTACAAACACAACCAAGAGGTGTACCAGCTCTGGGCATAAGAGAAGAAAAGATAAGCAAAAGAACTAATTGGGAGAGTACTGAAATAAACTGAATCCAAGGTGCACAGTACTCTTGCCTCATAGTGGTGTGGCTTCCTGAGAAAGGGAGATCTTTGATTTAGGTGTCTAGGTAACATGAAAACGGTGTTTGCAACCCATTTTACTCATGCAGTATGACATATTTTCAAGTGAAATAGAATTTTCAACAACAACAAAATTCTATGTAATATAATGTAATCTTTATAAGGAACTGCAACATAATATCTTACTTAAATAGCTCATGTCATGAGCTTTTCAAATCAAAGACATACAAACCTTTTAAAGTTACCAAGGCTAAGAACTTCATAATAAACTGCAACATAATACAGCAGTTGCTTTACGTCGAATTGTTACATTGAAATCTGTCGCTGATGACCCTGGCTTATGTAAGTGGCACAAGTGATTCAAATGAAAGACATTCAAACAGTCTAGATCATGGGTTTGACTTTACTTTGCTTAAATTAGTTCACATTTACTATATAGTCTAGTCAAAAAAGAGTTAATAATGCTGACAAATTATACAGATGTATAATTTGTCAACATTATGAACAATTTTGAACAGCACACTATATAGCAAATGTGAACTCATTTAAGCAAAGTAAAGTCAAACCCATGGGTGGGGTCAATGAGCATCAACAGTTTAAAGATCATGTTGTTAGTTGTAGGTCTTAAAACTTACCTCAGTGGAAAATGTATCATCGGAAGTTTATCTAGGTGCTAGGATGCTAGGATATCATCATTTAATTAATAAAAATAATGCAAAATACAGTAACATTTTATATGTGAAAATATTTTAAGACAGTGATCATTTGATTTGTAATTTTTATTTTCAAATATTTATGTATTTTTTATTTGTAATGTTCATTTAGTTTCTTAAATATTCAAGGTTCTTTTTAAAAGTTTTAAAAGTTAATTTCTTTATGATTTTTTTTTTTTAAAGGCCAATTTGGTGTATAAAAAGCAATACAACATGTTTATCTTTCAATCTGTTTGTAGACTAATGTGGGGGTTCACATTTTTTGGTCACACCCCTTTGAAACAAGAAAAATTTTCGCATCCCTCCACCCCATAATCTGATTGAAAACTATTTTATATATATATATATATATATATATATATATATATATAAATAAAAAAAGATAATGTTTCAAGTTTTTTATAAAAAAAAATGCTTTTCAAAGTCGATGTCACAAAAAAGTTACAAAGAAATACAATGAAATGCGTTTTTTTTTTGCTGAAAAATGAAGTTACACTCTTCATTGAAAAAAACGTTTGTCCCTAGGACTGCGTTGTTCTGTTTTCTTTCTTTATACTTTGTGTTACATAAATACATAAAACATTTTAATAATGCCAATACTGTATACTTGTAAAATGTCCAAAAATAGAATAATAAAAAGTAAGTGATACTACTGTAAGAGCAATGTTAATATAAAATAGCTCAGCCACAAATGTTAATTTCTGCCATCATTTACTCACCCTCCTCGTTCAAGATTTTTTAATCCGTGTAACACAAGATTGAGAGATGAGAGGATAATTATTGTGACTGTCAAGCTCCAAAAGCACAAACAAGCACCATCAAAGTTGTCCATATCACTCATGCAAAATATTTAAATTCTTCTGAAGCCATGCAATAGTGTTAAGTTGAAGTGTTAGTTCACCTCTTCACCTATTAGAATCTGGCTGCGCGAAAATGTCTTTGTTTACCTAAGTGCAGCCAGTTACGTCGAGAGGACATGTTGCAGTGCTTGGCAAAGTATAAACAAGGCTTAAGAAGAAAAGTGAATGAGATTTGAGAACAGGGCAGTCTTCTGCGCCCCTCCTTACAATACCTCACCCCACATTTTGAGAACCACTAGCCTAATGTATTACAATACCATGATAATACCGCTATTTATCCATCCAATTTATGATTGTATCCATTGGGGACTGATTGGAAAGTTGTCTCTGTATGACAGGCGGTTGGAAAGTGTTGAAATATAAGGCTTGGTGACTTCAGCCAGCAAGGGCAGTCGTTTCAGTGATTAAGCAAGATATTAAATTTTGATTAAAGAATACAAACAAAAACATAATTTTTCTTTGGGATAATGTGCACTTATGAATTGGGCACAGTAATGTTGGGCCTCATGTATTCAGATAGAAGACAAAGGCAGGCCTAACACAGTCATAAAAACCTAACTCAAGCCCCCACATTCCAAGTCGTAAATTATACTGATAAAAATCGCGCCAAAATCAAACAAAGGGAGTTCAAAAAAGACTACAAATCCCATGAAGACTTGCTCACTAAAGGATTAAACTCTCAACTCCTATTGGATGAGGCACACAACAGAACGCACCTCAAACCATGACATCATCAGGAGTTTAAATACCTCTGAAATGCTTTCGGGATTTGCTTCCAGCAACTTTGTTTGCAGCGTGTGGACGCAGCTCTTCGCTGCTCTCAGGTGCAACCTCGTGGCACAAGGAAGCAACGTCCGACTTGAAACTGCGGCCATACAATCTCCATCTCGCTGGACGAGTTGAGATTACTCTGTGTTCAACCGAACACTCTAACGGATCCGAAGGAGACCGCCGAGCAATTCGCATCTTCATCCGTTTGCCTACAGAAGTGAAGAGATTAAAGATTTCTCTTCCATCTTCAATCAAGTCGACATTTCTGAGTTCTCCGCCAGCCCGCCGAGAATCAACAGCTGTAGAGCCCGCCGACAGAGTGAGGAACCGGCCTCCTATCATCACCCGAGCCTCAAGGAAACGGGTCAGAGTTAAAGGACGGAGGAAAACACATTCTACCTGTGTCCTCATGCGATTCAAGTAAGAGGTTTACGTCTGGGCAGAGATAGAATATTATAGTATGCTATTCTTGAGTTTCAAGGTTTTTGCTTGTACAGTTTACGGACCGCCATGTCCGCTCATTATGAATACTCAGGGTATTAATTATCACGATTTTGTTTTGCTGTATTGTGGTCCAACCAAATTGGACTGTTGTGCAATTTCACCATTGCGGGTGAGACAGGTAAACTGAGTTCATCCATTAAATAGTCAAAGTACGCGGGACTGTTTACGAGCCGTCCACCACGTCTCTGAGCGATGAACTAACAGCTGCTTTCTCTCCCACGATCGCGAAATCGTCTTTAGGGCTGTCACTTCTCTCTCTCTCTCTCGTACTAACCACACACACACACATGCAGGCACACGACCCCTCACAAACATTCTGGCACACATTTTGGCTCGTAGAAAGCTTAAATGCTAAAGCCCAGCTTTGTCCCTAAGCTATCGTACAAGCGGATACACGCGGTAACTGGTAGACGCCAGTCACCATTGAATGGTTTCTCTCCGCCCCCATTCGTGGTCATATTCCCTGGCCGGAAGTCTCGCGTGACATACTCTCCATGAGAGTCACGTCCGCCATTTTGTGCACGTCCCTCCTTACACACACACACTGTCACACACACACCTTATGTGTTATAGTATTATTTTTATTTCCATATCTAATCATATCACTGTTTAGTTTGTAGTTGTAAGTCGGAAGTTTATTGACTGCATTGATTTAATTATTAATTGATATTACTGCATAAATAAACTTTGTTTATATTACAAAGAGAAGTGTTTTGGTTTGGTTTGCATACGCCTGTGTCATGCTGACAGGATGTCAGTGCTCGGATTCAAACCTTCATTCATTGTTTATTTTTCCGGAAAATCAATATTCTTCGGATGTCGATTTTCCTAAGAAAACAATCTAATATTGAGACTGTTTTACTATCTGGTTATTAGTCCCTGATTTCAGGGTGGTGCCCCGTCAATGTTAATCCTTATTAATATTCTGTTGATTTTTGATAATTGATAATTATCTTTGATGATTGTTGAATTTGAATGATCAATAAGCTAGTGTTAATTTTAATTAATGTTTCATCGATGTTAACAATTAATGATTATCTTTGATAATTGTTGATTTAAAGGATTAAAAAAGCTAACATTGATTCAAATCAATGTTCTATTGATTTTAATAATTAATAATTATCTTTGATAATTATTAATTATTGCTAATAACCAAACTTGCTCCTAAACGTAGCACACTACATTTACTGGAGCCCCATATGAGGTTTTAATGAGTTAGATTCAATTGATTAATTTAAATATGAATTAATAACTACAGAAATAATTATTAATTATTTCTGATAGTAACACTGATCTAAACAACCAGTAAAGCCCTACAGTAAGACAATTATTAAAATATTAAGAAATTAAATTAGGGCCAGTTTTGATTTCAAGTTGACTATAAGGTTGCTAATATGATTTTAGGGTGAGTGATATGGTTAATTCCCCTTAATTTGTGTTAGTGTAACATGTGCTGGTTGCTGGCAATAGCAATGATGAAGACGAAGATGTGAAGATGAGAACCAAGTGCAGCTTATTTACAAAAGTGAAATCCAAAACCCTAACTACACGTGAACTAAACATGACTTGACTAAAACTAGACAAAAACAAAACACATCCACATACATTCATTCAATACTTGACAAAAGACAATGGTGAACATGAGGGCTTAAATACAAGACATGGGAGAACAAACCAATGAACAGACAGAACTGATAACAAGCTAACAAGACAATTAACCAATAAACCAATGAAAACATGACACATGAACATGGAGGGAAAACATGAACAAGACAAGGGAACATGACAAGGGAACAGGAACTAAACTTTTCAAAATAAAAGACATGAATCAACAAAATACACATGACATATCCCCCCCACTAAAGGGTGGCTCCCGACGCCCCAACACATAAACAAAACATGTAAAACATGACATAAATTCAAAGTCCTGTAGGGAGCTGGGGGGGGGGGGCGGGGGGGTCTTGAGGCATGGGGCGTGGCGAGAAAGGGCAAGGGGCATGGGACCAGGGCAAAGTCCGTGGAGGGTGGAGCCATGAGAGGCTCGAGGGGCGGAGCCATGGAAGGCAGAGCCGTGAGTGGCTCGAGGGGCGGAGCCATGGAACTTGTTGCCTGGAGAGTAGCCGAAGACTCGAAGGGCCAGGGTGGAGCCGATGGCAGGGAGGACCAAGGCGGTGCTGGAGGCTCGGAGGAGCAAGGCGGAGCTGGAGGATCGGAAGACTGAGGTGGAGCCGGTGGGACTGAGAACCAAGGTGGAGCCACAGGGAAGGAGGTCCCCGGTGGAGCTGACAGATCGGAGGGACGAGGCGCAGCCAGAGGAGATCCAAAGCGGAGCCAGGTGACCGACAGACCAAGGAGGAGCCGGAGGGACGAGGGACCCCGGCAAAGCCGACAGGCTGAAGGACCGCAGTGGAGCCGAGGGAATGCAGAGCTGAGGCAATGTCAAGGGACTGACAGGCCAAGGCGAGGTCCAGGGCTTGGAGGGTCCAGGCGGGGTCAGAGGGCCGAAAGTTCCCCTTGCCTGCTCAGGAGAACTAAGGGTGGGTATAAGGGTGGGAACCATCTCCAGGACCAACCATATCGTGGAACTCTGGCTCGGTGGCGGCCATGTCGTGGAACTCTGGCTCGGCATCCGCCTCCCCCACAGTGAACGTGGAACCAATGATCTGCAGGGCAAGGTCGATATACTGAGCGAGGCTGAGGGAACTGCGACCGCCAGGCATCAAAATGGAGATTGGCTCACTCAGACCCGCCCGAAAAATGTCCTTGAGGGTGACCACATTAAAATCCACCTGGCTGGCCAGAGCGCAAAAGTCCTCTACGTAATCCTCCAGGGGACGATTCCCCTGACGTAGCCGTATGAGCTTAACTGCTGGGTTCAATATTCGGTCAAGTATTCTGTAGCGTGTGCTGGCTGCTGGCAATGGCAATGATGAAGACGAAGACGATGATGTGAAGATGAGAACCCAAGTGCAGTTTATTTACAAAAGTGAAATCCAAAACCCTAACTACACGTGAACTAAACTAAACTGAACATGACTTGACTTGACTTGACTTGACTTGACTTGACTTAAAACAAAACACATCCACATACATTCATTCAATACTTGACAAAAGACAATGGTGAACATGAGGGCTTAAATACAAGACATGGGAGAACATAAACCAATGAACAGACAGAACTGATAACAAGCTAACAAGACAATTAACCAATAAACCAATGAAAACATGACACATGAACATGGAGGGAAAACATGAAATCACATGACAAGGGAACAGGAACTAAACTTTTCAAAATAAAAGACACAAATCAACAAAATACACATGACAGTTAGGTTAGGTGTTAGGATTAAGGTTAAGGCTAGATGGTTTGATAAAAATGTTGTTCCTGACCAACAAAAAGACCACAAACTTGTTCTGCTTGGATAAATCAAGTCTTGTGACTTGCTGTTTCCTTAACGCTACATTTCAAAAGATGAATAACACTTTAATTTATTTCTACTGAAGGGTAGATACGTCTGGTTACAATGTCTTCCTGTCAAAAAGTAATTTAGAAGTTTTGAAACTTTTCTTATGTACTGGACATTAATTATTTAGAGGAAAAGTTTCAGTATTACTTTTTAAGGTAATGAATAGTAATTCAGATATGACAGACATGACAATCTTTCAAACTCTCTCCTTCTGTTTGTGGATTTGTGTTACTTTGAACGTGTACACAAGAATAAAAAAACAAACGGTTCCCCCAATATTCAGCAAAAGATACAATACCGCTCGACTCTAGAAGCAAACAAGTGCCTCATCTTTGTCACAAAACACAGCTCATGTTCCCTCCCTCTCTCATTGTAATAAAGCCTTTGCCAAGACTCCCAAGAATACTGCATTTCTGTCATTCCTCATGCATCCAAAATGAGATTGAGACAATGATGAGATTTATCATTAGCATTTTCATAAGGGGTAAAAGGTTGTACGTACCTCAGGGCTGTGCTGCACACGCAAAGGTACATCACCACCAACTCGACTGTGACAACCAGCATTTAAGGCTGTTGTTTCTATACATACACGTCACATGATCGCTCTGAGCAAAACTGCAGATAAATATGCAAATAAACCTGTTCTCTTTCAATCAGCTATGCCAAATTAGCATTTCTATCATATGTCCTCTGAAATATTTAGTGGCTCGAGAAGGTATAACAGGATTCAATGCATTCCCAAACTGAGTGGATATGATTTGTTTGCAGAGATGGTTTTCCATTACCAGAATCGTAGTACAAGGCACATGTAAGAGGGTTAATTAAGTCATTTTTTCCATACTAGTGAAGACTTCACTTATGCTAAGCAAAATTTGACAGGAAATTAGACTGGAATAACCAACTGGTGGTCTTGGCATTTTTTTTCAGCAGTACTTCTTTCAGGATTTCCCCAGTTATAGTACACCAGGAAATATAAGGACATTTGTGAATTGTGCCTTTAAAAGTCATGGAAATTTCTTTCTTTAGTGAATCTTTTTTTTATTATGCTCTGCTATAAAATAATTAATTGACCAAATTGCTCTTTGTGAGTGTGGTTTCTCACATACAGGATGATTTAAAAAAAAATATGTATCCACTAATCACGAACAACTGGACACCCCTTTTCTTTGTGAGAAAATTAAGGCTTAAAAAGAAACCAACATGATCACAGAAAATCACCAAATTAGTTCTAAATGTTTTGCCACCCATATTCGAGCCCGGACAAGCGCCACCATGCAGCAAATATTTATACCCCCGAAAATTGCTTACACTGTGCCGTTGACATCACATCCCACATAATACATTTGCAAAGAAGTTTTTGTCTCAGTGCTGTTATGGTTAGGGTTAGAGGACTGCTACTCGACTCAAGCCCGACCGGATGTGATAAAAAGTCGGGGCTGCATTAAGGTACCTTGGGGCCCTCACTGTTCTGACCCTCCCCCCCAATGGCAAGCCGTCTCCATGTTTATATCAGCGTCTCCAGTGAAAGCATTTAGTGTGCTGTGGGTCAGCCACACCCTGTTAAAACTGTGTATGTTAACTTTTATTATACTGTTCCGAATGTTGCCTACATTGCTTAAATGAAATGTAGCATATTACTACAACGATTTCAGGTCCGGGTGTAAAATTGGACGGTACTGGTCTGGTCTGGTCGGGTCACATGGTCTCAGGTACCAGTCCTGTTCGGGCTTTAACTTAAGGCCCTTGCAGACCTCTATTGTTAGGAGTATATTAATGTAATTACTACTAAAATCATTCTGAAACATCACATCCATTCAATATAAGTGCTCTATCTTCGGTCTCTGCTGCCAGTCTGTGCGTTGATCGGTGACACACAACAGCTGATCCAGCTTTGGCTTCATATGGGACTATTTTTATTAGTGGAGCAACAATAGACTAAATAACTGGCCGTATTGTGTATGAAATGTAATTTACTTTATATTGACTTCATGATTACAGTATAAAATTGTGATAGAACTAAACCAATATCACACTTGCAGTCTTGTTGTACTAAATATCAGCAGTCTACGGCCCAATCACAGATGTGTTATACTGCTTAGTTAATTATTAACTGCATCATGAAGGACTACAGAACTTTTTATGTACAACCAGATTAAGATCTACTTGAAATTTAGCTGTAAGGTTTATGCACTTAAAATGTTTAGGGCCACAATCAAATCATTTGTCATCAAGACTTTCCCGATTCCTAATCCGTGTTTGATTGCAGCTCTATTTGATTGGTAAGGTGGGCAAGGAGGAGGCGGGATCCGGCTGAACAGTCAACGTAACATACACATGCACACACGCACGCACGCACGCATGCACGCATGCACGCATGCACGCATGCACGCAATTTGAACAACTCCTTAACCCTAAGAATTAAACTTCAGCGTGTATCTTGTCCTGCACATTTTGTGCTCTGGAAGTAATTGGATAATTAACATTTTTGGGGCAAAAAAACAAGAACAAAAACCTTTAGTTCATTCCTCTGATTTTGGTTTGATTTGTTTTATAATCTAGAGAAAATCTGTAAAAAAAATAGAATAAATCCTGCTTGGATTATAATGTTCCATATGAAGGCTACAGTGAGTGTTTGTTCAAAACAACATTTAATAGACAGTTAAATTAGGCATTAAAGGAAACATTACTTGTTGTTTACACCCATGTAAACAATTGATTCTTCATGTTTATGTATTAACCGAGTATGTAATTAGAGAATTTGAAAGACATGCACAACTGTAATAGCCAGGTTCAGACTGACAAACAAGAGAATGCATTCCTATCAGGCAGCACATAAAATACTACCTCAGGTTACTGACATCCAGAGCTAATGTTCCCTGTCTGTATGAAATGTTCCACCATCCAGCTACACAAACCCCTTTCAGCAGCATATTACAGCTATTACAGTATGCATCATTGTTATTAAATGACAGTTTTAATCAAGGTGACAAGTCTTTGTGTGCTTTCATTAATGGCTGTCAGCCGCAGTGCTGTGGCAGATGAGGGAAAATGCATTGTGCTTCACGGGCTATTTCATCTACCCCAAAAGCAGAGCACCATCTGAGGATTACAACCTGTCACACAAAGACAATTACACTTCAAAAACACTTTATAAGCTCGACCGATAAAGACAAATGGAAAAACAGCACTTAAGGTGCTTGAAAACCACTGATACTGCCTGTGTGGTATAGCAGAGTGTTTAAGTTTTAGTGTTTGAAGTGTCTTTATAAGTGTTTGAAGGTGAAGTGTGTCATTTTTGTGCCTGTAGTAACATCAAACAGCTGAAAAAATAACTGTTTCAGACAGTTTCCCGATCACTTACAACTTGCCATTGCTTGGCAAACAGATAGACCTGCTCCAAAATCATGCAATTTCTTAAGCAAATGTTGTTGTCTTGGACTGATTCGGATGCTCAAACAAACCAACACGATCACAGGAAATCAAAATTTTGCTACCAAAATTTAATGAATCATGAAATCAACCCATTCGGCTGAATTAGTGACAAGCGCTATCCTCCATCAGATGTTTTTGTATCAATTCAAACATGAAGATTTGCCTCTAACACTACTGATAGCATGTTGTGTGAGCAACCTTTGAAACATGGGTTCTGATCATGCAGGAACCAGAAAGTAATCATTGTTCACATAAACAACCATGAGCATGATTCAAAGGTTGCATTTTCCCTTTAAAATAATATTTTTACTCCACTTCACCCTAGGTTTAGGGTTGGGGTTTGGGTTAGAGGCTAGAGTTAATAAAATATACATTATACACAAATTCACAAGTCGCTTTTGGCGCCACTCTGTGGACATTTCACACAAAAACTGGAGTTTAAACAAACTCATACATTCAAACAACACTTCCGGCTTCTGCCTCTAGGGGACAGTGGTTCAATTTTTGGTACACAGAGAGCAGTTTCAGCAGCAAAACCTTTGTCTGACTGTTGCCAAATTCCCAGATTTATCAATCTGAACAAACAGAACAATGTTTTGAATGTGTCACAATGTTTACACTTTTCATCTGAATCAGCCTACCAATGGCTTACTTATAGTTTTCTCTGCATGTTAAGTTTGGATAGGAAGTATTTTAACACAGGAAAAAAATGACTAACTTTACCTTTATGTTTAAAAGAAAAAAGTACATCTATAAGTCTACACCACAACTGGACCTCAGGGACAACCAGTGCACAGGTTGTATCAAGGTACAAGCTCAGCAAGGGGAGGGGAAGCTTAGCCTTGGAGGGCAAGGGTTGGTGATGTCAACCAAAAAGAAAACAAGGAGGCCTTTAATACCTGGAGAAAGTTATCCGTTAGCATTCCCATTTTGTTGTAGGGGTGCATTTTGCTGTAGTAATGGCATCTCCCTAACTAGCCCATGCTAACAAGCCAAACCTTAAAGTCATTTCAGACCTGGAACAAGTTATTACATTTTGATGAAAGATTATAAAGACAAAACATCCTTTGGAATAATGTGAATCACTCACAGAAGTGCTTCTCAATTAATTTTTTGGTCATACCCCTCTTTATAACTATAGAAAATGTTTTGCTCCCCCCATCCCATAATCTGTTTTTTATTAAAAAAAAAAAAAGCTTTAAAAACATTACCTACATTTTTTCAGCTTCATGCTACTATTTCTGATGAACAACAAAGCGTGTTATTTAAAAAAATACAAAGAAAACTGCATGCGTTCTTTCAGTTTTCACTGTTTTGCTAAATAATAAGAAAATGTGGATCTAAGCTGTTTGTCACTAGGATTCCATTGTTCAGTTATTATCCATATACATTCAATGTAACAATACGGAAGCTCTGAACAGCACGGTGGAAAAAAAAAATAATACGAGTTAAAAAAAAAAAAAAAAATCTAAATGAAGAAAATCTAAAAAAAAATCAAAATCTCTGTTCAAAATCTTTTCTTTTTTCTCTCTTAAAATGTTTTTATTTTTTCTCTCTTCAAAAAATTTTTTTTTCTCTCTTCAAAAAATTTGCTTTCTCCCAAAAAAAAAAATTTTCTCTCTTCAAATTTGTTTTCAGTAAACATGTATTTTTATGCTTTTAATGCTTTCTCTGTTGCTGTGGCATTCGTTGTCGTGTAACAACTGGAGTTATTTTTTTGTTTGAAATTGTTGGTCTTTCTAAACCATCTATGCCGTTTGCTCAGTGTTACATGGTGGAAGCGAAGGAATGTATTGAGGAAAACGGGAAACATGGGGAAATTATTATTATTATGTCTGTCCTTTTGAAGTGTTAGGGGTACATCTGGTAATGTTAATATTGTTGTAAGTAATCTAATTTCTAAACGAAAAGATCATTTATAAATTAAATCCTCGCGACTGTACGGGGAAATTTTGAAGAGAGAAAAAAAATTTTTTGGAAGAGAGAAAAAAAATATATTTCTGAAGAGAGAAACAAATATTTTTTGAAGAGAAAACAAATTTTTTTTTTAAAGAGAGAGAAAAAATTTTTTAAGAGAGAATTTTTTTTTTTTTTTTTAACAAAACAACATTTTGAAGCTCCAAAATCCACATAAAATAGGGTGACCATTTGTCCTCTTTTTCGGACCTTAAAAAAGCGTCCGGCCGGGATTTCTAGATTCAGCTTTAGTTGCATTATGATGTGCATCTGGTCTAATACTTCATTGTGTGTGCGCGCATATTTGCATTGCTTTAACCCCTCTTTGTAAGTCCCGCCTTCTCGCACACCAAATGGTCAATTATAAGAGGCTTGCAGCAACTATGGGCCAAATTCCTGCCTGTCAATCTCTCTGTGAACGCACGAAGCACCGTTGTGTTCGGCATCAAACCGTTGCTTGACAGTAGCAGCAAATGACAGCTGAGTGGAAACAATGCCCAAACGAAAGTGCAAATTTACAGAAGATTTACACAAAAAATTCCCATGCTTTTGTCCAGGTCGAGATCCGTGGAAAGCAGAATGAAAGACATGTAAAGCTGGCACTTACACTATATTGCCAAAAGTATTCGCTCATCTGCCTTTAGACGCATATGAATTTAAATGACATCCCATTCTTAATCCATAGGGTTTAATATGACGTCGGCCCACCCTTTGCAGCTATAACAGCTTCAACTCTTCTGGGAAGGCTTTCCACAAGGTTTAGGAGTGTGTTTATGGGAATTTTCGACCATTCTTCCAGAAGCGCATTTGTGAGGTCAGACACTGATGTTGGACGAGAAGGCCTGGCTCGCAGTCTTCGCTCTAATTCATCCCAAAGGTGCTCTATCGGGTTGAGGTCAGGACTCTGTGCAGGCCAGTCAAGTTCTTCCACACCAAACTCGCTCATCCATGTCTTTATGGACCTTGCTTTGTGCACTGGTGCGCAGTCATGTTGGAACAGGAAGGGGCCATCCCCAAACTGTTCCCACAAAGTTGGGAGCATGGAATTGTCCAAAATCTCTTGGTATGCTGAAGCATTCAGAGTTCCTTTCACTGGAACTAAGGGGCCAAGCCCAGCTCCTGAAAAACAACCCCACACCATAATCCCCCCTCCACCAAACTTCACAGCTGGCACAATGCAGTCAGACAAGTACCGTTCTCCTGGCAACCGCCAAACCCAGACTCATCCATCAGATTGCCAGATGGAGAAGCGTGATTCGTCACTCCAGAGAACGCGTCTCCACTGCTCTAGAGTCCAGTGGCGGCATGCTTTACACCACTGCATCCGACGCTTTGCATTGCACTTGGTGATGTATGGCTTGGATGCAGCTGCTCGGCCATGGAAACCCATTCCATGAAGCTCTCTACACACTGTTCTTGAGCTAATCTGAAGGCCACATGAACTTTGGAGGTCTGTAGCGATTGACTCTGCAGAAATTTGGCGACCTCTGCGCACTATGCACCTCAGCATCCGCTGACCCCACTCTGTCATTTTACATGGCCTTGGAGTTGCTGTCATTCCCAATCACTTCCACTTGGTTATAATACCACTGACAGTTGACTGTGGAATATTTAGTAGCGAGGACATTTCACGACTGGACTTGTTGCACAGGTGGCATCCTATCACAGTACCACGCTGGAATTCACTGAGCTCCTGAGAGCGGCCCATTCTTTCACAAATGTTTGTAGAAGCAGTCTGCATGCCTAGGTGCTTCATTTTATACACCTGTGGCCATGGAAGTGATTGGAACACCTGAATTCAATTATTTGGATGGGTGAGCGAATACTTTTGGCAATATAGTGTATGTGTCAGTTGCTAATAAAGGTGCAAGTGATTTAGAAGCAAAAGGTGGAAGTTCATCAGGTAAATTAACGGACTACTTTTTGCGACCAGGTAAAATTATCACATTGATTTTTTTTTCCATGGCCATTCAAAATAATAGTAATAGAAAATGAAGGTACACTTATGGCATCAAATATTTAATTTGAGTACATGGACATTCATACATTTATATTTATATATATTTATGTTATGCTAATGGAGTGTCTTTTTCACTGTATTAAAGTTTGCATTCATAGGAACACTCTTTTGAACCCTATTATTCCACCCTGACTATAAACGTGAACTAACAAAAACATGGACTTGACTTGTGACTTGTGACTTGTGACTTGTGACTTGTGACTTGTGACTTGTGACTTGTGACTTGTGACTTGTGACTTGACCAAAAACAACAGTTACATTCACAGTACCTCACAAGAGACAATGGCAAACATGAGGGCTTAAATACACAGACATGGGTAACAAGACAACCAATGAGCAGACAGAACTATAAACAAGATAACAAGACTAATAAACTAAAACCAATGACAAACTAGAACTGATGACAAAGTAATCAAACAATGAACCAATGAAAACAAGACACACGAACAAGGGATACACATGTCAAGATCACATGAGGGAACAGGAAATCACATGACAAGGAACAAACATGGCATGGAAACAGGAAATACTTTTCAAAATAAAAGACATGAACACAAAACTTGAACAAAAACACATCTAGATGTGACAGCTTCATTCATAGTGACTTTAACATGATTAATGTCACTAACGTTAACACGATTGTCATAAAATGTCATTATTAAAAAGTGGACCATGTTATTTGGTGGCTGGATGCTCCCTGGATGCCTGGAACTAACAGAAATTAAAGTGTTTAGATCTCTGAAAAAGCAACCACAAATGGACACGTGAACCGCTGCAGTGAAGCGAGGCAGTTGGATATGTGCAGTACTAACAGCTGTAGCACATCTTATCTCTGATACTGTAGATGAGTAAAATTTATGCCAACTAATTGTAAGTTTGAGGTAGAGCTTTAAAGAGCACCTATTATGGTTTTTCAAATATTATCTTTCATGTAGTGTGTTATATAGCTGTTTGTGAATGTAAAAAAGTCTGCAAAGTTTCAAAAATCAAAGTGCACGACAAATGGAGTTATTGACTCCCAAAAGAAAGAACCGATTCTGAACACCTGAAACTAGTCGTTAGTAATTCCAGACTTACTTCCTGTACTAACCTATGTAATTTGGTAACAAAAAACCCGCCTCTGGTCTTCATTGGTTGCTCGCAAACAGCTTTGACCTGTCCTCAAATACTACACTAAGTGGTAGACCAATCACAACAGACTGGGACATCTAACCAATCAGAGCAGAGTAGGCTCTCTGAAAGGAGGAGTTTAGAATGAATCCTTTAGAACGGATCATTGAACGAGTCATTTTTGACACTGGGAGAAAAAGGTAATGCTGCAATTTAAATTATGAGCAAATTAAAGTGTTTTGATCTTGGATGCATGTAAATCTATTGTATGAGACCTTTACAACAAAATTAGGCATGTTTAAAAACCATAATAGGTGCTCTTTAAAAGTGACAATAGATTGCTCCAATTATAATGAATGTAACTGCGCAAGTTATTTACTATCACATTTAGTCATTTAGCAGACGCTTTTATACAAAACGACATACAAATGAGGAATATAACAAGTGATTTATCAAACAAAAGTCAACAATATCTGCAGTATTGCACTGCTAAGTTCTCAGATTAGCTGGAGTAGCAGAAAGAGACAAGAAAAGTATTTTTATGATAAAAAAAAAAATCCTTACCTTGTCCGCAGGTCATGCACACAGCTTCATTAAACAGCTTCATTGATTATAATAGGAGTGATCCAATATTCTCAATCTTTCTGCTGAGGAAATAATTATAAGCATATAAGCTACAATACAGTTTCATAGCCTCTCTTGTCTAGATGCTCAGTATCAACAACACGTCTGGATAAGTCACTTAAGGTAAAAGTTTGATGTTCTTTGAGAAAATATGTTAACTCGGAGCCTTATTTAAAGGATCTGGAAATGCTTCAGGGACAGTAGCGTTCTAATTCCTTTATCATGTCAGGAACAGACTGAAATGTAAGTCTTAATTCACTGAAAATCTTCACCATTTAGAATCCAGCGCACAAACAAGAAAGTCTTTGTTTGCATCAGCGCAGCACAGTGAGCAGTCCTGACACCATATTATGAGAAGGTGTCAGAGAAGAAATTGTGCACAAACTTCATTGTTTTTTTTGTTTTGTTTTGTGTGTGTGTGTGTGTGTGTGTGTGTGTGTGTGTGTGTGTGTGTGTGTGTGTTTTGTCACCATGGCAAATTTAAATGTGTGAAAATGAACGAGATTTGAGAACTAATTCATCACATTATATTTTCATTAAGAAATTAACCTTTTAATTCTAAGCTTCACAGCACAATGCAATCAAACACAAATGATGCATACAAGGTTTATGGTCAAACTTTCCAGCGAATAGAGGAATATTTCTGATTTAGTTCAAGGCAGCCTCTCACTTCTGACCTTGGAGAAGCTGAATTTCTCATCAACACATGCCGTCCTTGCTTAAATGAAACTCAATGTCTCTTTTTTCTGTACTGTCAGAAAATGTTGTAGTTGTTATTTGAAAGAACCTCTACCACAGAACCGAAGATCTACAACAGTTTTTTTCTTCATTTTCTCTGCTGAAGCAGAGAAAGTTGAATGATTGAATGTTAAATTTATATAGCGCTTTTTCTCACACTACACTCAAAGCTCTTTACACAGTGAACAGGGGACTCTCCTCAACCACCACCAGTGTGCAGCATCCACCTGGATGATGCAACAGCAGCCATTGTGCACCAGTACGCTCACCACACATTGGTGGGGAGGAGAGAGTAGTTAAATAGCCAATTAATGGATGGGGACTATTAGTAGGCCATGATTTAGAAGGGCCAGTGGAGGGAATCTGACCAGGACACCAGGTTTTACACCCCTACTCTTTATGAGAAGTGTCCTGGGATTTTTAATGACCACAGAGTGTCAGGACCTCTGTTTAACATCTCATCCAAAGGACAGTGCTTTTTTACAGTATAGTGTCCCCGTCACTATACTGGGGCATTAGAACCCACACAGACCACAGGGTGAGCACCCACTGCTGGCCTCCCTAATACCTATTCCAGCAGCAAACTTAGTTCCCTATCTGTCACTCACTCTACGTTGTGTCGATGTAGTGACACTAGGGGTCACTCTTGGGAGCCCGAAACACCTCTGGTCTTTGATATAAGGCCAATGAAAATTGGCGAGTGGTATTTGCATGCCACTCCCCCGGACATACGGGTAT